>NC_067312.1:46943904-48143904 GCF_020740795.1 Apus apus | reverse complement strand
CAGATTATTTTTGGACCAACTGCTTCCTTTTGCCAAGAAATGCAGGTAAGGATGGGATTTTACTTCAGAAAATACAGGTACTAACTCATTTTTCTGGGAGACATATTTTTGTGCATGTATTTGAGAGAAAGAGAACATAATACCTTTGAAACAAGAAGTTCACACTTCATTCTCCAAAGTTAATATGAGCCTTGTAATTTGTTCATCTTATAAAGCTTCCTTGGGATCTCCGGACATCCTGAAACGTGGTGTATCATATCATACCACTGTTTTGTTGTTAGAAATAGAAAATGTGATAGTGGGAAGTCACTTTGTTGCTATGAATGGAGTATTTGTAGTTTATTCTACTTTGTTCTATGCAAATTTTGTGTGTAGGTTCCATTTCATTATGTTTTGGGTATTTAGCTTCCTTATCTGACTTCAGTAGGGCATGCTGTGCCTGTTCATGATCTAAGGGAGAACAATGGTGTTAGCTGGACTCTGTACCATGTGCACTGCCATGGCAATAGGAATTCTGGTACTTAAGTGAGTTTTTTGATATTTCTTCATGCCATTGCATAAAACAGTGCCACTATTAATACTGAAAAGACAGATTAACAAAATTGAGGAGGTCTTCATAATTTTACGGTCTAATCCTAGTAGGCATCTGAAGAAACATTTTAAGCATGGTTTTAACAGAGAAAAATCATCCTTATTCGGCATTGACAGGACAGGTACTAAACATGTTGGTTTCCCTTGAGAAGGTAAGTAAGACAAAATGAATAGATCATATTACAAATGTATAAAGAGCGTGGAACACGGGTTGATGGACAGGAGCTGGGAGGAACTGTGAAATAGAATTTCATCAGAATCAGAACAGACAAATAGCCCAGAAAGGTCAGGAGTATTTACTATGGAAGCATAATGCTGTACTCTTTTAGTTCTTCAGTTCTCTTAATCTTTTCAGTTTGGATATACTACTCTTTCTTTAGTGAGTTTCAGTGAGATCAATCTTTGTCCTGTATGTTTCTCGTTATTATTTTAACTGTCTTATTGAGAACATTTTCAATCTTAGAGATGAGGGGTAGAATTCAATGTAACAATTCTACAAATGATACTATTTACTTCTGAGTGCTTTTTTCATTAATTCAATCTGTTTCCTATTTTTTAGTACTTTATTTTCAATTAAATGCTGTGATTTTTGTTTCTTATTCTCTAGAAACCTATTTTAAACAAGCAAATGGTAGAGTGTTAGGCTGTAATTTCTTCTAGGTCTTCTTTGCCAGGTAAAAGAATTTCAGAAGTAGTGGAAGAGAGAGTCTAAACCTGGAGACTTGCTGTTGCATAATGCCTTTATATGCTTTTCATTTCTCTGAGCACTTCCTCTCCTTTGATACCCTTGTATTTAATTTTATTTCAGGCATCTAAATTCAGATAGCCAAGTGGTCCCATGCCTGTTTTGTTTCATTCAGAGAAGCAGTGAATATTCTTTGCTCAGGGTCCTGACTCTAAGGTTTTTTTGGCTTTCATTATTGTTTTAGAAATATTAGGAAGCCAAATGCTAACCTTATGGTCTTTGCAGTAAGAAAAAGAGAACTTGAGAACAGTGTCTGAGAGGAGAGCAAGGGTGAGAACTTCAGTAATTTACAAAAATATACTACAAAACTGTTTACCCTGAACTGGGACTCATATAAGGAAATACTGAACTTCAAAGTTCCTGTAATGCATCTGTAAGAGCTTTGAGCCTGTTAGAAATCACATGAAAATAAAAGACACCAAGAACAGAACTGAGAAAATCTGTTGAGGGCACTGACGCAAAAGCAAAGTTCTCTAAAGCTCCACTGCCACATCCATGAAATCACCTTGATGGTTTTCCTCTGTGTTCTTCTGCTTGTAAGTATAATTTACACTCTGACCTTTCCCTCAATAAAAAAATCCAATCAGTTTGATCCTCAGATTGTAGACCTGAAGAGCTTGTTGCAGCAACCTTGGACACTGTATTCTTTCTTTTGTTCCCTCCTTTGGGTCTTAAATTTAGCTCTTCTATTAGGGAATTTTACAGTATCCTAGTTTATTAGATAAGATTTCTATGGTGAAAAAACTCAGAACATAGCCCAGAGGGTAAGAAAGCTATCCTCTCTTACACATTTCTCCTATGTATGAAGAGTAAGAAAAAAGATTTTGCAATTTAAATTAGGCTAGAAGCAAGCTATATAAACTTTCCATGAATCCTTCAGGAGTTCTCATAGATGGACTGTGCAACACCAACATTGTCTAACTAGAAAATGCTATTAGTATCCAGTTTTTTCTTCTCCCTCTGAAATACAAGGGTGTTAGATTGAAATAACATCTATGTTGCGTTTAGCCTACCAAATAACCACATTTTACACATTATGAAAATTCTTCGAAGTTCACTGCATTGATTGTGCAGATTATTGTGGCTGCCACTAGGGAAGTCAACATTTAGAATGCTTTTCTGATTTGAATACAGTATTTAATTAGCTATGGTATTAATTTATTAGAATAACTATTTTATTATACATTGGTAATCACTGAATTTTCCATGAAATCCTAACTACTTTCTTTTGTCTCTGTATACTCTCTTCTATTCTGCCAAAAACTGGCAGTTTAATGTGGCTACTGTCCACAAGCCAGGAAATGAGAGAGGAACGTACCCTTTGAAGGTGCATTTAAATTTCAGTAAATCCAACAATTTATATCCCAGGATTTCTTGGATACACTTTTTGAACAGTTCATGCACTTCACTGTAACTATGTAAAAGATAGATCATGAGCTAAGTCACAGTCTTTCGTTTTTTTGTGACTGGAAGATAATTGGATGATTGGACTTCCATACAGTCTTTGACATTAAGCAAATGTGTTTCATATATAGCAGGTATTCAGGAAAGGAAACAATTGAGTAATAATGGAAAATAATTTTATTAATGATCTACAAACATCAGTGGTACAATTAATGGTGCATTTCTGCAGAATGTGATTTTCTACAAGTGTTACTACTGAGTAGCACTGTAGATTAATTTACAGTTGTATGATATGGCAACCTCTGAGAAACACTGCAGATACCAATCATTTTTCCTATCAAGAATTCCTCTTTATAATTTAATGGCTAAAGCAAAGGACTGAAGGGACCATTGAAGGCCTACTTCTGTCTTTTTCTAAGTGAGTCCCTCCCACTCCTTTTCATTAATGGTGTCCAGACTTTATTTTGTCCTCTTGATCTTTATTTCAAAGCCTTTTTTTTTGTACCCTAAGCAAAATTTATGGAGTCTAAGAAAAGCATGAGTGGATCTGAGAGTATAAGATTTATACCATGTCACCATGCTTATCTTGTAAGGCAGCCAAGTTTGCTTTTATGCTCATGATGTCTCACACAAGAATCAATTAGACCTTAACATTCCTTCACAATAACAGACATTAAGATCATGGCCCAGAAGTAGTTTTTGATGATTAAATGTGATTGTAGAACTTGACAACTGAATGTAATAGTTGAGCTATTAAATGTTGGCTTTTAAGATTAAAGTCCAGGATGCAAATGTTATCTAGTCAATTTCCACTAAAACAATTTTTGTCATAACACAGCTGTGATCTTTGGAAAGAACTAAGAGACTGGTTACATTTCATGATGTTTTTGAAGGCATTACAGGGAAAGATCACAATGAAAAGACAGAAAGTCATGGAAATATTATAGCCCTGGTGAAATATATGTCCTCATCTCCAACATCACACTTCAAACAATCTTGACTGCACAAATGCAGTTCTGAAATGCTGTGTCTGTCTCTGGTCTTTCCTCTCAACTGGACTTTCTTTACAGATATTTTTGTGATTGGGAAAGCAAAGAGGATCCCTTTGATGAACACAGACCTGCATCACTTTTTTTTTTATCATCGGCAAACCCAAAAAACTGCTACATTGTGCACTGTGACTTTCATGTTATATTTTACTAGCTTTTGCTGTTAAAAACTGACAATAAACATTCTTTCAGAAAAACATCCTGAGTGTGCTTTGCAGTATTTTGTTTTCCAGTGTAAATACACTGAACTGTTCTACAGATTGTGAATAATCTAATATTGTGATCTCCAATAACTACTACTTCCCTTAACTGGTCTAAAAAACTGTAGTGGGTGCTGAACTGTGGCCATGTTAGATAACTAATAAGTCTCTGTGAACATTAACAGCTATCCTGATTTATACTAAAAGAAATTTCTCCCCAGAGGAAACTGGACGGTCACTGGGACTGTGGACTTGGGCACCTCCATCAGCTGCCGAGTCCAGTTTGGGAAACTTTTTGGTTGGGAAGTAATTACCAACTGAGTAGTGCTGGTTCCATATTTAAATATTTGTAAATATTTTAATGTAATTCAGCTTCATTATTACTATTAATGTTTATTATTTAATTAAAACTATTCTAGGGTTTTTCCCCAACCTTAAAGTCTCTATCCCTTAATCCCCTTGGAGGATAGTGATGGTGTAAGAGAGCACATCTATTACACAGTTATTGGCTAAAACCATTACATATATGCAAGCACAAAATCAAAGTATTTAGGGGAAAAAAGGATACAATATAATCTGTCATTTCATAGTTGATACGGAGGCACTTTCTCATGAACATGATACTCTCTCTCATCTGCATCGTGTTCCAAGACTGCTGAGTGTAGTTCTCGGCTCTGAAGTTAATATCTTAAGGTGCAGTTAAAAAAAAAAAATCTTACTCCCTTGAACATGAACAGAAGTTAGAGTTTGATATTTGAAAAATGCTTGTTAAAAATTAGCCAGGAACAGGATAGGAGTTCTGTATCTATATTTTAGGATATACATAGGCTAACTGTTGTCTTGTTAGTTCAGCTTCAACATGAAACTGTTGCATGACAGATTGGGGATGACTGCTGCCATCCTGTCTCTTGTTTCTGTGCAATGTGTCAGATCTCTAAAATCTCTTTTTGAAAGCTGATGTTACAGACATTTACACATGCAAGCCTCGCACTGGAATTGTCCTGTTACTTTGTTCAGACACAATCTTTTGTTCAATTATATTTCTGATGCCATAAGATTGTTTTCAAGGTAGCGTAAGGTTTATCACACATTTTTCATGCACGGTGTAACAGGCACAGAGGATCTTACTGGGTTTACAAATGTATAAAATAATTTAAGTCTTCTGGCAACCCTATTTTCAAAGATATGTAAGAAGAATAAGAATTTACAAAGAAATAAAAGATAAAGATCACCTTTTATTCTCCCTGCGACTTGTCCTCTTCCTCTGATCCTTCTCATTCCTCTTTAGGAGTGCTATACATATTCAGGGGTAAAATCAGTCTGGACATGCGAAACAACATTCAGTCAACAATTGAGCTCCATGTGCCTTCTGTTCACTTCCATGCAGTTTACCACTAAGGGGGGAGAAAGACAGCGAGGAAGATCAAGTCATGACTGAATACCATGGGAGGAGTACTTTTTATAGCAAAATAGGGAAAGTTGCCAAGAAATTTGAGGAAATGTGAGATTCAAGGCTGTACATCTGAAGAAGATAAAATGAATTTGTTCTGATGGTTAAGAAGGACAGAACAAGCAATTTTTTTTTTTTTAATTTCTAAAATTCACTATTAACTAGTACCTCTCTTACTCTTCCAATGAAAAATATTTCATTATGATTTGTTTACTTTGTGTCTTTGTTGCTGCTATCCACAACATATTTGAGATATTTCTAGAGGATGAATGAATTCTAGAGTAATTATGAATCATTGGAAGAATATAAGATAGCAGCAATCAGTAGGATGGTATGAACAAGATTTGAAAGTTCTAGAGAAGCTTCAAGGTTTCTTACAGACACATTGTGACAAAACTTCCATGAACATAGTTCTATGTGGCTGCACAAAAGACTCACTAGTCCCTATGTATAGAAATCATGTTTATAGACACATTTTAAAACCTTGGGTTTTGTTGCTAGTGGCAGTGCTATTTTTCTCCCTTACACATAAAATGAATGAGCACTAAATAAAAGGACTAAAAACATGAATTAATTTTAAAAAGAATTCCCAGAAAGCTCACATCTCTTTGTCTCTGGAAGACTGCATCTATGCAGTGGCTGCTTTAAATCATGAGGCATAGCTGTCCCTATGTGCTCTATCAGATCTGGCATATGCTAGGACTGTCACCCTTAAGGTTAGACTTAGAGGGTCCTTCCCCCACTTTGTCAAGACAGCAACATGTCTTGTTCCACATGTTTGTGATTTGTAAAAGTCTATGTAGACTCTACCTACTTTGTTTTTTCTGCATGTTTAATCAATCTTTAAACATACATCAGTACAATCAGATTGGTGACATTATGACATTGTTAGTAGATTCCATTAAGAAGTATTTTACATAAGACAGATTTTGTTCTTATATGTGTGTGTTTGGTTTTCAGCATGTCATTTGCACTGGATTGTGGTGCAAGGTGGAAAGTGAGAAGGAATGCAAAACTAAAGTGGATCCTCCAATGGATGGAACAGACTGTGAAACTGGAAAGGTATGTTTCTAGTGGAAAAGCAATATAAATTATATTGAACGCATAGCAATTGAAGAAACAATTCAAATAGGTCTTTGTACTTGTTTAAAGTTATTGCTTACCTTGAATATCATAAAAATCATACATATGTAGTTGAATGCATTATGTGTTGTGTATTATAAAATATATATATAATAAAAAGTACATTTTGCTAAAAACTTTTTTAAAAGTTAGCAAAACCCAAAAATGTTTTAAAGTTTATACTTTTCTTTGAAATGCCTTTTAGTTTTGTATCCTATTTATTAATAGAATGCTGTTGTTGCACTGCTTACTGTGAACAGGAACACAAGTTTTCAAAGATATAAAGTTCTCAGCCATTATCTAAGATTTAGAAATAGTCTCATAGAAGAAATTGGTACAGATTTGTGATAGAACTTTTTAGAGTAAGCTTTGTAAAGAAATACTTAGTGCATGTAAAACAGTCATAAATGTCATTAAAATAGACCATCAAAGATAAATTAAATGGTTACCTGAAGTCAGACGTTCCTGTTTGAATAATCTCTGTCATCTTTGTATATAACTATAAATGAAGGTAAATAACTACAGATAACAGAGCAGAGCATACATATATAATGGGGTTTTCATTATATTGTGCTGAGAGCAGTCACCCATAGGAGTGTTTAGCTCTTTGAATCATATTACATTCACCAGAACCATCATCATCTCCCTAAAAAATTAAACAAATCAATCTACTAAGTAGGAGAATATGTTCAGATAGTATCATTTTACATGCTAAAGGAAAAACAGGCTTTTTGTATCTCTTAAGTAATTACATTTGCAGCAATCTTTTGATTCTGATAAATATGTGTGGTTGATGTTCTCTCTCAACTCAATACCTGGTAAGGCAGGGCCATGCCTTGTGTTTGATGTTGCATTCTGTATGCTGAAACTGGTGTATGGTGAAACATGGGCATGGTGTGCCCATGGTATAGAATAAAAAAGTCCAGAAACTTTTTAAGACTACCCAGGATTTTTCATTGTGAAGACATGACCCTCATTAAACGGGCACCCAAAATCAATGTGCGCTTTGCATATTAATGTCTGACTTGCAAAAGGTAATAATAGCAACTCATTGCAGAGCACTCATTCTAACTTTATAGTTAGAGGAACATTATGATATGATAGTCCTGGGAAAGTCCAAAGAGGAGGGGTAACACTATTACCTTTATGTAGAGCTTAGCAAGTAGGGAGCAGTTTGTAAGGGTAAGACAAAGTACTGGTTCTATTTAGAACAACTCATTGAGCTTTGTGTCAGGCTACAAATATACCTTGTGTCTAGCAGTAAAAAAACTAAGCACATATCACTGAAACATCTCAGAAATTAGAAGGGATTATTCTTCTTGTTTGTTATCTGTCCAAGATAAACTTCAGATTAGACAGATCACTGGCACTTTTTTTTTTTAAACTTACATTGACATATTGTTGTCTTGTGTTTCTCTTAAGATCTTAAGAAGTGATTAAGCTATTATTGTTTGCTTAGCCTTTCCAAACTCAGCTGGCTTTTAAGTCAAGGATTTATAAGCATCCCTTAGAGTCTACCTGAGGCAGATGCTACTGCAGAGAAAAATTTATTTTGACTATCAAATCTGAAGGAATATCTTTAAATAAATAAGAGCATTTTGGTCTGAAGCATATCTGAGAGCACTGCAAAATTTCTAGTTTCTGATTGCAGATTAAATAGAATAATGGAACCATTCTATGTGAAGATTTTTCAAAGGTTTCATAATTATGTCATCATTGTAATGCCATGATTTAAGAGAGGAAATTAAGATCAACTCGACAGTGAAAACCAATTTAAAACTGCAGGTGAAGTGTAAGATTATCAGACAAGGATTAGCACAGACACTGCAAGTAATGGAATTATGTTCTAAAAGTGACAAAGACCTTTAATGACTGCATTAATTACAAGGGGTTTTTTTGTTGTTCAAAATATGAACCTTCTTTATTAACTTCATCCATTAACAATAGTAATTCACCAAAATTTCAGACAGCAAAGAGGAATTGGTAAGATTATTGATGTTAATGGCATTAAGTGTTCATTGTTTACATGTAGCCGTATTACTTTGCAGTTACTGAAATGTAACACATAGGATGGATATTCAGCTAGTATAAGTTGATAAAGTGCTAGTTTTTTCAGAGTTATAATGATTTATACTAGATATGGACATAGGTTACAGACCATAACAATAGTGATTGAATAGTTTTTGAGTGAGAGATTACAGTTGTCCTGGGAGACAACATATGCATATAAGATTATTGAGGTGATTATTATTATTTAAATAAGTGGCAGAAATTCTTTTGACTTTCTCATCACTAGCTTTTTGAGGCCTCCATTCTCTCTTTGAATACAAGTTGTGAATAAATCTTATTTTCTCTAATACTTATATTCTTCTATTGGAATTGTCACTGGATAATCAGTGGCAATCTAGTTCCTGCTGTTTATGTCAGAACTGCAGCAGAAAACCAAAAGCTCCTTAGAATAGTCCTGAACAATGTGCTGTGGTCATCCATACTGTTCAGCTGGAGGATGATCTCAGCTGTGGGTTTGTGCTGGATGCAAAAGTGCTTTCCTAGGCAGTACACACTCTCAAGTGAAGGGCGTAGCATGGTCTGGGGACCTTTTACAGCATGCTATTTCAGGAGGCATCCTTCATGGGGAATGAACTTGTGCTCAAGCTCGTGGATGAAAATTCCATGTGCTCCTTCATCACTGACCAAAGAAAGGTGTCTAGCTGCTGTATTTGCTAGAATAGAAAACAAAGCTATGGGGAATAGGAAAAAATATTACTCAGCTGAAAAGGATATATTGAACGAAATGTTTCTGTTGTGCTTCCCATGTGCTTGTGGAGCAGTGAATTGTTTTACATATGCCTTGATTTATTTACCTAAGAGCTGAATTTTCACCTAGTGGTGTAAGGCTGGAGAGTGTATCAATCGGACCTCTTTCGTGGAGCACACGGCGGGGGAGTGGAGTGCATGGAGCGCTTGTAGCCGCTCATGCAACACTGGAATCAGCAGCCGACAACGCAAATGCTCTGGGTAAAAACAAGTTCAGGTTTCCATTGGTGTTCATCAGAATTTCTGAACATAATTTAAATCTTAAAAGTACAGAAACCCATTAAGATACAGTTGTCCTATACATAGGCAATAATTTTTTTATGAATACTGAAAACCACATAAGAGAATAGATATTTGATATTTATAATTGCATGATAACACTATATTTCCTCTTTTCTACTTCTGTCAAATGTGTGGTTAATATTTTTGGGACAATGTAACTTTCTTCATAATCTTCACCTGAAGAAGAAATAGAAAATTAAATTAATAACTTGCAGAGTGTCAGTGTGCAATTCTAGTCTTGCATTTTTTTCTGTGGAAAGTTGATTTCTGCCTCATTTCGAGACTCAAGTAGTTGTAACTTCTGTAATTTTTTCTATGTTTCACAGCTGTTCAGATAGAATATATGGAAACAGCAGTTTGATTCTGCATTTTGTGATAATGAAAACCTTGTGTCATTGTAGATAAAGGGAGTTTTACCAGTAACCTGAATAGAGTCTGTTTCAACATATCTCAGTGGTCAGCTAAAAAGATGCTGAACTGTATCTCTTTTTTTGGTCACTTACACACCAAGAGAAAAATGATAAATAGGCAGAGAAGTGCAAACAGGGTAGAGTAGAGTAATGCAGACACGTGTGGAGAAGTCTAGCCTAGCTTAGACTAGAGTAGAGTGAAGTGGGGTAGTATGGCATAGAGCAGGGGGGAGTAGAGTAGATTGTTTACAACAATAATCAAGCAAAATGGGGAAATGAAGAAATATTAAAGGCAATGTAACAGTTTGGGGGCAAAAATTATGACAGGAAAGACAGAAGCGTTACAAAAGATAAGTCTGCATAAAGCAACATGTTCAAAACTTGGATATGGCTATACAAAAGCATGGTATTTTAACAAAAGCCTTAGATATGCAGAATGCTTTCACATTTCCTGTCAATTAAAGGCCACTTCCTTCTGTATGCCTAACAATTATTTGTAGAATTTAGGGAGGTCTTAATTTGGTTTCATTTATTTATTTTCCAGGCGAGTTTCCAAAAAATTCGCTCTAGTTCCTCCAGTTAACTATTCTTTTGCGTTTGTGCATCAAGACCTGCAAGTACAACGAGAGTGACCAAAAATAAACAAATAATATTGTCTGAGCTTTGCAGCACCACACTTGTAAAAAAGTAGAGGTAGCAAATCTGCAGGTGTTCCTTCCATTCAGTGGCACCTTTGTCTCAATCCAGCTAGAGAAAAATCGCCTGAACTATACCAAAACTACAGTTGAGGTTCTCCTTACTGAATTTTGCTAGTCTTAGTGCTTCTCTGGGGTCAAGTGTAAATTACAGTTTAGCACCCATGACTTTGTATGTAATGTGACCAGTACAAACAGAAGGAAAATGTGTTTTGTTCTCTGACTTTGATTTTTTGTATGTGATTCTTAATGTGATGTGTCAAGAAGAAAATCTACTATTTAAAATGATGTATGGCATAAATAAGCTGTGCTGTCAGTTTTACAAAACATAACCAAGAATAAAGCATGATATTTACGCTGTATTTTCTAGTTCAGGGCTTGAAGGCGAATGTCACAGTCCCACAATGCAGTATAGAATATGTGAAAATCCTTCTTGTCCTGCTGGTGTGCCTGCCTTCAGGGACTGGCAGTGTCAGGCTTTCAGTGTCAGATCCTCGTATCAGAAGCATGTGCACCAGTGGCAGGCTGTCATTGATGATGGTAAGTGTAAAACCATCTCCCACATTCTTCTCATCTGCTCATACGGCTTACACCTTGTTGGTGTTGTTGTTGATTAAGAAAGATTAAAGCAAAATTAAAGGAAAAAACCCCAAGATTTTTATAAGCAATTCTTATTTCATAGTCAAGATCCAGTGGTACTTTCACATGCTCTGGAATCTTTTGTATTACATTCCTATTAAATTTCTCATTCTTATCTGTAGTGGCTACATTTGAACTGAAATTCAGTATCAGTTTGGTTCTCTTAGTCAACAGTGTAGTATAAAGTGTCTCAGAAATACAGCTTTCTAGAGGAATGCAATGTTGTTAAGCATGTATGTATCAACTATACTTCCAATTACAAAGCCAAAAAGACAATTCAGGTACTGTAAGCCTCTCTTTTTGGAGGAAGAAGAGAGCACTTTTTAGCTTAACATTTGAGTATTTCACATACCAATGTTTGATTTTGGCAGAAATCCGTTTGTAATGCATACTGGAAACTTAGTTAACAGTTAAAGAGACCCTAGTAACTGGTATACTGCATGCACGCTTCAGTATAACAAACTTGCTTAGATACTGTATCATTAGGAGCATGTTCAAGTCGGAGTATAGTAATGTTGAACTTCTAGTATCTGCAAAGATAATGTTGGTATAAAATGTCAGCAACTGGAAACCAAAACATTCCACCCAAGTTCTTGCTATGAATGTGAACAATAGCTGCCATTCCACTGAATTTTCTCAAAATTTTTATTATGTAATTTATTTTTTTAAAACAAAAAAAACAACACATGTACTTCAGTTAAAGTAGCTAGAATCATAGAATCATAAAATCATTTTGGTTGGAAAAGACCTTTAAGATCATCAAGTCCAACCACTAACCTAACTCTGCCATGACAAGTGCTAAACCATATTCTTAAGCACCATATCGACACATCTTTTAACCATCTTCAGGGATGGTCATCTAACCACCTCAGTGGGCAACCTGTTCCAGTGTTTAATTACCCTTTCAGTGAAGAATTTTCTTCTAATATCCAATCTAAACCTCCTCTGGCACAACTCGAGACTATTTTCTCCTGTTCTTTTGTTTGGTACTAAAGAGACAAAACCCCGCCTCACTACAACCTCCTTTCAGGTAGTTGTACAGAGCAGTAAAGTCTCCCTTCAGCCTCCTTTTCTTCAGGCTAAACAATCCCAGTTCCCTAACCACTCCTTGTAAGAGTTGTTCTCTTGAACCTTCATCAGCTTTGTTGGCCTTCTCTGGACTTGCTCCAGCACCTCAAGTCTGTCCTGTAGTGGGGGGCCCAAAACTGAATACCATACTCAAAGTGCAACCTCACCAGTGCCAAGTACAGGGGGATAACCACTTCACTAGTTCTGCTTGTCACACTATTTCTGCTACAAGCCAGGATGCTATCACCCTCCTTGACCACTGCTAGCTGATAGTCAGCTGTTGATCAACACCCCAGGTCTTTGTCTGCTGGGCAGCTTTCCAGCCACTGTTCCCCAAGCCTGTAGTGTTGCATGGGTTTGTTGTGACCCAAGTGCAGGACCAGGCACTTGAACTTGTTGAGTCTCAAGCAATTGGCCTTACACCATTGATTCAGCCTGTTCCACTGTAGAGTCTACCCTCAGGCACATATACAGTCACCCCCCAACTTGCAGTGTGATCTGCAAACTTCCTGAGAGTGTACTTGATCCCCTTATCCAGGTCATCGATAAAGAAACAGAAAAAAGACGGCCTCAGTGCTGAGCCCTGGGGAACAATGCTGACTGGTGACTGGCTGCCAGCTGGATTTAACTCCATTCTACACAACTCTGTGGGCCCAGCCATCCAACTGGTGTTTTACTCAGCAAATGTACACTCATCCAAGCCTTAAGTTGTCAGTTTTTTCAGGAGAATGTTGTGGGAAACAGAATCAAAGATGTCACTAAAGTCCACATAAACAACATCCACAGCCTTTTCCTCATCCACTAAACAGTTTACCTTGTCATAGAAAGAGGTCGGGTTCATCCAGCAGGACCTTGTTAATTTGAGAAATTAACATCATCATAGCAACTGGTGATAAAGAAGAGCCTGGAATGACACAGAAATACTGTGTATATGTATTGTCACATTTAAAGTAGTTAATTATTACAGTTTATTTTTAACTCTTGAAACAAACTATCAGAAACTTTTAGAAAGCATAGATTTTAAGAGATCTATTTTGTAAAATCCCAGAAAATGTAAATTATCAGGAATTTATTTTAATATCTGTCTAACTAAAGAAGGGCTTTTTGTTTTTTTTTTCTTCTAAGCCTTTTTCTCAAGATGCCAAAATGAAAGCTCGTAAGGCTACTCTCATTAGGCTTGTATGTTAGCTCATTCCATAGTAAGGAAGACTCTCTTCAGCTATTTTTTAAGTGCTTATCTAATTAATTAATTTTGGTTTGTTTTTCTAAATTTCATTTTAGCACAGGAACACATGTTTTATATGCTCAGGAATCAAAAGCTTTCTGCCAAACTTCGAATACTTCAGTCATCTAAAGAAAAATTTTGACCTCTCCTGTCCCGTTATAAGAAGCATGGAGGTTGCTTTCATCTAACTTTGTTCTGAGAGATTCTGTTGTCTTGATGTGTCTGTCCCTCCAGAGACAAAAAGGTGGACACCAGCTAGGGGCTTCCAGTATTACAGAAATACCTTGTTCCCAAATCCCTAATTTGTGCTCTTAGCCTTTAGTAGATGCTAATAGTGCAACTGGGACCAAAATAGTTCCTTTATTTGAATGAGGTCTCCTATAGGCTGTTGAAGTTGTCCAGTGTTGTTGAGTTACTGTCTCTTTGAGTTCAGAGTCCTTAAAATAATGTTTAGGTTGATAATCTTGTATTCCTTTAAAAAATGCTGATAACATGCCTCAAGATCCCACAGAGCTTTGGGATTACTATTGAAGGACTATAATGGGAACGCAGAGAACACATACTTAGGCAAATATTCACTCTTCTAAGCTGGGCAAGGCTGGTGTCTGTCTTCACATGTTGGCAAAAGAGATCACATCTTTTTGTACCAATCCCCTAGAGTTACCCAGAGGTTGTGTCAATTTTAGTAAAATAAAAGTGCCCAGACTAGTCTCTGATGTGTAAGTTAATTGACATGGAAGTCCTGTATCCATACTTTTCAGCTCTTTTTCACTCTGAAAAGAATGGTGACATCTAAACTGCTTTTTGGAAATGTTCCTTTGCAAGTGGCAATTTCCAGTCTAAACTGAGCTAGTGCTAGTTAGCACAGGGGAAAAAGAAAAAGAAAAGAAAAAAAAAAAAAAAAGGTGGCATAGAAGTTTTACAGTTCAGCTGCACGGACAGTAGAATGCCAGTATCTATTAATGTTTCCTGGAACTTTTAAAATTTACTAATAAAAATGCACTCCAGGAATCTAGAAGTCAGTATGAATTCAGAGGGGTGTAGATTGTGTGTAAGTGAGATCAGTTTCAAATTCAGGATTGACTTAATACTTTAAAAAATCTGCTGCAGATTTACAAAGGAGTTCTGAGTCACTACACTTGCAAATACAGATAGTAAAAAATCATGTTAACCACTGAGAGGAAATTTAATTTAGTTTATTTGGTATTACTTTGGCAGTGGTGAAGCAAATGTCATTATTTATAAATAATCACCATCAGGAGTACATGGATACATAGGATATCCGTGTTTGAGATATGTGGTAGAAAGTTGCCTAACCTTGGTAAAGGTGCTAAAAATAATGTGTTCATTATTGGGCTTTGTTTTGTTTTGTTTTGTTTTGGTTGGTTGGTTGGTTTTGTTTCTTTGTTTTTTAACGTGGGCATTGTAAATTCATATATTTTTTTCTTCCCAGGTTGTCTCAGTTACTTAATTTTTTTCTCTTTGACCTGCATAAATAGAAAATCTGGGAAGGGTTAAGTTTAGGTTTTCACCAATATTATGATCTGCCATAAATATAGCAGAATCAAAGTATAGATTACAACCAAAATATTCCAACTGCTGTAATGTTTGTGTTTTAAATTGCATCAATTAACATGACATGAGTACTAATTAGGACAAGGTTACAGCACCAGTATGCTCTAGCAGGGAAAAGAACTTGAGTTTTTCAAATTGATGAAAAAGCTCAATTTTTTTTTTATTTCATTGTATCTAAGATAACTTGTTATGCCACATAGATAAGCAAATTCAAGTTTTGGAAATAATATTTATAGTAATACTGTGTCTATTTGGTGGCATTTTCCATCCATTGCTTCTACAGAAAAGCCATGTGCCTTATTCTGTTCACCGACTGGAAAGGATCAACCCATTCTTCTAACAGAAAAGGTGATGGATGGGACTCCTTGTGGCCAACAAGGGTTAGATGTCTGTGCAGATGGTAGATGCCAGGTATGATTTGTTTTGAAAACGGGCACATGTATGCAAGTGCATACATTTGTTGTGCATATGTGTTATTTCTCTGATAGCATGACCAAGACTAAATGGCTCTTTTTGAATCTTATTCAAATATTTTAAGCTAATTTCAGTGCAACACAGTATGTGAAACAGTTAGGTTGGGAAATGTGTACGTGTGATGGTAAGGATGCTTATAACTTCTACAAGTGGAAAATGAGTCTAACTTATTACATCTTCTAAGGAAAGCCTCAGCTTTCAACGTTTTGGGAATTTTGCCATGAGCTGTACATAATATATGTCTAATTCTGCCTTTTTCAATGGAAAAAAAAAATCATATAAATAAATCAAGACCAAAGGAGCAGAATAATAGATAATTAAAGTTGAGTGCTTGTGCTATTCGTGATCCTCAGAATTAATTTGATTCATTTAAGTTATTTTGTTGCTTTTATAGTTCTTCATATGGAAACTTTTCTATATAAAAATCCTACAGGGCTGATTGTATTCTTTGTCTGCTTCTTAATGCACACATTGAATTTGGCCTGTAACATAGAAATAGCATCACTAGATACTGTAATAGCTTCAACATATTAACTTATGGATGGATGCAGGCATGTATATATGCATACAAATACATATATGTACTTATAATTATCCTTTCTCGAGTGCCCGAGTACATGCAACAAGAATACTCTTAAATAATTTGCTGAATAGAGGCTTTAGTTCACTATGTAACAATTATCGGTTTAATGACAAATATGATATATTTTTAGTATGTGTAAGACTATCTATCTATCTATCTATCTATCTATCTATCTATCTATCTATCTATCTATCTATCAAGACTTTCCCTGAAAAAAGTGTCATTTATCATTCACTTTTCACAACTGACTAATAAAGACCAAAAAGAAAAAAAGCCTTAATCCAAACCTGCCTGGCAGAGACTGGGTTGGCTTCTTCGCATATCAAAAGTCAGACGTAAGTGCTAAGCAAATTTTATAGTCTAATTTCTAAGGTCTTCCGCATTTTACCCTGTCTTTTTAGATAATCCATTAGGAAGAACTCTGGGGACTACAGCTGTAGAGTTAAGTTGTTATATCTGGTAGATGTGCCATTTTGGGTACACAGTTCTTCAATTCCTATGGCATAATCAGTATTTTGAAATCTGTATTGCTTTTTTTCGGTAAAAGAACTCTGTTCATAAATTTATGTCACAATCTAAATGTGCTTGGAAATGAGTGGCTCCATGACAGACTGTGGTTTCTGTCATTAAAGGAATCCTTTATTTTCTCTTTAACCCAGCCTTTATCTTCATTATTATCAATCTTGAAGTTAATTTGGTTTTATCAGATGCATATATGCAATGTGTAAGATTCCTCTCTGATGACTTCTTTAGACTTTAAAAAGGCTTTTATTTCATATCAGGAGAGCGTATGGTATTAACTGTCAAGCTACCACTGATAGTTACTGATAGAAATGTGTCTAATGTAATAATCTAGAGGTGCTAGAGCAAACTTTTTTGTTTTAAACTGAATGCTTTTCAGCAAAACACAAATACGGTTTATATTCACATATGGCAGACGTGTTCATGTCCTATTCAGAATAAGACATTAGGTTAACATTAGACAGCATTTCACCACTGGGACAAAGGACCTCCCATATCTTGAGGAGAAAGCAACAGACTTGTACATTTTGCTGTCACTAAGCAGGAGGGACTGCAAGGGGTGTGTTGCACAGTGGCTCAGAAGTCCCAGAGGTCCCAAGGGAAAGTGAGAATGTGGTTGTCTTCCTCTCAGAGAGTATCTGATAAAGTTATCCAACCATAGGAAGAGTGAATGCAACAATATGCATAAAATAATAGAAAAAATTACTACTCTGTTGTCACCATTTGCCTCAAGTCTGACAACAACGCTCTCGATCCCCTCCCCCTCTCACCCAGGTAGGGAAGGAGAGACAGAAAAAGACTTGGCTGGATTGAAAACTAAACAACACAGCATTAATTAAACATTAATGATATAAGAAAATATGTACAATTATATACAAATGTGTTCAGGTATGTGCAAAAGCCTCTTGCCTCCCTCCACTGCCAGCAACTCCCACAGCGAAAATCCCGGAGCTGCTGGAGAAAGCAGAGAGTGATGAGGGTCAGGAGAGCTCAGCCTGGGGGTCGATGGTGCTGGGTGGAAGAGAAGGGAAGAAGAAGCAGGAAGGAAGTTGTCTTCTGTGATCTCTGACCTTCCTCTGAGCTTACGTAGGTATATGGAATGGAATATCTCTGGCCAGTTTTGCTGTCTGTCTAATTCAGCCTCCTACAGGGGGGTCACAGACCTCCCCGTAGTGTCTGAGCCGGCAGAGTGAAGGTGCGACCTTGAAGAACCAGCAGTTAGAAAAACATTCCACTCTTATCAGCCTCATTTGGAACACTCTCGTGCTAGTTAAAAGAAAGCTTACTGAAGGAAAAGAAAAACAAAACCAGTAAAAGGAAAATGGCTTCATCTTGGCTCAAACCAGGACATCTGCACATGAACTAGTGCAGTCCTCACTCCGAGCAGGGGTAGATCGTGTTGGTAGGGTGAGATGCTGACTACTAAAGGCAGCTTTATGGAAAACATAGCCTCAATAGCTTTTCTTTCTTCTCCCTCAGAAATTTGGCTGTGATGGCATATTAGGATCTTTGGCTCGTGAAGATCACTGTGGTGTATGCAATGGTAATGGAAAGTCATGCAAAGTTATTAAAGGTGATTTTAACCATACCAGAGGAGCAGGTAAGTCCGTTTATTTAAAATACTCAGGAAACCAGTAGCTGTTTGATTATTTTGAGCACTGGGAACTGTAAAAAACTGTGCTTCTTAAAGATACGAAGTTCCTCACAAGAACTTCAGATCTACTTGTTCTAAGATAATAAATACATGAATATTTTTAAATTGAGTTGTTGCAAAACTATTGCAGATTGTTTCAATTGTCTAATTTATCTTCCATTAAGACACACATAAGAGCCTGGTTTAAAAAAAAATAAATCTGTGAAATAAAATGTATGTTTTCAGTAAAAAAATAAAGTATAAATTCTCATAGTGTTTTAGTGCTCTTCAAAATATATAACCAAATTATGAACTGTTACCTGAAAGAGTAACATCATTAAAGAAAGACAGGCAGTGGGAGAATGTATCTTTTAGTTTTTCTTTGTTTTATACTAATAATAGCACACCATAAAAAGCAAATAGATTTTCTGATGTAGAATGAACAGAACATTGCTGTGATCTGTTTTTTGAATGAGAATAATTGTCTGACTCTAGCACAACAGTGTTGACAGAACAGAGGACTGAAATCTCAATAATGTGTGCCATGCACCATGTATACCTTGTGTCCAAGAAAAGTTTTTTCTTTGAAACACCATTTGGCCAGCTGTTTTCAATATTTGTTTTCTGTTTTTTGAATAGAAAATGTGGAGAATTACAGGACAGTAAGTAAATCACATTTTAAAAAGTACTGTATTTAGAAGCAAACAGTATTACCTTTGAAAAAGCAAGGACTTAAATGCATTATAGGGTGAAGTATAGTGCTTCTTTAAAAACATAAAGTTAGGCATAGTCTTCAGATGTTTATATCTAGTCTTGGTTTGAACTGAAGGTGATGCAGAGCAGGAATCCCAAACCACAGTTGAGTCTGGAGGACTAGAAGATAAAAAAAACCTACCCTCTAAACAGCTGCATAAGATAATTTCCTTCTCAAGAAGCTGGCCTGTCAGGTATACTCAGGAAGTGTTTTTAGCCCTTAAAAAACTTAAAAATAAGTAATGCTGTTTTGCAGCAATTTCATTTTTATGCTTCAGGATAATTGAAAAAGTGTTGTAAATGCTCAGAATTTTGTTATAGAACCTTTTATAGCTACATGGAATAACAACTTAGTTTACTGTCCACTTTTTGAAGTTCACCCAGGTAGTCTAAAATTTGGTTTTATTAATTTATAACATCACCGCTTGTACAGTAATTTTCACCTGTCTTGTCTTTTCAAGCCTTTTCATTTAAAGCAAATTGCTCAACAGCATATCTTAATCCCACAATGTAAGGAAGCAATTGTAATATAAAATAAGTAACTAGTAAGTAGACTTCAACCTATAGCAATTCATAACAGAGCTTGAATGTGTTAAAGCACAAAAAAAAACCCAAACAAACAAAAAATCCCACCCAACAAACAACAACCCAACAGTGGGACTATATATGTCATAGCATTAGTCTCTACATGCTGAGTGAAGTTGAAATTCTTTTGTGGGGACACTACTTGGCTTCATCTGCTCCAGCTTCAACCTAACCTCACTAGTTCTTCTAATGTTTTACTTTGCTATATGCTTTTGCTTGTATATTGTGGTGTATATGTATTACACATAATGCATCGTATCTTAGGGTGTTTCAGCATTTTCCAAAAACACTCAAACCATTGCTGTACAAATTATAACTTGTTACATTTAAAAAGCAACATAGGGGAGAAGATGCATGGTTAGAATTTCAACACTTGCGTAAGTGGTTTGCTGAACCAGTGCCAGAACAATCAGCATCTTACAGTACTGAGCTATCTCAGAAGTAGGGGGCAAATAGACAAGCCAGAATATGACAGAGCTTCTGTCTGTTTGATCCAATGAGAAGGACAAATTCCAAAGGCAAGGAACTGTCACATGCTCTGTAAGAAAGAAAAAAAAAGACAAACGAAGTTCAGGGTTTCCATTTTGCAACCACACTGGGAGCTGTGGTAATGGTAACTTAGCGTGGATGCAGGATATTTTTGCAGAGCAGAGTGAGTCAAGACATTATGGTTTGATGTCCAGATGGAAAATGGTGACAAGTGGTGTCCCTCAGGGGTCCGTACTGAGACCAGTGTTGTTTAATGTCTTCATTAATGATATTGACACTGAGAGCACCCTCAGCAAATTTGCTGATGACACCAAGCTGGGTTGTATGGTTGATATGTTGTAGAGGGACAGGATGCCATTCAGAGGGACCTGGACAAGCTGGAGAAGTGGGCCCAGGTGAACTTCATGAGGTTCAACAAGGCCAAGTACAGGGTCCTGCACCTGGGCTGGGGCAACCAGAAGGGGGAAAGACATGCTAGAGAGCAGCCCTGTGGAAATAGACCTGGAGGTAATAGTGGATGAAAAGCTGGACGTGAACCACCAGTGTGCAATTGCAGCCCAGAAGCCAACCACATCCTGGGTTGCATCAAAAGAAGCTTGGCCAGCAGATCGAGAGAGAAGCTTCTGCCTCTCTGTTCTGCCCTGGTGAGACCACACCTGGAGCACTGCATCCATCTCTGGAGCCCCCAACACATCAAGGATGCGGACTTGGTGGAGTGTGTCCAGAGGAGGGCAACAAAAATTATCAGAGGGCTGGAGCACCTCTCTTATGAAGACAGGCTGAGGGAGTTGGGGTTGTTCTGCCTGAAGAATAGATGACTCTGGGGTAACCTTGTAGAGACCTTCCAATACCTGAAAGGGGCCTATGAGAAGGCTGGGGAAGACCTGTTCACAATGATATGTAACAGTAGGTCACGGGGCAATGGTTTTAAGATAGAGAAGGGTAGATTTAGGTGGGACAATAGGAAGTTCCTTATGATGAGGGTGGAACAGGTTGTCTAGAGAGGTGGTGGAGACGCCATCCCTGGAACACTGAGGTCAGGCTTGATGGGGCTCTGAGCAACCTGTTCTAGTGTGAGATGTTCCTACTTATTGTAGGGGGATTGCACTAGATGACCTTTAGAGGTTCCTTCTGATCCAATACATTCAATGATTCTATGATTCTATGTACTTTCTGACATTTTTTATTTTACCTGGACATTTGGTCTCATGTCTAGGTTATGTGGAAGCTTTAGTGATACCTGCAGGAGCAAGAAGAATCAAAGTTGTGGAAGAAAAACCAGCTCACAGTTATTTAGGTAAGTATCACATTTTAATATTTGTGTCCTGTTTTGGTCAGCAATGAAGAGTGCTAGCCAAACATGCTTTTCTATGTAAACAAAACTCTGAGCGGAAAAAAAAAATCTTAAATGAATACATATAAATAAATTTTGTAGAAATAACAAAATTTAAGAATGTCTATAGCATCCTTCTTCATATGGATTATATTGTGAACTTTTATCTCATTTTGTTTGAAGAGTATTTCAAAGAATGCATTTAGATGATTTAAGAAAAAAATCTACATTTTTAATTTTTCTTATGAAAAATACTAAAGAAAATACTTCACATTAAAACAAGTAAAGAGTTTTATGCTGTAACATGGAGTATTTTTTCTCAGATAACAAAAGATCCACACTTACCAACATACAGCAAAATCACCAACAAAGTCAAACAAAAGCTATAAAATTAATCTGAGACAGCAGAAAAGTTCATCTTTGCACTATTTTGGATTGACTTAATATTTTCATGGACAAATTGAATCACAATGATTTTTTATTCCTCTTCTATGAATTTGTCATTCTTTGAAAAAACTTTTTCTCTTTTAGTAAGTTCTAAAGCTGTTGTGTAGAAAAGTATACTTTATTAGTAATATTGGTACAGGATTAAAGTGAATATATGAAGTATCATAATTAGCACTGTTAAAATTGAGAGAGGCTTATTATGAGAAACAGGACAATGAAATGAAAAATTGCCAGGTTAGATCACTGTTCTTAGTTCTACTCTTAAGTAATATCTACATTTTAAGAAACTTTTACCTGAGTGTTCTCAGCATTTAATTTTAGAGAATGCTGAAGATAGTGTATGACACCTCAAGTTAGCAAACTCTTGGTTTATCATTGAGTCTGCACATGACCTGTTAAGATATCACAGGAAATTTAGGGATCTGGCTTATTTCATTGTTCCCCAATAAACCATAGAAATGGATATATACATGTGTCAAATAAAAAACTGACCTATTTTCTATATTTTCTAGTTTGTTTGTTTTTCCCTTCTGTGTCTACTGTGTTAACATATGTGGACAACAGAAATACTCTTATTTGTTATTTTCTAAGTAGTGCAAAAATAAAGAACTGCTGGAATTGTATTTAGGGAAATTAATTCCTTTTTCATAATTAGCATACCCATACATCCCTTGCCTTACAAAACGCAAAAATAATTAAATGTCTTTTATGCCCAGAAAATGCCAGTTATGCTGCTTATTTCTAAAAAGCGGTAGTTAGAACATAATCAGCTCATAGTTGTTTGTCACTTTAATATTACTTTTCTTAATTTCACTCATGTCAGTCTGAATGAGGATCAGCCAACATTTTGCTGCAATATTTTTGTTAAGTCTTTATGGGGAAGCAGGAATAGGTCTAGTACAGTATTTTGAATTAAAACTTGTGACATTGAACCTTTTTTTCTTTCTTTTGCTATCTGAAGGCAGTTTCAGAAGATGTATTCTTAAAGCATAAGAATCTGAATTGAAATGGAGTAACATTTTGATTAGGAACATTTTTTAATAGAAGTAACATAATGAAAGTTTTGGCAAGGAGGTATAAATATTTCAGTTTAGAAATAATGATCTGCAAGCCACTGTGATTAAAAATGTGAAATGTAATAAAATTATTTTTTTCTGTGCTAAATGGAAATTAGATGACTATTAGTTTTCAGCTAAACTAAAGAAGCAGATAAGCTATATCATTATTCTCAAATATATGATCAAGCTGCTTCAGGTATATAGATCCTGTGAACCTGCAATTTAACATTACATTACATTGTAATTGCCAATTCTCTTATAGGTATCAAGTCCAAAGGTGGTGTTGTATTCTCTCTCATTCCTTTAATGAAAAAAAAAAAAACCAAAACAAAACAGGTAGAACAACATTTTGGGGGAGGAGGATGTGGGAAAGTAGATGGGATCTGACAAACAGTACAAAATTTTTCATCCCTCATTGCTGACAATGCTAATTGTTTTAAAATACCTTGGACTGAATCCTTAGGGTGTGTAACTTCTATTTTCAGGGGAAACCAGTTGAGGACCTAGTCACATAGCAGGGACCACTGAGACTAAAAATGTACAGAGGGCCTTAGAAGATAATTAATAAGTAACACCTTCTGAAACCATTTTGCACCAAGATTAAACAAATGCCCTCTATATAAATAAATGGATTGGCTTCCAAGAGGTGTCTTTGGAAACAGTGGTGAGCAGATTGAGAGCTTATGGGTAAAACTTAGAGGTGAGGCCAACACAGGAAACTTCATGGTTGGTGTTTGCTACAGGTTGCCAAACTAAGGGAAGCCTGTTGACAATGGATTCTTAGTTCAACTACAGGAAGAATGATGCTTGCAGGCTCTGACACTGCTTGGGGGTTTAAGTAACCTGATATCTGCTGGAAAAACAGCACAGCAATCTGTAATCAATGTGGGAGACTCTTGGAGTGCATCAAGGGTGATTTCTTAATTCAGATGAAAGACAGCCCAAACAGATAAAGACCAGTGACAAGTGGTGTTCTTCAAGTGTTCCCACTCAGACTGGTGCTGTTTAATATCTTTGTCAGTGACATGGAGAGTGGAATTGAGTGTACCCTCAGCAAGTTTGCTGATGACAACAAACTGTGTGGTGAGATCAACACTCTGCAGGGAAGGGATGCCAGCCAGAGGGACCTTGACAGGCTTGAGAAGGGGGCTTGTGCAAACTGCATGAAGATCAACAAGGCCAAGTGCAAGGTTCTGCACCTGGGCTGGGGCAATCCCAAACACCGTTACAGGTTGGGTGGAGATTGAATCAAAAACAGCTCTGAGGAGAAGGACTTGGGGGTGTTGGTTGATGAGAAGCTCAACATGAGCTAGCACTATGCACTTGCAGCCCAGAAAGCCAACCAGGTTCTGCATCAAAAAGAAATGTGGCCAGCAGGTCGAAGGAGTTGATTTTCCCCCTCTACTTTTCTCTCGTGAGATCCCACCTGGAGTACTGTGTCCAGTTCTGGAGCCCCCAACATAAGAAAAACATAGATCTCTTGGAGCAAGTCCAGAGGAGGCCCATGAAGATAATCAGAAGGCTGGAGCACTTGTCTTCTACAAAGACAGGCTGGGAGAGTTTGGGTTGTTCAAGCTCGAGAAGAGAAAACTCCAGGGAGACCTCATAGCAGAATTCTAGTATCTGAAGGGGGCCTACAGGAAAGCTGGGGAGAGGATTTTTCTAAGGACATGTAGCAAGAGGATAAGGGGATAAACCAGAAGAAGTAAGATTTAGATAAGACATTAGGAAGAAATTCTTTAGTGTGAAAGTGGTAAGACACAGGAACAGGTTGCCCAGAGAAGCTGTGGATACCCTATCCCTGGAAGTGTTCAAGGCCAGTTTGGATGGGGCTCTGAGCAACACGGTCTACTGGGAGGTGTCCCTGCCTATGGCAGGGAGGTTGGAACTAGATGACCTTTAATGTCCCTTCCAACACAAACCATTCTATGATTACCGCACCTTGTTTGTTGCATACCAACAGAGATGAACTGTTCAGAGAAGTCAAGATTGGTCACAGTCCGTGCTGCAGTGGTCATGCTCTGGTGAAATTAATGATCTTCAGGGATGTGAGCCAGGCCTATTGACTGTAAGGAGGGTAAACTTTCAGTTTAAAGAATTAGTGGATGGGACCGCTGGGAAACTGTGCTCAGGGGTAAAGGAGCAGAACAGCTGGCAGCTCTTTAAGGGCATTTTACCTAGATTGCAGGAACTCTGCATTCTTACATGTGGGAAATTTGACAAGGAAGGCAGGAGACCTTCATGGCTGAATAAGTACCTCCTTGTCAAATTGAAGTGAAAGAAGGAAATACATAGGCAGTGGAACCAGGGACTTCAATCCTGGGAAAAATATAAAGGATGTTGCTGAGATATGTAGGGATGGTATCAGGAAAAACAGGGCAATCAATTGGAGCTGAATTTGGCAAGTAATGTGAAGAATAAGGTCTTCTACAGGTATGTTAGAGAAGGAAGATTTAAGAAAATGTACACACATCCACTCACACCCTGTGATAAATAGATAGGAGAACTAGTAATAATTAATATAGGGAAGGCTGATGTATTCAGCAGTTTTTTACCTCTGTTTCAATGGTAGAGTCTTCCCACGTTTCTAAAATCCCTGGACATTAAGGCAGGGAGCAGGAGAACAAAATCCCTTCTGTCATAGATCAGGTTGGAGACCACCTGAGGAATCTGAACATACACAAGTATGTGGAACTAAATGAGATTGCATCCCCAGGTCCTGAGGGAAATGGCTGATGTAGTTGCTGAGACACTCTCAAACATATTTGAAAAGTCTTCACAATCAGCTGAGGTCCCCAGTGCCTGGAGGAAAGATAAGATTACATCATTTTTTTTTAAAGGGTGATAGGGAGGACCTAGGGACCTACCTACCAGTCAGCCTTACTGCAGTTGAAGTTTTCAGAAAGTTACTGAAATATCAAGTCTTTATGGTCTTAAGATGTCTTGAGGGGAACACATGAAAATGTGAGTGGAAGTGAAACAAGTACTTCCATGATAATGCATACCAGTTAAGTTACTCTTATTTAGAATTTAATTTCAGATATTTTTTTGTATTTTCTTGAGAAAAGTAAGGGTCAGTCAAAATGACACTGTTTGATACTTTTCTGGAAAGTATGACTAAATTTTGCACAGAGGAGAAGGCAAAGTTTACAGTTCACAAAGATATTCACTATTTTGTTACAAATGCCTTTTTTTTTTTTTTTTAACCTCTCTGTAAAGTGCGACATTTTCCACTTAAACAAAAACTTCCAAGTTAATACAGAGGTGTAATATTTTACAGTTTTCCATAGAAAATGTTAAAAGGCATAGATTTACTAACTAGAGGATCAGGGCACTGTTGCTCCCCACTGAGCACCAGAAAATGCAATAGCTGCACTGTGAAATGTTGTATCTCTGTGGCTTGCATAGCCGCTTACATCACATTAAAATTGGAGGAGTTTATATCCTTGGTACAGTAATTAAAAATACATTGCACTCATCACCATCATTTAATTGTCATTGTGATGATCGCTGTTTTATGCTCTGCAGAACACTTGTCATTAACTCCCTTATTTTATCACTGAAATTTTGGTCTTGGTTACATTTGCAGTAGGTTTTTCCAGGACAGGTTTTCTTTGTCTTTTTTATTGTAGATGTATTGCTCAATTTGTTTTGTAGTCTGAGAGAGGATACACTCGTGTACTGGATTTTCTTCATTTTTTACTTCATTACTTCGTACAGGAAATCCTCCTCTATCAAAACCTAAACAGTGAGAGTACATGTATGGTGTGGAATAAAGCTCAGTGAACTTCCTTACAACATGGGGTTTGACAGAGACAAGAGCAGAAGTTGAACTGCCCAAATTCAAGCCTAAAATTTGGGCTTGAGGATACTCTCTTGTATGTCCTCTAAACCCAGTAGCTCAAGTGAGGAATCTGAAAGCAGAAAATGCAAGATCTGGCATATTTCTCTATTCTGAACCTGGGATTCCAGTCCCCTGCACAGGTCTATGTGCTGTAGCACATATGTTCATTTTAAAGACAAGATAAAATGGTGCAAGGTCTTCTGCTTTCCTGGGAGAAGATACTGCCCTATCTGAGCAGGATGACATGACTGAACCTCAGAGCTTTCAAATACATTTTTTTTGTTTTTCCACTGGTAAGAGTATTGGCCCCTACAGTTTAAGCACTAAATAGAAATTAATTGCCATTAGTAACATAATATTTAAACCTAAACCCCCAAATTTTTAACTCTTGTAAAATCGCTGGTTATTTTTAGCACAGGACGGTTCTACAGCATTAATGGATTTTATAGTCTTAGTGTTTATTACTAAGTGTTGCAGTGGTACACATCACTGGTGTCTTATGCAATTGTATTTCTGCCAGTTCTTAGACCTGCTGCCATTGTTTCCCATAAAAACAGAACATAATACAAATATGAATAGGATAGAAGAGGATAAAAGGAGTGACTCACAGTAACTTACATCTTAAAAAAATGGTTTTTTTTGGACTTTGGCTTAAACTGATAAGGTTCTAATGCCAAACATGACATTTAAATTAAGATGAATTTTTCAAACTCGTTGTCCAGAAGGTGGCTTCAAGTATATTCTGCCTTACATGATTATTCAGACCTGATCTGAACAAAAGAAAATAAAATTACAAGTCCTTCACATAAGAATCTATTCAGTTTACTACAGTTAACTAATGTATAAACCTGTGTTCTTGATGGATTAAATACTTTACCTGACTTGTTGATGCTTTTGAATATATATTAGACCAACCAGGGAAATGATCCGGCCAGAAAGAACAAGCTTTTCCTATTTGTTAGAAGCATCAAATTATGTGGTGAAAGTGTATAAATTAAATGTTTAGGTAGGATGACAGTAGTGTAGTCACACTCTAAGGCAGAGAAAAAGGTAAATGTAGAGGAGCAAGCATTCCTTACAGAAAGTGTTTCTGAAGCATGTTACAATTGAAGTTCATGGATAATAGGATCCATAAATATCTTTGCAAACTGCGTTTGGTGATTTCACCTAGTTGTTAAATTATGCAAATGGCATGTGAAAGGAGGCCTAAATCTCTACTGAACAGACACCTTTTCTATCAGTGTTTTTTCATATGTTTTTCAGCTCTTCGAGATGCTGGAAAACAGTCAATCAATAGTGACTGGAAGATAGAGCATTCAGGAACATTTAATATTGCTGGAACCACTGTCCATTATGTTCGGAGGGGCCTCTGGGAGAAAATATCAGCTAAAGGTCCCACAACATCGCCTTTACATTTACTGGTATGACAATATGAATTGGAGTTTTTTACCTGATTCCTATCATATAGAGTGGTAACTAATACTTTTTTCCAGGCTTCTGAAGATGAGAACTTTGTAAGATATATTGACTTTCATTTTATATGTATATACTTGTTTATATGTATAGGTCAGTCAGCCCACTTCTAAAACAAATTAATTTAAGTTAAAGAATAACCCTACATTATGGAGGCAAGATGAAGGTCTCAGCATTCCTACAAATGCCATAAAAGCTGATGTGCCACTTAAGGAGAGTTTCAAATTAATATCAGATATTTTTTATCCTGGCTGACTGTAGCACAGCATCACCATTTCAGGAGGGCAATCACTAAGTTCTGCATGAAGAAGTAGATCTTTGATGCATTTCAGGGTAGGGCAGGAAGAATTGATAGCCACCAGAGAGGAAGAGGAAGAGCTGATGAGGAAGTACTTCACAATTAAAATTCCTTAAAATGCGATAAATTGTCCAGTGTATCTAAAACATTTTTAAATCTTATGCATCTAGGAAAGACCTCCTCTATTTAACAGCACTGAAATCACAGGACATAGTTGTCCTTCAGATTTGTGGTGAGTTTAGTTTACTTACTTCGCACTGAGGGTTTTTTGACCTTTATGTTAAATAAAATAATTTTCCCAATATCTTATTTGGATACTCTCATCAATTTCTGCTACAGAATCCATCAGGAGTGTTGAAGGGCTATAGACCATTAAGTTATTCTGTCATGTTTTTCAAGATGATCTCTTACAGTTCAGAGTTTGTCTTCCACAGTGTCTGTGTACATACTTAGGTTTTCCTTCTCTGTATCATGCAGGTGCTGCTCTTCCATGACCAGAGCTATGGTCTGCACTATGAATACACAATCCCACTGGATCCTCTTCCTGAGAATCAGACCTCTAAAGTACCAGAGCCTCTCTTCATGTGGACACATTCTAGCTGGGAGGACTGTAATGCTGTATGTGGAGGAGGTAAAATAAAAGAAGAACGTAAAAACACGTGGTCACAAACATATATATTAAAAATGTATATGTATATGCAATATGCATGTATATACACAATACGTGTATGTATGTGAATACAATATACATATATTTGTATATACACCATGTATATAAATCTCAATTAAAATACAAAGTGTATTAATATTTAAGACTCTGGTGGTCAGTCTTATATATTAATAGTAATATCCTCATTTCCGCGTGTTTGATTCCATACAATGGTAAACATACTTCAGTCTCATGCTTCCTGATTATACTAAAAGAACAGTGATAACTTCAGGAAAAGATTCAAACAAAATACAATAAGTAGTAAAAGATGGTAGTGCAGAAACAAAGTCTAGATTACCAAAGCAAATTCAGGACACAGTTTCCAAGAAGAAATACAAGTGCAATAGCTAGAACAAGAATAGAAGGTTTGTGTGCATTCCATTCTGTATTTGGAACTATGGAAGATAAACAATCTGTAAAAGACATTGTAAAGTACAGAAAAGCTGAGCCTCAGTCTCACAAATATCTACAGTTAGTAACATGAGTTGAGGATAATCCAGAACCACATGGAACAAATATTACAACATCAGATTTTAGTATGCTGATGTGATACTTTTCCTATGTTTAGGTTTATAAACCATAAAAATGTAGATTTGGAAGAACAAAACCCTATTATGGAAACAAATATTGGAACATAAATAGTGTTGCTTAAACAAAATCCTTTAAAACTACTGTTTGGAAAATGGTTATTTAAATAGATAAAAAAACACTTCAGATTTTTTTTTTTATGAATGCAATCTATAAACATCTGTTCATACCTTGTGTGATTAGGTGGACTTCATGAATACTATATTGATTTTTGATACATGTCTTCCTTCCTTACAACCTTGACAGTTGTGGTTGCTCTGATCAGCAGTTATAAAAGCTTTTGATTGAATAAGAAGGCCTGGAAACACTACTTTCTCATAACAACAGTGTAAGGAACACAGTGTTCTACCTCCTTTGACTATGTGAGCCATCGTAGTGTCATGACAGATCACTGTAGTTTCCATAAACGTTTTTTGTCGTTTAGTAAGAAAGTTTCTTCCCCAAAGTTGTTTTGTACATGGTGCTAGTAGCGTTCTCTGATTCTTAATAGTGCGTTCCTATTCACTTGGAATATTCATTATTTTTACAGTTTCTTGAAGTATTTTTAAAATCATTTGAATGTTACCACTGTCTCTCATTATTGCCCCAAGTATTTCTAAAGTTACCTATCTGGAGAAGTTTTAAAATGCAGTATGTCAGTAATTTATTCTACAATAATGCTTACATAAATATTTGAATGTTTTATTGTAATATTTATCATATTTTTCTCTTGTGATTTGCCTTCATTTTATGTTACTGTCAAAAATATCTGATTTAATACAAAATTCCATAAAAGGTATTTTTACTGCAAAAAATATGAAACATATATATATTTATAAAATAACTCCAGTCAGTGCTCGTGTTAACTATTACATTAAATTCTGGTTTCTGATGCTTCCGGCTTTGACAGACAGGCTCCAACCAACCCATAAGGGCAGGGTTTCTGTACAGAGCATGCACTAGGTCTCTGCAGGTAGTATCCAGCTTCCTAAATGATTACCCTATAGACCAGGTCAGTTATGCTGCCTCTTTAGTTCATGGGAAATAGTGCAGGCTCCTTATGGAATGCTGTGTGTGCCAATTCCCTTTAGCTGTGTGCTGGCCATGCCTGCTAGTGTACTGCTAAACCAAGCAGAACTACTAAACTTGAGCAAGACAGAAGGACAGGACATGTCATTCCTTTCCTTATTTTATATATTAATTTACAACCATATGGAATCATTGGAGTTGGAAGGCATCTCTAGACATCATCTAGTCCTACCCCTCTTCTAAAGCAGGATCACCTAGAGCACATTACACAGAACTGCACCCAGACAGGTTTTGAATGTCTCCAGAGAAGGACTTCACAAACTCTCTGGGCAGCTTGTTCCAGTGCTTTGTCACTCTCACAGTAAAGAAGTTTTTCTCAGGTTCAGATGGAACTTTCTGTGTTCTAGCTTGTGTCCATTTACCCTGAAGAGTCTGGCTCCATCCTATTTATTCCCACAGTTTAGATATTTGTAGACATTGATAAGGTCTCCTCCCCTCAGTCTTCTCCTCTCAAGGCTAAAGAGTCCTCAGCTCTCTGAACCCTTCCTTGTAAGAGAGATGCTTCAGTCCTCCTATCATCTTTGTTGCCCTCCGCTGGAATCTCTCCTGCAGTTCCCTGTCTCACTTGAATTGGGGAGCCTGGAACTAGAGACAGAACTACAGAAGTGGCTTCACTAGGGTAGAATAGAGAGAGAGGATGACCTCCCTCGACCTGCTGGACACACTCTTCATAATGTATCCCAGGCCATTTGCCTTCTTGGCATTACTGGCTCACAGTTAAATAATTGTCTACTAGGACTCCAAGATCCTTCTTCTCATGGCTACTTTCCAGCAGGTCCACCCTTAACCTATACTCATACATGGGGTTGTTTCTCCCTAGGTGCGGGACTCTACACTTGCCTTCATTAGGTTCTCCTCTGCCCAAAATGTGTAGCCTGTTCAGGTCACACTGGATGGCAGCACAGCCCTCTGGTGTATCAGTCACTCTTCCTAGTTTTATATGATTAGCAAACTTGCTGAGGGTACCCTCTGTACCCTCATCTGGGTCATTGATAAACAAAAAGCCCCTGGAAAGGGGCTTTTCACCGGAAAGGTAGTGATAGGATGAGGGGTAACCATTTTAAACTGAAAAAGGAGTGATTTAGATTAGACATCAGGAAGAAATTCTTCACCATGAGGGTAGTAAGTTACCAAAATAGGTTGCCTAGGGAGGTGTGGATGGCCCTTCCCTGGAGATGCTTAAGGCCAGGTTGGTTGATGCTTTGTGCAATCTGGTCTAGTCCCTGCAATCTGAGCTGTCCCTGCTCATAGCAGGGAAGTTGGAACCTGATGAGCTTTAAGGTCCCTTCCAACTTTAACCATTCTATAATTTTATGTTGAACCAGAGTCAGCACTGACCCCTGGGCAACACCACTGACTACAGGCCTCCAACTCAACCCTGCACCACTGATCATGGCCCTCTGAGCTCTGTCACACAGCTAGCTCTCAATCCACTTCACTGTCCACTCATCTAAACCACTTCCCTATGTAATTTTTCTGCAAGCATTTCTCAACACTGGAATCTCAGTGGTTGAGAAAGAAGCAATTATTCCAGTAAGGTTAAGGATTTGGCCTATGACTAATGTCTCTCTCAGGCCTCTGACAGCTTTGATTTCCTTATACAGGTTTTACAGTTGTTTTTGCCAAACTGTACATCAAATTGCTGTATCTGATAAAGATGCCTTTGTCCTTCCATGTTCCTGGCTTCCCCACGTGACTGCTGCTTTTTTTTTTTTTTTTTTTTTTAACTAGGTGAGAGAAAGACAACAGTCTCTTGCACAAAAATTGTGAACAAGAATGTCAGTCTTGTGGACAACAAGAGGTGCAAACATTTAACAAAACCTGAACCACAGATCCGCAAGTGCAATGAGCAGCCGTGCCAGACCAGGTAATACACTTGAGCAGATCTTTATTTGATTTGATTTGCATTACTGTTCATTTAATGGGTAGAAGTAGAGTTGTCTGATCTTTTTCTGAAACATTGTCAACTATACATTTTCAATGTTCTGTACTTTTCGATCTTATTAAATGAAACATTTTAAATGTTACTAATTAATACTCAGAGACGCTGTACTAAGAAATGTAGAAAGATACCGTGAACCTCAACATATATCTGCTACTTAATACAGTGTTAGTGATTATTACAAAACAAATATTGTTAGCTTTAAACATAAACATAATTGAAGCATATCCTTGCATAACTAGTTGTTTGATATTGTCACTTGCAGAAGTATCTTGAACTCTATCGCATTATCTTGACAGGCTGTGATTTGTAAATTGAACCTCTGGACTGATGAGAAGGAAGCCTTAGTTCAATGTTTTGTTTTCCTACAACAAATGTGTGAAAGAAAGTTGAAAGTTTTGTTAATTCTCAATTTCCTAAAAACTCTTCCTTGCAATCTAAGTCTCCTGTATTGCACTAATGCACTTCGTCAGTGGTAGAGCTGTTTGATATTTCAGGGCACATGACCATAGTCTAGACTATGCTACAAAACTTTTGGGGGAAATTATGTTCTAGAACGATTGGTCTCCAGGTGTGGGGGCTCTGCCAAGTTGAAGCAGCCTTAAACCACACAATCTGAGTTAGGACTGATTTCGAAGCACATGAAGACTGAGTTTTTCTACTTCCTCCAGCACAACAAGCCTTTCACATAGAAGTGATTCTGTCTTGCAACTGAGTATTTTCGAAGAATGCTGAACTTTACATGCATGGCCTGCACTTGACTTGTAGATGGTTGTATAGATACAGAATAACTGACAAGCTGATCAGTGATCTTTCATCTTTAAAATGTTTATTTTTGAGTTTTCCTGATACCTTGTTACTGCATTGCCTGTATCTCTTTGCAGATGGATGATGACAGAATGGACTCCATGCTCAAGGACATGTGGAAAAGGAACTCAGAACAGACAAGTAGCCTGCACACAGCAGCTTAGAAATGGGACCCTGATCAGAGCTAGGGAGAGGGATTGCCCTGGGCCAAAGCCCACTTTTGCACAGCGCTGTGAAGGCCAGGACTGCATGACTGTGTGGGAGGCAGGAGTCTGGTCCGAGGTGCTGCATTTATTTATACTAATAGTCCATAGTGATTATTGATGCCTTACTGTTTTCTGGGAATATTATTTTTTCAGCAGCAAATGGTGCAGCTCAGCCTAATGATTTTCACGGTTTTTTGTGCAGTGATTTGGCCATTGAATCAGGGACCAGGAAAACCAGCTGTGTAGAACTACATTTTACCTAGTTAATGTCCTGGAACAGTTTCTTTTGGCCAGTTTTAAAGCATGTATAATCAAGTCTATCTTGACTCTCGTAGTGGGTAATGAGGTGCAAATGGAATTAAGGCCATTATTTATCAGCTACCAGACCTTGGAGCAGGAGCATCTCTGACAAACTTTTGTACCATGGCATGTTGATAAGCATGGTTGCTTCCATTCTGCTTCAGAGAGGCTATGAAAGAAGCTGCTAGCAAAGGAAATTTTGTTCCCTTTCTTTCTCTTCTTACCTCTTTTTCTTCCAAGAACAGGACAAGCAGTGATCAAAAGGGCTTTTAAATAACACAATTTTGCACAATTTGCATTCGGAAGCATTGCTGCAATACGTAATTATTAGTAAAAAAGCTGTATTAAATTAAGATACTTTAGTGTACATGTCCCTTTGTCTGTCTTCTTCTAAAAAGCTGTACCAAAGTAATTGGCTGTGGAGAAGAAGGGTATTGTTATCATTGCCATCTGGACAAGCTGCAAGGGTTTTGTGAAGCTTCTCCCTCCACTGGAAGAGCAAAGGCAATTCTGATTGCCTTGTGTACCAGAAGCTGTGCTTATGGGTTCCTCCAGTTTCAAAACATGAATAGCAGCTTCTGAATGTGTGTGCAGTCCCTTCTTTGGGCTTCCTTGCCTAGCAGCCCCCCTTGATCCCTAGGGAAGAGTGAGCTAAGACATAGGGAATATTTTCAAAGATGAAAAGCAGATGCTAAAGCAGAGATAAGAGAAGAAAATAACAGCAGTTCCTGGTTTGATACACAGAGCTTTATAATGCAAGGGCTAGCTGTGAGAAGTAGTTATTAACAAAGGTGCAAGAAAGAAACCAAGATTGTTTAGCTGGTTTGTTTTCCTTGACAGATGAAGAATAAGTGTGCATGTTTTCTGTTGGAAATAACAAATGTGTTTTGAAAAGTGGAGTGTTTCCTAAGGCCATTCCTACTATCACTATTATATTTTAAGTCAACCGTTACTGCAGTTATAATCAGCTTGGCTCAGGAGTGTTTTTAGCTGCAAGCAGTGAGATGATAAAGTTTTGAAAAGGAAATGGCATAATTTTGGCAGTGTACATGGGAATGGTGCAAGAAAACACAGATTAAGGCCTTCTGTGCAATAGGAGTTTTCAAATGCTGTGTATACACTGACTTTGAATTTTCAAACACAGTCTGTATTCTTGTGTAATTTTAGAATTATTACTTTCACATTTTAACTTTTTTCTCTCCAAAAAAGGTCTATTAGACACTAGAGAGTTTTTCTGAAGTTAGTCCATACCTTATTCTTACTCTTATAAACATTTAGAATTTCTTTAATTGTATTTCCTTTCATTTGTAGAACAAAGCTTACCTAATATATTCAGTATAACACTGCATTCACTTCATCATGACTTTTCAAATGTTTTCTTGTCAAAAAGCTTAGTTTTTCCTTAATCTAGTAAGATTTTTTATCTAATTATATCTTTTTAGCTGAAAATGCAGCAATTATCATTCTTCCCCATAAGACATTTTGGTTCATTTGTTAGTTTTGAACAAATCCAGTGTCTATGCAATTGCAGATTGGAAGTCAGGAAGTCTTGAAATATTTGTTAGCCTGGAAGAGGTCATTAGCAGGTAGTAAAATGGGCAACTCTCATTTTTTTAGAAACCTGAAAAACATCTTTTTCTAACAGTGCTCTGTGAAGTGTGGTAAGGGAATACGGCATCGGACTGTGAGGTGCACGAATCCTCGCAAGAAATGTGTCTTGTCTACAAGACCTAAAGAAGCAGAGGACTGTGAGGACTATTCCAAATGTTACATCTGGAGAATGGGAGACTGGTCTAAGGTAAGGCATCCTTGACTAGTGTCCCACAGTATAATACATTTTGTAGTGATACTGAGACCACTATACAAATAAAAATTAGAAAGGATGAGATGAATCTTCAGTATCAGGTAATTCTGGTATAAATTTACTGTTCTAAGTAGGCAGGCAAACAACTTTAGAAACTGCATCTCACTCTAATCTCACAGTATGCACATTTCACAGCATTTACACATCTTTTAAATTTGTTTCCACTAAGTTATACCCTCCAGCCTTAAAAGGAAGCACCTTTAGCTTGTTAAATTTCCACATAGCTCATTTAATATCTACAAAGCATCTATTACTGTCTATATTTGAACACTTGATGTAGTACATTATTTCCTTGGCATCTGGGTTCTGATTTCAGTGAAATACGTAAGCATAGGCCAAACTGTGGCAGAAAATATGGGACAGATCTGTGATTGAGTGTGTTACTGGATTGGAACCTTCTACATCTGATACATATTAGAATATCCAAAAACATGCTGAAACACTCAAATTTCAGGTTTTCTCTTGCTGTATTACAGACCACACTGTAGCAGCAAGATTGTAATCTTTTTTCCCTCTTGCTTCTCTTCATAACTTTGCACACAACACTTCTACTTTCAGTGCCGAACATTATTGCAGCAATTTTTAATGCGCTTGTATGGAGAAGTATTTAATCTATTTTTAGTTGTCTTTTATGTGATGTAACAGCTGGAAACAAGGACTAAAGCCAGCAGTGTATGACCAGACAGCCTTCCAAAAATTAGCTGCAAGTATTCTGTGGGCAACTAGTGTTTTGCAGAATTCCGCTTCAAAGCTTCCATTTTGGGGGTACAAATTGTGACTATCACATTACTATTTCTTACATTTTCTTTACTTTTTCACATTTAAAGGACGAAGAATAGTATCAAATTATTCTTTTAATATATATATAGTGGTGATCATTTAATATATTTGGAAATATTTTGGAAAATCTAGAAGATAACTCCCCTTACCTCAGTTACTTCAAAAGTACGAAGTAGCAAAACCATTATTTTTTTAAACAACAGAAGCAACTAACCTTCATTAACAGGGTTACTTATACAAGAGATGTGTTTGGCAAGAAAGTTTAGTATTTGCATTTCCATCCCACAGAACAGTAAAACCCTGCATAATTTAGCACTAGTGCCAGCAGGGAGTAGCCTATGGAGAAATTGCCATCTCCTTTCTTAGCTGAATCAGTCATTCACATTGGGGTTGCTGAAGCTACGTGGGGATGCTCAGACAGTTACACTGTGTTGCCAGTGCCCTCTGGAGAAAAGAAGAGCTTTATTCTCTAATTCAGTACTTTTCACAAACATCCATGTTATAGATTAATGTATAAAGAACTTACTTCTTCCTGTTTAAAATCTACTGACATCTTGTATGTTCTGCTTTCCTTCTACAGTCAAAGCTGTAACATTCACCTAAATTGTACTTTGAACTTCAAAATTAGGAGATGAGGAAATACTTCATATGGAATTGACAAAATGTTTTTAATGGTTAACATACAGCTTGACTGTGACTTGTGCAGCTGAGATTTTCCAATATTTATTTTAAAAATAGGTACTTCAATTTCTCTACACAGATGTGAGTTCAGTTGAAGATATACTTGGAGTCTTTTTTTTTTTCCTCATTACTGTTCTGTTCCATTGCTAAGGTACATAGCAACATGGAGTGTACATAGGTCTGCAATGGGGCAAACAAATGGAAAGCTCAGATAAATGTTAAACTTTGCTCACTGTTTGTTTATAACTCAGAGATTCAGTACAGCCTTCTGTGTTCACTGTTTTTACTCTTCAGAGTTGCTCCTGACATTGCCAGAAGGCTGTTCTTTTGAGCAGAGCCAAGTTTCCTCAAGCTAATGCCACGACTTGGCTTGAAAAATTTAAGTGACGCTTCTCACACATTGAAACAAGAGGCTTAATGTGATCCTTATTGGCTGTGCTGCTGTCCTTGAACTCCTAATTCATAATTTTAAATGAAGCTTAAATTGCACTATTACTGTAAAAATAACATTCTTAATAATCACAGTAATGCTGTAATGGAGTTAATTTGTTTTAGAGGGTACAGTCATACAGAGATCAAATTATTTTTCTGCTCAATATTTTAAGATTAATACCAAGATCAAAGAAAATTTGACCAAAATTGCAAGCTCCAGTAGGTCACCAAAGACATCCATCCTTCTAAAACTCTGACTTAATTTAAAAGTGTGCTGTATAAAAGTGTGCTATATATGCAGTATTGTGCTCCATAATAGCTCTTAAGTTGGCAGGGTGTCTGAGCACACTAAACATAGTTGTTCTTAACAACAGTTGGGGTCTGAACCTTCCCTCATGAGGAAGATTAGTATGATGAGAAAGTAAAGAGTAAAGGTTCAAACTGAGCATTTGGACATTACCTAGCAACATTGCCTATTACACTCTTTTCCCAGTGAGTGCCTTCCTTTAAATACGATACTTAGCAGTGTAAAAGTTACCTTCAAATGAGGAAAGGTCACTGAATCTTCAGAACACTGGTGGAATAAATGATTAATTTTATGATTAATTTTGGAAAGGAGAATAATTTGAAGACTGGATTTTTAAAATAATAATTAAAACCTTAAATTTTATATGGTATGATACCAGAAACTTTTGGACAGATTTAGCAGGGGATAATAGGATTGTAAGAATAGGCAATAGCATAGAATTTAAGAGAAGTCATTTATGAGATGTGAAGAAATATAAAGTATCTCTCCAGAGAATACAAATTATGTAAGTTTTAAAATCATCTTTGACTATACACAATGAAGAATATATATATATAGAATGGCAAGAATATTTTTCAAGTATTCTTTAAAATTAAAAATTGCTTCAGCTCCCGAAAATAAAGCTGAAATGCTTTCCTGAGAACTTGATTGGTCAAACAAGATACTATCAACTGGAAACATTCTTTGAATGGCTTTTTTTGGACCAACTAGATGAAAAGCCTCCTAAAATTTTAGAGTAATACAAAGGTATGGCTTTAGGGAGAAAGTTTGGTTAAAATATTAAACATGATGGCATTTACTGAACATCTTCTCAAAGAGAAAATCATACGTGTACGTTTGTGTTGCAACATTAAACTTTGATACTGGATCTAATATTTTAAAAAGTAGTTCAGGGTTAACCTCAAGGGAAAAATAATTCCATTTGAAACTAGAAAACTAAAATTAGAAAAACGAAACCGAACAAAGAACTGAAAAAGAAACCCAAAAACCAAACCAAACAAACCTGAACACCTTAGCTGTAGAGTTAGAAGTACAATTAGGATGCCTTTGAATAACTGTTAAGTGTTTCTGCTACAGAGAAGACAGCAGGAACTCACTTGTGTTGAGGCTTGCTCAATGCTCTTTCAACATTTGGACATTGTGAGCTATTGGAGGAAACAAGGCCAGGAAAGGGATATAAGTTCACACCTAGCAGATGTGTCATACACCTACAAAGGCAGAAGCCACAGAGGCTATCAGTAGCAGCTTCCCATCACCTCCTTTGCCACCACCACTGTTTTCCAAGCCATTGTAGTGCGTTCTAGATCAGGCTGAATACCAGTTCCCAAATTTTTCTGGTTAAGAGCCTTATAGCATCAGGCCAGGCGTTACTGCTGCAGGGGACTTACAAATGCACACATATGCTTATAAACATAGATTTAAATCAGTAAAAAACTTCATTGGGAATGCTGAATAGGAACGATGACCTATATCCAGGTCTTCACCATGAGCTTTTCCAGAAATGCCTACCAATTTTTGTTGAGGGCTTCTGGGATCTTTGAGCAATGAGTCTTCTGGAAGGGTGATGCACAATGTAGCAGGCAGATAAATGGTGCTTTACCGGATAAACCTTTAACATTCTGCTACAAAACCGTTGCAATGCAGAACTTCATAGTTGTACTAGCAGGCTGCAGATCATCAGAGTTTCAGTGTCCCAAGGAGCTATGCTGGATTTATGTGCGAAAAATACCATCACATAACTTTACAAGTAAGTAAGTGGAAAAGGAGCTAATGAAATTAGGAGTAACATTAGATGGCAAGGTGGGGGACAGGACAAACAATATCAGCAACTTCTGTTTTATCTTCTCAGAATTTCACTTAACTGAAATTAGCATATTGTGTCTAGGTACAGCCCATTCTATGTAAGGATCTCAAGCTGTAATAAATTATTATATGCCTAAGTCAACACTGTTAGACTATCTCAGTATACAAACAGGAAAACTGCAGTTTGCCTGACTTTCCCTGGCTGGACCCACAGTATAGAGGAGAATACCAGGCCCCTGACATTTTGAACCACATACTTTTTTTGTCTTTTCAGCATAGGCTTTTTCTGTATGTTCACTATTCTAATTTCTGTCTTGATATTCTTTCATACTTTTAATTAGTGATACACTCTGGGAAAATAGTTTCATTATTCTGTTCATGATATTGCCTAGATTTTTTCTCTGATAGCTGACAAATTATTCCAAAGCTTTCAGTGTGTACAGGATAATTCAGTTACTCAGTCCAGTGCTGAGACTGAGTCCAGTATGCATTCTTTCACCTGAGGTATCTCCATCTCTAAGATAATTTCTCTCTCTTTCCAAATGTTTTCCTCAGCATCCCTGATTGTATCATCTGCCAATGAGTAAATCATCTAGCTGGTTCACTTGGGTTCTTCTAGAATTCTATTCTTGTGGAATCTAATTTATTTTGTTGTTGTTGTTGTTGTAAAGCTTTTTCTTTCATACATATTTTAATCTTATATTTTATGCAGTTAGCTTAGATAATACTACTTCAGATGTTCATTATTGCAATAAACCTGATCTTCTATGAAGTCCTCATTTTTTCACAAAATTATTTATTGTTTTCTATGTTTTGTTTTAATCTGTGTGATTCTCACTTTCTGCAATTTTCTAATAGCTGGTAACTAGTCACTAGCAGAAAATACTTTAAAAATATAGTTATAATTTATTCTTGAAAATGTAATTTGAAAAAAATTTTCAAAGTATAGTCTTTGTTTTTTGACAGGCAAGACAGAATATGAATTGCTACTAACATTATTAATTTACCAGTTTCAAAGAATTACAGGCAATATTACATATTCTTAAATACTGTAAGAAATACCAATTTTCTGCTTTATCTGTGCAGTTTCAGTCTGTTGTTCATAGATCTATATTTAATCTCCAGGGTTCCTTAACTAATCTTGCCATAAATACTTCAGAATCACAGAATGACAGAATTGTTCTGGTTGGAAAAGCCCTTTCAGATTATCTAGTCCAGCTGTAACCTAACTCTACCAACCATTAACCTAACTTTACAAAGTCCAATGCTTAAATTATGTTTCACATTTTTTTGCTTTGAAATGGGCAAAAGATCATTACTGATGAGAGAACAATGCTGTTACCTTTCTTGATTTGGGGGTAAATGAGGGGCTGTAATAGTCTGGGTTTTTTATAGATCAGGACTCCAGATTGTCATATATGGAATTTTTGCAGTTTAATGCTGATGTTTAGTCTTCACTATGAACTTTTCAGGAACCTTTATCTTAGCAGGTTGTTGTTTGGCTTGTTTTGCTTTTTTAATTTTAATATCATAACTGGATTTCTATTTGTGGAGGAAAGGAAAACCTTAATGATAAAAGCTTTTAAGTCAGTATAAAGTTGGAGAAAGAATCCACCAGAAAAAAAAACTACCCTTACCTTTTGCTCTTTTTCTGCTTCCAGAGGAATCGAAATATGTTTATCATGTTAGAAAACTCTTTAGACTTGCAAGAAATTTTCACTTCAAAATTCAGCAGACTTCTACCCTTCCTTGCATAGGCTGGTAAGAAGTACAGTGCAGCATCAGCCTTCTATGACCCTGACAATAGTCTCTTCCCACTAGTACTTCTTTAAGCAGGCTGCATAAGTAAATTAGTAAGTCCAACTGTCCTAACAAACTGATTTCATTGGGACAATCAAGGTTTTTAAATAACGAAGTGTATGACTGTGTTTCATCAGTTCATCCAATAAAGAAGTTGGGGAACTGAACCTGAGTTTCAAATATCATAGAATTGTATAATGGTTTGGGTTGGAAGGGACCTTAAAGATCATCTGGTTACAAGAGAGGTTGACACGATGGGCTGAGGCCAATTGCCAGGGGTTTTAACAAGGCCAAGTGTCGAGTCCTGCATTTCGGTCACGGCAACCCCAGGTAACACTGCATACTTCAGGATGAGTGGCTGGAAAGCCTGTAAAAGTCCCTCTGGATATCATACCTTCCCTTCAGTATGTTGACCATACCTCAAAGCTTCATTTCATTGGCATACTTGCTGAGGGTGCTCTCAGTCCTATTGTCAATGTCACTGACTTAGATGTTAAAACAACCCCGGTCCCAGTATCAGCCCCATTCCCAGTAACAGCCCCGGAGGAATGCCACTCTTCATGTGCTCAGAAGAGCACAGGAGCTCAGAAGAGCTCATCTTTGTACTTCTCCCAGGCTACCTGTCCTTGCTTCCACCCTCTATAGGCTTCCTTTTTGTGTTTGAATTGGTCCAGGAATTTATCCATGCAGGTTTCCTGATGTGCCCACTTTACCTCCTCTTTCATAGAATCATAAACTGATTTGGGTTGGAAGGCACCTTAAAGATCATCTAGTTCCAACCGCCCTGCATGGGCAGGGGCACCTTCCACTAGACCAGGTTTCTCCAGGCCCCATCCAACCTGGCCTTGAACACCTCCAGGGAGTGAGCAACCACAACCTCCCTGAGCAACCTGTTCTGATGTCTCACCACCCTCATAGTGAAGAATTTCTTATTAATATCTAACTAAGTCTACCCTCCTCCAGCTTAAAATCATTACCCCTCACCCTGTCACTACATGCCCTTGCTTGTTGGTATGCAGTGCTCCTCAGCTTGGAAGAGATGATCCTTGAATATTAACCAGCTTTCTTGGGCTCCTTCAGGACTTTATCACATGGTACTCTACCAGTCATGTTGCTAAAGAAGCCAAAGGCTGCTCTCCTGAAGTCCAGGGTAGTGAGCTTGCTCCTCTCTGCCCTAAGGATCTTGATCTCCACCATTTCATGGTTGCTGCAACCAAGGCTGCCTTTAAGCTTTACACTCCCCATCAGCCCCTCTTGTTGGTGACAAAAACGTCTAGGCAGGCAGGCAAGAAGGCAGGAAGGCAGGGCAGGCAGGCAGGGCAGGCAGAAAGGAAGGAGGGAAGGAGGGAAGGAGGGAAGGAGGGAAGGAGGGAAGGAAGGAAGGAAGGAAGGAAGGAAGGAAGGAAGGAAGGAAGGAAGGAAGGAAGGAAGGAAGGAAGGAAGGAAGGAAGGAAGGAAGGAAGGAAGGAAGGAAGGAAGGAAGGAAGGAAGGAAGGAAGGAAGGAAGGAAGGAAGGAAGGAAGGAAGGAAGGAAGGAAGGAAGGAAGGAAGGAAGGAAGGAGAAGGATAAAAATAAAAATAAATAACAACAACTAAACTTTGCTAAAATTTGGCAAAACCAACAGCAGATTTTTTTCAGCTTAACTTAGCACAAGTTCTGAGTTTTATATTTGGATTTCACATTCTGAGGTGTTGGGTGTGTCAGAAATGAGAGAGACAGAAAGACCTTCCTAGAAGTGATGCATGGGAGAAGTCAGACTCCATCTTATGTTTAGATCCCTTAAGTCTCTCTTTTTGTATTAGTTACACTATTCACAGATGCATTTACAAAACAACAACAACAACAACAAAAAGCTTCTTAATGGCAGATTATTTGCTTTTATTTAGTAACCTTTTAATTTAGTAACCTTTACAACAGTAAAGGTTGAAACCAAATACATCACTGTATCTACCTGCCTTCAAAAGCAAACTTCATAAAAATACAAGATACACAAAAGGGTTGCAAGCATGTCAGCAAATATGAATCAGTTGCTAAAGTTTGTTTGCTATCCTTGTTTCACATTAGCTTTATGAAAAGGTTGAAAGTGCTTAAATGCTGGAACTGATGAACCTGTATATAAATGATTTTGAGTGCTCTGCTACTAATTTCCAGTAGAACACATCACTGTGTTTCCTTACGAGCACATCACTCTCCACTTTAAATGCTACTTAGACTTGTAAAAACCTTTTATTCAATTATCCATTTATTCTTGAACATAAATTATCTAAGTTAATTCTATTAGTATTGTCAAAGACTGGGTTTTTTTGTTGTGAATTGTATCATCCTCTGCAGTGATTGCCTGTTGTCTTGGCAGAAAGATGCATTTTGATTGTCACTGTCTGCCAGTTACAATTTTTCCTTAGTTTAGGAATTCCTATTTCTAATGAAGGCCATCTGGAAGCAGCTGAGGCATAACAGCACCTTCCCCAGCTGTTGGCCTTGGGAATATGTATTCTCTCCAGAATATATATCTTTGGCAGGGAACAGAAAGAAGGAATCTTGGGTAATGGCTCTGCATTCCAAGTATAAGGATTGTTATATTTTACCCCAAGGCTTCTGTCCTTGAAATTACATCTACAAGAAGTTCAAAAGTAGGACAACATTCAAACAGAGTGGGTAGATTTTATTTGAAAGAAAATAAAACTCTTTTAAAAAACGATATATATTTATTTAAAAGAGCAGTGAGGCTGGTGAAGTGACTAGAGGGAAAGTCTTATAGGGATAGACTGAGGGAGCTGGGATTGTTTAGCCTGGAGAAGACCAGACTCAGGGGGGACCTTGTCACTCTCTACAACTACCTGAAGGCAGGTTGTAGTCAGGTGGGGGCTGGGCTCTTTCCAGGCAACTAGCAACAAGACAAGAGACGAGCATGACTGAGTTGAGACCTGCTGCTTAAACTAAAAGGCAAGATGAAATTAAACAGGCAGTGGAAGCAGGGACAGGTATCCTGGGAAGAGTGTAGAGACATTGCCCTGTTGTGTAGGGACAAGGTCAGGAAAGCCAAGGTGCAGCTGGAGCTGAACTTGGCAAGGGATGTAAAGAAAAACAAGAAGGACTTCTACAGGTGTGTAAACCAGAAATGGAAGGTTAAAGGAAGCGTACCCACCTGATGAGCAATAGTGGTCAACTAGTAACAACAGATGAGGAGAAGGCTGAGATTCTCAACAATTTTTTTGCCTAGGTCTTCAGTGGCAACCCTTCTCCTTGTGGCTCTCAAGTTCACAGGACAGAGACCACAAGACAAAGTCTTTCCCACCATAAACAAAGACAAAGTTCGTTACCATCTGAGGAACCTGAACATACACAAGTCCATGGAACCTGATGAGGTCCGTCCCAGAGCCCTGAAGGAATTGGCTGATGTAGTTGCCCAGCTGCTCTCCCTGATATTTGAAAAGTCATGGCAGACATGGCAGACAAGTGAAGCCCTTAGTGATTGAAAAAAGGTACACATTACATCCATTTTTAAAAAGGGAAGAAAGGAGGACCCTGGAAACTATTGACCTGTCAGCCTCGGCTCTATGCCTGGGAAGATTATGGAACAGATCCTCCTAGAAGACATGCTAAAGCACATGGAGGACAGGGAGGTGATTCAGGACAGCCAGCACGGCTTCCCTAGGGGAACCAGCCTAGTGGCTTTCTACAGTGGAGTGACTGCATCAGTAGACAAGGGAAGACCTATGGATGTCATCTGTGTGAAAGTCTGCAAGGCCTTTGACACAGTCACCCACAACATCCTTCTCTCTAAGTTGGAGAGATGGGGGCTTCATAGGTGGACTGTTCAGTGGATAAGGAATTGGCTGGATGGTTGCTCCCAGAGAGTAGTGGTCAGTTGCTCAGTGTCCAGAGAGAAAACGGTGACAAGTGGTGTCCCTCAGGGGTCTGTACTGAGACCAGAGTTATTATCTTCATTAATGATATTGACAGTGGCAGTGAGAGCACCCTCAGCAAGTTGCTGATGACACCAAGCTGGGTGGTGTGGTGGATATGTCAGAGGGATGGGATGCCTTCCAGATGGACCTGGGGATACTAGTGGATGAAAAGCTGGACATGAAACACCAATGCGCAAGTGCAGCCCAGAAGACCAACCAAGGCTGCATCAAAAGAAGTTTGGCCAGCAGATCGAGAGAGATGCTTCTCCCTCTCTATTCTGCCCTGGTGAAACCTCACCTGGAGCACTGCATCCAGCTCTGGAGCCCCCAACACAAGAAGGATGTGGACCTGTTGGAGCATGTTCAGAGGAGGGCCACAAAAATTATCAGAGGCCTGGAACACCGCTCTTATGAAGACAGACTGAGAGAGTCGGGGTTATTCAGCCTGAAGAAGAGAAAACTCTGGGGGAACCTTATAGCAACCTTCCAATACCTGAAAGGGGCCTATAACATGCTGGGGAAGAATTACTCACAAGGGCATGTAGCTATAGGAGAGGGGGCAATAGCCTTAAACTATAGTAGGGTAGATTTAGGTAGGAAATTAGGGAGAATTTCTTTACAGTTAGGGTAGTGGATCACTGAAGCAGGTTGCCTGAAGAGGTGATGGAGGCCCCATCCCTGGAGACCAGGCTTGATGAGGCTCTGAGCAGTCTGTTCTAGTGTGAGATGTCCCTGCTTACTGTAGGGGGTTTGGACTAGATGACCTTCATATGTCCCTTCCAATCCAATACATTCTATGATTTTGCATGCAGAAAAATTAGTATGACAGTGAGGATCAGAGCTATTGCTGAGTTGTATCTAGGTGGTTTGCAGAAGTTGACATGTTTCCTAATGAAACTAGGCCAAGTCCATACCTTTTCAGTGTCAAAAATAAAAATATTATTAATGCCTTTTATCCTGCAATATGCAGTGTCTGCTTTCAGTTATAGCAGCAGTTGGCTAGCGTGTATGCAGCACAAATTCTGGTTTAAGACCACTTAATGGAGACAAACAGAAATTGCACTGTTTGTCTGTGTAGCTAACAAATGCACTGCTAAATGCCATACCTGATGTGTGTTTTCCCCATTTCAAACTGTTTCATCCTGCTCTGAATATGAGATAATTTAGATATGTGAAAGAGATACTGTTTCTCAGTAGCATTCTTAATTCTGAAATCAGTCACCACTGCTGCTGCTGCTGTGTGGACACAGAAGACCACAGCTTGAATATCAAATCCCTGGTTGGTTTTAAAACACTAATGGTTCAGAAAAAACTCTCTTTACATGTAAACTGATCAGGCTGGCTTTTAAATTTTTGGATTGCAAATCAACGTGCTAGCCCTGCCTCTTCACAGTTTTCCCCAGACATCATACAAGATTTAATGGAAGTAATCAGTTTTATAAAATAAGACTAAATATAAAGTTAAAAATAAGTACATTTCTGTGAAAAGAAGATAAACCCAAAGGCAATTTTCGTATTTCCTGTTTTGCCATTTATGTCCTGTATTAACTGAGACATTTAATTTCATCATCCTTTAGTGTCAGTTTCTTCCTCTAAAGTTTGTATGTTCATAAGTAGGTCATGTAAGATTAAAATTACTTATTTGCAAGAGGTACACATCTTTTAATAGAAAACAATATTGAAATGCTGCATAATGTTCTTTGAAATATCTCACAAAGACCAGTAGTGACTCAGTCATTAAAAGGAAGTTAATTCACCAATTAAGTTTTTAATGCCAAAATCTTGCCATGTACTGCATAGAAACTCAGGGCCTAAACACTCATTAGTGAGAGAAAGCTGTTTGGTTGTTGCATATTGTCTCAGTTGCAGTCACAAGAAATGTTCAGGCCAGAGATCTTTTGATATTGAGAAATTGTGAATGCAGCCAGAGCGCTCTCCACAAAGCCACCTGCATGCATGAATTATTATGCATTATCAATTAGTAGATAAACCACTGAATTCCATTTTGTCAGCCGAAGTCTAGTGTTTTCAAATCCCATTCTCCTCTCCAGTACTCCAGATGGCTAGGCTGCACTTACTTATTTTATGATAACCAAAAGTTAAGTGCAGAAAAATTATTTTAGGAGATCTTGTGTACCAGATCCACCTGCCTTTTCTGTCCTGCTCCTCTGTAGCTGATAGAAGAAGATATATAGATACTACAAGCTCACATGTACTTGACTTTGTTTAATAAACATGCAGGTGTCCTACTAAAGGGGAAAAAATACAATAGTCTGTGAAAAATTACTCTAAATTAAGGTCATTGTGATAATCTTTCAATATTACCTTAATCATATTACCTTCATGGTCTTATCTTCATCATATTAACTTCATCTTCATCCTTCATTCTCAGATTTTAGGGGTTTTTGTGTTGTTTTTTGTATGTTTGGGGTTTGTTTGTTTGTTTAATTTTGCTATTCCATTGTCTAACTTGCTATTCCATTAAAATATTCAAGAGAGAAACTTCTATCAAATTACAGAGAAACAAATCTGAGAAGTGGCTGGAATTTTGGCAAGGTTAAGATTGATGTTCTGGCTGTTATTGGTGATAAAATTTGATTATATATATGTGTGATTATACTGATTTGCCACGTGCATAATGCTGGCTGTTATAGGAAGCCAGATTATTTTTAGCTGCATAGGAAAAAGGCAGAGAATTCAGTATAAGGAATTCTGTTGAGAGACTTTTTCTTAGGCAATTTAAAACCAGTATACTAGATTAAAAGTTAATGACAGACTTCTACTTTGAAAAGACACCAGTACTAGCAGAATTCCCTCCTGAAAACAGCATATTTGTTATGCTGTTATTGCTATTGAATAAAAAATTATGTATTCATTATGTTTAATATAACAGTTCAACAAGACCAAGTGCACAGTCCTGCACCTGCCTTGGAGCAAATCCAAGCACAAATACTGGCTGGGTGAACAATGGATCGAGAACAATTGATAGGAGAAGGACTGTGGGGTGATGTGGGATGAGAAGCTCTACATGAGCCAGCAATATGTGCTTGCCACATACTGTGCTGCATCAAAAGAAGCTTAGCCAACAGGTCAAGGGAGGTGATTCTTTTCCTTTACTCAGCTCTTGAGAACCCACCTAGAGTACTGTGTCCAGTTCTGGAGCCCCCAGCATAAGAAGGACATGGAGCTCACGGAGAAAGCCCAGAGGAGAGCCACAAAGATGATTAGAGGGTTGGAGCACCTCTCCTACGAAGACAGGCTGAGAGAGTTGGGTTTGTTCAGCCTGGAGAAGAGAAAGCTCCAGGGGGACCATATAGGTGCCTTCCAGTACCTGAAGTGGGCCTACAGGAAAGCTGGGAAGGAACTTTTTTCAAGGATTTGTAGTGAGAGGACAAGGGGTAGTGGATCAAAACTGGAAGAGGGGAGATTTGGGTTAGAGACTAGGAGGGAATTATTTAGTGTGAGGATGATGGTACAGTGGCACAGGTTGCCCAGGGTAATTGTGGAAGCCCCATCCCTGGCAGTGTTCAAGGCTAGGCTGGATGGGGCTCTGAGCAACCTGATCTAGTGGGAGGTGTCCCTGCCAATGCAGGGGCGCTGGAACTAGATGATCTTTAAACTCCCTTCCAACTCAAACGATTCTATGATTCTGTAATTCTATGATTGTATATATTATTGTATAAAATATAATATATTGTTATATGTATTATTGAATATATTTGCATGCCTTGGTTCATGCAAGCTGTATCTGATAAGCTTTGCAAGAAATTTAAGTTCTTTATGGACTTTGTGGAATTATTCCTGGTATACATCACTGAGAACAGAACCAAAATCAAGTCCACTTGGTGGCTGTGTAGAATGCCACCTATTTCATGTGCTTACAAGTTGACATGTGCTTACAAGTTGACATGTGCTTTGGACCTTGTTCAGTCCCTTGTGACAACACCCTTCAAATGTATATTCTAGTCCCTTGTTCATCTCCTGGAGACTCAGGAGTCGAAAAGGTACGTCTCACTTCTCTTGATACACGTATTTGTGTGAAATCCCTCTGTTTCCACTTGGCATACATAAATATTTCCTCCAACTAACAGTGTTAAAATGTCACTTAAAAGCAGATAGATAACAAAACTAAATGGTAAAAAGAACCTTTAGTGTTTCCTACACCCAAAATTATTCTTTCTTTTCAGACAACTATACTTCTCCATCTCCATCTTTAATTGATTTGTAATTAAAGTAATTGAACATATGTCAATGGACACAAAAATAATTCAAGTCCTGAGAAATTTTGTTCAGAAAAAGTCAGTGAAGGGGAAAGCATGTATTTTGTTGTTTTGGAATATGTTTTGTATGCATCTGTATAGTACTACTCAGGTTTTCACTCTACTATATTGCACCACTGTGATAGCAGTAGAATGCTAGCATCATTACAGCACTCAGCTGTTTTATTTTCTCACCTCATTCCCTGTGGTAACAAGATGGGAAGGTTGATAGAAGGCCAGGCAGCATATTTCACATTGTGCTTTATTTGTGGGACACACCTGAAAGCATGAAGTTGCAACACAAAGACAAGAGGCATGCACTCTGCTCAGTAGAAAAAGCACTTTTGCACTGGCAGAGGTAATGGCATAATTAAAAAGGCTTTTCTCTGTCAGTGTCCCTACGTTGTTGGGTTTTTTTGCTATCACTTTCACCTCTAATAAGAGTAAATTAGGATGCAAATAGAGAAGAACAGCCCCTGCTGTCTTCAGGATCATTGCTTTATTTCCGTTTCATCAAAGGCTCTACAAAGTGGATCTTCACAGCAGCAGGATGCTGGAATCAACCCTTCAATGAATACTGCTGCTTTTTTTTGCCTTTAAAATTGATTTTCATTTAGCTAACAGAATGGAAGGCAGAAATCTTGGAAGGCTGATAACTGAAGAAGCAGCCACTGGCATTTCACTTTCATGTTTACAGGAAAAAAATACCTTTTGAATGAGTGTGTGTCTTCTGTGTGTTCCAGTGCTCCGTCACCTGTGGCAAAGGGATGCAGTCCCGAGTCATCCAGTGCATGCACAAGATCACAGGAAGACATGGCAATGAATGCTTTTCCTCAGAAAAGCCTGCAGCCTACAGACCTTGTCATCTCCATGCCTGCAATGAGAAGGTTAATGTTAACACAATAACATCACCTAGGTTAGGTAAGCAGACAAAAAAACACATTCCCACTGTCTTGTTAGTCATTTCCCTCTGTAAAGATCCCAGTTTAAAAGCAGGACTAAGACTCAGGAGGTATAAATTCTGTGCAGAAGGTTGTCTCTCTGCCTCAGTTTTCCAGTGTCTACATTAGAGAATGTTTCTCGTAATGGTGAAGGGTTTTGTTATGCAAGAAAGGACCATATTATGGGACTGCATGATATTATGGACACAAAACATCTGAGATTCAAATATGTTTATATAAGAGATATTATAAAGATGTTATATATGTTTATATATGTCACTTAATTTTATAAAATATTTCTAAAGTAAAAATAATACCTTTTTTTCTCTCTGAAAGCTCTGCAGACTATGTTCTTGAGTTATTTGTGAGATCAAAGAGGCACTTACTTGTTCCTCAAGTACAGACAGGTCTTTCCACTTGCTTTAGTTCAGATCTCTATAATCTATGCCTGATGGATTAGGACGTGTGAAGGAAAATTACTAACATGAAGAGATTTGCTGTTCCTGGAGGAACACAGGTCTCTATTGGTCTTAAAGAAATCACATAACTGCATAATTACAGAGCTGTTCATTATTTTAATTTTAATTTCCTAGTGGGTTGTTGATGGTGGTGTCACCATTACAATGTGTTCATCTGCTTCTTGAGCATGACTGGAGAATACTCAAAGGCTTGCTGTAACACAGCATCCCCTTTTTAAGATGATTCTTCAGAGCCCTTGTTACGATAAATCCTCCTGCCAAATAGATTATCTCTGCATGAAATGCAAGTCTAAGATTGCAGGTTGTATGCAATCTTAGAATCACAGAATGGTTTGGATTGGAAGGGACTTTAAAGATCATCTAGTTCCAACCCCACTGCATTGGCAGGGACACCTCCCACTCAGATCAGGTTGCCCAAAGTCCCCTTCTAACCTGGCCTTGAACACATGCAGGGAGCAGGCATCCACTCCTTCCCCAGGCAACCTTTTCCAGCGTCTCACCACCCTCACACTGAAGAATTTCTGCCTAATTCCTAACCTAAATCTACCCTCTTTACGTTCAGAGCCATTATCCCTTGTCCTTTCACTTCATGTTCTTATCACAAGTCCCTCTGCAGATTTCTTGTAGGCCCCCTTCAGGTACTGGAAGGCTGCTATAAGGTCTCCCTGGAGTTTTCTCCAGCCTGAACAAGGCCAGCTGTCTCAGACTGTCTTCATAAGACAAGTGCTCCAATCCTCTGATCATCTTTGTGGCTCTTCTCTGGACTTCCTCTAGGAGGTCCATGTTCTTCTTATGTTGGGGGCTCCAGAACTGGACACAGTACTCCAGGTGGGATCTCACGAGAGAAAAGTAGAGGGGGAAAATCAACTCCTTCGACCTGCTGGCCACATTTCTTTTTGATGCAGAACCTGGTTGGCTTTCTGGGCTGCAAGTGCATAGTGCCAGCTCATGTTGAGCTTCTCATCAACCAACACCCCCAAGTCCTTCTCCTCAGAGCTGTTTTTGATTCAATCTCCACCCAACCTGTAACGGTGTTTGGGATTGCCCCAGCCCAGGTGCAGAACCTTGCACTTGGCCTTGTTGATCTTCATGCAGTTTGCACAAGCCCCCTTCTCAAGCCTGTCAAGGTCCCTCTGGCTGGCATCCCTTCCCTGCAGAGTGTTGATCTCACCACACAGTTTGTTGTCATCAGCAAACTTGCTGAGGGTAAACTCAATTCCACTCTCCATGTCACTGACAAAGATATTAAACAGCACCAGTCTGAGTGGGAACACTTGAGGAACACCACTTGTCACTGTCCACCTGGACATTGAGCTGTTGATCACCACTCTTTGAGTGCAACAACCTCGCCAGTTCCTTACCCAACAAGTGGTCCATCCATTGAATCCATATTCTAATTTAGGTACCATGATGTGACATGGAACAGTGTTGAAAGCTTTGCACAGCTCCAGGTAGATGACATTGTTTGTTCTTCCATTGTCCATTGATGCTGTGTTGCCATTGTAAAAGGCCACCAAATTATTCAGGCAGGATTTGACCTTGGTGATGCCATGTTGGCTGTCACCAGTCGCTCCTTTGTTTTCCATCTGCCTCAGCAGAGCCTTCAGGAGGATCTGCTCCATGATCTTGCTGGGCACTGAGGAGAGGTTGACTGGCCTGTAGTTCCCTGGTTCTTCCTTTTTTTTTGCTTTTTGAAAATGGGAGTGATGTTTTCCCTTTTCCAGTCAGTGAGAACTTTGCCAGACTACCAGGACTTTTCAAAGTAGTCCATGAGCAGAGGCTTTGCAAGTTCATTGGTCAGTTTCTTCAGGAGCTGTGGATAAATCTTGTCAGGTCGCATGGACTTCTGCACCTTGAGTTCCTTCAGATGGTCACAAACCTGTTTTTCTCCTACAGTGGGGGGATCTTCCTTTTCCTTTGCCTTCTCTAACTTGGATTGTGTTACCTGAGCTCTCGCCAGTGAAGACAGTCAAAATAGTCATTGAGTATCTCAGCCTTCCCTACGTCTTTCATGCCCAGGTCTCCCATTTTCCTTCTGGAGTGAACCACAGTTTCCCTCATGTTCTTCCTATCACTGGCAAAGTTGTAAAAAGTTTTCTTGTTAACATCCCTGGCCAGATTCAATTCTCTCTGTGCTTTGTCCTTCATTACCTGATCCCTTGCTTCTTTGGCAACTTGCCTGTAATTCTCTCAGGATACCTGTTCCTGCTTCCACTCTCCGCAAACCTTGTTTTTACATTTAAATGTGTCCAGGAGCTCCTTGCTCCATGCAAGCCTTCTGGCACTCTTGCCTACCTTCCTCTTTGTTGGGACATGAACATGAGGTTTCAATGCAGCTTAATCCGATGTAAAAATTAAGCTGGCCTTGAAAAACTTATAATGTTTTTTTCTTTCTTTCTTTAATTGAGTATCTACATCTATTCTTCTTTCTCTTCCCCAGATACACTTCTGTTTTCCTTGTCACCTTTGCTACCTTGTTCTTCACTAATAAATATGACAGTAATGTATATTTGATTTTGTTGTTGTTGTTCCACAGCTGCTTTAACATTCAAGTGCCTGGGAGACCAGTGGCCTGTGTACTGCAGGGTGATAAGAGAGAAGAACCTTTGTCAAGACATGAGGTGGTATCAGCGGTGCTGTGAGACATGCAGGGACTTTTATGCACAAAAAATGCAACAAAAGAGCTGACCTCTGTCAGGCTGGCTGGCTGGCTTTCAGCTCTTACCAATCTTATTATTTATACACACACGTACACACATAACACACACACACACACTCTTCTTCAGACCACGTATTATCGGATTACATGTAATTTAATCAAATTAATTTATTTTTGCCTGCCAGATATCTTTAATTGTGTGGCTAGACAGCCAACTTTTTTTATCCTCTGATGTTTCTGTAGTTAATTTTTATGTGAGCAATTTTGGATACATTTATCAAAATTCCTAAAAAATAGTAACTAGTACTTTACATGTTTATTTTCAGTAGGATCATGTCTCTGTTGTAAAAAAAACACATCATTTTATCTTGAATTTATTTTAATTTACCTGAATATTTTTGTTGTATATGGAAGTGAACCCCATTTTAATTTTATTACACTTTTGGCATTCAGAGTCAGAATGAGCTTGTGTATTTCACAACAGCTGTTAAGGTGAGTAAGCTAACGTTATTGAACAGGTTATTACAGAATGTATTGTGAAATCCATTCATTTTATTTAGAAACATACTGAAGGGGATAATCTACTGTAACTTATGAAAATTAAAATACCTAAGTAGAAATTTTGATCATTCTTATGGACACATACTTGAAGACAAGTATCGAATCAATGAAACACTGTAGAGGTTTACACTGAATCACTGTTGCACTGTTTGAGGTAGTGTTGAGAGACAGTCCTAGAACTTTTATCATCCTATGAATACACATCTATACTTTATTAACATGTCACTTGATTTAAAATATTTTGAAGCAAAAAAACCCAGTCCCTCTATGCCGATGTGTGTCCTCTTGCAGATTTACACTCCTGACAATTGTATGTATTAATGTGTTAAACATCTTCAGGTTTTTGTTGATGATTTAGACAATAGCTTTGTAATACTACTTTGGTTTTATCTGTTTTATGAAAAAGTCTTTATAAAAATCAAATGTTTTACAATTTTGTGAAACATTATGAAACAGCTAAAATTTTCCTTATGTGAAAATACTGTACATGATTCACATGATTTTTACATTTTCAATAAAAAGTAAAGCTTCATGTGTTATTTGCTTTTTTTCCTGTTTTGGGCATCTGTATCTAGTAGCTGAATCCATCAAGCCCTGCATCACAGCAGGTACAGCTTAAAGTAGTCTCTACAACAAATGCCTCCTGCCTTGTGTCTTAGGCACCTTTCTGCAGCTACAGGCAGACATGCTACTGTGTAAGCTTTGATGTATGGAAAGTTGCACATAATGAAGTGGAGAAGAAGTTGTCTCAGGTGAGTTCTGTTAGCACTGAACTTCACAAGGGGAGAGGGGTAGGTCTCCTGCCTCCATTTTGTGATGCAACCCATTAGGCATGCTCTGAAAATATGTGGGACAGCAAACCTTGAAGGCAAGACAGATGGAAAAATTAATCTGGACAGCACAGTATTTTCTACTCAAAGCAAAAAAGGAATGCATCTTTGAGTGGTTGTTCCTTTTAATTTTCTGCACAGATACTATATAGATGTTGTATAAATATGCACAGGAATTTAATATATTGAGGCTCCCAGTCACAACTGTGATTCTGCCCAGGGTGAATACTTAGCTGCATGATTACCATTGACATCAACATATGTGCTTTCAAATAGCTGTACAGCCAAAATGTCTGGTTCGCATCTTACTCTTGTGTATTCAAAAAACTGCTACTATATGATTTTAAATTAATTATCTTCTGGTTTTAAAAAATAAGGAAGAAAAATAACTCTGACATCATGGAATGTGAAGTTATATTTTGCTAAATAAAGTGTTTCAGTTCACAGATAATTCAGTTGCTGGTGGGTATAACTCCTCAATGTCACAGACACACATTTGGAAGTCTAATAGAATTATTACAGTTGGTAGGCAAAAGAAATAATTATTATATTGTTGTATAGTATTATATACATTTTATATATTGTATTATATATTATATTGTATCATATCGTGTCATGTTATTCTAACATATCACATTATATTAATCACATTACATTACATTATATTAATTTTTCTTCTTACTTAGTACCCAGGCCTGCTAATTCTTTTACAGAAGTTGAATCACAACAACCAAAAATCAGGCAAAGGGAAAGATGTCTCCAGACTAGGGGCCAGAAGACAATCTTTTATCGACCTGTGATATCATTCACACAATTTTGAATGTTACTACTCTGCTGTTTCTGAATATTTCACTAACAAGAATGTTGGCTTTATCTCAAAACAGAAAAGTACATTTTAACTCTGTCTATATGTGTTGAAAAGAGGTGACTTGTGCTGAAATCATCTTCCCATCACCCTTGTACAGCACCATGAAAGAAAAAGTTTTTGGATGGGAACAAGGAATGAAACAGTAAAATGACATTATTTTTAAATGCAATGAGAAAAATCAGGATATTTTAATGCTGATAGATCTACGTGTGTGAGTCACCATGACACAGTTTTGTATCCACATACTGAAATAATTCTTCCTTCTCTGCATGGATTTCAAAGCAAGCTAATGTTACTGCTTCTATACACTCTATCATAATTCAAAGCAGCCCAGACCAAAACACCTGTTTTGTTAGAAACTGAAAAAAATGTTTTGAGAACGTGTTAGCCTTTGGTCAGAAGCCCAGTCATGCTCGTGCCTGCCCTTCAGAGAGAGCTCTGCCACAGCCCTGGGTGGCAGCAGGTAGCACCTCCCAGCTGTGTTCAGGGAAGCAGTAGTCTCCTCCACTCATAGACATTCTCATCCGAGTTTACTCAGCTTTTGGATTTGATCCTTCTTTTTCAATGACAATGCCTTTGCATTAATGTCTTCCTTCCAGCCTGGTGATTATGTAAAACTTTGAGTAATCAATGTCAGATCAGTTAAGCTGAGTTGACAGTTAAAGGTGAAATTCACTCCAGCTCACAAAAGCTACAGTAAGCCTCTGCTAATTAAATCACACTTAGACTGTATTTTGATGGACTAAGTAGGATTTCAGTGTTGCACAAGTCTTATGCAAGGCTGGTGCACAGTGGGCTTACTTTTTCCCAGGTATATGCTTACTAGCTACAGAAGTGACAAAAAGCTATAGTAGTTGCCACTTCTCATGCCTTTCATTAGAAAAGGAATATCTGAATTTTAATTGTGCTGTCATTTATTCTGGAGGGAATTTGCTGCTTTGTTCTGGAGGATGTGGTTTAAGTTTTGGGTTGTTTGGAATTTTTTTCATTTGGTTTTCAATGTCATCTTCAGTCACAGAGAAGCAGCCATTTTTTTATTCTAAAAATTTATTAAAAATTTAAGGCTTGCCTGCATGAGGAGACCAATGGAGGCCCTAAAGTCTAGCAGATTTATTGAAAACAGAAGATTAAGAGCAGAAGTAAGGAAGAGAAAATACTTTCAGAGCTCTGTAGAAAAGATTGTCAAACTAATAGTAAAAGGGACTTGAAATACGTGAAAAGCAGGAAGCCAGTTATGAAGTCAGTGTGACCAGCCGATGACAAAACTGTGAAAGGGATGTATAGGATAATAGCGCTATGAAAGAGAAATTTAATGTGATTTCCTTTGGCCTTTCCAGCTGAAATGTTGCAAGGGTTCTCCTACCTTACTTGTTCCTTACGGCAGAGATGCCAGAGAAGCTGAATAAAGTTGAAGGAATGAGAAGGTAAGACCAAATGGGTATGTTATATGCTAACAGGCATGTAGGGTGGCAGTCATGTGAGATTCATGGAACAATACAGTGGGAAAAACTGGACTGCTTGCAGAAGCTGTTGTTATAAACAACCAGAGGACTGGCAGATTGCAGTGTAATTCTTGCCTGCAAAAAAGTGGATCTTTAGAGGATCCTTTGAACTACAGATTAGGCAGTTTTGAGTTCCTTTTCTGGTACTGTAATAGCCAATAAAAAAGAATAAGATCCTTGAGCACCTGGATAAGCATGGACTGTTGGGAGAGAGTGGCTTCATTAGTGTCCTGAGCAAAGAGGATCTGATGGATACAGAAGTCTCCAATAATGTTCCACAATAGAGGATATTCAAGAAACTACATTCACAACTGACTACAGGAGCAATCTTTGTGGCTTGAAATCTGGTTAAAGGTTTGGAAGCAAAATGGTCATCTTCCAAGATGGAGTCAAGAGTACAGTTCCCCAAGGAATTATGCTGAGTTTAGTTTTTTTCAAATTTTTCATCAATGACATGAGAAAGAGGGTGAAACAGATCTCTATATCTGCAGGGGACATTAAGCTCTTCTGGATAACCAGCTCTTGCCTCACTTGGCAAGAAATGCACAAAACTGACTGATTAGGCAAGACATTAGCCAATAAACTTTGATGTGGGTAAATGTATTGTAGGAAAGCTATGGAAAATAACTTAAACTTTTCCTGTGAGATAAGGAACTTGCAACTGTCAGCCACAGAGGTGGAGGAAAATCATTGTGTCATTGATTGCTGTTGTCTGAAGTTATTAGCTCTATAGGAACAGCAGGGGGGAAACCTAAAAACTGAGGCATGTTGTCAGAAGAGAGAGCATAATTTGTCCTGGTTTTGGAACTGTGTTGTACCCACAGCTTGAGCATTGCAGTCACTTAAGATTGCTGTGTTCTCATGAGCAATGTAGTAGAATTACACTGTACCACATTTAAAAATGCAGATATATGAGCAAGGGGATAGACCAAGTGGCTTATGACATAAGCCTTAAAAAGTTGGTACTTCAGATTGGAGAGGAAAAGGCTGAGAGAGGAATGGTCAAGGTTTAAAAACTCCTGAAGATAAGCTGTATATGGAGTTCTTATTCTTAAAATCTGCAGTGTAACAATGACAGCATCCTTGATAAAACTAATATGGAAATTGGTTTAGAACACATAAAAGTAGACAGATGGTCATGCATTTCTGAAGCTTGCTTCCAGGACAGGTAGTATCAGAAGATTTGAAAAGCCATTACACAAATTCATGGACTCCTAGTCCACAGATAGTAAAAGGCTTGAGAAGAGACACTCCAGCACAAGCATTTGTCTGGCTTCTGGAGAAGTAAAAGGAGAACAAACTGCAGAAAGCAGCCAAATGTTGAGTCTCTTCTTCCCTTTCTTATAACATGGGAATAGATCCAGAACTTAGAAAGTCTGACCTAGTGAGTTGTTCCTTATGTTCTTATGTCTAATGAAACAAAGTGGTGTTGGTAAGTGAATGCACATAAACACACCAAATTTATGCTACGGTAGCACGAAAGAACACTGCATTCAGAGAGACACTGGAAAGGGTATATACATTTACAAAGAAGGCATGGTTATACATACCAACCTATTTTAGAACACAAACTTTTACTGTTCTAGTTCTGCACAGGGAAAAAGGCAGACTACATGTCATGGTAAGGCTAAAACAACAGCTTCATGGTAGACCCTTAGGTTACCAAAAACACTGAGAAACTTGGTCACTACTCTCTTGTGGCTGCTCACAAATACCCTAAAATGAGTATCTACTTGAAGGCTGAGAGATTAATAATTTTTAACAATGTGCTGTAAAATAATTGCCAATGCATGAAAGGAAAACTAATTATATACTCGTGTATATCAAAGTATTAATTTATTATATCAGGATATCACATTAGTAACATTTAAAAAAAAATAATCTACTGGTATTACTTTCTTTTTAAATTTCAACAGTCTTCTGTAAGGAAAAGAGATTGGTCTGATTCTCTGGTATAAGTACAAGATTAATATTTTCATTATACCCTAATTCTCAGCACTATTTTAATGCAAAATAATTTTTCCTGGGTTTTGAACAATGAACTTTTAAAAACCTATTCTCTGTGACAGTGTCTTAAAAATATAAATCATAACTTAGAAAACAAAGGTTTAAAAAAAATAAAGTGAGGAGACTACTTTTGCTGGTTGTAAGAAGTCATGATGAGAAGAGGACTTTAATTAGCTGAAAGTCAAAAGAACTTAAGACATAAAATATAATAGAAATATAAAAAATATATATAGAATATAATAGAAATATCTAAAAATAATAACAGCAAAGGGACTGAGGCTACTACTGTTCAAGTCAGTAAGAGTTTTTTTCCATTCATTTTAACAGGAGCAGAATCAATTCCTTGAAAATTTCTGTTATCATTACTTGAAACAATCTAATACTTGAAAAAATCTAGTATTTCCCAAGGACAAAAATAATTTGCTACGAAAGAAATCCCTGAACCTAAAGAAGTGCCTGTCAAAGCCATCATGGTAAATGGTACTGACCCACACAGCACAATGGCGCCTCTTAATTCCAAGTCAGAAAAGGAGGACTTGCTTTGCACTAGGAGATGCTTCTAATTTTCTGGGAATAAAGCTTCTTTTGAGTATTGTGAGCTAGACATTTCTGGCAGGTCACTTGAGGAAGTGCTGGTATGCATTTAAGTGCCTTATGCATCTACTCCCTGGTACTCTGTTAGCTTCAATGAGCACATACGTATCTATCAAAATAGACCCTGACCTTAAAAAATCAGCTAGGCACTTACAGAAACGTCATGTCTTCTCTTCTGCTTCTAAACAATCTTTTATCATTAGTAGATTATATAAGTGAGCCTGACACCAAACAAGGGTCAGATACAGTTTCAGGAAACTGTCGTATCCTTCTTCATGTCATTAATAATGAAAGAAATGTGCACAGCCAGGAAGCAGAAGTTGAGGCTGTTTTCATTAATACTCTACAGGACAGAAACATGGACTTCTCCATTCTGCCAAACAACAACCATCCCAATAAATTCCTGCAACTGGAGGTGAAGTCTTTAGTGAAAAATTCTGCCTTTCTACAAGCCAGCCTGGCAAAATTCCCAGAAGCAGCTTTACCTGGAGTACAGCAGTGGCACAACAGGGTCTATTTACAGGTAAGGTCTAAAAGAGGCTGACATTTTTCCTGATTTTTCTACCTTGAAATGACATTAGATTGAGACTTCAGCTGTAGATTGAACTTCCTGCATCTTGGAATCAGCATCACTAATATCCTTGTAAGTTTTCCCACTGACTTCAGTGAGGATCAAGCTCTAAGAGAAAAATAATGCTCCTCAGGGGTGTCTGCTGATTTTGTTTTAGTACATTAGGCTTTCAACTGCTCATTGTAACATTTTCATAGCATTTCCCACTCTAATGGTGTAATACACTGATTAATTGTACTAAAAGGGCGAATGGAAGACACTTGCTAAAGAAATGAGAAAAAAGCCCAGACTTAAATCTGAAAGTCAGGATGTATCACTCAAACTGGATAAAAAGGCACATTAGAGAGGGCATCAGAGATTCTTGCTGGTATCTTGCAAGTTCACCGTAGCTTCTTTATTCTGCTTCGTTTTTCTCATTCTACTTTGACCTGTCATCCTGACTGACAGCTGTTGAAAGGGTGAAACACATTGGCTGTATTAGTTCAGGTTGTTACACAGCAGCAGTTCCTTGCTAAAAATATAAATACACACTTGAGGCCCTGGAGCTGGTGGAGCAGATATTCATGTCTGGATCCACAGCAGTGCAGCTGCATCAGCCCACAGCCCTCTGGGCCCCACTTGCTGCTACACAGCACACCTTTCCTGCTGTCTGGGGAGCCTCTCACCTTTCCCCACCCCTAACATGAGCAAAAGCTCTGAGGTTTGGTTCTCGTCAAGTGATGGAAATGCACATAAGCAGTTGAGGGGATGGAGAAGGGCTTGCATCCTGAGGATCCTTAGGGTGGGGTTAGATTCCTGAGGGGAATGAGGAATGGGAGACAAAAAAATATCAACCTGGGAGAGGGGAAGAGAAAAATCCTTGAAGTCTCCCATATCTAACTTGCAGTTGCACTTCTCCCTTCTCAGACATTTCTTCCCATCAGCTCCCCAAACCCTTTTGCTCCCTCCAAGAGTCCATTCCAGTCCTCTTCCACACACAAAAGTCCTCCCAGTCCTGACATCCGCTTTAATGACTTCTCCTTACCTTCCCATGCCTCTTCTCCAACCCAGACACCCTTTCCTCTGCCTACCTCAGAGGTAGCCTCCAGCTGTATCTGCTCATACTGTATCATCTTTGCTGGCTATTCCCCAAGGAGAGCTAAAAGGGAGGGACACACAGTCACCCATTTTCTCCCAAGCAAAGAGCCCTAACCAAGAGAAGGAGCCTGCAGGATCCCAAACAATGGGTTATGGTACAATGCTGGCCTCGATCCCACCCCATCTAAGCCACTCTTTGTGCAGGAGGAAGGCAACCACACACAGAGTCTCCTCCACAGCAGGGATGCTTCTCCACATTGTTGTTTAACAGGACACACTGTCATTGAGCCAGAGCTGCAGAGCTGCAAGAAGATTAAAACTGTGTGAGCCTCTGCTTTTTTGACTTGTGCTCTGCCCTTCACCACCACTGAGAGGTTTTCCTGGAACTCTGTTTCCAGTTCCAGGACCGTAATTTCAAAGGAAATGTCTGTGCTCACTGTGTTTCCAGAAATGTAGCTTGCAATGTAATATGTTTGATAAATGTTAAACCCAGTGCACAACCTATACTTCTAAGTGTAGTCATTAGTGAATTAAAACTGTCCAATAGTACCTTATTCTCTCTCCCTTATGAGCTTGTCTCTTTTTTTCCCTTTTACTGACAATGAAACAAAGGGAAAAGAACTGAACTTCCAGACTTCAGAATAAACACAAAAGCACGGTGCAGGAATAACATGTTTTGTTTTAAGATGAGAAAGTTAATGGTGTTAAGGGCTAGTTAATTCAGAAACAACAACAAAAATTTGGGGTTGGGGATGGTGGCAAATAAAGATTAATTTAATAGAATAATCGAATAGTAGAATAATAGAATTTTTTTAGTTGGAAGGGACCTCAAAGACGATCTAGATTAAACCCCCTGCAAGGGTAGGGACACTTTCCACTAGATCAGGCTGCTCAGAGGCCCTATCTAACCTGGACTTGAACACTTCCAGGAATGGGGCTTCCACAACTTTCCTGACTTACCACCCTCACACTAAAGAATTCCTTCCTAATGTCCAATGTAAATCTGTCCTCCTCCAGTTTTAATCTACTCTCTTTGTCCTTTCATTACAAACCCCAGTAAAAAGTCCCTCCCCAGCTTTCCTATAGGCCCCCTTCAGGTACTGGAAGGACACTATGAGGTCTCCCTGGAACCTTCTCTTCTCCAGGCTGAACAACCTCAACTCTCTCAGCCTGTGCTCACAGGACAGGTGCTCCAGCCCTCTGATCATATTCATGGCCCTCCTCTGGACACTCTCCAGGAGCTCCATGTCCATATGTGCATGACCTACAGACTCCCAAAGTAATTAAACCTTGATAGTTGCCTAATTTCCCTCTTCAGAAATTTTCTTTTAAGAAACAGTTGCTACACTGTGCTACCTGTGTAAAGAGACTTTTCAGTAGTGTGTTTGTGGCCTCTTCCAGACATTTATTGTGACACCAGTTAAATGAATGTGCACTTAAGTAAACACTTGTATGTTTTCTGCACATATAAGTTATAAAATTTATTTCCATTACAAAAAGCAGCTGACCAAAAAGTTGCTGCTTTTTCTCCTGTCTTTCCTCTTCTGTATCAAGCAAACTGAAACAACTTCCCTGCTTAGTGTATATATTAATTATCTACTTTGAATAAAACAAACCATAAGGCAGTCCAGGAATTTTGGTCCTTCCTTGTGAAAAGCAGTGTAAAAACCACTGACTGTTTCTCCTGCAAATGGCTAGCTACTGGCCACCTTCTGACTGACCTGAAAATGTTCACTTCTGTTAGACTCTCTGCCCCACGATATGCTTTAGTGCCCAGCATGCACAAGATGATTAATCATCTATATTTGTTTCTGACAGCTGGGGTGCATGTCTCCCCTGTAGTCTACCTGGTCAAACACTGCAATTCTTGACTTCTCTTTTCTGCTTTTATTTCCCTTTTATCCCCTATTTCTGGAAGATAGCAGAGTTCACTTGAGCATCATGCAACTTCTCTTGCTTATGAATTCACAACTCTGAACCAAATTTGGCTTGCAGTTATTACAGTCATCATGTTAACTGCACTCCAAACCCCTCCTGGTCTCCCAGGAGCTAACTCGTATCCTGCCTTTGCTTACTTCTCAGTGCACAGGGTCAAGAGATTAATTTTACGCATAAGTTAGGTGCTGGGTTACAGTCCTGTTTGTCCCTGAGCTCAGACATGTGTAACATACTTCCACTCTTTCTCTTATTCTTCCCTAGACACCTGCAACTTGCAACAACCAGGGCCAGCTGCGAGGTTGTCAGGAGCTTTGGTATGACATCGTACAGAAGTTTTTATATAATGCACTCACAACCCTGCAGCACTCCATTACCAATGACAGATACAACAATTTTCTTGAAGTTAAAAAGTCATTATGAGGACAGAAGTTGTCTCCATGCTGCACAATTAAAATAGTCTGTATGAATGCCTACTTTTTTCTAGATATTCCTGTCACTTCTACGTAAGTGTTTATAGTGATCTACTGATCTCATCCCTACCCATGTCAAGTGGCTTCCCAGGTTGCTTTGTAGTACCTGATGCTGCCATATGTCTATAACAAGCAATCTGGTTCCCCTTCAGAGCCTCTAATAATAAAATTTGCATTCTCAGTAATCCTTGATGTCAGCTGTTTACCCTACTGTCTTTCGGATCTGCTAACTTATCTTTCATTACACGTCACTTTCTTGATTGCTTTTGCACAGCCTCCCCTATGAGATCAGAATTTTTCAAAAAATTCTGAAGAACTAGTAATTATTTGTTGTGATAAATTACCCATTTTTAATTGACCAAATGCCCAATAATACCTATAAAGTTCTTATAACTACCACAAGGATTCTTGGGTTATTAGTTAGCAGCTTTTTTTCTGTCAGACCTTTTGTCTGTCTTAGCAATTAGTCTCTACATTGCAAAAATGCCCTTCCAAGTGCTGGGAGAGACCTCCAGGGTATGTTGCAGGGCTTTGGACAACAGTCCTAAAAAAATTACATGCAAATATAATATTGACCCTGCTGCCCAGCGTCGTTAGAACTGAGGAGGTTGTTGCAAGACAAATCCTGCAGTATTTGGTGGCTTTAAGTTTATTGAAGACTCCCTTGATTGAAACTTCATGTAGCTATCCATTGATAGCATTTGCCATTTTCATTGAGTACCTCCCCCAGCTGCAGCTGGAGACTGTGGCTGGGCTTGGGACAAGGGAACTAAATGTCTTTGAAGCATCTTTTAAATACTCCCAGGACAGTGATTCAACCACCCTCTTGAGCAGCCTATTCCAGTGTTTAATTAACCTTTCAATGAATATGTTTATTCTAAAATCTAAACTCACACACCTTGAGGACATTTCCTCCTGTTGCTTGTTACTAGGGAAAAGAGACCAACCCTCACCTCTATACAACACCCTTTCAGGCAGTTGTAGAGAATAAGACTTTCTCCAGGCTGAACAACCCCAATTCTCTCACCTGTTCCTCAAAAGGCTTGTTCTACACCATATCCCATACTGAGGAAAGAATGGTTAGGCTTTCAGGGTGTTTCAGTGCTAACAAGAGCAACAGGGTGAACACATGAATGAAGTCAAGATAAAAATGAGATTAAAATGTTTCCTTACATTATAGATTAATTTATAATCTCTAATTATATATTGTAATGTGCCTGTGTGCAAAATTTGCATTATCAAATAATCAGCAAGGAAAACCCATGTAGTAAGCACATATTGACCCAGGGATGAAACTACTATTTGATCTCTACAGATCTTCGTAGTTTTTACAGAACCCTTTTTTTTTTACAAGCCAGCTGTCTGGATCTGTCAAAGAGGGACAAACTGTTCTCAGTGAAACATAACCTTTAAGAGCTCTCTTGCTCAGGAGCTATACGTACATCAAACACAGTTACGTTTTCAGAATTCAGTGTTTTTAATCTTATTAAATTAGTATTTCATCAACATACTTCAACTATCATTTCTCAAAGTTTTTCACAGCTACTGCTGCTTTGATAATTTGCTGTTCCCTCCTTCCGTTCAGTGAACAGCAACATGAATTGCCTCTGTTTCACCACCATTTACACTGGCTTCTAATACACAGTGTATATTGTATAAATTGTGTAATGCATATGTATACCTAAATTTATAATACTTTCCTCTTTCTTTGAACATTTCCTTCCTTACTCAGAATCAAAACCTAGAAGTCTGTGAAACCCTACTGGAAGATGTTTTAAATCTTAAAAGAAAAAATATGTAGATTTTGCTACAATTAATACTAGCAGGACTATTTTTATTATCTAATCTTCTTCTGTTTATACATATGTTTAATGCAATCTTCTTCATATTTCTCTATGTAATTTCTTGGGTTTAAAGCATTTGGGGTTTTTTTTGTCTGTGCTTCTCCTTTCTTCTGTCTAACTAGCCTCTAGGACATCTACTGCAGAAATTTCACAATCAAGGGTTTGCCTGCACTGAAGTGTATTCTCCCAATTAGCTTGGCACTTCAAAATCCATTCTGTAAAACTTCTGCAAACTACCTCCTACCCCAAATACCAGCCCAGTTTTTGTTATGAAGTCTTGTTACCTTTTCCATCTAATTCCATTTCTACTTTTGCTTCAGGCTATGACATTCTCCTCATGCCCATGAAAGGGATGGTACTCCAGACTGAAGGGGCAAAAAGTTTTGCCACAAAACACTATGAGTAAAGATTTCATCATGCCATCTATTCCAAGTTTTGGAGCATTTTATTTAAAACAGCTTTAGAAATTACTGTCAAGTCCCATTCTTCTCACATTTTAGCCTAGGGAGACTGAACATTCCCTGATGAGACAGTTTGCATTCCTCAACAAAATGTCTGCCAATTTCATCTATCTAGCAAGCCTGAGGGAAGCATCATTAAGGTCAATGACAAATGTTCAATAAGAAATTAAAAAAAAGAAACAAACAACAAAAAACAACAACCACAAAACAAAAAAAAAACCACTAAAACAAAAAATAAAATAAAATCAGAAAAAAAAAAATTGTTAAAAACACCAGCTCAGCTGAAATCTGGCCAGTCCAACCAAGAAGGCTTCAGGGCCAGCTGTAACTGCAATGCAAAGAGTAATACTGTCAGGGGATATATCAAGGCTAAGGAATGACATATGGAAATTATGAACTAAAACAGGGACTGGAAGGGCACTGAGGATCCACCCACCTACTAACGGCAATTAATGATGGGAAACATGCTTAGTCACTTTTTAGTGATAAAAATGCCAGCATGATTCTTGCTCCTAGGATTTTGTAGACAAAGATTCTTGTTTTCTCTTCTCTACCTTTCCTTTCTGAAGGAAACCAGTCCTCGTGCTTCCTTCTACACCTGCTTGCCCCAGACCAAATCACACACATCTATGCACGTGCACAGGCACTAAGGCATAAAGTAGGTAATGCCAGGTAGCAGCTAGCTTCCACTGCAAGGGGATTCATGAGACCACAAAGGAGGAAGAAAATTACTCACACAGAATCCAAGTTTGCTATCAGCTAAAGGACATGCACTGGCTGGTGAAGAATCCTGCTGGGATCCCAGCAGCTCCCAGAGCTAGTGTGCAGGAAGAGGTGGGATCCCCCAGGCTTTCACTAGAAAGATGGAAGGAGGAGCAGGACATGCTCATAGGGGCAGAGAGCCTTTTGTCAGCTCAAGTCCATCCAGTCCATGGCACCTTAACAGTTGGTGATCTCAATATAAGTTAAATATCTGGGGGAAAATAAGTCTCTTCATGGAAGGAAGTTTCTCAGATCCTAGCCTCTTCAGTGGCTGTTTATGATGTGCACTCACTTCTTGGGAATTTGGCAGTGGGTGCTGCTCTCACCTTTGTGATTTCTGAGTGTGGAAGAAGGCTGGGGTATGCCCCCTTCCCAGTACACCTACCACAGAGCCACCAGGCCAAGTGAAGGCTCCCCCTGTCTCAATATAAAGTTCCTAAGATCAAAGATGCTGATGATGAACTGGTATTTGCTAATGAGGAAAGCCTAATTTGCACTCTAATGGTTCTGTAGAAGAAGTTCTGTGACATGAAAGAGATGTTAGCATGAGGCAAGGGTTCTGTCAGAAGCAGGTCTCTTGGAAAGCTGACACATTGCTGAAACTGCAGATCAATGACCGACTGGACAACAGGTTGAGCCAGCAATGTGCCCTTGAAGCCAAGAGGCCAGTGCCATCCAGGGGTGCATTAAGAAGAGTGTAACCAGTAGGTCAGGAAGGTTATCCTCCCCATGTTCTGCCCTGGTAAGGCCACACCTGGAATAGTGCATCCAGTTCTGGGCTCCCCAGTTCATAAAGGATAAGGAAGTACTGGAAAGAGTCCAGTGCAGGGCCACAAGGATGATTAGAGGAAAGGAGCATCTGCCCTGTGAGGAAAGGCTGAGAGAGCTGGGTCTATGTAGCCTGGAAAAGAGGAGACTGAGGGCGGATCTCATCAATGTTTATAAATATCTCAAGGGCGGGTGTCAGGAAAATGGGTCCAGTCTCATTTCAGCAGTGTCCAATGACAGGACAAGAGACAGTGGGCACAAGCTGGAGCACAGGAGGTTCAAGTTAAACATAAGGGAAAACTTTACTGTGAGGGAAGCAGAGCACTGGAACAGGTTTCCCAGAGAGGTTGTGGAGTCTCCCCTGTACACATCCAAAACCCATTTGGACACACTCCTATGTGATCTACTGTAGGTGATCCTGCTCTAGCAAGGCATTGGACTAGATGATTTTCAGAGGTCCCTTCCAATCCCTACCACTCTGTCATTCTGTAATTCTGTGAGTAATTCAGTCTTGGAGACAGAAAGTTGTGGTGAACCAAGCTGTTGAACAGCTTGACTTGGAGAATCTGATTGCATTCCTCCATGCAATTACAGATCAAAAAATAAGGTAACTACCACGTTATTGGCTCCTGAAGAGGCTCTTAGTGCTGTGTTAAAGCAGCAGCTTGTGAGTTTTCAAAAAATGTGATCCCACCAGGGTTGTCTGTCCTCCTCCCTTGCCACCTCCCAGTTCTAAAAGATTCAATTTAATGATTTTTGCTGGGACACTGCTCAAATATTTAATTATCTTTGAGTTCTGACAGTGCCTGAATCAAGGACTCATTCTCAGCTGAAGAGCTCCTTTGACATCCTGACATGGGTCTGGCATCCAACAGTGTGAACAGAACTGCAATTCACATCCCTGCTGTCAGAAATGCAGCTGCAACCAACGCAGTCACTTATAAACCACTATCACTGTGCTTCATTTTGCTTTGTCCTTATAGCTCTGCTCTGGCAACATGCAGCTGCCCCTTCTGCCATGATGCTCCACAGCATTGCTTTGCTAAAGCAGAGGCTTGCTTTCAGCAGGCATTATAATGGCAGTTCACAGTTTCAAAAGAGCTTAATGTTCAAATTGTACCCAGGTGCTTTCCCCAGATGGAAGAAATCTGCCCAGAGTGAACACTCAGGCTCAGTCTGTAAATGTTTGCCAGAAGGAAAAAAAAAATTGCAAATGTTATTTTAAAGATGTTTCTGTCATATTAAAAATGATGCGATCTGTGTCTTAGGTAAATGAAGATGAAAGCCAACTTCTGGTCTAACTTGTGTCTTACAGAGAGAAAAGAGAACTTTCCCTGAGCTGCCAGGCTTAGACTTGAATGGGTTCAGTCCAGAAATAGTAGACAAAGCCCTTGGGAAACACATTACACTCATCACCCTGAAATCCACAGTCAAAAGCAACCCTTTATATAGTGATACCCAGGTGAATGATGACTGGGAGGAGAAAAAAAAGACCCCTTCCTGGACTGTGCAAGACTATGACAGACAGTCACTGCACTCTAACTTGGCCAGCTGCATAAAGGTAATACACTTTTGCACACTGTTTGAGCAAAGTGAATTGCTATGAGATATGTGGCATGTGAATGAATAACTGTGCAGCCTGCTTTGTTCTTTTGGTGGCATTCCAGAAATAAATATGGGTGCATGTTTCTGGTAGACATGACACTAAAGTGAGTCTGATCAGGGACATAAGTCTGTACTTCTGGTTAGATTTCAGGAGCTTCAGTTCTGCAGATAGTGACCTCAGTTACCAGACAAAGTCTTAAACTGGAGCACTCCACAATATTGCTTCCCCTTTTATAGAGGGAATATTTATAAATGAGGCACTTTAATACTATATGCTTACTGTAATAACTGTTCATAACATTATTCTGTTATCAAAGAACATACATTTTCTGCAGGATAATGCCTGCATCTGGATTGGTACAAATCATTTTTAGGGTCATTTTTGTTAGCTTTCTTGCTGCTGTTTCCATTTTTGAAAAGGGCCTCACATCTGTGTTTATAAATCAATATCTCTTCTGGAGAAGATGATACGGATTCTTACGGGTTTTTAAATCACATTTCAATGGCCAGTGTCCTACATTTAGTTCCTGGCTGAAAAGTATGGGTTTAATTTTCCCCAGTGGAATACTTGCAGCATTGGCATGTAGCACAACCTATGTTCAATTGAAAGTTTCTTGCATGCGTGTTGTGATTAAATTAATTAATCACTATCTGATGATAGCCAAAATACTTCTGGCTATGTTCTAATGACTTTATTTTCAAGACAGTTGAACTAAGTTCATGTTCTGTTTTTTCTTTTAGGAAAATCCTAATGATCTACAGTTCTGGATGGGGGATATTTATACTCCTGGGTATGACACCTTGTTAAAAAAGAAAGAGAGAGAAAAAAAGCATTCCAAATGTTGCCGAATCACCCTGCTCATGGTACTAGTTGTTTGCATCCTGATTACCATAGTCACGCTCACAGTTTTATTTACTTAGTAGAGCCAAATGGTATTGATGGGAATATTTTCAGTAAATATTTTCATTAAGCTATTCCCCTCCTTTATTTGAATTCCATTTTTTGTCACAAATAAAATTTTTAGATGTCACTATTTTACAATGTTTCTATGCAGCATAAGGAATTGATCCTGAAAATAGACACATACTCTGAGCACAGCTAAATGTCTCCTTATGGATATAATTAAAAAAGAAAATTTATAAACATGCTACTTCTCTTAATGCCCTCCTCTTTTGACTAGTGATTTGGGTCACTGTGTGTGGTTGTGATACACACCATGTGTACAGACAACCATCTGACTGTTTTATTTAATAGTCCAACACCCTGTTCATCTTTTCATGATAGCTGTTATTGGAATATGGCAGAGTATGATAAAGTGGCATTAGAGATATCCCAAAGAATACTAAACCAAAAATTTGCACATTACTGAATGCATTGTTGCAATCATGCAGCACTTAGTAAAAAACTAGCCTAAGTGCATAAATGTTTTCTCATACTTTTTTAGAGAATATATAGAGAAGAAAACAACATCAACAACAATCAAACAAAAGGACAAAAAAAACCACAAACCACTGAGTTTCTATTAATAGAATTTCCTGAGGTCTAAGAAAGGGTTTCTTCATCTCCATGCCATGTTCTTTGAACATGTAGCATCTTTATCACCCCAAAAGATGTGATGTTAATATTTTTTTAATCTGGAATCTTAATTAGTCCAAAATTGGTGGAGTACAAGGGTATAAAATGGAATTGGAATAGACTTTAAAAAGTGTAAAGGCATACAGACATGCTGTGAAAAAGGCTCTTTGTAAAAGGGCCAAAATTCAATGCTAACTGCACTCAAACAATTACTTTCAGACACCACAGAATAATTAATGATAATGAAAATATGAGATAAAATGACAAAATAAAAAGTGAGAGAACAGAGAGAGAAGAACTTAAATTATTTCTTTCCTTTCTGAAAAGTGGTCCAAGTATACTCAGAGTACCTCTACACAAGGGCAAGGGGCTGTGAATACTATTGAAATGGGGATCTCCCAGTCGCACAAGATAAATTCTCAGATTCACACAAGCAGAAATGTTGGAGTTACACGAGATCTACCTCTCTTTACACAAAACCACTTTGGAATAGGTGAGGTAAAGGACCAGGTATAGGTAGAGGATGTGCATTGCCCCCTCTGAGCTCTAGCAGGTGCCCTACTTACAGCAGCTTTGCAGTACTTTAACTCAGGTCAAGATGAATTAATCTTCACGTACAACATAACATTTAGATAGGTTTGTGCAGCTCCTTCGTCACCTGGTTTATGTTTACATTTCATTTGTGCACTAGCTACTTGGATCCTGGACTAGCTTGTACCATAACCGGTTTAAAAACGCAAGTTAATATGGCTTACTGTCTGATCTGGTGACCAGCCAACAGCAAAAGCATAACATAATTTTATATTTTGGCATAAAATTAGTATCCCTATTACAAAACTGAACATTGTTGTAAATATACAGGGTTGCTCGTGGCAGATTCAATGTAAACCACTGTTCTTGTCTGAAAGATCAGGTCCATTCAGCTTAGGAATGTTACATCTTGGGAGCATTTTACAAGACTAATAGATTATTATCAAGCAATTATTCACATTAAAGCAACAATACTTAACTGTTTTTTCCAGTCCAAGTACATTTGTTCTAAGTGCATTGCATACAATACAGAGACATATTTTTGTAAATTATTGAGGGCTGTAGGCAGGAAGCCTAAAAGCAAAGGGCTCTGTAATTTCCAGGCAAACATCCAATAATAAGAGTTTCTGAACTCCATTGCTCTCTGAGGGTTTAGCATTAGGAATAAATATTTTTTTTTAAAGCCTGGCTGTGTCTTTCAGCTTGGTTTCACTGCTTTCACCTAGCCAGAAAAGAGGAAAAAGGTTTCAGATACGGAATTGGCGGTTTGAGAAATCAACTTCCTTTTATTTGTCTGTCTGTCTATCTCTCTTACCTGTCTCTCTACCTAGCTACCTAGTTATCTTTTCCGCGCGTTCCGTTGCCGTTCAAGTTCTTTTGCTGACACCTCGCGGCTGAAAGCGGCTGCCGCCCCTCGGTCTGGAGACAGCCTGCCCTCTGCCTCACGCTTGCTTCCAGCTACAGATGTGCAGCACTGCGAAGACTGGGAGGGAGAAAAAGACCCGTTCATTCTCTGTGGGACTATCTGCTACTGCTGCACACTTGAGAGAGCATTCACAAGGGAACAGCCCATTGTCTGTTTAAATATGAGCTGTGTTCCAGGGTTTGAGAAAATAAGAATAATTAAAAAACAAACAAACAAACAAAACAAAACAAAACAAAAACAAAAACAAAAACAACCAACAAACAAAACACAAAAAACAGTTGAACACTTTGAGGGGAAAAAACCCCCAACAGATTGAGAGAAAAGAATGCTCTTTAAAGGGGAATTGTGGAGCCTTGAGATCCTTTGTATGATCTAAAAACAATGGAGACAACCTTTCTTTAAATATGTGAGGCAATATTAGGTTGTGTGCATTGTGCAAGAACAATTTCAATTTTTAGTTCCTAAGATTGCTTCGTGTTGGCTCTTTCACCACAATTTTTTATTATTGCTGTGCTTATTATTGATAATGATCATCATCATAATTAATGACAGAGACTGAAGAAGAAAAGTCATTATGTAACATTTATAAACTAGGAGCAATATTGTTGTGTGTATTCCAAAAAAGCTTTCAAAGCTGGCTAAATAAAATAATGCACTAGTAACTAGAAAATGGGACATACGGCATTTTTTCTGTGGTAAGTAATCTCTGAGCTCAATATTTATTGTCTCTTCCTGGCCCAAAAGAAAGCTTACACATACACCTTGTTTTATTTGAATAGCATATAGCAGGTGCTTAAAGCTAAGAATGTAGTCAGATTTATGAGAGTGACAGAGCACTGGAACAGGCTGCCCAGAGAGGTTGTGGAGTCTCCTTCGCTGGAGACATTCAAAACCCGCCTGGACGCCTTCCTGTGTGATGTGCTCTGGGTGACCCTGCTCTGGCAGGGGGGTTGGACTGGATGATCTTTCGAGGTCCCTTCCAACCCCTAAGATTCTGTGGTTCTGTGATTTGGATCAGAACAGAAACAATCTTGGCATGGGCTTAATTTTTTTATTTTGATGGTAATTAGCTCAAAAGGCAGCAAAGTTTCCAACTTAATAAAATATATATAGTTTACTCTATATCATAAACTGACATGCAACACTAGGTTGATACCTTGATATCTTACCAACATCTACTCATAAGATGTAGAACAAGGATGTAAGTGCTGTAGAATACTAAATTTGACTGTGAAAACTGGAATTTGCAGTGACATGTAACAGGAATTAACTCTTACAGGCTGCATCCTGGAAGCAAATCAGAGCACTCATTCATGCGGATTATTCTAGCTTGTAATTGCACTGGCAGTAACTGTATTTCACAAGCAATTTTAGAAAAATTAACTTCCTTCTCTCCAGAAAATAAGGGCTAGCTATGAAAACTACCTAAACAATTGAACTTTTTTTTTGTTTAATTGGCTTTTAAGTACAACTGCTTTCCCAAATCAGTAGAGAATATTAGAAAATTCTGATGAGGAAATTTCCACCCTTCATCTTCCTTTGTAACATTCTTCCTTTGCCAAAAGTGTACATAAATAACACAACTGAGTTCTCATTTAATTTTATTTTAGCCTGAGATGTTGTTGAACACAAGCTACAGCTTGGCTGTGGCTCTTGAACAGGCACTATTTGGGGAAATTACAGCTAGTACTCTACTTCAGTAAAGTACAGAGCTAGGCCATGGAAAGATCTTATGGGTTTTGTTGTTTTAGCAACAATGTTTTGTTTTGTTTTGTTTTCTGTCAATGCATTGATTAATCCAGATAATGTCCAAAAGACAAAAAGGAGATTCTATGGTTTTTGAATTTGCCATGGTTAAAGTCACCTTGCTGACATCAAGATTTGAAAAGCAAACTGCAGTGTGAGATGTCACGTATTACAAATTTATCTGGGCAGGGCAGAAGTTACTCTTTCAGTTATGATGTCCTGGTGTGTGAGTGCTGAATTGCTGTTTATTTGAGCAATGAAGAACTGTAACAGCCAAACCAGTGTGGATGCAAAACATCTGTTATCTGCCACTGAAGGATGGGAAGGTCCTCACAAAGGGAAAGGGACAATTGGCAACCACCAACTGGCCACTGGCCACAGTTTTTAACATAAAAAATTAACTATGAGGTAATGTCAACTGTGTTACTGAAACAAGCTGGCAGGCAGTTTTTGTGTGCACTGAGAGAGGGGAATCCATAGCAGCATGACATGTATTTTCAGGAGAACATACAAATCCTGAGTTGGTGTGCATTAGTATTTCTGCCCCCATATTTAGCTTCACAGACCACCCAGCATATGAACCAAACTTCCTAAACATGGCTTGTTTCCCTGTTTCCATAAAATCTGGTTGCTGGAATAACCCTCTAACACTTGTTTTTAAGTTTTAGAAGGCAGGCACTCTGTATCATAGCAATGGATTTTCAAGGTCATGCACTCTTCAAGTGACAAGCAAGACTTACATTGTCCTACTAGATGCATGTGCATTAGTTTCTGGAACTCATTGGAATATTTGCATTCATATTAAACATATGCTTTAAGTCATAGTGGGGCCCTTTGATGGTCTTCAGGGAGTCACTCTGAAGTGTCCTTTGCTTGATCTCTTCTCTGAGGCATGCATAGTATTGGGTGATAAGTATGGTTATCTTATTCTTCCTGTCCTGTTGGTCTCAGCCAGTTTCCAACTGCAAGGCCCCTGGTTCCTGGAGCTTGTCATATATTTACATGCAAAAAGGCCTGGAGACTGCCCAGGCAAATGCCAGTCAACATCAAAAGGGATGATGGAATGTTGCCTACTGTCCAAAGTATCCCTCTGGGGTTCCTTATGTAGCAATTGTGCTCTTCTTGGAAATTCTCCACAAGAGAAAAAAAAATCTTCCATCTCAGAAGTCAATTTGCTGCAGCCACTGCAGGAAATGGAAACCCTCGTAGCTCTAAGTGGTTTCATTTGAGGGGATTCTTATTGCATGTGGTAAGGTTAGTTTGTCGGAGGAATGGACCGGTGTTGTTCAATATCTTCATCAACGACCTGGATGAGGGCACAGAATGTACCCTCAGCAAGTTTGCTGATGACACCAAGCTGGGAGGAGTGGCTGACACACCGGAAGGCTGTGCTGCCATTCAGAGAGACTTAGACAGGCTGGAGACTTGGGCGGGGAAAAACCTGATGAAGTTTAACAAGAGCAAGTGTAGAGTTTTGCATTTGGGGAAGAAAAACGCCATGCACCAGTACAGGTTGGGGGCTGACCTGCTGGAGAGCAGTGTAGGTGAAAGGGACCTGGGGGTCATGGTAGACAGGAGGATGACCATGAGTCAGCAGTGTGTCCTTGTGGCTAAGAAGGCCAATGGCATCCTGGGGTGTATTAGAAAGGGTGTGGTTAGTAGGTCAAGAGAGGTTCTCCTCCCCCTCTATTCTGCATTGGTGAGGCCACATCTGGAATATTGTGTCCAGTTCTGGGCCCCTCAGTTCAAGAAGGACAGGGAAGTGCTTGAAAGAGTCCAGCGCAGAGCCACAAGGATGATTAAGGGAGTGGAACATCTCCCTTATGAGGAAAGGCTGAGGGAGCTGGGTCTCTTTAGTTTGGAGAAAAGGAGACTGAGGGGGGACCTCATCAATGTTTACAAATATGTAAAGGGTGAGTGTCAAGACGATGGAGTTAAGCTTTTTTCAGTGAAGACCAGTGATAGGACAAGGGGTAATGGATACAAGTTGGAGCATAGGAGGTTTAAGATGAATATCAGGAAAAATTTTTTTACTGTAAGAGTGACAGAGCACTGGAACAGGCTGCCCAGAGAGGTTGTGGAGTCTCCTTCGCTGGAGACATTCAAAACCCGCCTGGATGCCTTCCTGTGTGATGTACTCTAGGTGACCCTGCTCTGGCAGGGGGGTTGGACTAGACGATCTTTCGAGGTCCCTTCCAACCCCTAGGATTCTATGAATGGGTGTGGACAGAGAGTTTTATGACAGCACAGAGCTGTTGTACCACAGACAGCACAAACCTACTTGGGTATCATGCTTATCTGCTTGAAATTTATTAGTCTTCTGGTTTTTAATACCTGTGACTGTGTGGTATAGGAAGTAAATGTTCAGCCTTTAAAGCTTCTTATCTCTAGCTATGGTCCTCAAAGTAAAGAATCACAAGATAACAGAAGATAACACAGGAACTAAATAAGGCCATCTAAGATGAATCACCTCCTGACCAAAAGAGGGGGAAGTGAGGTTGTTCAAGAGTAGCCTAAGGTAACCTAGGGCCAATAAGCATGATAAAAATCACAAACTGGGGTGAAGACTTTACATTATAATTTCAGACCACTTTGTATAATAAACTAGCCACTAATTGGAGCATGCACAAAAAGACATTAGTTGTATGCTTTTGAAAGATGACCAAGGAACAAGAATTGTGTAACTTTTCTTTAATGGAACCTGTATAAAAACCTGCAGCTCTTCTGAAGAGGTATGTCATCTTTGCAAACTACCACCTGGCACCCTTTTCTGTATGGAATTGGATTCAGAAGGTACAGAGGGTGGATCCCGACTCTGTGTGCTCACTGGCTCCTGTGCACCTGGCATGATTCTAAACCCTGATTAAGGGACAACACAAGCAAAACTGAATACCAAAAACTTACATATAAATATGCTCACAGAAGCAGTATTTTTGGTTCAGCTCTTTGGGTCTCTCTCTTCTAAATGATTTGGTACTTCCTCAGAAGAAAAGTTAAAAAGATAATCTAGAGTGAATCACAGAACTGTTCAGCTTGGAAAAGACCTCTAAGATCATCCAGTCTGAACTTTAACTTGACAGTATTAACCTACCTCTACCAGCCCACTGCTAAACCATGTCCCTAAGCACCGTATCTCTTATGTCAGCCTAGTCCATGAGCTGATATGACAGTACTTCTGACTTTGTGCAAGTGGGTAAAAAATACAAAATATTAGAAGTAATTAGGTCTGAAGTATAAGATTATGCAAAGTGCAAAGTTAGATAGGATTGTGCTCTCCTAGCAAATTGAATAAAAATACTGTTTGCAGCCTAGATGCCAGTGCATTTAATTGGCAAGTTGTATAATATGCAGGCAGTAGAAAACAAAGGAGTCAAACCTAGGGTTTATAGCAGCAATGTGTGGAAATGAATGTTGCAATATATAACAAAATTCCAAGAGAGAGAAGAATTCAGCAAGGAACTAAATGTATGACTCACCTTCACATGAGAAATCACCTTCCTTGGGGTTTTCTTGAGAAAGAAATATAAAAGTATGTCATAGCAGGATCTATGTAATGATGCTGATTGATTTTTACCTTACTGACTATTTTCAACTATATGTGACTTGGTCAGATCTTTTCCCCAGTATTGTGTCCATACCACTGTGACAAACAACGAGTCAGTATCCTGGTTTTTTACAGTAGCTGTACCACCAAAAAACCTGCTTCCATTTGAAGTAAGGTCTCTTTCCATCAGAGTAGGTTATTCCTGGCTCCCCTCAGTTTTAGAGATAAGGATCATGACGACGAGCCAGTTAGGAGCTGCAGATATGCCTGGCCTTCCTAGCTCTGCATCCTCGCAGCGGAATGATAATTCTTTGACGCCTTTAACATTTCTCAAGGAGCCAGTCACCTATTCATAATGTGTTGTTCAATGAGACAATGAAGAAGACATTCATTATAAGGTTATACAAACTAAAAAGACCACACAGATTGAGGCAGTGGCAACAGTAAATCCACGGCTCTGTGACCTCACCAGTGCTAAGTACAGGGGGACAATCACTTCCCTACTCCTGTTGGCCACGCTATTCCTGATGCAGGCCAGGATGCTATTGGTCCTCTTGGTCACCTGGGCACACTGCTGGCTCATGTTCATCCAGCTTTCAAGCAGCACCCCCAGGTCCTTCCTGCTGGGCACTTTCCAGCCACTCTTCCCCAAGCCTGTAGTGGCACATGGGGTTGTTGTGACAAATGTAGGACCTGGCAAGATGCTCATAAACAAGGGGTTTGTTCTGCTTTAAGTATGCTGGCAGAATGTGCCAAAGCCCTAAACGCAGTGTTTTTCAGTAAGTAGCAGCAGAGTGTTCTGCCTTACAGTCTTTTGTTCTTCTACCCAAGACTGTTCTGTCTCCTAAATCCTCTGTCTTTGGAGATCCAAAGGAAAAGACAAGACAAGAAAATCTGAAGAAATACCTGTTGGTTTCATAAAGCAATTGACTGTAACTTTTATGCATTATAATTGCAGTGTTGGGTTCTAATTTACATCCGCCTTTTTTTTTTTTCCAGAAGAACATTAACACATCAAACAATGTGATAAACTCTATTATGTTATAAATATGCTTTTTTTATGAAGCACCTGTAACATATATTTGCTTTCCACTTAGTATAATCTCTCAGTCTACATCTAGGATTCTCACATTGTAATTTATGTTAAAAGCAAAACATTCAGCAAGCAGCTATTCCCTTGATAAAAATACTGGCTCTTCTCCTAAAGTTAGGTCTGTCAGCAAGTGTTTATGCATAATGCAGCAGGTTGAGCACTCCTCAATGTGAAAAGGCTTTGAAATATAACTCTGAAGAAGAGACATATTGAAGGTGATGATATGAATTTCCCTCCCATCCCAGGATTAAAAGGGTGAAGCTAAATAAAAGAAAAGAATGGCACATCTTAAATCTTCACTAGCACCTCTAATTTCCTGTCTGACATTGCAAGAGACAGATAAAGAATCCTCTACCACCCTCTGCTCAGGAAATGACACTTTAGGGGAAAACAGAGTATGAAAAGAGTTAAGGTCAGGACCTTTACACCAGAATAGGAAGATGCTTTTCTCCAGCAAATAAACTATGCAGGGTTAAGTTTTCTGGGGAATGCTACTGTCAAGGTAGTAACTGAGATCTTGATGTGTGCTTGATTAATCTAAGGAAAAACACTTCAGAGCTGTACTTACTCATTTAATTATGATTTGTTTTAGCTTGTTAACCATCTCTCTTACTGTGGCAGGAGCTAAAGTCTGCAAATGAAAGGGCAGAGTTTATTAGATGCAGTCTTAGATTGCACTAGCTGCTGAATAGCTGAAATCTGTTTAAAATATTGTTAAAAGAATAAAGCTGTTGGCTGACAAATACAAACTCTAGCTTTGAAATTCCTAGTAGTGATTACCTGGATGAAAGAAACTAGAAGTTTTTACCAGAGGGGTAAAAACTCCAGGAGGCTGGTGTGGATGAGGAAGCAGCTCCTAGAAAAAATCAAACAAGTATACAGAGGGCAGTACTGGCAGGTTGAGTTTTCCACCCATTGGAATAAAGGTAACATAGCCCCTATTTTTAAAAAGGGGGAAAAGGAAAACCTGGAGAATTACAGGCTGGTCAGTCTCACCTCTGTGCCCAGCAAGATCATAAAACAGATCCTCCTGGAAAATCTGCTAGGTCACATGGAAAATAAGGAGGTGATAGACAACAGCAAACATGGCTTCATTAAGGGCAAATCATACCCTTTGGTGGCCTTTTATGACAAGGCTTAATGTGCCAGTCAAGGCAAGTGATGAGTGGTGTTCCTCAGGGCTCAGTATTGGGACCAATGCTGTTCAACATCTCTGTTGGAGACATAGATAGGGAGACTGAGTGTGTCACCAGCAAGTTTGATAATGATATCAAGCTGTGTGGAGTAGTTGACACCCTAGAGGGAAAGGAGGCCATACCCAGATACCTTAACAGACTGGAGAGGTGGGACAATGCCAACCTCATGAAGCTCAACAAGGCCAAGTGCAAGGTCCTGCACCTGCATCAGCACAACCCCAGACACAAATACAGGCTGGGGTGGGGGGGGAGGGGGAGAATGGCTAGAGAGAAGTCTCAAGGAAAAGAACTTGGGAGTGTTAGTACATGAAAAGTTTGACATGAGCTGCCAGTGTGTTCTGGAGCACAGAGGGCCAATCACATCCTGGGGCTGCATCAAAAGAAGTGTGGCCAGCAGGGCCAAGGAGGTAGTTCTCCCCCTCTGCTCTGGTGAGGCCTCATCTGGAGTACTGTGTACAGTTCTGGTGCCCTCAGCACAGGAAAGGCACCAGGACCTGTTGGAGAGGGTCCAGAGAAGGGCCACGAAGATGATCAAAGGGCTGGAGCATGTCTTTATGAAGATAGGCTGAGGCAGTTGGGGCTATTCAGGGAGACCTTAGTAGCAGCCTTTCAGTATCTGAAGGAAGCCTACAGAAAAGCCACCACCAAAAAAGGTTGCTTAGGGAGGTAGTGGATGACCCTTCCCTGGAGCTGTCAAAGGCCAGGTTGGATGAGGTTTTGTGCAGCTTGGTCGAGTGTGAGGTGTCCATTCTCATAGCAGGCAGGTTGGAACCTGATGATCTTTAAGGTCCCTTCTAACCCTCACCATTCTATGATTCTATGATTCTATGACTGTATGATTCTAATTATTAACATAGACACATCAGGAGCAAAGTAATCCTGATTACTTGCTTGCTTATTTACTATTACTGGTGAAATAAAGAAAAATACATCTAATAACAAATTTGAACCACTAACTTCTATATAAAAATACCTTTAGTTGATTATATCAAGTATTTTGTGCTGTCCATGTCCCAAAAATATTTTCCCATTGTATTGCAGTTGTGTTTTCAGGTGTTTCTCCAGTCTTAGAAGTTTGCTTTGGTTATTGGTTTCCTGATGATTTCGCTCCAACCCCACCACCACAGAGCTCTGCATGGCTGCTGTATCCTTTGGGTAGCTAGATGGTAACCCTCCATATCACTCCTGAAGTGGCCTAGTCTCACACAACTGGAAAGAGCTGTACATAATGGAAGTGATGAAATAGATTGTTTGAGGAATGATTTCTAGGTCTTTGGTGTATTAATCAAGGGAAATCTGCAATTTATCCTTCTTGCCCCAGGGGAAGTTTCTTCCTTTTGTCCACAGAGCACCAAGCAGATCTTAGCAGCCCTCTTCTGCTATAGCCACATACACATAAGCAATGCAGCTTGGAAGCACAAGATACCACATGGCATACACATTTCTCAGGAGGCTTCCCTTCCCTTTTCTTTTCATAATGGTACAGTGTGGTAATAAATAAATCATCTCGGCCAAAGGCTACAGTTTTGCTTAGGATAAACAAGGAAAATTGGGAGTCATGTGAATTTTCTAGCCTACATTAAAAATCAGGATGCTTGCAAGAAAACACGAAACAGTATCACAGAATCACACAGAATGTTAGGGGTTGGAAAGGACCTTCAAAGATCATCGAGTCCAACTCACCTGCCAGAGCAGGACCAAAAAAAACCTGGGGCAGATCACTCAGAAAGACATCCAGGCAGGTCTTGAAAGTCTCCAGAGAAGGAGACTCCACAACCTCTCTGGGGAGCCTGCTCCAGTGCTCTGTTTCCCAATAGGCAAACTTTTTACTTACAAATCTTATATAGAACAGTAGCTATGGGAAGAGCAGGATTTTGCAAAGTAAATTTGCCAGACCTCAAACTTGAGGCCATTGCTTTGAGAATGTTAGTTGCTAAATGCATGTGAGCCACACATAGTGAATTTCATAATGTCTTTTCACAATAGCCACTTTCTCTTAAGTGTAGATTCATTCAGCTGGTAATATTTTGACCTAAATAAGTTAAGGATTAGGACAACTCTGAACTTCCTTATTTTAAAAGAAAACAAAACAAAAAGTAAAATGGAAATAATTTTAAACAGTTTTTTCCATATTCACAAGAAGATTAATGCCCGTACTTCTCAGTGTAAACCCATACTTTCACTTTGTACCACCTCTGACATTTTCAAATTAGATAACCCTTATAAAAGCAAGATATTAAGACTTCTTAGTTTTATGCACAAAACTTTCTACACCTTTTCTTTTGAGAGCTCTAAAGTCTAGTTTGTCAGTTCCATCAGGATTGCTTCTATGCTAAAAAGAACAGATTCTGCTGAATTTGGGCCACCATGTGCTGAGTAATCAAAATATACCCCAAATTACTCATTAATCAAATGAAAGGGTGGAAAGGAAATACAGGAGGACTCTTTCTTTAACTATTGGATTCTATGCAGCCAAATGCAGGTCTCAAACACTATCACTCCAATCTCTTGTTCCTGTGATAGGTAAAGAGAGATGGTAAGAATAATTATGTATTTATATTATATGACGTATTTTTAAAGTAGAGCAACTATTCCTTGTAGAAGTTTGTTATACAGATTTCAGTATTGTTATTTCATATGCATACTTTTACATACATAACCATCATATTTTTACTATCAATAAAGTGTTTTTTTTCAAATTTCTTTGAAAATTTTTCTTCTTGAGTGAATACAAAATGATTAAAAATAAAAATCAACTTTTCCCTTAGAAAATTCTGTGTCTGTAGAATGTTTGTTTGTCTGTTTCCTTTCAAAATGCTAGATTCTCTGGACAAACTACTTTCTATAAATTGGTTGATATTTTCTCCAAAGATAAAGGTATTTAGGAAAAACTTCTAACATCTAGAGCTACTTGTTCTTTGCACAAGTTATTCCAGCTACATATGGCAGGAAATAAGCAGGTAAAAACATTTTCAAAACTGTAATGGAATTTTCAGTAAATAATTTCAAAAGCAGGTAGAGAAGCAGTTTCTTTTAAATTATTTTTAAATTAAAAGTATAAAATAAAATGTTTTCATAATAACTTGGTGCTGAAGATATTGCATGATGCTTTGAACTACAATGAAATGCTGCCATAAACCATCAGTCTGCATGCATTGTACTGTTTCACAAGGTGGCACAATTACTCCTTATACCGTGCATGTATATCTTACCTCCACAATGATATGGTTAAAATCTAATTAGCCTCCCAGTGTAACTATGAAAGAGTCTATTTGTATTCAATCACTGGAGGATTATGCTTATGCAAGGTAGATGGTCTTTGGGCTCAGTTCAAGGTGTGTTGAAATGAAAGAGCTTTCCACTGTCTTTGATGGGAGTTTAATAGTTTATCCATAGTGTGTTTATAATTGCTTTTGATTGTCAACATTACCTCTATTGATAACTATCAACAGAGATAATTTTCTTAAGGACTACTTACCCTGGGTCCACTAACATACCTTTCTTTGTTTTGAATTTGACAATTTTTCCATACTACTATACAGCCGATTGGACATATTTTCTGATCTGACACATTTCTACCTGAACTCACTTGGACTAATTTGTGTATCAACCTTGTCTTCTAGATTTAATGAACCTATACAGATTAAGAAGTTCTTCTCTTATTTTGGCCATTCACTCTTAAAGCTGATCTTGAAAAACCAAAATATACTGTTCATCAGGCACTGCAGTTGTAGTTTTAAATGACAACTGCACCTAGTAAACTAAAGAGGTAATTTTAGTGATAAATAAGGGGACATGAACAAGAAATATTTGCCCAACTCTACCTAGTTTCAGTTCTGAAAAAAGCCCTCAGTTGATCAGTTTAGGTCTTTTGAAGAATTCCCTTTGAAACAGACACCTACCTACAAAAATGGCTTGCAATTCACTACTTTTGTAAAAATCATTACCTTACTCATAAGGCTAAGGAGTACCTAACACAATAGTCTGATTAGTCAGCATTTGTTTACAGTTGAGAAATTCACCTCTTCCTGTTTGGCACAAAATTGTAAATTCACACTCATTTCTGCCACTACTGCACATGGAAAGGATGCAGTCAGCTCTCAGCAAGCATTGCTAGGTGCTGATTTGTAAAAGCACCAAACACTGTACTGTCCCATTCTGTGGCTTCAAAGGAGAAGTTTCTGTGCCTGCAGGCTCTTCTGCCATATGCCTGATCTAGCGTCAGGGTCAAAATCTGTGCAGTGTGTTACAAAACACACCTACACTATAGGTTAGATGACACGAGAGTGCAACGGACCTGTGACCCTGGATGATGGTCAGGAGCATAATTTATCATAATTTCTCTTGAAAGAAAGGGCTATATTTATGCAATTTATGGCTGGGTATGGTGCCAACAGAAAAGGCATTAATCAAATTAAGTCAGATGGCTGGGATGGTTAATATATTGGAACTATAAATATTTTCCAAAATCAAACTGTGTACAGAAACACAAATGGATGAAGAGTCAGATGTTGAAATTATGCAGGCACCACATAACAATAACAAGTCCAGCACAAACACCCTGGAGATTCAGGACATAATTATAAAAAGAATTACAATTAAACTATTTCTTAGTTAATATAGCGTTAATGCATATGATTACTCAGACATATTAAAGAATAAATATATGCTTCTAAAAATGTTAAAGGACAGTTGGTAGTTACAACTACTGCTCTGCTGAGTGATGTGTATATGCTCCCACAATAATAATGAATGCCCAAGAAGAATTTCAAGCTTTATGTTTGTTCTACAAGGCAATTGAAATTTCTTTATCTTCTGCAGATAGCCATGCTAGCTCTGACATGAGCCATTTTTGTAGGGTTTGCACATTCCAGTCCACCACTTAGAGCCAAATGCTTCTAATTTTCTGTAACCTCACACACCTAAAAGGGAGCTATTCTCTGTTTCCTGGTGATATTTTAAAGAACATCAATGATAAAGCAGCAAACAAGTTTTGTTTTGGCTTCGAAGTCTGAGACTCTACCTTAAAATGTTGAGACCTCTATGATTAGAGATACTAATTGTCCTTTTAATAACTAATATGTCATTCTTGAGATCCTTGTTTCTTGAATCAAGCAAATCCATTACCATTTTTTGTAGGGTTTTGTTTGTTTGTTTTGAAAATGGCATTCATTGCCATCACTATTTCTTGACTTGCTAACAGAGCAATAGAGCTCAAGTTGATTGTAGTGGCTGCTCCAACATAAATTGGAGTAATACCTAAGGTTCTTTTTTAATTCACACAGTATGTCACCAAAAATCTCTTAAAAAAACCCACAAAACAGACATCTTAAATTGTTTTCCATCTCTGAAATTCTCTAAACTTGTCCTTAATCCCTTAACATCTAAACAAAAAACCTAATTATATGTTAAAGAAGATTTTGTTCTGCCTTGGGCAAACCATACATCATATAACTTCCATACCAACACACATACATATAGAAAGCTGAGACACTCATCATACCAATAACCTGAAGTAAATAGACTCTTAGCTGGAATGGCACTAAGCTGCTTTATCAACCAATACTGTAATGGCTACTTGATGTTTCATAGTGTGCGTATACTTATGTATATATTAATCTTACGGTTCCATAAAGCTCTCTGTAGAGCAAAACTTAACACAGTTAAGGGTCAGGAGTTCTAGCCAAAGTAACAGCTCTTGTACAGCAACAATTAGAAAAAAACAGATTTCAGTTAGAGAAAAACACATAGCTAGTCAATAGCCTGGCCTTGCGACAGGTGTGCAAGACCCCTCCAAGACAGATGAAAGGGATGGAAAGGAGTACTTCACAGAATCACAGAGTTTTTAGGGCTGGAAAAGACCTCTGAGTCCATCAAGTCCAACCTATGACCTAATACTACCACACTGGGTAGACCAGGGCACTAAATGCCACATCCAGCCTTTCTTTTAACATCTCCAGGGATGACTCCACCACTTCTCTGGGCAGTCTATTCCCATGTCTGATCACCTTTTCTGTGAGGAAGTGCTTCCTAATATCCAAGCACTCACTATCTTGGTTATAGCCTGGAGCACTGGGTAGAACACACTGAGTAACTGGATTCACTCCATGTGGGAAAACAGAAATTTGTATTGTTTGACTGGCTGAAGAGGATGCATCATTGTTTTTATCTACATGGCCAGACTGCTCATGACTTGTGAAATGAAGTGAAGGCTCCATGGTGTGCAATGAAGGCCAGCACTTCATCTGGCTGTTTATCAGGTGATTGACCCCACTTTCAGGACAGCATTTCTGGTGACAGATTTCCCCACGGTGTATTGTTGAAATACTGGTATAGCACAGACCTAAATATAGAAATGCAGTAGTATTTCTATTGGTATGCAGTAGTATTAGTACTAGTATTGTAGTATTTATTCTCCAAATTCCCTTATAAACTATCTTGAAAACACAAAATATCTCAAGATAAGTTTTCATCTTGAAAGTGTGTAAAAGGCTTTATAGTCACCTCTCACTGGTCTGCCTGCTCTTTTTGAGACAAAACCAAGTGCTGTCAGTCCTGAGGAGCCAGCCCACCTGACACTGGCTGGAGTAGTTTCACTGTATACATAAGCAATGGAAACAGCATAGTATCATACACTCTGTCTGTGCATCTTCATAGTGGTAAGTTGTCTGAAATTTTAGGACACTCTGATTATGAGGCTGTGTAGGTGTAAAGGAGATCTTACTACTGGAGATCATACTGTGCATGAACCACTGGGACTCAGCAACCCCCAAGTGTCTCTGGCAAGCAGCAAGGAAGGCATGGAATAGCATTTTTAAGAGGAAGACATCTATGGGAAGCAGAGAAATTCATAGTACTGGTCATCTCTAAGACATGTGGAACGATTTCTGAAGAAAATCCCTCTTAGCTTGCTGCCTGTTAGTAGCCCAGTGAAGGCAGACCCCAGAACTTGTCACCTCAGTGCTCAGAGAACATCTCTGGTAGTATTTATGTGCCTGGACAGATTGTTTGGGCTGTTGTTTTTAGTAGTGATTATGGAGTGAGTATCTGGTGCTTCATGCCTTGCTGCTTGGCATTATAAATGCTCCAGCCTGTGTCTGTGTAGAGAGGAAAAGCATGATGGGTTGCTTTGGAAAGGATGCCCAGTCCCAGGGAAGCTAGAGAGTATGCTTCTTGAGCACAACTCATGAACCCAAAGAGCAAACACTGATCACTGCATGTCATGGGGGCACAAAGAAAACTAAAAATTACTTGAGTAAGTAACCTCTTCGTAGCCAAACATTATGCAGAGTAGATATTGTGTGGGTTTTGGGGGTTTTTTGTTTTTGTGGTTTTTTTTTCCTAGGTGGGTGAAGCACTTTGTTCCTTTTCAGCAAAAAAAAGCTGATTTTTTTTTTCTCTCATGACCATTCTGCTACTTTTGCTAGCATTACACAATACCAGCCTCTATACTTCTCCTCTCACCTTGACATATGGGTCTGACAATTGACAAAATCACTTGAAGGCAAATCCCATAGATTTAGCTACAAAAATGACTGGTTTTGCTGACGAATGCTTAAATATATGCTTCAGTAACTTGCATGGGATTTCAGTGAAATGACAAATGGATTAGAAGAACAATTTACAACTTTTGCTGGAGGTAAGCATCTTGCACAACAAAATCAGGGATGCGCATAAATGCAGGGGATACCAGTGAGATCTTAAACTTCAGAATTAAAGCTGTCTTTACAGGCACAGTGCCCTAAAAGCTTCGTTTCTGTTTCACCCTGGGCTGCGGACAGTGCAGTCACCCTCAGGTAGGGAGGATGATGAGGCTCTGCTTTAGCATCTTCGAACTCCTGCTAATAATAATACTCTGAGGCTGTGGGAATCCGCACCACGCCACAGACACGGCCAGGGAGGGCTATAGTCCTTCGCTGGAAAGTTGCTAACTATTCGGGGAAGGGGATCAGAGAGGGCGGCTACCCTCCTGATGAAATAACACCTCTGACCTGCCTTTCCGTGATCCCCCTCGGAGGACAAACCAGCGCTGAACGGTCCCAGCCGCGTCCCGCGGCCGCTCTCGGGCCACGTGCAGCTGCGGCCGCAACCGCGGCCGGGGCCTCTCCGGGCCGCGACGGGAGCGCCCGGCACCGGGCGGCACGGCCGGGGCTCCCCCGCCCCGGGCCGGTGGGTCGGCGGGGACACTGCGCGCAGGAGTTACGAGCGGCACCTAAAAAAATCGTTTCCTTCCGGAGCGGCGGCGGCCGTCTCGACATCCCTGGCGCGGCTCCGGAGGGACGCCGGCGAGGCAGCGACCGCGGGCCGCCGCCGTGCGGAGGAGCCGGAACTGTGGGAGGGGCGGGGAGGGACCAGCCGCTTTGGTGACAGGCGGAGGGGCCTCAGCTAGTGCTCCGCCGGCCGCAGTACGGCCCTCCCGCGCGCAGAAGTTTGACTCGGCCCAAGAGCGGCCGCCCGGAGGGGCAGGGAGCCGCGCCGAGAGGCACCGCACGGATGGCAGCGCGGTCCCGAAAGCCCTGGCTGAGCGTGGTGCTGGGGCTGGTGCTGGGCTTCGCTGCCGCCTCCTGGCTTATGGCCCCCAGGGCGACCGAGCTGAGCGAGAAGAAGAGGCGCGGCTCAAGCCTCTGTTCCCACTCCGGCCTCCCGGCCGGGCCGGAGGCGGCCCGGGTGGCGGCAGCGCCGGGCAGGCGAAAGGCAGCTCTGGAGACAGCGGCGGGGCTGGGTGGCACGGGTTCCAGAAGCAGCCCGTGGGAGCTTGCGCCCGCGGCGGAGGAGGGCACAGTCCCCGGCCCTGAGGGTGGCGGAGAAGGGCAGCCGCAGGAGCAGGAGGATGGCGGCCAGAAGCGGAGCAGTGGCCCCGGCGGCAGCCACAACGGGAGTGGGAACTGGGAGGGCGCCTTGAGCTGCGCCGAGCCCCGCAGCTTCCTCTACGTGGGGGTGATGACGGCCCAGAAGTACCTGGGCAGCCGAGCGCTGGCAGCGCAGCGGACCTGGGTGCCCTCGGTGCCGGGCCGCGTGGAGTTTTTCTCCAGCCAGGGCTCCGCCGCTCCCCCCGGGCTGGCTCTGTTGCCCGTCGTCGCCCTGCCCGGCGTGGATGACTCCTATCCGCCGCAGAAGAAGTCCTTCATGATGATCAAGTACATGCATGACCACTACCTGGACAAATACGAGTGGTTCATGCGGGCAGACGACGACGTCTACATTAAAGGTGACAAGGGTGCGCGACGCCGGCGGGAGGAAGGGCGGGGAGCGGTGGCCTGTGGGCCCGGCCGTGGTCCCACGGAGACTGGGGAGAGTTGATTCCCTGCCGGATTGGAGGCGGAAGAGCTGCCTGTCCCCTGCCCCGGCGGCGTTTGCATCCAGCCCCCATCTGCGGGGCCTGGGGTGCTGTCCCGACGCCGAGGTCCCGGTGGGAACGTCGAGGTGCTCCCCCAATGCCGGGCCGCCGCTGTCGGACCGTCCCAGGGGAAGCCGGGCCGCGTTTGAGGGCTGGACCACGGCGGGCGTGGGATCCAGGTGCTGCGGCCTCCGCCCTGGCTGAGATGTGGCCGTGGGCTGGGCGGTGGGCAGGGGAGAGGCGGGATGGTACCTGCACCGCCTCCCACCGCGGTGGGCTGCGCAGCCTGAGGGTGGCAGTCCCACCTAGTCCCGCCGTCGGTGTGCAGGTGTTGGGCGGGAGCGGCGGGCACCCTTGCTGGCGGAGTCCTGCTCCGGCCCGATAGCCCTCGATAGCCCCCGCTGCGGCTCAGCCCAAGGCTTCGATCGCTGGAAATTTCCTTTTCAACGCTAGCAAAAGATCTCCGCTGGTCCAGTTATACTTGGACTGAACAAATGCAGTGGCCTCTGAAGGTTGCTTGCAAAGCTGCTCTTCCTTGCAGAGTGTGCCCCTGAAAGTACGGGCCCTATTTTCTTCGGAGTTTTGCAGCACCGTTAGAAAATTATGTTCTGGAACCCGCTTTCCTCGTGGGCTGCGCTTGTTGCTGTTGTTACTCGTGCTGTGTCCTGCTCTTAAAAGAAAGAGAAGCTGAAGTTCTAAGTGTAGGTTGTGAGCATGGTTGTTTATGCTGTTGAAAGTTACCTGGAGGTAACTGCACTTCCCCATTTGTCACTTGATTTTGTTTGAGTTGTTTAATGGGCTACTTGTTTGTCAGTGTGTAGACATTGTAGCACAAGAAATACTTTAGAAGAAGCCTGAGTTTTGCAGTGTTCCAGGAATTATTCTGTAATAAAACATAGTTTATCTTGGTTAATTTAAATTTGCTCCATTTTTTCCAAAAATTAGTCCTAATAAAATAATACCTGGCATTTCCCCCCTACTCTTTCTGCCCAGCCTAGAGCTATATTGGCAAGTTGTCCTACTTTATAGAGAGTTTTAAAAAAGCAAAGGAATACTTTCCATCAGTATCAGTTCAGCAGAACAGGGTTTACTGGTAAAATTAGGTTTTTATCATCTTCTGGCTTTTGGCTGAATGAAAACTTTACTCTAATGTTAATTAAAAAAAAAAAAAAAAAAAAGTAGCATATGAAACATAAACTTGTCCAAGGATGTTTTCATTTAGGCATAGGTTGCTGCTTTGAATGTAATTTCCTGTGACAGTCCCAGGTGCCTGTTATATTTTTAAATAAGCTTGAGTTACAGGAAAAAAGATGGCTGGCAGGCTAGGCAGAGAACTAACAGTAATCTTTTCTTTTTTTCAGGTGAAAAATTGGAGGAGTTTCTTCGCTCACTGAACAGCAGTAAACCTCTGTATTTGGGACAGACTGGTCTGGGAAATATCGAAGAACTTGGAAAACTTGGGCTGGAGCCCGGAGAGAATTTCTGCATGGGAGGGCCAGGAGTTATCTTCAGTCGGGAGGTTCTCAGGAGGATGGTGCCACACATAGGTGAATGCCTTCGGGAGATGCACACCACACATGAGGACGTGGAGGTGGGCAGGTGTGTCCGAAGGTTTGGAGGAACTCAGTGTGTTTGGTCTTACGAGGTAAGTGACAGTGCAAATTGCAACCTGCTGTTGTTCACAGTTTTACCTTTTGCAACATAAGTAGTAAGATAAGTATCCATAAGTACCTAAGTATCCAGAATATCTTTTTACCATAATTGTGTTTCAATGCATCCACCAGAATGTAAACTTCAGACTGTAAGGAAAAAAAAGAGGAAAACATTCAGAGCTTGTTGCTGCAAGCATATTTTTTTCTACTAATTTATTTCAGTTTTGAACAGTGAAAGTTACTGCAGCCATGTTGTAAGTATAGCTATGCTGTAAGTTGCTAAAGCATTACCTTGGGAGTTTCTACATATGCATCATGGCAGGATACTGCTGTATTTGAATGACGCAGTTCAGGTTGCATCTTTTTAAGAGTTTGGTTTTGAGTAAGCATGTAGCATGTCTTTTTGCTCTGCATTGCAGATTCTTAACTATGTTGTGGTATTTGAAGAAGAATTGTCTGTATTTTCTTAATGACTCTAGTGCATTTAATGGAGTTCATTACTGGCAAAAGCAGTAGTAGCATTTTCTAAAATAATAAAAATATACTGCAGTAGCCAAAACGTTTGTTTGCAATACCATAACTAAAATTCAAGCTTATTTCTCTGGAAATACTGTGGTTAGTGGCAAGACTGTATTTGTAGATAAGAAGAGATGAAGTATGCAACTGCCAGAAAGCATAAAGGGTAATATGACTAATATGATTTTAGTTCTTTTTACTGGTTCTTTAATAGTTACATATGCTCACCATTGTGGGCACTCCCTTATTAAGCAGCAAAAATAATTTTAATGGGCCAGTGAAATACATTATATGCTATTAAAGACAAAATGGCAGGAAACAATTAATTTTGTAGAATAGTGATTTTCTGAATGGCCTGGGGAAAAATGTAAACTGGTGAATGAAAGTACATTTTGAATAGTTGATGCTAACTAGGTAGAAATCTGAGAGGTGGAATTCTAATCCTTTACTTCACAATAGAAAGGTCCTTTTAGAGATTATTTCAAGAAATGTTGTAAATGCCAATGTAAAATAATGCACTTGTTGTACTGGTAGAGAAGGAGGACATTGTGCAGATGGATATCAGTGTAGGATGGGAGGTTCTTAATCAGTCTTCTAAACTGCAAGATACACTGGCAGCTTAATCTTAAATGATGTCTATGGGCTGTATCTGTATAAGGTCGTTTTTAGATCCTTAAAGGGCATATGATGTCTGCTGATCTGTATCAGCAGCATTTTGATTCTGCTTTGACAAATGCCTTTTATCTTGGAATTTGGTTTAATTTTTCTGGTTTGTCTTCTTAGAGAGAAATCTGGGGAAGGGATTTCTCCCTTTGGGGAGATTTCTTTCCTCTGTGGAAGGCAAGAAAACTGATGCTAGATAATATTATCACTAGGCTTGTAATTATTTTTATGTTGACTATAAGGAATTTTTGTCTCCAAAATCATAAGTGGGATAGAGGAAAAATATGTTTGCTTTCTTCAGTTTTGGAAACTCAGTTACATGACTTTTCGGAAACTCAGCTTTTCATGGTAGGATTGGGGCCCAAAAGCAGGTGGTTTTTTTTTGGAAAAAACATGTGTTTTATGGGATCTCGAATAGAGTGACCGTGGTCTTTACTACTGTTAGTTGCTCTTGAAGGCCCTAGTTCTATATAGTAAGCAATGGAAAAAGATGTTAGGTATTACAATAGCAGCTGCTCATTTCTAACCAGTATATCCATCTGTTAGAAGAATCTTTGACTCTGTTACCTGTACAGGAGATGTGCCAGCACATGCAGATGTTTAATGTTATCCCAGCATTAAATCTGTGTGGAAAGGAAGAAATGAAATAGGGTATACAGAGAGAGTGACATTGTATTCATGCTTTGACATAGTTTGTGCTGTGTAGCTGATTGTTTCAAGCCGTCTGATACTTGATCTGAATAGATTGGCATGTTGCCGACTGGTAAATTAGTCGGTGACAATGGAGACTTTTTTCCTAGGGCACTGAAACTCTTGCTGTGTGCTTTTTCATTCCTGTATTTGTGTGCTAGAAGGGGAATTACTCCCTCAGATATATGTGTTGAAAACCTAAAATTGCAGCCGGACTTTCTCCATAGCCAATTGCACTCCTGTCCTGAAGTCCTCTTTTATGTAAGTATTAAACCAATTCCTGTTCAGCTGCAAGATTTTTATGAACTTCACTGCTTTTGAGAAGATGCATTACTTGTATTTGATATGTGTTGCTTAAGATGGAAACAATTCCATTAAAATTAATAGAAGCAGAAAAACTCCAGAATAGGTGAATCACTATTGCAGCAGTTTTTACTAGATTTCTAACTGGAACACAAAGTGTCTTCTTGGTGACAATGCAAGAAATCAAACTGTTCCAGAGAAAACCTGAAATGCTTGATCTTGGATGGGTGGCTCAACTGATGTTAGGACTGGCTGCCCATAAGGGTTCATTCTCCTGCTGTTCAGAGTTGGTAAACTGTGCTAGCTTATACATGTAATGTGTTTGCTGGCAAGGGGTAGGTTACAACTTTGATTTTTTGGGGGACAAGTAGCCACTCTTATTCTTGGGCCTTTCAGGAGTTGAATTATCGTTCTCCCAGATTTGAACCCAGAGCTGCGTCTCCTACGTTCTCGATGATTTATGGCTGAGGTGATTAGTCTCTTTTTGTCTCTGCTCCTGGAGCTCCTCCACTAATAAAGAATTAGTAATTGGATTGCTGAGACTGAATCTAATAACAAGGCTTTTAGGGTGCTTGTATGGAATGGAGTAGACAAAACTCTGCCCTCAGACTGCAGTTTCACAGTTGCTCTAAACAGACAATAGATGTGGGCTTTCACTAAAGGGTGGTAGCTCTTTTTGGTTGCTGTCCTGTTCTGCAGGACTTCTGTAGCCCTGTGGTGAGCTGGAGCAGGGACGGGATATACTTGAAACCTGAGCCTGACCAAAAGTATTTTCTTCAGCTGGCTCAGTACTTCAGCAAAGCTTTGTTAAACATGAGAATCAGAAAAAAGAAGAGGTTGTGATGTTCAGGCAGGAATGAGTGTCAAACTGCCCTTTTCTGCATGCAGTGATAGAAAAATTTGATAAATTATAAATGTCCTTGCATTCTTGCCAGTCCTTGGAGATTAGAGGAGCTAATTCAACTTGGTGTTGAATTTGTGTCCCACAAATTAGGACTGAAGTAAGGATATTTATCCCTTGTTAACTGCTGTTGAGCACACTGTGGGGGTGGAACTGTGGTCAAACCATTGTTACTTGTGGTCAGTCTTTAGCAGTGGCACAAGACATTTATGATTTCCTAGGTACCTTCTGCAAGAAACAGATAACTGCTCTGATAAGCATAATGGGATAAGCAACCTTCACTTGATTCCACAGGCTTCGTGAGTGCCATGAGAACACAGACCACCAGATCTTCACGTATTCTAGTCACCAGATGTTTATCAGTTTATCCTTAGTGCAGTTCTGGTCCATGAAGTCACATAAACTGCTGCTGACCTCATTGTTCTTCAACAACTGAATGTTCATGATATATAACATTCTTTGTCACAGATTTCCCAAAACTGAGGAACGTGATTGACGTGGGGCACATATCTTCAAGGTTTTGTCTAAACTGAGGGAAAGAATAGCTTTTAGAAAGCATTTTTTTGTGTTTAATAATTTCATACACATTAATATGGTAGTGTTATCTAGATGATGAAATCACCCAGCAGTAAAAATGCTATCAACCTGGTAGTGTGTGTTTTCTTGGAGTTTCTTCTTGAATGCCTGCAGCCGTGTTCTGTTTTCTAACTCTTTCAGGTTTCATCACTCAAATGTGGCTAGTTCTCAACATTATTTGAATGATAGACTTAAGGAACCTATTAGGAGTCTAAAAGAAAATATCTTGGAAATGCCTCATGCAGTTCTCACTTTCCTGAATCCACACTCAGTAAATACATAGGGACTGTAGCGAAGAGTGAAGCTCTTGGGGTAGTGCTTGCTGAGATACTGCCTTTGTAAAAGATCATAGAATCATAGCATCGTAGAATGGCTAGGGACGGAAGGGAACTTAAAGATCATCTAGTCCCAACTCCCCTGCATGGGCAGGAGGAACACCTCCCATTAGATCAGGTCGCTCAAGGCCCCATCCAACCTGGTCTTGAAGACCTCCAGGGTCCAACCTGAATCTCCCTTCTTTGAGCTTCAGACCATTGCCCCTTGTCCTCTCACAACATACCCATGTAAAAAGCCCTATCCCAGCTTTCTTGTAGGCCCCCTTCAGATACTGGAAAGTTGTTATGAGGTCACCACAGAGCCTGCTCTTCTCCAGGCGGAAGAACCCCAACTTCCTTAGCCTGTCCTCATAGTGGAGGTGCTCCAGTTGTCTGATCATCTTTGTGGCTCTCCTCTGGACGTGCTCGAAGAGTTGTATGTTCTTATTTTGGGGACTCCAGAATTGGACACAGCACTCCAGGTGGGGTCTCACCAGAGCAGAGTAGAGGGGGAGAATCACCTCTCTTGACTGGCTGGCTATGCTTCTTTTCATGCAGCCCAGGATATGGTTGTCTTTCTGGGCTGCAAGTGCACATTGATGGCTCATGTTAAACTTCTGGTACACCACTACCCCCAAGTCCTCCTCTGGGCTGTCCTCAATCCTTACTCCTCCCAACCTGTATTTGTGCACGGAACTGCCTCAACTGAGGTGCAGAATCTCGCACTTGGCGTTGTTGAACTTCATGCAGTTTGCATGAGCCCACTTCTCCAGCCTGTCAAGATCTCTCTGGATGGCATCCCTTCCCTCCAGCATGTTGACTTCACCACACAGTTTGGTGTAATCAAAAAACTTGCTGAGGGTGCAGTCAATTCTCTGTCCTGGCAACTAATGACCCAAATAAATCACATTAATCTACTCAACAGCCTTTGTCTTACTTTTGTTCTTTTATGGTCAGTCTACATAAATGTCTTTGCAAAATGTTGTAGTATTGCCACGTTATTAGACAGCTCATTAATGTCCATTTTTTAGCTTGATTAGTTCCTGCCCTGTAGAAGAGCAGATTCTTGGACTTCTTCTATACTATGCAAGTAATTGTAAAATAATTCAGTGTTCAAATGGTTTATGACCTTCATGCAGGTGACTTTTTGTTCTCTACATGTGTGCTCAGTGAGCAGTTTTAAGTAATCAGTGATACACAAAGCTAAACAGGTGGTTTGGATTGTGAACTGCTAGTGCATGCCATTGCCTGCAGAATTCCTATGATAGTATTGTAAAATCCTCCTAAAATGTAGTTACAGATGAAAACACATTAAAACCTTTATTTTAAAGTTTTAAGAGGGTAGACAGTCTGAATAGATGACAAACTAATTAAATGCCTTTGAACAAAGATAAGTTAATTTATTTGTATGTATATTTATATACATATTTATTTACATGTATATAAATATACATACACATATGTATACATCCATAAACTCTTCTTGAGAAAAGAGTATTTAAACTTTTCTGCTAAAAGCTATGGAATTGTGTAATTAAATAATAATCTATCTTACTAAACTGGTAGATTTAGAAATAGTCATTAAACTAACAGGCAGTGTAATTTGGGTAGTTTAGAAGCCTGTACAGGAATTACGGTCTTCAGACCAGAAATAGTCTTTGTAGGTGTTTTTACCACTAGTAGAAGTTACTCGCTTTGCTGCTGAAAAATCACATTGTAGCCAAGATACAAGGAATGGTGTTGTTTTCAAAGAGTTCATAGGACAAGGCAATTTTTCTTTGCTAACAGGTAACAAAATATGATTCCTTTCAGATGTTTGCTAGCTGTATGGTGTTAGTTTGTCTGTTTTCCCTCCCAAGTTATGTCAAGAAGAGATATACTGATGGTAAAAATCCAACATGAAAGCAAATTACAGTCTCATAAAATCTATAAGCCCAGGGGAAGTGAATGAATTCTGAGTGTTCTGACTTTTCTCTTTTGCCATAGTCCACAATACTTCCATTACCACTGTCATCTGTCAAAAAATGCTCTTTGTGAGGAAGTGGTGTGAGGAAAATTTGACAAGAGTGCATTTGTTAGTGTGAGGAAGTGGTGCAAAACAGAGGGGGGAGTGTGTGTGTGAAATATTGCCATCATCAGCTGACTGAGGAATGCAAAAAAGTAGCATGAGCCTTCTGTTTGGCAGCTAGAGAGGGAGAGGAACATGTTTTACCTTTCTGGGTACAACCCCCCAGGAACTGGTATATGGAAGGTACAGTCCAGGTAGCCTTTCTTCCATGTAGCCTGCTTGACAGCATCCTCTGAGACCCTCTTTGTGCATGGGAGGTTCCTAACATTCTGAATTGTCCTTCACTTGCCATAAAATAGGAAGAAAAATAATGTGTCCCTGTGTGAAGGGATGATTGTAAAATAGGGGCTTTTCTGAAAGCTTCTGAAAATATTTTTCCTTATTCTCTGACATTTGTCCCATAAAGAAAAGGCAGCTTTGAGATGATGCAGTTTGCCATGTGAATTGCTAGCTCTGTAAGAATTAGAATTTTTTTTTTTTTCAATTCTAAAGTTTAATCTCTATATTTTAAAGTATCGAGGATGTATATAACACAACATGGCCTTGCTATCGCCAATCGACTTTAAAAGAAATATTTTTACAGACATTCACTGTGCCTTTTTTATCACACAAAGTTTAAAATAATGGGGCTTTTGTTTAATTTAATTTTCTGGACATTTTTTTTGTGAATCTGACTCCAAAGAACAGAAGGAAAAAAAAATGCAATTATTTGGTCAAATGTAAATTATGGTTGCATGTTTAATACTCTGAGCACTTTTTGATGTTTCATTATTACATTTTCAAGACTGTTTCAGTCAAGGTTTTATTTGCACCTTTTATGTTAAAGTCCATACTAATTGTAGCCATGTCAGTATTGTACTTCAAGTTCCTCTGACAAGTTAAGCCAAGATAATTTACAAGAAGCAGGATTTTTATACCAAGGAATGGCAGCTATTTTATTTTGTGCAGGTGCAGGAGGAACATATGTTTATGTGTGTGTGCATTTATTACTTACGGAAAAGTACTGCTGTGACTACATACATGAATACCTTTTCTGTCATTTTTTCATCCAGCCTTTTGTTCCAAAATTCATTTCCACAGATTTTGTTTTGAACAAGTGAGTGTCATAAGATTACAGATAGTTCTTCATGAAGAGTAGTCCTATATTTGGGCCTTATCTAGTGAGGTATATAAAAAACCCCAAATTTTTACGTATTGCAGAGTATATTGAAGAGTTCATTGCCTTGTGAGTAGTGTATTGATTGCAGCAACTTTGCTGATGACTGAGCTTTTCTATTCAATTATCTGTTACTTCTAGAAAAAGTAATTGTTAAACCTTTTGTTAAAAACTAAGCAAATACACTTTGTTCAAAGACAAGCAGCATGTATTAACTGTTCTTGCTTATAGCTATAGTGTTAATGCATTGTTACTGCAGTGGACTGACATCATTGCTTCTGCTTGGTGGTTTCTTTTTTTCTTCTAGTGATCCTTTGGATAAAGTGTTGCAGCTTTTCCCTTCTGCTAGTATGAGTGTTCCTTTTTGTTCTTAAATTCTAAATGTTCTCCCGCTGTGCTTAATGGTTTTGGTAGTTATCCAACAGTTTCCAAAAATATTTAAACATTCAACTTAGAATTTATTATTATAACATTATAAGCAAGAATGAACAGCAGTTAAGATTTATCAGGTTTCCCTTTTTACTAAGTATTTTTAAGATCTACTAAGATTTTGTTTGGCAGGATGTTCATTTTTTTTACTTTGTCAAAATAATGGATAACATTTATTATTAAAAAAAACCCAACAACTATTAGTTCAGTAAAAGCAGTATGTAGCCAATGCAGTAATCAAAGGATGCATTACTTCACATTTTTAGCTTTGCTGGAGAGAGAACACATAATCTGAAAGATTCATCTTGTCATGTACTTCATAGTCTGAAGTATTCACCTTTTTTGAAATTAAGCCTAAAATGTTTTCCCTGGAGAAGTTCTTTTTCTTTTCCTTCAGTCTTAAGTAGTTTTTCATGGCTTTGAGTAGTCTCTTCACTTATGTTCTAGATTCAGATGTGCTAAATATAAAAGGTACCAAAAAAAGGAGATGACTCAGTTTAACAAGGTGTGCATAGCAAGAAGGAGTTCTCCAGTTGTGTTGGGATGAACAAGTGGTGGAAGCTACTCAGCTGAAATCCTCAGGGACGATTTGTGATACATTCCCTATTGTCACCATTTGAGTCAGGTTTGACAACAATGCTCTCGATCCTCTCCCCTTCTCATCCAGGTAGGGAAGGAGAGAGAGAAAAAGAGAGAGACTTTACTGGATTGAAAACTAAATTACACAGCTTTAATTAAACACTAATGATATATGAAAATATGTACAATTATATACAAATATGTTCAGATATGTGCAAAAGCCTCTTGCCTCCCCTCACCCCCAGCAGCTCCCACAGCATCTCCTGAGCTGGAACAGTCCCGAGAAATTCCGGAGCTGCTGGAGAAAGCACAGAGTGATGAGGGTCAGGAGAGCTCGAGCCTGGGGGTGATGGATGGACGGAGTCCTCCCCAGATGCCAGTCATGGATGGAAGAGCAAGGAAGAAGAAGCAGGAAGGAAGTTGTCTTCTGTGATCTCTGACCTTCGTCTGAGCTTACGTAGATATATGGAATGGAATATCTCTGGCGAATTTTGCTGTCTGTCTAACTCAGCCTCCTGTGGGGGGGGTCAGAGATCTCCTGGTATGGTAGTGTCTGAGCCAGCAGAGTAAAGGTGAGACCTTGAAGACCCAGCAGTTAGAAAAACATTCCATTGTTATCAGTCTTAGTTGGAACACTCTACTACTAGTTAAAAGAAAGCTTACTGAAGAAAAAATAATAATTGGCTTCATCCTGGCTCAAATCAGGACACCTGTGACAGACAAATAGCAAGGTAAACATGCAAAGGGCAAGAAGATCATAAAGAAGAATTTGTGTTATTGAGGTAAACAATGCTTGACCAGCCTTATTGCCTCTATCATGAAATTATAGTACTTGCAGATGAGGGAAGAGTCTTGGCCTGGGTACTTTCACTTTAGAAGACACTGATGCTCCTGTGTTATTCTCATTTGTAAGCTGCAGAACTTGGAAGAACAGAGCACTAAGTAGAGCACTAGGTAGGCTGAAAAACACCCAGATTGCTGGACCCTGTGAGTATAAGTAATGGTTCAATGTCCAGTTAGTGTCTGGTGAAAAGTGGTGTACCCTCAGTGTTCAGTCTAGGTGCGGTATTTTTCTCTATCAAGAGTCTGGTTGCTAAGATAGAAAGCAAGACTGTACCTTCAGCAAGTCTGCAGAAAACAGTTAACTGGGGAGTGATACAGATGGAACAAGTGAGATGCAGTATGGAGGCACCTTGACACCTGAAGAGTGGGCCTTCAGAAACCTTGAGAGTTAAACAAATACTGGAAATCTCTGCAGGTGGGGTGAAACAGCCCCATGCTTTGTATGGGAGATGAGTGGCTGAGGAACAGGTGTGCTGAAAAGGACTTGAGGTTTCCACTGGATGGCCGGTTGAGCAAAATGTATTCTCACATTGTAAATAAAGCAAAGAAGCACATGGTGAGCAGACTGAGGGAAGGTTTGCTACCCTCTGTTCCCTGCTGGAAAGATTATGCTCAATTTTAAGGCACGTGGAATAGTGGCCTTCAAAAAAACACTAGGACATTTACAAACTAATAAGCCTGAATGTTTCTCAATAGACACAGGCAGTATAAGAAGGGAACAGTTGTTACAAGTTGTAGCTTGGGAGGGTCATGTGGCACATTAGGAACTTTTCCATGAGGAGGACAGGGCAGTAGTGGGACAGGTTCCACTTCCTGGAATTGTTCAAGGCCAGGTCTTGTCCAGTGGAAGATGTTTTTGCCTGTGGCAGGGAGTTGGAACTAGATGGTCTTTAAGATCCCTTCCAACCCAAACCATTCTATGATTCTGTACTTTTAGGTTACCCAGGAGATTGTGCAGATTCCATGGAGGACGTTTTGGAAGCTACACTTAAAGCCAGAGGATAGACTGGGTGATCCCCTAGACTCCTGCAAGTCAGTATGTCTGTGAAGAGACAGTATTCTGAAGAATGGGGAAGAAACAGGGCATCTTGGATGATGGTGAGATCACAGCAAAGCTCACTTGGGGTGGAAGCCTATAACACAGCATACTCTTATATGTAGTTCTGAAGTGATCGATGAAGTGATCTATGAACTATGAAGTTCATAGTCATCTTTCAGCCAGTTTTGTTTACATAGGATTTAAAGTAGTCATCTCTTAAGCAAGAGTGACTCTGCAATGCATTGAAAATTGCAGGCTTGTTTTTATATTTGCTGCTTCTAACATGAAAGAACAACAGCTTCTCTGTACATCTGGTAAATCAGTGCACAAGCTAGTCCAAACTCAGTGTCAATGCATCAAAACAGAGAGATGATTTCTCTGGAATTGTGTGTGTTAAAAAATGCTAACCTAATTTTTGAATAAAATTGTCAGAATACTCATTTCTCTGAGTATTAAAATACTGTTTGTTAATGTCAGTTTGAAAGGTTAGAACCAGGTGTGGAAAAGTCGTAACAGAATGGAAACAGGTCATGATAATTTAACGCTTAGTTTCTAAGAATTTTTCCTTTTATTTTCCAAGCATCTATGAAAGGTGACTTGTCAACGCCTGACAAAACTTGCATGCTTGGTATTTTCTTGGAAGTTTTGAACTGCCTAATTTATTGCAAATATTTTTACAATTTTTATTTAGTATTGATATGCTGGCCTTATGCTTCATGAGCTCTCAAGATACAGCGGATTATATGGTTCACATAGAGGCATGATGCTGATTTATAGTTTACATTCTTTGAATAAGAATTATGTTTGTATTCACTAAGGATAAGGTAAGGTTTCTGTGCATTTCCAGGAATAAAATGTATTCTGAAATCTCTTACTAAAAATGGTTTTGAAATTACAATAGCAGTTTCTAGGCTCTGACAAACAACTAAAGGAAGGATGGAATTTTTTGGCTGGTGGATTTCAATATGGTCATTTAGGTCTGTGTACAGAAGGCAAATAATCCAATACATCATCAGTTAATTTCCTTGACCACAAAATCGCAGCAAAATAGTGTTCTGGTTAGTCAAAGGATCAAGGCTTGGTGAAAGCTCTACAGCTATGGTTGGTCTACAGAGGCAAAATGTTGAAAAAGGAAGAAAAAGTGTGTTTTGTTTATCAGCTTGTATCCTGAGTAGCAATACAGCTGTAGAGAGTAAATTATTCTGGTAAAAAGTGTTTCTGGCTGAATGTGAAAGTAATTTTGCTCAATGTGCCTGAGGCAGATGGATGGGGAGAACAAGAAGACAGTAAAAAACCCCAAACTGGAGTAGGCTTGGATTGTTATCTTGATTGAAAGGAAATATTCTGTGTTAGGCAACATGCAGAGAAAGTGGGAAAAAATATGTACTTTTTTGTTTTCTTATTAGAAAATTCTCAGTAGATGGAAAAGGTCTGTTCTATAGGTTGCAAATACAGGTTTGGTATTTACTGCTTTAGTAGGAACTGAGTATTGTAAATCACTGAAACTTGTTTTTGTAGTCTGTCTCTGGATACCAGCTTTTTTTTTTCCCTGACAGAGGAAAGATTTTTACTCAGCTTCATTGCTTACTGACCTAATAAGGTATAGTTATCTTTTATTTGCTGTGAGTAAATCTTTAGGGAAGGCAAATTAAATATTTTATAGTTGTAATTTTAAAAACTTGACACAAGTTCTAATTAGTAATTTTAATTCTTTATTAATAAAAATAATGTACAACTTTTTATATTATTTAAAATATTACTGGCAATAGCAATGTTAAGTCTGTACATCTCAACAGAACATTGTCACCTCTACAGTATGTTAATTTCTTCCACATAATTGCTCAAGAATGCTGTTTTTTAATTTGATGTCATGTCACTCTCCAATTTTAGAAGTAGTGGGATTATGTTGAGTGAGCAACAGATTTTGTATAGGAACTAATTTGATTTGTACTAAAAGGACACTAAGATGCCGACCCTTGCCAGTAATTCATCCATCATGCTGTCCAGCACTAGGGAGATGTGCTATGAGTTGTTTGAGTGAAGCATCATCACACCAATTTTATCTTTTGCAGTTTTGGATGACTGCTGTAAAAATACAGCATACAGACAAATATCTGTGCAGGTTTTAATAATTTTTAGCACTTTATAACAATAAAGGTGTGGCACTAGAATTTCCCAAGGAATTTAGAAAAATTAAGGGTTTAGCATTAATATGCCAACAGAGGAGAGAAAACGTAAATGTGACTGAACTTAGAGAAAGGCAGAATTATACAAATCAGTAGCTTAAAAATTGTTTTAAATCAGATTGCAGTCATGTAAAAAACACATTAAAAATTCTAGCTTTCTGTAACAATTTTAAATGGTGTACATTGTTGGTTGTATTGACTGCCATTTAATTTTATTTTTCTTAAACTTGAGTCAGACATAAGCAGGATTATAGCACCTTTCCAATGGCCTGTGAGACTCCTTGTTTTGTATTTGAATCTCAAATTTTGCTAGTTTTTGCTAAGGAAAAAGTAGTGTCAGTTGTATAAACTTTGACTTGCACCTTTTGATAATACCAAGATGCAGCATTATTCTGTCTTTAAGGAGCTGAGCAAGGACTTGTCTTTGTCAGACTGGCCTTAAGTCATACAGAATTGAGGTCTCTTTTCTGTTCCTTTTTTGCCTTTTTCCTTAGTGTAGAGAAGAAGAGGCTTACCTAATTTATGATACTAATTAGGACAGAGCATGTTGTATAATAGTGTACAGTTAGCATAAGTAATTGTTAATATATGCAGCAGATGCAATTCTCAGTATATACAGCAAACCCAAATGTATTAAATATGAAATGACATAGTTGTCATCGGAATTAAATTCTTTCTGTAATGGCAGTTGATAGTAACATACATTAACAGTTAAGGTTTGTGGTCTTGTAGTATTTATGATCACAAATTAAACTAAACACTGTTGTCTCTTTTTTAAAAAGACATAAGAGTTTTTCTTTCCTGCTGATTGCAGCAGACTTGAGGTTAGCCAAAGAAAGAGGGTCGGAAGATTTGGCTGTATTTAAAAGAAGAAAAAAACAGTGCACAGTTTTCTAATAGGAATAGTTATCCTTTTCTTTCTTTCCTTTCCTTCTATAGGAAGGATAACTCTTAGCAGTTTTATTAAGTATAAAAAAGACATGGCAAATGTTACATTAGCTTATGAGAGAATTATAATCAACTTTGAAGTCTGATGTCAGTAGGTTTTTTGGTAGTGTCTATGGGTGCCTCCCCTGCCTCAGCTACATTTTTCCATCCTGTTGACATGATCCCAAGGGCCTGATTTCTCTGTATGAATATTTTCTTGGCTCCTGTTGTAAGGGAAGCATGTATAACATGTACCTTTATTAAAGCCGCGCATCTTACTACTCAGAGAGAAATAATAATGTTGCTTACGTAAGTGAAAAATTCAAGAAAGATTGCTGCATATGTATAACTGTATCTACCTATTTATAATTGTATCTGTTTATTCTGGTTCTCCATTTTTCAGGCATAGTTTATGGCAATAAGAGTTAAGTTGAAATCTGCTACAGCTTGATTTCATACACTTACAAGCCTTGTGAGTGATGAGTGAGCAAGAATGCTGACTCTAGATGAGTCAGCCTCTATGGAAATGTCTGTGTTGCTTGAATTATGTGTTCTACAGTTTAGTCTGAGGAAGCAAAGACCAATAAGGGCTTTAAATACAGAAAACAGCAATTTTGCAAAAAAATATGGGGTTTGTGTATTTAGTATGTTGCTAAAAAAATATTAATTAGTTGGAATTGGATTACTGCAAAAGCTTATGCTTTAATCTCTTTCAAGAAGCATATCAAACCAGTTTTATCTTTTTCAGAGCTGAACCCCTTGTCGTAGTCCGACTCTTTTCTCCCTGTTGGAAAAATTTGCTGGGACCCAGGGTCTGTATGTGGTGTTCACCTCTCTCAGAGAAGCGGCAACTGCAGTGCCGACTTTTAGAGTCGGACAGCAGCCAACCCTCGCCACACCCACAATAAATGCAGTTGATGCTGGATTTAAGATTTACGAATTGAATGGTTTATTTAAGGGATTTAACAAAATTTAAGGAAAGGAGGTTCAGTAAGGGTAGGGAACAAAAAGGGATAACAAAAGAAACTTGGGATAACACTCCAACAGTGAACGTTTCCCACCCAGCAGTACTTGCAAGTGGGAGAATTTAGGAGAGTTGAGGAGAGGAAGAGGAGATGGAGGACAGGCCCAATGCTGCCTTTTCCCCTCAGCGGGGTTGTGAGATGTGTGTGTAAGGCTAAGGTAAGGGGGAGAAGGAACTCACCAGGTGGGTCTTTACCCTGTTCCCGAGATGGTCAGCTGTTTCAGCCACTCTGCCTTGCCAGCACAACAGCAAAAAATAATGAAAGACAGAATTTTAAAGTTAGTTCATGATACTTTAAGGCAACTATTGAGGAACAGTGAGTGAAAAGTATCAGATTTTAGTTGTTCCTGAAGTGTCTGTGTAAAACAGTAACACAGGAGAGGAAGATCAAATGAAAGGAGTTTCTTCTGTTTTGATGGCTACTTGTGGAATGTGATTTCTTGATTTTACCCTGAAATATTAAGATTTTTTTTAATTAAAATAGAACAAAAAAATTTTTACTTGTTCAGTTTTGAACTGCTGCATAATCTCCCTTTAAGCCTTGCGCTTGTGTTCTCACACTCCGGATTACAGTTGATACCCCTGAACAGTGCAGGACTTCTGGAGGAGAAGACCATGAAGTTTGGCCAGAAAACACAAATCCAAAGCACACTATTTTCCAAAAGTACATTACAGTCTTGGATAAAAGGTAGAGTAAATTCACGTAGGCCAAAATTATTTTCATCTTCAAGCCTGGAGGCACTTTGAGCTAGACAGTTAGAATTGGAAAAGTAAAACATTTTGTCTTCTTCTAAGAAGCATTTACCTTGAATTTAAAATAGAAATATTCCCACTGTGATTTCATAATCACAGTAGTGCAGCACAGTGCATAACTACTACTAGTAATTAAATCTAATTAATGCGGTGGTTTTTTTAGATTTTAGTCCATGCTAGAGAGTGGGGTGTTAGAGCACAGAAATTTTGCATCCACCTGAAGAGTCTGGCAAATTAGATTATTATTTAACATTGACAGATGAAAAATTAGTTTTCTTTCAGATCAAGAAGATAAAATTTCATACCTTAAATTGCACTTTGGGTGTATTAGCTTAGTATTAATTTTTAAAATATTAATTAATACATTAATAATTAATGAGATAATAGTCTTAATTAATGAGAAAATTATTTAGACATTGAAGATCTCTTTGAGCTTTTGTTCAGGCATAGGATTTTTTGTTTTAAAAGGAGTAACAGTTTGCTTCTGCTTGGACTTTGCTAGAGCATAGCTGCTGACATAAAGGGATGAGTGTGATCCTGCTGTATCCTTTTTCACAGCATATGATATAATTTAATTCAGTATGTTGTTCCATCTTGCGATACAGTAACAAATTAGTAATAATGGCCAATTTTTCAGAGAACTGCTTGACTTTCAAAATCAAGATTTAATTTCTGAAATGGCACTTTTTTCAAGGCTTGGCACTTCAGGTGTAAGTAGTAGAACGTACTCAGGTCAGTTTTATAATTAGGTTGAAGGCACAGCTCAATGGTACCTTCTGCAGGTTGTTGAATACACCTCCTAGACTTAACTCTCTTGTGCTCCCCTTTTTTCAGGTTGCTGACTCTCCATACCCTCCTCTCTTGCATTAGCATTCTTGAGGGAATCAGGTTAAAAAAATGTCTACTGCTTTCTCCAGCTTGCTGTATCTTAGTCATCGATAGATACAAGACTTTAAAGAGGGAACTTCTGACCTGTGTATAGCTATGGTGGATAGCTTATGGGGTAATGCTAATCACTGTGTTCAAGAGAATGCACTGTATCTTTTGGTCAGTACACCAACTTCATCTTAATTTATTCTGTTCTCTTCCCACATGCAGAAATGCAACTGTCACTTTTACCCTTGTGAGCCTTTGTATTTTAACTGTGTATTGTAGAGTGGAGAATAAGTTAGTATTCCCTGGATATTTATGTACTTATTTTTATTAAGTAGCTACTGCACGTTCTTGAAAGGAACGACACCTTTCCAGCATCTTAATGTTACCAGTTGGTCACTGGGTTTCCATTTTCAGTTGTCTCATGGATTAAATTTTTCTGTAGGTAAGTAGTCTTTTCTTAAAGAGCAACAAGATGTGTATATATATATAGATAGAAATAAAGTTATTAGTATTATTATATTGCTTTTTAAGTTTCTCTCTTTTGGCTGCCTTTCCCTTCTGTCTTGTCCCTGTGATTGGCCTAGCACCTGGAGTGCCTGACTAAAATTTGTTCAGATGTCTTTTGGAACTGGGAGCCTGGAGGTATGTTATCTAAATAGTCTTCACAATTATTCCATGAGATGCATACATGAAGCTCCATTGTGTGTGTTTGGTACAGTCACTTGAATTTTGCCAACCCCATTAGTTTTATTTTCAGGAATCTTAAAACACATCTGAGCTACTGTCCTTCACCTGGGTTGTGAACATCTTTTTTCTGCTGCAAGAATGGTGTTCTCCTTTCTCTTGAGTGGTCTTGTACAGATTCTTCTGTGATTGTTAGGAGCACTCCTTGTATATTCAGAGTTATCCTGCTTTAAATTATATCAAGGGAACCTGGTGCCTCTATAGATGATGCAAATGGTAACTATTACATGTTATTGCTCTGGTGTTTGGTTTGTTGGTTTTTGTTTGTTTGCTTTTCAGTTTTTGTGTCCCCCCCTTTATTTATTTTATTTTATTTTACTTTACTTTACTTTACTTTACTTTACTTTACTTTACTTTACTTTACTTTACTTTACTTTACTTTACTTTACTTTATTTTATTTCATTTTATTTTATTTCATTTTATTTTATTTCCTTTGAATGGTCCCTAGTTTGGTTAAATTGGTTATTTTAGCCAATAAGAAAATAATTTAATTTTAAAGATGTTTCAAAATTTTGAAATACTGTTTCTTGAATATTAGTGGCTTCATTCCTATTTGGGTAACTCATCAATAAGGAAAACTTTTAACAGAAAAAGATCTGAAAACAATGTCAAATATAACTAAGTGATCCTCTCTTAATCTTACGGCAGGTTAAATACGAGGTAAAGTTCCCTTCTGACATAATTGCACACTTGCTATTCTTTGAGCATCTGAGTATTTAGATCAGTGCAAAACTGTTTATCTTGCAGAACAATATAATATATATTGCAAAATTATGGTAATGACATTTCTGTTCCATTAAAATACATAGGTATATAGGTTTTTCTCTACTGCAGATTTCAGGATAATAAATAGCTATATGAAGTCACTTAGATAACACAGATGCAGAAAGTACAGCGGCATGGAATTTTTGTGGAGTATTGTAGCCTGTATCACTTGGGTTTCAGTACATTTCTGGACAGTAGTGTACAACATACAGTAACTGTGGAGCTGTAGACCACAGAAAGTTTGTTATGTTTAGGAGTGGTGCAACAGAAAAGTAAGTTTATAGTAAAATATGCTAAGAATCTGGGCCCTTGAGAAAAATTAGGATAGCTCTTTTTAATTCAGTTTCAGGAAAGGGAGGAAAAGAAATTAAAGTTCATTCTTCTTGTTGTCAGCAGTAGTGACAGGTATAGTAAACTACAAGGAGTTAATGTTTGTAATGAAAGCAATCCATCTAAATGAAGGCATGAAACTCTTTGTGTTCACATCTGGTTTAAAAACAGTCCTGGTAATGATTATGAGTCACTGATAAGACATCCTCCCAGATCTTTGTTGTGCTGCAGGGCATGTGGCTGCAGTTGCACAGAAATGTATAACGACAATTTTCCTCTAAAACTGTGTTAGACATAGGGCAAGATTAGACTTTATTAGCTTACTACAAGTAGTGAGAAATTTTAATCTTGGCAACAACTTCTTAAAATGTAATTTTATTGTTTGGATACAAGTATGTTTGGACAGGTGTTTTAAGTTTTAAGTTCACATTTAAGAATAGAAGTCTCCGTCACTCAAGTCCTTTTGTCCTCAAGAAGTTGCTGATTCTGGTAGCCTCTAAACCTTCCTAAGTCTGTTCTTAGAGGGACCATATTGGAAATGGGATATCACTTCTTGCAAGCATTTTGTTCCATCCAGTTTGGCCAAAGTGAAGCATGTTTTAGTACCACTTCATATGTTTCTTTTTCCTCAAGCAAGCTTTATTTTTTTTTTCCCTCACTGAACTCATCTGTCACTTTCTAAAACTGCAGTTCAATGTAACGTTACTGGAAACAGAAGAATTCAGAGAAGCCTTAGTGTAAAAAACTGACAGTCTGGTTCCTCTGTTTCTGCTTCCTCTTAAAATTGCAAAGCATGGATTGGAGCTTCTGTATCTAAACCAAATACTCTGATACATTAGTTCTTTAATTACTTCCAGAAGGTGAAGTTTCAAATTGTGGACTATTTATCTTCTTCGGTGCCTTTTTACTGAATACATGGAATCCTTTTAAATATTGTCAGCATTTAAGTATTGTCAGCACATTTATATGTATTATTCAAATTATATATTAATTAAATCCTGTATTAAATGTCTCCAGACAGAAGACTGTTTCCTTGGTAGGGGAGGTAGATAGCACTCTGCTGTGCAGATCATGGCTGCCAGATGTAAAGAAAGAAATGTGTCTCCAAAGCTAGTTGTATGGATTAGCTTTCATGTTGACTTCACACAACAACAAAAAAATAAAAACCAAACACACCTGTCTGTGTGTCACTGTAAAAAATTCTGAACAGCAAGATGGGAAAGGAATGCAAAGACAGGAAGGTGGGAGGACAAGATTAAGATGAGCTCAACTTTGGAAAATGTGTAAGGTCATATGTTGCAATAAATCCAATCAGGAGTAGGGCTGAGTAACGACGACCAATATGATCTTGCATATCGTTCCACTTTATTGTTAGTTTAGTTACTCCTTATATACTTTAAGTTACTGTCCATGCAGCTGTGCATGTGGACGGATACCTTATGTGATTGGCTAAATATCACTGTTCACGCAGCAGACTTTATTTTGCTGTTGGTTAGGCATTACGTTATGACTTTATTCATTACACTAGGCCTTTATGCATTATAAGCACTAGATAGATACATTCTGCAGTCTTCTCATCTGTCTTCTCATCCTTGGATGCCCAAAGAAGATACATTTCCTCAGGTTCCCAAGGCTAAAGACAATCCTGGCTTTAAAGAACAATGACTAGTTTCATACTCTGCTGCTGCAGCAAGGATTGTTAAATTCTCCCAAGCTCACAAAATCATGTCCCCTCTGTATGAGAAATTCTTCCACAACCAGCTGTATTAAAAATTCCTCCACAGTCATATATCTGAGAAATAAATTTAAGGGGTCTGACTGTCTTTGCTTTTCAATACTATGGGATGAGTGAGGACGGAAGGGGGTTGTGGACTTTCTAAAAAAGAGGGTTCTTGCTTTGTATTGGGGTCTTCACTGTTTTCTATGTCCATGCATGTGATGAGTGTATCAGGACACTCAGAGCTCTGACTCTCTTTTTAGGAGGACCAGAGCTCAGGTGCTGGAATAAAAGGGTTTTTTTTCAGAAATTCTTGTATGTGCGTCTTTACACAGATTAGATAATATGAGCGACTTTTTGACTTGAACAGTAGGAGTGCCTTTAATACTATGGTAACCTCCCCTAGCAGATAACTCACATATTTTGTTTTAGAAGTACTAACGGGATTGGCTGACAGCTTCAGATCAGCAGAGGTCCAGTTTTCATCTTGTGCTGTTTCTGTATGCTCACTGCTATAAATTATTGTTACATCACTCTTTTTTCTAAGACAGATTTTGAATAAATTATCTTTGTCCTCTATGCAGTGTATTTGCATTGGAATTGTGTTTGGCTTTTTAAATCTACCTTTGCTTGGCTTATCTGTGCATTTCACAAAGAAAGAAGAAAACCTAAGTTTAATAGGTGTTGGAGCACTAATTCAACTCTAACAAAAGGGGAAAGGATAAAGGATGTTTTCCTTTCATGCACAGTAGAAAAAACCCGTATTTCATTTATTAAATGGTAGTAAAATTACTTTGTGCTTAAACTGTTGGATTTTAATAGATTACATTAACAATAATAAGGACTTCTAACACAACTGGGTTTCGGTTTTAAAATTATGTTCTTAGTCTAGGGGAATAAAATTTTACATAGTTAATCAGATTTATCTGCCTCAGTAAGTCACAGTCTTTACATCAAAGAAAAGAAGCAGTTCATATACGACATTTTAAGTAAGGTGCTAATTTGCAGAAGGCAAAGTAGCATTGTAAGGAAACATCAAACTGCAAACCTGGACTACTTTTGTATTAACCAAATATTACATTTGCTGTAACTTACCACTACCAATTTATTTTTTCTTTTTTTTTTTTTCTTGATATCAGCAATTTCCCCATTGCAGTATGTATTTAAATTGAAATGGTTTTCAAAATGTGGTGAAACAGAGATTAAGTATCAGTGCTATCTAACCATTTGATAAAATATGGTGCATAAAAATATGTATTTTTCTGGCAAAGATTTATTGCTGTGGGCTTTCCTGAAGGAGGTTCAATTGCTCTCAAAGTAGTGTAGTTTTATGTTTGAACAGATGTATTCTCATGAGATTTTAAGCTTCTATTATGGTAAGCATGTTATTAGAATGAATAAACATGATCATTTTCATGGGTTAGACACTGCTTGACAGGATTGTATCACAGGGCAAGTCATGGATGTAAGGAGTGAATATTCTACTTTATAATATTTGATTATCACATTTCTCATGACAGAGCTAAATTAGGCACAGGACTTTCTGATCTTTTAAAAATACTAACCACATTAACTAACCTAAAAAAAGGATACTAGCAGTTCTCACACTTGTTAGAGAACCTTGTGAAAGGCATTTGCTGTCAGGTGTGCTTACGTATGTGGATATGCCTAAAGAATTGTTTTGCAGCAGGAAACTTCTGCCATTTAAAATGCAAGCTGATTGCACCCCATAAGAAAAGTCTCTTTCCAAAGCCTGCTAGTGAAATTAGGTACTCTTTTCGTGTAATATGTATATACATTCTACAGATTGTTTTAACACTTTGAGAAAGATGTACACACTTTATTTGACATGAAGTTATCTTTTTTTCATCTTTATTTCATTTTGAAAGGTTCAGACATATGCTTTGAACTCTAAATATTATTGAAATAGCTTTTCTCTCTGAAGAAAGTTTCTTCAGTTTTCAAGATGTGACTTTTTTCCCTGTAACTGCTTAAAAAAAGAAACAAGAATTGGAAAGAAAAAAGGTACATTATTTCCTTCAACTGGTGTTTCCAGTTAACCTCATCTGGACAATTGGAAAAGTGAAATATATATAATAATTCAGTAAAGTTATTATTTTTGTTTCAAATTATAAGTAAACATGGAATGTTTTGCGGCCAGTACATCCTGTTAATTCAGTTGCAGAGGTAGTGGTGAATACTGCTTCTGCAACCTAAAATTGCACCTGCAAGTATGATTTTTGCAATTATATGCATATGTAACTTTCTCCTGCTGCAGTCTTATGAGGTTAAGTTTTTTAATTTAATTTTTAGTATAGAAGAATTATTTTATCATTTGATAACTATTATAAAAGCTCTTATGCTAGCTAAAATAAAATGGTGAAAGTTAGTGAATTTGAAAGAGTGTTCTAAGTTTTTTTCAAGATCTGGCAAATCTATCCAAATCTACCACATGGATTTAAAAGTTCAAAAGTCTAATGTAATTACGAACTTGTTGTACTAGAATTGAACTACATTATGTGACCATGCATATTTGAGATATACAGTAAGCTATGATAGCAGAAATATATCAGAATTCTATACTCAGCCTTATTTGCGGTGTGTCAAAAATCAGTTATTATAAATTCAGTTTATTTTCTTTTCATTATAACTTCATGTTTAGTTTCTCAGTAAGTAATGCCTTACCTCACCAACTGATTGCTTTAAATGCTTGTTATGTTTAAAGCCATGGTTGATGCCACTACAGACACTTTTGACATCTTAACTGTAGTGCCATACTGTCTTGCAGTTGTTACCATTTTCTGAACTTCAATGCAGTAATCTTTGGAGAACTTGCCTTAATATAGTGCAGCATACTGAATTGAAGTAGACTGAATATATCTTCTCCAGTTTTACATTAATTTTTAAGGTTTCTAAAACCTTTCCAGAGAAGACATTCTCAAGACTCTTTTAGATGCTAAAAATGTAGTGTACATTACAGCTGGAACAAAATGGATTGCACAATTACTATCTAATACATACAGCATTTGAAACATGAGGAACAATGTTTACTATTAGAGTTATACCAATGTGAGGGACCAGCCCTCCGGACCTACTTTGGGAAATGCCATCAAAACCCCGTTGTAGCCCCTGCTCATATGCCTCCTCCTGCCTGGGAGGGTGGAGACTGCAGTAATGGCCTGCATACGGCCTCGGGCCTGCAGAGATGAGATAACGACAACGATTGAGATAATGACAGTGATCGAGGGGCTGCTCACACATGTATGGCTCAATCACATGTACTCGAAATCAAGATTCTAGGCCTATAAAATAGGGGGCTGCAATGGTGGGCTTCGGGAGTTTCATCGACACTGACCCTCTCCCGTTGGCTGGATCAACGTTGCTGGATCCAGGACTGGTGATTTTCCTGTCCTCAGTCTCTCTTTATCTCTCTCTTTCTCTCTCATCGCCCTCCTTCCTCCCTCTCACCTTTTTCTTCTCATCCCCTTTTCCTTAATATATATATATATGCAGGTGGTTTTGTTTAGGTTGTTCAATATTAACTTCTACCAGCGTAATAAATGTGTTATTTGTTACAAACAGACCTTGTGTGTCACTGCACCTTAATCTGATCAAGGGGTACTGGACGGTCGAGCTGTTACTCATACCGTCATGCATTTAGTCTCTCTGGGAAAAGACCAGGTCTGAGGGAAGGATTTTGGGCCCAGCCGCACCTGGGCTCCCCTCTGAAGGAAGTCTAGAAAGCAAAGGGGTTCAGTCCTAATCTCCCTGGGCTGCCCAGTCTGAGTCGTGACACGTACAGGACTGGATCCAGCCACACCCAGGCTCCTCTTTTGCAGCACGAGCTTAGAAAGCAAGGGGGTCCAGTTCTAACCTTCCTGGGTTATTAAATCCAGTCTGTGTCAACCAAGAATCTGTGTGTATGGGCAAACAGTACACCAAAGTTTTGCGTACTCAATCTCTTAAGGCTGGCTTTTTCCGTCTGATATTAACATACAGTTTTAGCATTCACTGAAGATTTAACCCTCTGTATTAGGGCTTCTAAAATAAACGCTTAAAATTAAATAGGAATTAATCTGGACTCTGTTCTGATGGACAAACCCTGATGATAAAAGAACAATGATGTTTATAGTTCTGTATTGTGACCTATCCCTATAACTCCCTCATGTTTCCCAATTTCCAGCAGTATTGTGATATTCTACTCTGATACGTTTTGCTCACTTATAATAGTTCTGTAAACTGTATCCATTAAAGAATAATAAAATAGGATCTTTTGATCCTATTTTCAGTCTAAAGTTAAGTTATCTTCAAACTAATTTTTGTGCTTAGCTTTTATCTTGTTTTCTGTGTGTGATTTTCTTCTGCACAAATTCTGTACACATAGACATGTAAAAATACCCATACCAATTTTACATTCTATGACAGTGCTCTGACGTTTAACTTATTTTGGACAGTTACTAAAATTTGTTAGTTTAGTGATCTCATGCTAGAATTATTTGCACATTTAAACTGCAAATCAACTAAGTTGAGATAATGTACTCTTCTAATCACAAAATACAAAAGAATTTTATTTAAATGCTTGATAGAAGATGTGGAAAGAAATTGTCTTTTTTTTTTTCTTATTTCTACGTTACTTGATGGCTATTTTTTTTTTGATGACTTGTTACAGAAAAAATACTGAAGAAATGTATATATGGAACTCTACCTCTGGGAAACACAAGTAAAGAGCTACTGTAATGTGTGGGAACAGACATGTAGAAACATTACATCTGACTTTGGCTCACCTACAATGTAACAGCTAATTATAAATTTATAATTTTTTTAAACAATAGAATAAAATGTGATCTCTATTTATTTTAGAGCCTCAGATGAAACCCAACCGATGAATACCCCACCTAACCCTAAATGTAAGCTTTAGAGTTTCTCAATTAATTGCTTTTGAATTGATAGTTCTCCTGCTCATCTAGGATAGTCAAGGATGTGTTGCTTCAGTCAAACCTTGGTGCGACTTTTTTATCGGTAAAAGTTGGAACAGATTATTATTAGTATCTGAGAATCAGGGATTTTGTAATTACTTCTGTTCTAATGTAGCTCTCATTTAGGCAGTGATGCGCTCATATATGTGTTTAAGTCAGACTTCTGAGTTTTGCTGCCTTCAGAATAACATTTTTCAATAAGCAGGCTGTATGATTTTAGATGGTTTGATTTATGGAGTCACCTACCTGTAAAGCAGAACACACAGTGAGCTAAAGTTTCCAAAACGTAAGAGTTTTAAGTGCAAATTCTCTCTATCTTTAAAAAAGAAAAGCATCCAATTACATAAAGACTAGATTCCCTTGAAACAAATCTGGATGAAACAGTCAAAGTAATGACTATGTTAGTTGGGATTGAAAAGCAAGGAGTCCAGTAAAGTAAAAGCATGGGAGGAAAAAATAGCATTTATTTATTTATTGCCACAGTCTCTGAAAAAGAAATAAAATATTTTGAAATGTGTGTTACAGTACATTTATGCCTTTGTCTTTGTTAGATACTGACACCACTGGAAGTTAGATCCAGAGGAGAACAGTTCTCTTAATTTTTAAACCCAAGGAGATTTGTGTACAAATAGAGAGCAAGCATTTGCTGGTAAATTCAAGCAGATGTTGCCCTAAATATTCTATTTATGAATTGCATAAGCCAAGAATGATAGTTTTGCCTTGAATTTTGAAATCTCCCTTGGAACTGGAAATAAGCTTGACAATATGGCAGTGTTTTCACCACCTTCTGGAGTATATTTTCAGTGAGGCTGATAATTTTGGTGTCTTTGTTTCTTGTCAAGACTGTTGTATACAAGCTTAAGACCTTAAAATCTTATTTTCTGTAACATATATGAGTTTATATTATTCAAACGTGTTTACATAATCTGCAGTGAACATGAATCTGGCTAAGCAGTTTTGCACCCTCTTTTTGCTTTTTTCTTAATGTTATATTCTTTTGTCCTGGACTCTTCAATGTCCTTACTTGTTCAATTCCTCCAATCTTTTCTTATTTTAAATTCTCAGAATCTTAATAACCTCTATTTTTAAGAGCCAAGTCAAAGACAAAACATTATGAAATGTACTTTGTAGGTAAATCAGTTGTATACTCTTAAACATGTAGACATAAACAGCCCCATATTAGACTCAGTATCCTGAATTTACTCAGTTGTGTTCCCAATACATAGCCACTGGTGACCATTTATAGTATGTTTAATTTTTATTACTTCCAGTCAGTGCTGTATGTAGTGTTCTTAGAAACAGAAATTATTACTGCGATATAATGTGACTTGCACAAACACTTAATAGAAATCACTTTTAGAAGGAGCAGCTCTATGTTAGAGTTTGCTCTTGAGATCACTTTGTGTGACCCATTGTCAGACTGCTTGTGTGATGACTAAAGGGTATCTTCTGAGTCACATTTTCCTAGTAAGACACTATCTGATTAAGATATTCCATGCATTCAGTTAATACATTCCTGTTTTGTTGCCATTGAAGTGCAGTTTATAAAAAAAAAAAAGCCCAAAAACAAGCAAGTGGTTGTTTTTTCTGTCTTCTCCCAGCTAACATGCAGCAAGCACTATTTAAACCTTATTTACACTATTGTGACCAAAATGCCAAAAACTTTGTAGCTGAGGTATGTCCTGATCATTAATCATGTAATGCACACAATAGACCCCTGACATTCTTTTCCCAAACCAGTGCAAAAAATAGGGGAGTCATACCGCCCCCCCCCCAACTGTCAGGTTTTTATACTGACTTCATGTAATCTAAGGAGTTCTTAATTGTTTCCTTAGCATGTGAGGAGATAATATATCAGTTTAAATACAACTGAAAGTAAGAATCTCTGTCATTTGCTTGTCTGTGCAGATTCCTTACATTTTATGTTATTTTAAGTTGGTTGCATTTGTAGGGAAATTTAAATTCCTGTATTTCTTCACTAACCATGCTAGCTTTCTCATTATGAAATTGAGGCAATGGGTAAAACTCTTACTTTATTTCAGTGATGGAATACCTAACTATAATCAGGCTCAAAAATGCTGGCAATTCAAATTTTGAGATCTTTCATCTTGAATTATATATTGTAATGGAAGACTTGATGCTGAATGTGTTATATGTGAAAAGGGACTAAATTGTATGTACTACTGAAATTAAATATCATTTAGTTTATTATACAGGTATGAAAAAGTATTTTTTTAGATTAAAAAAAAAACTTTTTAGATAGCAGTGCTGAACCTTATTACACATTAGAGTAATTTTCAAATGCCATCATCTTGAGTTTCTTAGGCCTTTAAAAGCTAGAAATTCCTAAAGAGGCTAATGATCAAAAAGTACTAGTTAATTAAAACTTTCAGATTATATTATTTCTTCCAGTATTGCCTTGGCAAGGAAAACAAACAAACAAACAAACAAACAAACACAAAACCAAAAAGTGTAAGTATCTTAAATTTTCCAATAATCTATTTATTTACAGAACCACAGAGTCATCAGTGTTGGAAGGGATCTCTGAAGATCATCTAGTTCAACCTCCCTGCTAGAGCAGGATCACCTACAGTAGATCGCACAGGAACGTGTTCAGATGGGTTTTGAATGTCTCCAGGAATGGAGACTCCACAACCTCTCTGGGCAGCCTGTTCCAGTGCTCTGTTACTCTCACGGTAATTACATTTTTCCTTGTGTTTAAGTTGAACCTGCTATGCTCCAGTTTGTGTCCATTGCCTCTTGTCCTGTCACTGGACATTGCAGAAGACAGACTGGTCCCACCCAACTGACACCCACCCTTTATATATTTTTAAGTGTTTATGAGATCCCCCCTCAGTCTTCTCCAGCCTAACCAGACTCAACTCAGCTTTTCCTCATGGTGCAGATGCTCCAGTCACCTATTTGTGGCCCTGCATTGGATTCTTTCTAGTTGTTCCTTATCCTTTATGAACTGGGAAGCCCAGAATTGGATGTAGTACTACAGATGCAGCCTTACCCGGGCCAAATAGAGGGGGAGAATAACCTCATTTGACCTACTGGCTACACTCTTCTTGATGCACCTCAGGATGCCATTGGCCTTCTTGGCCACAAGGACACATTGTTGGATCATGGTCAGCCTGTTGTTCACCAAGAACCCAAGGTCCTCTCCACAGCTGTTCTCCAGCACGTCAGCCCTCAACCTGTAATGATACCTGGGGTTGGTCCTCCCTAGATGCAGTACTTTACACTTCAGTTGTGTTTTTTTTGTTTGGTTGGTTGGGTTTTTTTGTTTGTTTTTGTTCTGGCTTGTACTGCTAGGAGATTTTATTTTAATTTTTTTTTTTTTTTACAGCATACATTAGCTTAAAGAATTAGCTGCTGGTATAAACTTTGTTCATGTCTTGGTGATATAACTTTAGCTTCATCTGTATTATTTGGAATTCTAGTCCCACATTTAGCTGAAAGGAAGTCAGTTAAGTCTCAGGTTATTCTCCTTATGAGCTATACAGTGCATATTTGTTTATCTCTTTTGGGTGGAAAAAAGGTGATTTTGGTTTACCAGGATATCATTATGGAAGCAGTGTTCCTTTGTGACTAATTACTGAAAGAGTGTTAACAAAATCTGGAATAATTGTGCTTAATCACCTTTTGAGACTCCTGTTTTTTTTCAAAACTTAGTCTTGGATACACCTCAACATTGTACGTTGTCTGTTCTCTGTGGCGCAGTGTGCCAAGGATTTATGTTGGAACTCTGCAGCAGTGGTCATAGGTGATGTTGTTTCAGTGAATTCTGTCTTACTGGACATCTGATCTTGAAATAAGCTGCCAGTGTGCTCTTGCAGCCCAGAAGGCCAGCCACATCCTGGGCTGCATCAAAAGTAGCATGGCCAGAAGGACAAGGGAGATGATTTTACCCCTCTGTTGTTCTCTGATGAGACTGCACCTGGAGTACTGCATGGAGGTCTCAGCACAGGAAGGGTACTGACTTGTTGGAGAGGGTCCAGAGAAGGGCAATGAAGATGATGAAAGGCCTGGAGCACCTCTCCTACAAAGACAGGCTGAGAGAGTTGGGGCTATTCAGCCTGCACAAGAGGAGGCTCTGGGGAGACCTTATAGCCACCTTCCAGTACCTGAAGGGGCCCTACAGGAAAGCTAGGGAGCGACTCTTCACCAGAGGGGGCAGTGATAGGACAAGGGGTAGGTAATGGTTTAAACTGAAAGAGGGGAGATTTAGGTTAGACATCAAGAAGAAATTATTCACCGTGAGGTCAGTAAGGTACTAGAATAGATTGCCTAAGGAGGTTGTGATTGCCCCCTCCCTAGAGGCGTTTAAGGCCAGGGTGGATGAGGCTTTGTGCAATCTGGTTCAGTGTAAGGTGTCCCTTCTCATAGGAGGGGAGTTGGTACTAGATGATCTTTAAGGTCCCTTTCAGCCTTAAACATTATATGATTCTATGGTTCTATGATCTTCATAGGTGTTTTCTGCAAGGAAGTAGACTTTCTTTGTTATGCCTTTGTCTTACTATTGGCTTTATTTTCTTTTTTGACTTCAGTTTGGAGGTTAGATAATGAGGGCTATGATATCCATGTCTAGGGCAAGAATAACCTCAGTATCCTTATACACTAGCTAACACAGGAAATCCAACTATGTAGCATTAAGCAGCTAGAATACCTAGAAAAAAAAAAACAACATATAGCTTAAAACAACTAAAATAAATAGAATACACATCAGAACTTCCTGGTATGCAGTACTGTGAAAAAAGTTATGCATGATACAAAACCAAGTTTAGCATTATGATGTCCCATCTTTTTCTGCTGTTTTTTGAAGTTTATGTTGTCTTCTAGGATCAAATGCTATTTACATCCTCCTTGGAGCTGGCAGATGGCACAAGGGTGTTTATTGTGCACTCCTTGAAAGTAATATCTAGTTTTCTCAAAGGTTTGTATAATGTACAATTCCTTAGAGTCTAAGAAGTATTGGTCAGGCAGCACTTGTCCTTGGTGAAGCCATACTGGCTGTCTTGAATCACCTCCCTGTCCTCCATGTGCCTTAGCGTAGCTTCTAGGAGGATCTCTTCAGTGATGTTCCAAGGCCCAGAGGTGAGGCTGACAGGTTGGTAGTCCCCTCCTTTCTACCCTTTTTAACAATGGGTGCAATGTTTCCCTTTTTCCAGTCATTGGGGACTTCACCTGACTGCCATGGCTTTTCAAATATAATACAAGGTTTGGCAGCTACTTCAGCCATTTCCTTTAGGGCTCTGGGGTGCATCTCATCGGGCCCTGTTGAATTAGATATATTTAAGTTCCTCAGGTGGTTGTGAACCTGATCTTCTCTTATAGTGGGAGGGACTTTTCTCCCCCAGTCCCTGCCTTGCAGTCCATCCACCTGAGAGGTGTGGGAAGAGAGGTTTCCAGTGAAGACTGAGGCAAAAAAGTTGATGAGTACCACAGCCTTCCCATCCTTTGCTAATAGTTTGCCAGTCTTACTCATTAGAGTGGGAACTCTTTATTTGATCTTCTTTTTCCGGTTGACATACTTGTAGAAGCTCTTCTTATTACTCTTTGTGTCCATACCAGGTTCAGCTCCATTTATGCCTTGGTTCCTAACCTCAACCCTACACAAGTGGGTGGTGTCTCTTCCTGGAATACCTGTCCCCACTTCCAATGCCTGTGCATTTCCTTCTTGCCCTTTAGTGCAGCCAGCAGGTCTCTACTCAGCCATGCTGGTCTCTTGCCTTCCTTGCCTGATTTCTTTCATGTGGGGATTGAGAGCTCTTACACTCTGTGGAAAGCATCCTTAAAGATCTGCCAGCTCTGTCCTGCTCTCTGGTCCCTGACGGTAGTTTCCCAGGGGATCCTATTGATTAACTCCTTGAAGAGCTGGAATTTTGCTTTCCTAAGATTCACGGTCCTGACTTTACTCTTTGCCTGACCCCTGTCCCTCAGGACTGTGAACTCCACAGGTGCATGATCACTGCAGTCCAGGCTGCCTCCAGTCTTGACATCACCAGTTAGCTCACTTGCATTGGTGACCATCAGCTCCATTATCATCACCTCTGGTAGGGGTATCTATTACTTGGCTTAAGAAGTTGTCCTCAATGCACTCCCGAAGTCTCCTGGATTGTCTACAGCTTGCCACAGTACTTCGCCAGCCTACTTAACCATTTAGGGTAGCTAAAGTCGCCCAGCAGGATGAGAGCCCAGGAGTGTGATGCCTCCTGGAATAAGAAAGTTTTGTTGATAGGCTCCTTTTTGATCAGGTGGCCTGTACTAGACTCCAGCCACAAAATTATCTTTGTTGCTTTGGTCTCTAATTCTTACCCATAATCTTTCAGTTTGTTCATGGCTGTTCTTCAGAGACAGCTCTTCACACTCTATCCATTTCTTGAAGTAAAGGGCAATGCTTCTGTCCCTCTTTCCACACCTGTCCCTTTTCAACAGCCTGTAACCACTGACAGCCATGCAAGTTTCAGCAGTGGGAAACCAGGTCTTAGCTCTCTAGCAGCATGGTGGTTTCCAGTTCTTCCTATATGTTGCCTATGCTGTGTGCTTTGGTGTAGAGGCACATAAGCTGAGCTTTTGGCCATGTGTCCTTTTTAGAAGAACAACCCTTGAATCTGCTGACTTGACTCCTTGACTCCAGACAGAAGCAGGCCATCCCCATGTGCTCTAAGGTGAGCAGGTGGCCTAGAAGACCAGCCTGGCTGAACAGGGAACTTTGGCTGGTGGTCAGGGAGAAAAAACAGAATCTATGGCCTTTGGAGGAAGGGGCAGGCCACTAATGAGGACTACAAAAATGTTGTGGGGCTATGCAGGGAGGGAATTAGAAAGTCCAAAGCCCAGCTAGAAATTAATCTGGCCTCCATGGTTAAGGACAACAAGAAAAGCTTTTATAAATACATTAACAGCAAAAGAAAGACCAGGGAGACCCTCCATCCCCTATTAGATGCAGGAGGAAACATAGTCATGAGCGACAAAGAAAAGGCTGAGGTGCTAAATTACTTTTTTGCCTCAGTGTTTAGTAGCAGAACCAATTAGGTTGAGGGAAACAAACTCCCTAAGCTAGGGGACAAGAGTCAGGAGCAGAAAATCCCCCCACAATCCAGGAGGAGATGGTCAATGACCTGCTAGACCACGTAGGCATGCACAAACCTATGGGGCCAGATGAGATGCACTCAAGAGTGCTGAAAGAGCTGACAGGGGTGCTCACTAAGCCACTTTCTATCATTTACCAGCAGTTCTGGTTGACTGGAGAGGTACCAGCAAACTGGAAATCAGCCAGTGTTACCCCCATATACAAGAAGGGACGGAAGGATGATCCAGGAAATTACAGGCATGTTAGTTTGACTTCAGTATTGGGGAAGCTGATGGAGCAGATCATCCTGAGTACCATTATGTGATACATGCAGAACAACCAGGTCATCAGGCCCAGTCAACATGGGTTCATGAAGGGCGGGTCTTGTTTTACTAACCGCCTCTCCTTCTGCGACAGGGTGACCTGCTTATTGGATGAGGGAAGGGCTGTGGATCTTGTCTGCCTTAACTTTAGCAAGGCGTTTAAGAAGGTTTCCCACAGCATTCTCCTAGAGAAGCTGGCCTGCTCGTGGCTTGGATGGGCACACACTTTGCTGGATAAAAAACTGGTTGGGTGGCCAGGTCCAAAGAGCTGTGTTCAGTGGAGTTAAATCCAGCTGGTGGCTGGTCAGGAGTGGTGTTCCCCAGGGCTCAGGGCTGGGGCTGCTCCTGTTTAACATCTTTATTGATGAACTGGATGAGGGGATAGAGTGCAACCTCAGTAAGTTTGCAGATGACACTAAGCTGGGTGGCAGTATCAATCTACTTGAGGGCAGGGAGGCTCTTCAGAGGGATCTAGACAGGCTTGACCATTGGGCCAAGGCCAGTTGTATGCATTTCAGGAAGGCCAAATGTCAGGTCCTGCACTTTGGCCACAACAACCCCTGGCAGTGCTACAGGCTTGGAGAGGAGTGGCTGGAGAGCTGCCCAGCAGAGAGGGACCTGGGGGTGCTGATTGACAGCTGGCTGAACATGAGCCAGCAGTGTGCCCAGGTGGCCAAGAAAGCCAATGGCATCCTGACTTGTATCAGGAACAGGGTGACAAGCAGGACCAGGGGGGTGATCCTGCCCCTCAACCTTAGGCTGCACCTCAAGCACTGTGTGCAGTTTTGGGCATTGCCGTGTAGGAGGGACATTGACGTGCTGGAGAGGGTGCAGAGAAGGGCAGATCAGGGGTCTGGAGAACAGGTCTTATGAGGAGCTGGGGCTGTTCAGTCTGCAGAAGAGGAGGCTGAGAGGAGACCTCATTGCTCTCTACAACTGCCTGAGAGGAGGTTGTAGTGAGGTGGGTGTTGGCCCCTTCTCACTAGTGATAGGACAAGAGGAAATGGGGTCAAGTTGCACCAGGGGAGGTTTAGATTAGATGTGAGGAAAAATGTATTCACAGAAAGAGTGGTGAGGCATTGGAACAGGCTGCCAAGGGAGGTGGTGGAGGCACCATCCCTGGACGTGTTAAAAAAACAGGTAGACATGGTGTTTCAGGAGATGGTTTAGTGGTATGGAGGTGTAGGGCAAATGGTTGGACTTGATGGTCTTGAAGGTCTTTTCCAACCTTGATGATTCTGTGATTCTGTGACCCCTTTGAAGTATTTCACTGTTGTTTCTTTATTAGTGTCTCTTACCTCAGGAGCCCCTGGCTCTTCTCTGTAAGAGCCAGGAGTGTACGGCACTGAACCCAGCAAATCTCAGAGCAACAGCCTGTGGGCCTTTGCTAGTACCCTGCCCCTCAAACCTTGATACGCCATTCCACATTCTGACCTGACCATTCTCCAGTGGTTATGTGATTTCTAGCCCATCAATATCCCTCATGTCTTTGTTGAATCATGGCACTCTACCTTCACTAGGATCTCAGACTGAAGGACCTTAATAGCGTGCTGTCCTACAAACATTCAGGTGCACTGTGGGCACAACCATGTAATGATCTTCCTGATTAATTCTAGAGTTGTCCTCATGTGACTTGCTTTTTCTTTCATCACTACTGAACATTGATGTGACATTTGCACAGAATTGCCTACTGTGTAACTAAATTATCATTCCAGATTTCTCACAGCTTGCACACAGTCTGATATTCCCCAGGTATAATTAGAATTGCCTTTCTCCCATGTGATTTGCATTTATTTACACATAATTTAATCTGCTCTTTTATTACCCTGCCATTTAAAATAATGAGAACTTTTGCAGGCAGGTTTACTTTTACCATGCCGAACAATTTTCATTTATATTCAGTATTTCTCACCATGCCCCAGATTACCTTTTCCAGATCACTTATGACTGCAATGACCAATTCAGGCCCTTGCACAGTTTGGTTCTCCAGGAAACTTAATCACCTTTCCCTAGCCTCCTAGGCTTGACCACATTACTCAGAAATTTCAAAACAAAGTTAGGATCACATTGAATTGTTTTCATCTAAATAATATTGAGTTGTAAAAAGACAATTTTGTCATGCAATATTGAAAACTAGTTTCTTTGTGGCACCAAGATTAAAACGTGCTATCTTAAGGAAGAGTTTATTATTTCGGTGTCATGTTTATTCTGAACTGCTTTCTCTCTATTGAGATCTAGAAACCATGTTCAGTAACATCATTTAAAATGTATTAGTAAAGGTTTGTACGTGTGTGATAATATTGTGTTACTGAGATGAAACACTTTTATTTTTCATTGCTGCTGGTAATCTGTTTTTTATTATCAAAAGCAAAATCATTAGTATAATGGAGTACATCCTCTCCCTATGATTTCAGTGAAGCATATCTATTAAACCAAGCTGTCTGAAATTGGAATGTAATAAAAATATGCTATTTCTGTTAATGGAATGTTGTTATTAAACAGTTGCTGCTAATGAATCTGCTGTGCAGCTGAGCTTCTAAGAAGTCAATGGTGACAGAATAATTTGCACAGTAGGGCAGTTTTACAGCAATAATTTGTCATTGTTAAAAATTGTTTGGATTAAATACATTCTGCTGCTTCAAATAAAGCTTACTGTGAAAATTCAGGTACCACAAGTTACAGACATAAAGGCAATTAATGGTTGTTTCAGGTATACTAAAAAACTATTATTAATTGAGGATGAAATAAACTTGAAGTGATTCTTTATGATTAGAGGACTCAGGAAAGAGTGGCGTGTCAAGGTTTGTAGGGAAGTATGATTATAACGTTCACCAGCTAGACACACAGGGGAGCCTGCTTTTCAGTGTTATATGTTTTATTTTTTCTTTATTTTCCTGTAAGGGGATTTTAAGGTGAAATTCTAAATGTGAAAACCATGGATTCAACTTTTTCCAGAAAAAGTGGAGAATATAAAGCACGGTCACCTTGCAGGATACGTGGTACACATCTTGAAATAAAAGGGGCCAGGAAGGGAATGTGACTTAAAGTAGAGAGATGGAAATCTCACCTGATCAGCTGATCTTTTTTTCATTTTCCAAAATGTAAATTGTAGAGGACAGGGGAAAATGATTCTTCCAAAAAGCAAATATTTTTACCCAGCCCTTTCCCAGGCACTTTTTTCTAATTCAAACCCTAATCTCTAATCTGCCTGTCCTGCCAGTGTTCATCTCTTGTCCTCAAGGAAGCCATATTCAGTTTTTCCAGAACTTCTGGTTAAACACCATCTCAGTACTGATGGTGTTGTTTCCTCTTCTCTGTGATAGCATAGAAATTACCCAAATCCTCATGTCCCTGATTCATCTTGTCTCATGTAACAAGCAAAATAGCCACCTCCCAAGACAGAACAATTGTGCTCTGATAGGTTTAGGTAGGAGTTCTGTGAATAAGAAGTATTTGAGCAATTTTTTTACTATGTATGTTTTTTCACACCCACTGTATCTTTAATATAACAGCCATATCTGTTATATAAAGGCAAATTTTAGATAGCTTAAGGTAGTTCTCAGGCTGTTGCCTTTCTCCCTACTAAATGACTGTAGCCTCAAAAATGTTGACATGATGACTAAAATGTAGTATCTATGTTTGCTCAAGCAGATTCATTTGGGTCTGCATGGGGTTGGTAAGGAAACGGTAGAAAATTTATATTGAAATTCTGTTTTTCTAAATATGACAGTGTGTATTTCTTGTATATGCTAATGGATTTTAAATAACTGTAACAGTTCTTAGCTTTGTTGGGAGTTATTTTACATCTCTTGCCCTGTGCTTAATATTACTTTTAGTAGCAAAACCTGTGTTCTGAAAAGAATTGCAGTAAAATGAGGTAAATGTTTTGAGTCTGAGACACTGTGTCATCAGACCTCACCTCTCTTGATTTCCTCAGTGAATAAAAGACAAACTTCCAATATCCATCCCAAATCTGATTATAGGTCAAACTCACACTACAACTTTAAACATTTTCTATCTAATGAGCACGTTTCCCTTGTGTATTAATTACAAATCAGTCTGTTTGCAGATGTCGTGGTTTGGGCCCAACACAACAACAAAGGAACAGCCCCATGGCCTCTCACTCAACTGCAACCGCCCCCGCCCCCACACACGCACACTGTGGGATGAGGAGGACAAAGCTCATGGGTTGAGACAAAGGACAAGGAAGGTTCTTCACCGATTAAGGTCCAAGGCAAAACAGATTCAACTTGGGAAAAAAAAAAAAATTTGATTTCACACTAATCAAACACACACAAGACACAGACAACACACAGAGCAGGGCTTGCATATGTTACCCCCACCCCTCCCTTCTTGCTGGGCCCAAATTCCCGGTTTCTCTCCCTCCTTCCCCCCAGCGGCACAGGGGGACAGGGGATGGGGTTTAGAGTCAGTTCACAGGCTGGTGGTTCCTGCTGCTCCTTCCTCCTTCAGGAAGAAGGATTCCTTACAGTCCTGCCCTGCTTCCCCACGGGGTCCATCCCATAGGAGAGAGTCCTCCATGAACCTCTCCTTCATGAGTCCTTCCCACAAGGTCTGGAGCTGCTCCAGCCTGGGCTTCCCACAGAGTCACAGGCTGCTTCGGGAACAGCCAACTCTGCTGGCGCCAGGGTCTTCCACAGCTGCATAATCCAAGTCCACAGGCAACAACAAAATCCAAGTCCAGTGGCCAAGTTCACCCATCCTGGTCCCTTCAGGGAATGTTCCACCACATTCCTCCATGAGTGCAGGGGGACAGCTGCCATCTCACCATGGGTTGCAGGGAAACTTCTGCTCAGGCACCTTCTTCTTCCTCACCAACCACCAGCACCACTCTCCTTCCCCAGCACAGCTCTTCTTTAAGTGCTCGCTCTGCTCAGGTGTTACCTCAGTTCTTTCGTATCTTAATCATTGAGCTGCATCTATTGTCCCTCTAACGGCTCCTTGGATGGGTTTGGAGCAGGGGAAGCTTCTCAGCTTCTTACCAGAGCCACTCCTGTGGCCCTTCCCCCACTGCCAAAAAACCCACCAAACCAAAACAGCAGGTGAAAAAATAGCAGCTTCTTCTTCTTTATCTGCAACTCATTGGAAACAATGCGCTTTCTCTCGAGTTAGTAGGTGTTAGCTTAGCAAAAAGTAGTGGATCCTAAATGTATTTATTCTGTTAATATTTTATGCCTCCATATCACCTCCCATTTAATAGCGTGTTTCCAGCACATTAAAGTAATCAGGAGTAAAGTTTTCTTTTAGGCAGGAAACTGAGTCAGAGAAAGTTTCATAGTTTGCTCGTAATTTAGCTGTTAGCACAGAAAAGGTATAAAGGCCAGATACTTTAAATCCTAAACCTGTGCTGAACTCATAAATTCCTTCACTATTTATTACGGTAACTAATTTGATAGAAGTGGAATGTCTTCTCTTGCCACAGAAATATATTAAAATTACTCAGGGTGAGTTATACTAGTATGACCTTGAAACAAAAATTCGGAGCTTCCAAACCCCCTTGCTTTCTAATGCTCCTCACCACAGTGGGAGGCTGGGTGCGGCTGGGTAAGGATTCCGAGATAAAGACCCAGTAACAACAAACAAGTTGTTATTGAGCAGGCATTCTTTATTGCAGCGCTGGGCAACACTGGGGATATTTCCACCATGAGTGCTCCAAGAGTCAGTGATATACACCAAAAACATGCATATTCAGTTCCATGTCAATGAGTTCCCAGAATTCTTTTACATAGTTATTTTATTACCTGGAATTGGCTATCTTTGTAATTATGCGTGCTCGAGGGTCTCCTGTGGGGGTCTTTGTTGATTCTAGTCTTTTGTCGTCTTTGTCCTGGTCTCTCGTCCTGGTCCTGTCTCCAGTCTCTCCAGTCTCCCCCTGGTAGATTGCCCAGGTGGGTCAGAATCCACATAACTGTTGTCTGTAGGCACCACAGGTTCTTAGAAGACTTGATGTTACCACAAGCTACAGGATGCTTGGCATAGTTGACTGATAGTTTCACAAAGCACCTTGTTTTAAAAGCAACCCTCTTAGTATAGCAAATTCATTATTTTAGTAAACTTTTATTAGGCTATATTTCTGTTGAACTTACTAATGAATATCCTATGATGTATCAACCTATAGCTTCGTTGACTTGCTCTATTTTGTGTGACCCTGCCAACACACATATTCCAATGGTTGTATTTCAGTCAGAGAATTCTTTGTCCAAATGGGGGGGAAAAAAAAAAGGTAGTTTTGTTGAACCATACTGGTTTTGAATGTTAAATAGCACTATCTATTTGCGTATGTCTGTAGGAAACACGAGCAGCTCTATATAAATCCAATGTCCTCTTAAAAATATAATCAGTGTTGCTAACTTTTCAGTAAGGATCTGTTCTAGTAAGAGGTTAGAAGTAGGTGAAAACTTTGTGTTTCATGCTTAGCAGCATTCAGCCTGGACATAGGAACTCAGAAATATTACCTACAGACCTTCTGCTAAGTATTTAATTTAGTTTTGCAGTTCGATGAAGTAAATATAAACCAAAAATATATGCCCTTCTGTTTAGTTAGAGGACAATATTTGGTTACTGTGGACAGTATAGAAACTGAGACAAAACAGTATAAACAATTCCTACTGAATACTTCGAAGTTCTCTGCCTAAAAATAGCTACGATTTATAAGAATTGGCAATGATCAAGAGTACCAATGTGGGTCCTTTTGTGGGTAGAAGCACTTCCACCTGAAGTTGTTGATTTTGGGGTTTTTTTTCTCTCTCTCTCCTTCTAGATGCAGCAGTTGTTCCATGAAAACTATGAACACAACCGCAAGGGTTACATTCAAGATCTTCACAACAGCAAGATTCACACAGCCATAACACTTCATCCAAATAAAAGACCATCCTACCAATACAGGCTGCACAATTACATACTGAGTCACAAAATTTCCCAACTGCGCTATCGGACCCTCCAGCTCCATAGAGAAAGTGCCTTGATGAGCAAGCTCAGTAACAGTGAAGTAATTAAGGAAGATCAACAACTGGGAGTGATGCCACCTTTTAATAATTTCCAGCCACGTGAAAGGGATGAAGTCATTGAGTGGGAGTTCCTGACAGGAAAATTTCTGTACTCAGTTGTGGAGAACCAGCCACCTCGACAGAGCCTGAGCAGTGTCCTGCAGGCTGCACTGGATGACACCATGATGCAAGTAATGGAAATTATAAATGAGAACTCTAGATCTAGAGGAAGGTTTATTGATTTCAAGGAAATGCAGTATGGCTACCGCAGGGTGGACCCTCTGCATGGAGTAGAGTACATCCTGGATTTGCTGCTTTTGTACAAAAGACATAAAGGAGGGAAAGTTACAGTTCCAGTGAGACGTCATGCTTATCTTCAGCAATTGTTTAGCAAACCTTTTTTCAAAGAAGGAGAGGAGCTGGATGTAAGAAGTGTGCTGGAGGAGACCAATGCTGACACTCAGTCTTTCTCTTTTCTTTCCAATTCTTTAAAGATTTTTTCCTCATCTTTCCAAGGCACTGAAAACACTGGGGGACATAGTGACAAGAAAATACATATTCTTGTCCCTCTCACAGGAAGATTTGACATTTTCTCAAGATTTATGTATAACTTTGAGAAGACTTGTCTGATTCCCAGGCAGAATGTAAAGTTGGCAATAATTCTGTTCAGTTCTGAGATGGGTCAAGGCTCCAGCAAACACATAGAGCTAATGAAAAAATATAACATTAAGTATCCTAAGGCAGATATGACCCTAATTCCAATGACAGGAAAGTTTTCTAGAGGTATAGGTCTTGAAATGGCCTCCTCTCGATTTGACAATGGCACTTTGCTGCTGTTCTGTGATGTTGATCTGGTATTCACACCAGGTTTCCTCCAGCGATGCAGAGACAACACTATCCAGGGAGAACAGGTTTACTACCCTATAATTTTTAGCCAATATGATCCAAAAATAATATATGGAGGCAACCCTCCAGCTGACAGTAGTTTTGTTTTCACAAAAAGAACTGGATTTTGGAGAGAGTATGGATTTGGGATTACCTGTATTTACAAAAGTGATCTACTTACTGCTGGTGGATTTGACACCTCAATTCAAGGCTGGGGGCTTGAGGATGTAGATCTCTTTACTAAGGTGGTAAGATCTGGCTTGAAGGCTTTCAGAAGTCAAGAAGTAGGAGTCGTCCATATTTTTCACCCAGTTCAGTGTGACCCCAGTTTAGATCCAGAACAATATAAAATGTGCTTAGGGTCCAAAGCAAGTGCATTTGCCTCTACTGTGCAGCTTGCTGAACTTTGGCTACAGAAACATTTGGGTGTCAGGTATAACCGAACTCTGCCCTGATATCTCAGCCTATTTAGGCCTTTTTAGGGGATTTTACCTCATTATTATTATTTTATTTTGTTGTTGTAGTCTTAAACTCCTTCCTCGTTGTCTTCCAAAGAGCATTGACCTCAGATGGAATGTGTCTGCTATTGACTGTTGTTTCTTATACCTGCTGAACTGGTGAAGTTGATTCCTTTGTGTTTCCTTTCTTTGAAATTCAGTCCAGTCACAACAATCATATGATCCCATGGAGCATACCCATCACAAGGAACTGCATCATAGGAATATTCCCTTTTGGTTTTGGGATGCAGTATCTATTGTTGCATTTCTCAGATTTCATGTGATACAAATACTTATTGGTGAAGTTACCACAAAAGTGCTTTTTGCTTCTTCTGAGGATGAGTTTATCTTATCTGTAAGATAAACTTGAGTTTTATAATTTATATGAGGGTTTATAGGTATAAAGGCTACATTTCTTCATCTTTAGAATTTTTAAAGTAAATTAATAACTATGATTGTACCTTTATTAAAAAAAAAAATCCACCACAAACAAAAAAGCCACAAAAAAACCCCAAAACCACAAAACCAAACAAAAACCAACCAACCAAAAAAACCCCATACCAAAAACCCCAGCAAAACCACAAAAACTGAGGAACCACTTGCAAATACAGCTGATAATGGTTACCAAGGTCCTTAAATGTCTATAATAACAAACTTCTCATTGTTCTAAGTGTAAATGAACTTGATTTTCACAAATAATAGGATTTAATCAAGTGCTCATATACCCTTTAGAACTTGTGTGAATCAACATCCTTCATTTGCAGGCACAAAGAAACTGTGACTAAACACATTTATTATGAAGTCCAGTCATACAGTATTCTTTTCTTGAAACACGTGAGTTGCTGATTACCTTACTAGAATGAGTCTCTAATATACAATTTTCTTTTACATTCCCTTCATAAAGCTGCACTTGATACAGAGTGTTAGAGGTAAAAATGGCTTCTTTTTTTTTTTTTTTTCATTTTCCATTAATATTGGTAGTCAGTAGGAATTTATTGTTAAAATAATTGTAGAATTTTAAAGTTTCAAAATTTTCCATTGTTGATCAAAGTTCCTTGCCAGTTTATTTATATTAGTAGAGGTTATAAGACTGTGTTAAAATTTATCTCTAGACAGCCTGCAGTTGTCATATTGTGGATTCACGGAGTATAGTACTTAAAATTATACCAACATAAGACATAATAAAATCAATTTCTATCTCTTAGAGCAATGTTCATATAGGGATATATGTGTGCATGTGTGTGCAGGCATGTAAATCCCTATGTATATTGAGATATATAGACAAAGTAATTTCAAAATATGTTCCTCTTTTCAGTTCAATCAGCAATTTATTACAAACATTCTTTTTGCCGCATGCTTGGAATGTTTCATGTTATATTGAGGTAAGAGTTCAAAGGCATCCAGGAAACCACCAGAATTCAGCAAAACAATGCAGTGGGTACATCTAATAACCTCAGTACCCTTGATTTCAAACTACACTTCAAATAGAGCTTGACAAGAAAAAGTTAGCATTCTGTCTTTCCTTTCAAAAAACATCTCAGGTATTGCAATTCACTGATGCATTTATTTGTATGCAGATACCCTGATAAATTTCTCTAGGCATGAGGAGGGTGTGTAAGTCAGTGTCTGCAGCTCTCTGTTCTGGATTTACCAGGCAAGGAAAAAGCCATCCCTCAGAAGGAGTGTGTAAACTCAGAATTAAAGGGCTGGTCATAGGTTTTTGTATGCTTTAAAAAAAGCACATCCCCATTTCCTTGTAGCAATAGTGGTAGATGAAAACAGGTAGAAGGTAATTCATACTTGTCTGCCCTCCACAAGGAATGCTCCTGGGTTGTTATTTTCCTGAGGCTCTTGCCTTCTTAGCCCAGTATTTTTAGCTTAACTGTCTGGAGAAATTAAAACTCAGTATTAATTATGAAATCATTCTTGGAAACTGCTCTTTAAATAGAGTGCAAAGGTCAAGCTTTGTTCAGTAAGAGACTCAAGAACAAGGAACATGCAATGTATTTAATCAATCTTGACTAACTGATACAACTCAGATTGTAAATATCAAATACTGTTGATAAATGTTAGTGATTATTTCATGAAAAAAAAAATACAAAGACATCTAGGAAAATAATTCCTGGGATGTATTGCAGTGTTTCTTTCAATTATTTAATTTAGTGGCCAGAAAGTATTTGCTCAGCTCAAAGTATAATAGTAGATTAGAACAAGAAATTATACCAATCATTCAGTGGGGATAACAATGTACACAGAGGGCTTGCAGGATCAGGTCCTCCATGATATAAGCAAAATGCTAGTATTTACCAGTACAAATATTTATTTAGTGTCTGACTGATTCATATGTTTATGAACTTTGTTATGATACTTTGTTAAAAACCTTTTGTTAAAAACCTTTGCATTGTCTTTTGAAATAACTATCCTGAGATAACTTGAGAACTTGTGTTAGCTTGTTTAAGGAATAATATGCCTTCTACAGAGATAATATTAAAATAAAAGCACAAAAGTGTTAATGTAGTGGATGTATAGATTACGATGGGAATGTATATGCTAATCAGCTGTTGGCTATGTATAGTTTCAACCATAATCTTGATTGTTAAATGTAATTTCTATGAGTTCCCTTTGTAAATGCATGACTAACACATTCACAATAGAACATAATGACCAGTTTTCCCCGGAAGCTCCTTAGCCTGGGAATAGGTTCCATGGTTTCAATGCCAGGAAGTGCGTTGAGAACTGCTCACATATTGGCTTTTCGGGTACTGTCTTTCTTAAAAAATATATATATGTATCTCAGCAATCCACACACACAAACCTTGGAAATCCCAGTTTAACCCTCATTCTAACACGTTTTCCTATTCACAGTACTTAGTTTAACAGGGCATTTGCATCTTCTGGATGAAGAAAAAACATCAGGTTGGACTTGATGACTGACTCTGCATCAGGGTAATGGTTCTTAAGGCTAAGGACTCAGCTGGGAGAGTCAACACCTTCTTCCTCATGTCACCTTCTTGCTGCCATCAGTGCTGCCCGATGCCACTACTTGGACCTGTGAATACGCAGCACAAACAAGCACAGGAGAAGAGCTGCACTTTCTGCCACCAGCTGCTTTTTGCGAAACAAAATGGCCATTATAATCAGGCCCTGGGAGGGGTGAAAGCATGATGCTGTACTGAGATTTCATTAGGCTAGGGTAGCAGGATATCTTGTGCAGATGCTGTGTCTACCTGTCTCCAGGTGGAAAGTGAGTCTGGTCCCATACTTCGTCCCTGCGTCTTCTCAACAAGATTAAGGGACTGGAACATCTGCCTTAGGAGGAAAGGCTAATAGACCCGGGGCTTTTCAGTCTAGAGAGGAGAAGACTGAGAAGGGATCTAATTAATGTCTACAAATATATGCGGGCTGTGCGTCAAGAAGGCAGGAACAACCTCTTTTCACTTGGGCCCTGTGATAGGACAAGGGGCAATAAATTCAAACTCGAGAACAGCAAGTTCCACCTCAACATGAGGAAGAACTTCTTTACTGTGAGGGTTACACTGGAACAGGCTCTCCAGAGTGGTTGTGGTGTCTCCTCTGGAGACTTTCAAGACCTGTCTGGATGCCTTTCTGAGTTATCTGCCCTAGTTTTTTTTTGGTCCTGCTCTGCCAGTGGGGTTGAACTCGATAATGTTTGGAGGTCCCTTCCAACCCCTAATATTCTGTGTGATTCTGTGATTACAGTTTGTATCATGTAATCCATACATAACAGTCACGGAGTGGTGATGCTTGGAAGGGACCTCTGAAGATCATCTAGTCCAACCCGCTTGCTAGAGCAGGATCACCTACAGAAGATCACACAGGAACATGTTCAGACAAGTTCTAAATGTCCTCAGAGTAGGAGACTCTACAGCTTCTCTGGGCAGCCTGCTCCACTGCTCTGTTGCTCTCACAGTAAAGAAGTTTTTCCTTATGTTTAACATGAACCTCTGATGCCCCTTGTCCTGTCATTGGACACTGCGGAAAATAGACTGGACCCATCCTCCTGACACCTGCCCTTTAGATATTTATAAGCATTTATGATATTCCCCCCTTAGTCTCCTCTCCTCCAGCCTAAACAGACACAGCTCACAACTGGACACAATACTCCAAGTGAGGTCTCACCAGGGCTGAGTAGAGGGGGAGGAGAATCTCCCTTGATCTGCTGGAGACACTCCTCCTAATGCACCCCAAGATACCATTGGCCTTCTTGGCCACAAGGGCACATTGTTGTCCCACGGATAACTTGTTGTCTACCAGGACTCCAAGGTTCTTCTCCATAGAGCTGTTCTCTACCAGATCACCTCCTTGCCTGTACTGGTGCATTTTATTGTTCCTTCCCAGGTGCAGGACTCTGCACTTGCTCTTGTTGAACCTCATTAGGTTCCTCTTTGCCCAGACCTCCAGCCTGTCCAAATCTCAGTGAATGGCTGCACAGCCTTCTGGTGAATCAGCCAGTCCTCCCAGTTTGACAACCCTATTTTCTAGGAACCTATTTATGTAATGCAACTACTATTGAATAGTTAATTTATTTGCTTCATTAATGTTCTTTTATATTAATGCCAGGTATTTTTAGAAAAACATTTGACTTAATTGTGGTTCCTGCAAACTTAGTCTAAATCACCAAAGAGCAACAGTGTTATTCTGATTACAAACAAAAATGCACTAAAGGTGAATATCACTGACACTAACAGGAAATGTTCTGTGTGTATTTCTGTCTGTTAGGGTTATAGAAATAAGAAAACCTGTGTTTTGTCAGTTCTTGAGGATTTTTAGGGTGTGACATTTGCTCCTATCGTATGAAATAAATGACTCCTTGAGTTACTGCCAGTTATTTGGCAGTTATATGGCTCCTTCATTTATATGATCTCTTTCTTTTTTATCTACTCAGTGTTGCTTAGACTTGCTAAATATGGTGATCATTAGTAGTAGCAACAAATATGTGCCAAATTGGTCTTATCATAAGGCTGCCAAAACAGATTTACCTAAAGACCAATAAAAGTAAAAACTCTGGAGAGCAGTAAATGACCAACTAAATTATTGCTTGTGGCATTTAACAGGAGGAGGAAGAAATGCCAGTTTTGTGAACCTATTTAAGGAATAAAAATACCTCTAATAATCTGCTAGAACTCAATATAGAAGTGTTCTAAGGTTTCCTATAACTAAAGAGCAACTGCTCTTGTAACAGCAATCTATACACTCCAGATTACTGTTGACGTTTCAGAATTTCCATAGTAATACCAGTTATACAGATTGTATGTTTTAAATGTCTCTAGAATTGGAGGGCTTTTCCCTATAAATATACTTGGTGTTATATTCACACCATCTTTGTGACTTTCTGACTTACCTAATTTTGGCATGACTCAAAACACATAAAGCTGTAATCTAACTTCCGAACAGTTTTAGAGAGCGTGCCAGCCCTAGAAGAGGAACATAAAGCAAATATAATTCCTGCCCAACCTGCATCAGAGGGTATGGCACAGTTTCTGCTACTTGACATAGGAGCTTAGATGATACCACAGTAGCCTTGAGTTTGCTCAGAAAATAAGCCAAATGGATGTGTTCGGAATGGCTTTACACTTGTAGACAGTGTCAAGGCAGCCACTCACAAAGGTCACATTTGTTCAGCACTCAGGATCTGATGCTGTATCTATCTTCTAATGAAATAAAACTTTGCTTTGGAAGCAGGTCTTTCAACACTGCCAACAAAACATGTTTAGAGGTTTTGTCCCATTCTTGCAAAAACTTTTAAATTTTTAGTATTATTATTTTAATATATTTTAAAATGCTACGTCATGATTAATCAGTATTTTGCTGCCATCTTACCCTCCAACAAAACTTAAACCAGTTTTCTGTTCTTTCTCACCCACTTGAATGGATGAGATTGAGGGCAGGGGGGCTGACACAAGCTAGCTAAACTACTTGCCTTTCCTTAAAGCTCCTTCAGTTCCCGAGAAACTGAAAAGCAGTTCTTCAGGGAAGGATATTCCTATTTTGATACAGAAGCTCACTTCTGTGTCAAAGAAGGACTGTATCAAAGTGAAGTGATTCAGAAAGTGCTTCTTGCAGCCAGGTAGGCCTCATAAATCAGACTGATAAGGCAGATTGCAGTAGGCCATATTCTACACAAACTATAGTTCTGTGATGCAACATACCCTTTTTTAATAAATTAACTTCTAGAAATGATTTTTGAAATCTGTACTCTTCATCTGCCCTAAATTTCAGAGTAAGACAGAAGGAATTTCTAGTATTTCATGGACCATTTATACACAAAGCTATCTTTACTGAAGACTTTGATGGAGGATGACTGATGGATACCTGGAGGATTATAATGACAAGCTGCACATAGTGCCTAAATCCATGGCATCTATACCCAGACACCCGGCATACCATGGTCATATAGATAAGAATGAGAAGTCGGGAATAAATTTACTATTTACTTTGGAAAACTGGTTGTAAAGTTGTTCACAGGAAAAGGTGAAGACACAAATGTCACTGAAGCTAGGGAACTGTTTGAGAAAGCCTGTACTGTAAGAGCTGAAGTAGGTCAGAGGACCTTGCTGGCAGAAGCAAGCAGGAAACTTCTCCAGTCCGAGGTGCTGTTCTTGAACAAATGCCAAAGGAATCAAATGTAACTCGCTTCACCAACTACTATCTTTTTGATCATGGGAATAACCAGTTTGCAGCTCAAAGTTTAATCAAAGAAATGCAATTTGACTACCTGCTAAAACATACACGATTAAGTTGCATTTCCTCGTAACAGAATGCCATTAAACATCATCATCATCACTGACCCTTTAGAAATCCTCACTGTTTCAGCACAATCAGTTTCAATTAACAGTAATTGTGGATGATACCTGTTTACTTGAGTAACCTTTGACAAGTTCTGTTTTGCATAATGAAGTTTTCTGAAGTTTTATTAAAGAGATTGTAATTCAAATAAAGTGTACATTTTTGTCAAAGGCAATTATATTTATTGTGTGAGGAAAAATCTGGTAGCATCCTTTTTTTCCTTGACAAGCTTAATTCATTTGGTGGAAGCCATGCTAGGACTCACAGTTAGGATGAGAACCGTCAGAAACCCAGGAAAATCCGAAACTAGAGTATGCAATAATTTTTTTTTCATTGTGTGCTTTGAGTAAATATGTTAGGAACAGAGCCCCATGACAGCCAACCATCTTCTGTATTCCCTAAAATTAATTTTTCTATACTTATGGAGCTTTCTATAGCATCTCAGTTCTTACCATCTCTCTTTCATTATCAACATAAGATACCTCTGCCAAACTGTTATGCTTTTAAACAAGCATCGTACACAGATGATACAGGCTGTAGTGGATTCTGATTGTCATTGCTGACTAATACATCTTCATTTTTCTCCCTTTCTCTCTTATTTGACACATGCCTAATACATCTCTGAGGTCCATTCTACTTCTTGGTCTGTGTACTGTGTACAGTAGGCCACTGAGTCCTCTTGTGGGCTTCAGTGCTCCCAGTAACAAGAAAGCCTCATTTGATTTTTACCTTATATTGTATTTGTGCGTCACCCTTTAATAAAATTATGTACTGATTTAGGATCTCATGAGGCCAGCTTTGCAGAGATTATGCTTGTATCTATAATATGGTAGCATACAATCTATTGAATGGTGTGGAAACACTAATTGTAGAAATATGAAATCTCTGTTACAGTAAATTCCAATCACCTTAATTCATGTGTAAAGGCTTTATTCAGCAGAAATCTTAAATTACTAAATTAACAGCTCTGCGTACATTTGCAAAGAAACATACAGTTTCTAGCAATGTGATTCACATCAGTGTTGGTGAGTTCTGCAGCTAAGTCACCCTGCAACTCAAAGTTCAAAGGAATGGTTCTGGATTTAGAAGTTTATAACTAGAGCATTCAATGGCAAAAAAAAAAAAAAAAAAAAAAAAAAAAGATATATATATTCCAGATATATGTGTCTGCTTATAGAGGCTTTACATACTTTTGTCTCTGATGTCCCTTTGCTGAAAAAGAAGGGAGTGCCAGTAAGAGGGAAATTATCTTAATGAATCAGTAAACAAAAAAAACAACCCCAAAATGAAAATAAAGGTTGTCTTTAGATGGGGTCTCAGAGGGATAAGAGCAGAGGGGACACCTTCAGCATGCTTTTTCTTTGAACACTTGGTAGCTAATTATTTTTCATGCTTATTCATTCATATGCTGGTCCTAAGTGATAATACTCTGTCATATTTTGCTCACAAATGGAATATGAATTACCATTCTGAATCAAGCATGCAGCATTTCCAGTACTGTACCTCAAATGACCTCCTTGAGGGAAGAGTTCAGAGTTCCTTGTAATGGGAACTAGGGAAAAAATAGAGACATGTTTGTCTCTTTAAAGTTCAGAATGTCCCGACAAATTCAGTCTGACTAATTTAAAGTTACATATTTCCATTTTAGGAATCTAACTGTAATTATGCTAGAGCTTTTGAATATGCAATTTTCCAGTTAATATAATAAAATGTGTCAAGAGCATTCATTTGCAGACTAGATTGATCTACTTCTGCCTTCTACTTGGACAGGAATGCTGTGAAGAAGCTTATACAATGGTTTTGTTGTGGAGTAATGCATATTCTAGAGGGCCTGGGAAAAATTCTGTATTTCCATATGAAGGATGAAAGCATTTAGCTTGAAATGGGAAGGAAGAAGGAAAACAGAAACATAGTCTTGTTGAAACAGAGTTGCCATTGTTGCTAGAGTTCACAGTCCCTCTGCAATGGGTGAGGCAATGGCAGCAGCGGCAGCAACAACTGAGGTAAGCCCGAGGTGAGGGGTTGATCACTGTGCAGAGGGATTCGTAAACTCCGGGACCACCCCCGCACTCACAGCACGAGCCCCTCCGGGACCCAGGAACTCGCGCAGCCCCTCAGGCGCGGGAGGAGCGTGGCCAGGAGCCGCGCGGGGGGTTTCGACGCCCCTGGGGAGCGCGGCGAGCGGGGCGGGCGAAGGGGCAGACAAACGGGGGCGGGGCGGGGTAGCACTTCCATACATTGGCAAGTTGTGGCACAGCAGTTTGCACAGCAGTTCACGCAGGCAGGGCGAGCGTTAGGGAGCAGAGGAGCAGCGAGCTGGGTAGGGGAGCGGCGAGCTGAGGTGTGGCAACAAGATCATTAGGGCAGTTAGGAACTAGGAGTTAGCTTAGTTGATTACCAATCAACGAGGCAAACAACAGCCGTGACAGCGACAATAAGAAGAAACTTGGATATGGTATTCAATCAGGCAAAAGTGATAACCTCTGCTAGAAAGGATGCAGCAACCCAGACCATGCTGACATGAAGGCATGTGGCTGTCCAGATCTCTGGCTGCAGGGAATGCCACAGCCTATTTCTGGTATTAGATAATAGATTAGATTAGATGCCTGTTTCCTGGCGACCAAGAGGTTATTATTTTATCATGGATCCCAGTTGGACAGATTTTCTCTGGAGAAGATGTGCTGCTGGGGATCCCTGGGGCACTGGGCAGCCTGTAAGCAGCTGGGGATCACTGGGTTGGGTTCAGCAAGAACTCACTGGCAGTCCAAGCCAGGTGCACAACCAGCCATCCCTGTGAGGCCCATGAGATGCTCAGGAACTTTGCTGCCTTCTTTGATGGGGAGTTAGCTCAAGCAGGTGGCCAAGGCTCCCTGTAGGCACTCTGGAGGCACTGCAGTGCCATTCACAGCTAAAGCTTCAGTGACTTGCCCAAAAATTCTTTGGGAGAAACTAGAGCCTTCCTGAAACCTGAAGAGGGCCAGTTTGCTCCTTGAATGCCATCCCAGGAGTTGCACTGGGAATGGTCCTTCACAGATGGAGCAGAGGTGGGGGCTGCCAAGTGACCCAGCCACTGGCTTTCTCCAAGGAGGGCTGGAGCAGGGCAGCAGCCTCAGTGCTCCTGGATGAGCCACTGAGCCTGGAGTTGACAGAGTTGCCTGGCCCCAAAGGGTCTGCAGCAGAAGGGGGAAGTACATTGGTGCAGCAGGACAGAGACACCTGTGGCAGTAGGGTTGTCCTGGGGGAGGCATGACAGGGACTTCCCCACCACATCCACCTCTGGCATTGTGTCTGTTCCTGGGGCAGGTGTGAGGGCTGAGCCTGAGAGCTCAGGGCTTTCTGTTTCTCTCCCTGCTGGTGAGGGCAGCCTGCACCTGGCCACCTTCAGCCTGCACTACACTCCTTCGTGGCCTGTGTCTGCATCCATCTGGCTTATAAGCAGTCCAACTGGGAGATCCCAGTCTCCAAGGACGGGAAGCACTGGTGGGAACACGTGGATGGCACTGTCATTCTGGAGGTCTTAGATGGTAAGTTTTGGAGTGAGGCTCCCCCGCAAATGCTCTTAAATTTTTGTTTTGGCATCTGTGTTCCTGGGTCTCCCCTTCAAACACAGCCACTGTCCAGTGCGTCCAGGACTGCAGGTCTTGCCAAGGTTTGCAGGGCAGCAGCAGCTCCTGTGGCACAAAAGAGACAGCAAAAGGCACACAGGGAAAGGAGTTCCAATGGAGCCAGTGATACTAGTTCTCAGTAGCTCCCCTCTGGGAGTAGCTCCACCTCCTCAGTAGCTCTACTCTTTAGTAACTGGAGGGTTGCCCTGATGGATTCACACTGACCTGCCTGCCTCTGACCCTCCTGCCTGGGTTTGTGTTTCTTCTGCAGAACTGGCTCAGGAATTCCAGCAAATCCTGGAAAAAACTCTCAGACAGCTGAAGCACCTCTGGAGCTGGCAGGTAAGACTCTGCGTGGGTGCTGGCAGGGGAGCACAGGCTCTGGTTTTGCCAGTGTGCACCAGGCTGTGAGGCATCTCCAGGATGACAGTGCAAGCAATGTCTGAAGGGTGTGGGTGCTAGTCTGAACCCTCTGCATGTGACAAATATCCCTTCAGCCTGGAGTTCACCTGTTCTGAATTAGCTCTGTAGAGGCCTTTTTTTCCCACCACACTAGCAACTCTACTGCCAGTGGCTGGGTCCTTTCCCACCAGGAGGGTTGAGGGTAAAGGAGAGCTCGTGCTGTACCAGCTGAGCTGCTTGCATCAGACCAGCTCTAATGACAGCCTAAGGTAGATGACTGGTCACTGATTATACTCCTGGCCTCTCAAGCAGCCACAAAGTCAAAGGCTGTCAACACCAGTGGACACCAGCGGGGTGTGGAAATGTCCCAGCCTGATCGGTGGCATCCTTCAGTCAGGCTGGATGTTGACCAGAGCCACAGAAAGAACAAACACTTCTGGACAGCTGAGAATCCCTCACAGCAAGGTGGCACTGGCTGTTGGGAGCAGAGTGGCAAGAACAACAAAGTGGTGCTCCAGGAGCATGGCACCAAGCACGCCAAGAAGCTGGAGGCACAACAGCAGCAGCTGGAGAACATGGGGGCCAAGGTGTGGTGCCAGTGTATCTACGCTTCCCAGGGTCTTGTGGTCCAGCAGCAGCAGAAGAGAGAAGGGCAACAAGACAAGCAGCCCCTTCACCAATGTTTGCACCATCAGCTTGGCAGTGGCCCCAGCATCATGGCCTACAAGCGGCTAGGAGGCTCCCAGCCAGCCCTGTGCCCCATAAAGGCCACAGTTCCCTTGGCTCATCTGGCAAGAGGCCCCTGCCAGACAAGCTGGAAGTCATGACCACAGCTGCAACCCATGAGCACCAGCCCCCAAGGCCAGCAAAGCCTCCAACGGCTCCCGGCGTGCTGCTCACCGACCCTTGAACCTCTCAGCTTCCAACAGTGCCAGAGCTGACAACCACATAGATGAGCCCAGACCAGCCCCTTCCCTCAGAACTGCCCCTATGGCTCTCCTCTCTCCCAAGCCCAAACGTGGCCTGCCCCTGTCAGGGTGGGAAAGAGCTCACTCAATATCCACTGCCTCGTGAAGAGCTAGTTTATTCTGTTACAAGTTATTATGGATTGTTAAATGTTGTTACCTTACCTCGTTGTTACGTGTTAAGTATGTCATTACATCTTTGATAGGTGTTAAGTGTTATATTACCCCTTTTTTAGGTATTAAGAGTTGTTACCTCCCTGTTAGGTGTTAAAGAGTTGTTATCTTACCTCTTTGTTAGGTGTTCAGCATTGTTATCGCCCTGTTAGATGTTAAGCTTTTTATCCAGGATATCCCTACTACAAATTAGCCAGGTTTGTGTTTTAAGCCACATGTGGAATAAAGCCTTTTTTGACCATCCAGAAGCCCAAGTCATTGACTCCCACCCTGGGGTTGGTCAAGTGACAGGGGCTTTTAGAATGTTTCTGTCCTTCCTAAGTCCTTGTCGTGATTCCTGGTACTGCAACAGACCATCTAAAAGATCACCTCCTTGTGAGCACACCCCCATGGGACGGGACTTCCTTGACACCCGGGACCTCACACAGACCTTTACAGGCTCCTTCACCATCACACACTCCTTTGCACGTGCAAACCCTTTGCACACCCCCTCCTTTGTGCACAAAGGGCATTCACACATCCCTGTGCATATGCTGATATTGCAAACCCCTCAGCCCTTGCACACACACCCCTTGGCACACCCCTATGACTCCACACACCCCTCACCACACCCAAACTCTTGCCCACCCCCTACCCTTTGCCAATACACCCACTGCACGCCTGCTGCAACACTGGAGAGCCCTGACCTTCTGCACTGGCAGGGGCAAGGGCAGGTATGCTGTCTGCCCTGCTCAATGAAAACAAAATTTACTTCTGTTTTCTTTTTTCCTGTTGCTTTTGCTTTTTGAAGCAGTTTCAGGGTTGGGGGGTTGTCCCCAGAGCAGGGTTTGTCACCTGGTGTGCAAGGAGCCAGCCCACACACAGGGTCCGAGATTTGCTGCCATCTCCAGGTGTGCGCAAAGCAGGGAGCAGGGGGTTGTTCCACAGAGCCAACCCTGCTTTCCGAAGCAGAGGACTGCTTTTATACCCAACAATGTGAGAAATAACTTGATCTCTAAGATTGCTCTATCACTCCCTCATGGGATTGGTCAGCTAACCTGTCCCTTCCATAGAAAGTGGCAATGCTCAAACCTCTCACCTCTGGGGGGAGATATTTCAGTATGCTAATAGCTCACTAATTTGTTAATAGGGTGAGTCCAATTCTTGTTTCCCCCCCAGTGCTCCAGTCTGTCCCCAGGACAAGCTGTGGGCAGTGCTCCTCACCATCCCTGTCCTCTCTCCTGCAGGTGTCTCACTGCCTGTCTCAAGGCTGGTCTGGCAACTCCTTAGGATGTGAGGCCTTCCCAGTATCCTCCTCAGTGGCCCCCACTTTCCCTGTACCCTCAGCCCCTCCCAGTTCCCCCCCATTCCCTACCATTCTCTTTGTAATCTTATCACTACTAGCTTGGATAACCAAAATGGGCACTAGTCTGAGGGCTGCACCAGACCAGGGATTTTCCTACTAATATCCCTAAACTGGGCCCCATGGAGGCAGCCGACTTTCCTCAGGGAGGGATCTGGTCGACATATGGGGCCCTCAGTTCCCCTGAGAAGTGAACCGCCTACCACAATGCTCCCTTTTTAGTTGACTGAACTAGTCCTAGGAGTCAGTCACCCCTGCACCTTGACAGGAATTATGATCCCAGTTCTCTAAGACCACTATAGCAATTCCAGCTTTCAGCTTTAATAAAAATAGATGGGTACGGAAAAAAAAAAAAAGAACATGACATTTCTAAAATCAGGTCATTCTAAAATGCAGGATCAATAATAACTTAGAAGTCTGAATACTGAAAACTACAACTTAAAGAAAAATACAGAAACTTCAGTCTAATTTTTTTTAGTTTTAGTTCTGTTTTTTTTTTTTAAATTTATTTCAAAGTCATAAATAACAGTGGTTTCAATTTTACTATGTAACTAATTCTTTCCTGAACAAGGTAAGATGGTACATTGCCAGCTGTGGAAGGACTTCAAGTAAAGCTCAGGTTCATACTACTAATTAAATTATTGGCTGGTACAAGTATCTTCTTCACATTTTATGAAAATGGACACGTTTTCCCCAATTGCCAAATATAATACTTCTGTTCCTTAAAGCATTTTTGTCTGTATCCCCTAAAGCATTTGTCTGTATCCCCAAGGCCTTGAAAAAGATTCTTAGCAGCATCAAACAGGACTGACCGGTTTCTTAGTCTTTCTTCTTGTACACAAGCACAGCAGCAAATAAACTCCCATAAAATCATAGAACAGACAAAAAATTCAAGAAATCTCAATGACATTACTTGTCCAGAGATAGCTGTATGTATGTTTACTAGTGTCTATGGTTTCAGTTCTCTATAGGAAAAAAATAAAACATTTCAAACACTTCTACACAAGGACTCCGTAAACAATCAACATTAATAAATATTATTTGCTTCTTAAAAAAAAAAAATCAATTTTTGAAGAAAATAATGTATTTGGCTCACACACAATTTTAGTGCATTTTAAAACGGTCAGGTGGAATGACAAAACCTTGAAACGGTCCATTTTTAGTACCTGCCCTTTTCTATATGATTTACCTAGTAAACAAATACAAAAACCATAACAGCGTTCTATTAAAATGCTCAATCTATTTAAGAAAAAGGGTCTGTATTAAAATCCACAGTTGCTTGTACTAGCATTCTACAAACGCCCGTAATTCATTAAACTTAAGTCAAAGGTTGTCTATGCTGCTGTTCTGTGAATTCAGATGCTTTTGCCAAAGAAAATTTAAAAAATGAATGAAGGGCCTGTATGGTAATTTAATAGTGCTTAATATCCCTCATGGTTCTTGTTGGGTCCTCTTCTGTGAGGCTTTTCCCTGAGTCATGTATTTATTGGAAAGGCTGCCTAAGATTGAGAGGAAGAAAGCATCACACTTTAAAAGGTTTTGGAAAAAAACAGACAAAAACAATCCCGAGACATAAAACAGTTGAAACAACAAGGAGAAAATTACTGTTTAGACAAATGATAGTAAAGGCATACACAGATCAACTTTATCTGCTGGAGGACAGGAAATACTAGTATACAAAACTGAAAACCAGCACTTTTTTTCAATTAAACACGTAATGACAAATCACTTTGTGTTTAAAATCTGAATCTTAAGATTTGGAAAAGCTTTGCAGTGAAAACAGAAAATACTGTGTCTTCCCAACAAAACTGAGAATTTGAGATACTTAATTCAGTTTAGTTCTCCAGTTTGTAAAGGCTTCTTAGGTAGCTACTTAAAGGCTTCAGGTGCCCCAGGAGAGACTAATATATTTTATTGAAAGAACCCAAGCTGTTAAAAGGTTTGCAGAATTGCAGTGGAAACTCAAAGTCATTAAAAAAAAAAAAAAGCAGTCGCTTTAAAAATCTTCATTGTATCTGTTAATAAGTGTGTGAAATTACTGTTAATAAGCTGCACTTGCAACCACACATCAACACAAAACAACTCTGATCCAGAGTTAATACATAAAGGCCTTTATATTATCATCTGACTGCCATTTTTAAAAAAGTGTAGTTTTGTAACTGCCTTACATTTTGACAGCTCAGACCATGGATGTGCTTTGATAGTCTTTCCCAAGTTAGTTGATCATGTTATAGTCTACATGGTTACTCTGAGGAAGCCACACAAGAAACTGCTCCTCATCCTCGAGGAAACAGAGAACCCCATGTGTACCGAAAAAGGAGAAAGCACGACTGCTAAAAACCCAACATATCCTTCTGCAAAATAGGTCTACCAGAGATAAAGAAAAAAAAATGCAGAGAACTGACAGGCCTAAGTTTTGCTTCCAAAACAAAACAAAATGCACACTTCTCCAGTAAAAAAAATGTGGCTTCCCTTCACAATTAGCTAGCAACCAGTTCAGACTGCTGCTGTGTTCAGCAAAATAGGTAGAGTTCCCCTAAGGGCTGACAGGGAAAGCAAGTGAAAAAAATACATGCTTTTACACAGAATTTCTGAATTGAAATGAAGATGTACAAACCTGACTGGGGACTCAAAAATACTTTTCCTTTTTGTTTCTTTTTTTCTTCATGTATAAGCACTCCCTATAAAAAACATAACATACTTGATGAACCAACAAAATTGAATTACAGCATTCCACAATAAAGTAAAGGTTCTCTCTGAAAGCTATTTTTAGTTACTTTATCTGGACTTCAGAACATTTAAAGAGAAAAAGATCTAAGAAAAGGAACACTTCGTGTTTACCTGATTTATTCTACCAACATGTTTGGCAGCACTGGGTAAAGAAGGGGATCCACACAACACTTCTGGTTTTGAACCACCTGAGAAGATAATATAGCAAAGGTTTGCTAGTTTGCAAGTAGTTTCTATTTCAGGTATTATAAGATATAAAAATACAAAAATATTTGCAAGCTACCTTCATAATACAGTTCAGTTCAGTTTTGTAACATGGAAAACTGACACAACGAGGTGAGGTGCATCTATAGTTAAGCATCTAAGTTAGGAACCTATAATAAATTAAGCTCTATATGCTCCTCCAGGATCCTTGGGAGACAGGGAACTTCTGAAAATTAATGAAGATATGGTGATAACCAAATTGTCCATAATGTCACAAAATGTCTGTAGCATAGCAAAGAATTAAGTTTGATCTCTTAGGTCCAGTAGTTCATAGTCCCCCATTCAACAACAGAGAATGTAGTTCTGGCACTAAGCAAGCTAAAAAAGACAAAGCCCAATATACAGCAGTTCTCTTCAAATTTAAATATAATAATTCACAAAATACAGTTAGAAGACAAAAACATCTACTGCAGAATTAATTATTTCAGATATATGCACTGTACAGCCTCAGCATAGTTCTCATATAATGAATGTTGTAAAATACACCAATGTCACTGACTACAAAACAGTCAGGCATGCTCCCCTTCACCTTGGCAGACTCAGTATCACCACAAATGGAATAGCAGAACGAAATGCTCAACGAGAAGAGGTCAAAAATAAACTCAATAGTTAAATTCAGACTCAGCATATGCTATTAAAAGATCAGAGGCTGAAGAAAATGCAGCTTCGACTTCTAAACATCTTTTCTGACTACTCAACACTTCTAGTGATCTATCAAACTAAGAACACTTCTAAATATCTTTAAAGTTCTCAATGTATTTGCTCTGCTTTCCTCCCACTTCCAGTATTTTGTTAGCACAGTTTTATGCCCTTTTCTACCAATTACATTTGATTAAGAAGAGTTTCCTGATCTAAGCCAGATGCAACATTCTGATAGTAGACAAGAGCTGGTTTAAGTTACTTTTATACAAAGGATTCCTATGTGTTACCTGCAGAGGTCAAGTAATGACTAATCTATAGAGCAGATTTTTTCAGAATGCATTTAAATGCTCCTATCTGTAAGGAAAAATTAGCATGTACTCCTTCAGAAAGCAAGTACCATTCACTGTCTTAAGGAGTCTCAGTTTTGTCTTGGTGTGATTTCCCTTTACAACACAGATGATGGGAGTTCGGTCTTTTCTGAAGAAGGACTTAAGATACTGTTAAGCAGGTATTGCATTATTTTGTTCAGGTCTGTCAGATAGGATTTGGGGTAATTTTTGTCAGTTTTGCCGTTTGTTTTTTTTTTAACCAAAATTGCAGACTGACTCCATGAAAAATAAGACAGATCACTGTATCCCTCTGACTGCTAAATCAGCAGAAATGTTCTTTATTTCCTTCTATCACTATTCTGTCTGAGCAATTTGTACACTTTCTTAGTGTCTTTAGGGTCTTTGTCGAATAATTCTGGTTAAGGTGATGTGAAGGTGATATGAATTGTTTCAATTATGATGTACTGAAAGAGAAGTTGTAATCTGAAATGTTAGCAAACTCTTACATAGTGACAACGATGAAAGCAGTTTCAACACACTAGACACTCATACCTTTTTGTATTACAAACACCTTATCTGCTAAGAGAAACCACATCACATCTTATAGGATTCAGCAAAGTTCTGAAAGGTAGGTGAGGATAAAGGGAAAATTGACTAAATGGGACTACCTTAAAAAAAAAAAAAAAGCATTTAGGTAAGGCCACTCAAAGCAAAAACCTTACCTGTTACCAACCCTATTAAAAATACCAATAAAACAGGCTCTGTTTAAACTACTCATCTTGATCAGCTGCATACCTGCAGTTCCTTTGTACTGTGGGCATTCCTTTTTAATATGACCTTCTCTTCCACAGATAAAACAGCGTTTTTCTCTTAAGTCTCTCTCTTCCAGGTGCTTCCACTTATCTGCGGAATGCCTGGGAGTCTTTTCTCTTCCGGTTTCCACTATTGCCCTTGTTAGTTTCCTTTTCTGAGGTGTACATACGTGCAACTTCGCTTCCTTGACTGGGCTCTCCTTTTCTGTTGTTTTATTCTGTGTTTCTTTATCCTCCTTGCTTCTTTTGTCCTTGCTTTCTGCATACCTCTGGTTTTTGCTGTCTTCATAATCACGACGTCGTCTTAGTCTGCAAGAGCAGAAAAATGCTGCAGAGTTCACAGGCACACACAGAGAAAAAAGAAAAGTAAACCAAGTGCTGTCTGCTCTTGATTACATAACAGATGTATTTCACATATTCCTTCAGCAGGTTAAATAAAATTATTTAATGTACTTGAAACTTTGACTCTCCTACCAAGCAGTGCTACATTGATGTAATATATAATAATTTAACTTTATAATTAGATTACAATACAGCCTTAAATTCTAATCATTATATCTCAAAAAATATAACAGAAAATCTGTGTGCTGAAGCTGAAAATACAGTGGAACAGAAACACTGAGCAAAATGCTAACAAGGTATAAAAATAGGCTATAGTTCTATTTATTTTTTTTTGTACAATTCAATTCCTAGTCAGCAACTGGGGATATGGACAGTTGGACTGAGTGCACCTTCAGCAAGTTTGCTAATGACACCTACTAAGTACTGTGGTTGATTAGACCAAAGGGAGGCCATCAAGATGAATCTTGGCAGGCTTGAGAGGTGTGTCCATGTGAACCTCATGAGGTTCAACAAGGCCAAGTGCAAGATCCTGCAACAGGGTCAGGGCAATCCTGAACATGGATATGAACTGGGTGATGAGCGGATTGAGAGCAGCCCAGAAGACAAGGACTTGGGAGGTATTAGTGGATGAAAAACTGAATATGAGTCAGCAATGTATGCTGATGAAAGCCAGTCTTAGGCTGCATCAAAAGAGTGGCCAGCAGACTGAGGGAAGCCCCTCTGCTCTGAATCCAATTTTGGAGTCCCCAAAGCAAGAAGGATGTGGAGCTGTTGAAGCGAGTCCAGAGGAAGGTAACAAAGATGATGAGAGCACCTCCCCTGTGAGAGCAGGCTAAGAGTGTTGGGTGTTTTTTAGCCTGGAAGAGAGAAGGGTCCAGGGAGTCCTTATAGAAGCCTTTCAGTACTCAACAGGGGGCCTATAGAAAAGATGAGGAGGGACTCTCATCAAGGAGTGTAGTGTTAGGATGAATAGAACACTAAGAACAGGAAAAAATACATCATTTTGTTGCTACATAAAACCATTGCATGCCTACATCCGAGTACTACATGTTGGTCTGGTCTTAATATTTTAAGAAGGAAGAAGTAGAGTTAGGGGATGCAGAGAAAGAAAGCTAAATGATGAAGAGAGCAAGTGTCTAAGGAAGAGAGACTAAAAAGGTTAAGACTTTCCAACCTGAAGAGAAGTTAGAGGGTGAGCATTACCATGGCTTACAGAATCATCAAGACAGTAGCGTTACTAAATCCCACAAGGCTAGGATTATGGGATGCTTAGGAAACTAAAATGTTATCAGCTTTAAACATGAGAAACAGTCTAGCATACATATGAAACTGGCTGCCACAGAAGAGCTTGTTGAGGAAAATGGGAGAATCAGGTTCAGAAAAAAAAAAAAGGCAAAAAACAACCAAAGAACAAAATCACAAACAACTCCAGTCCACAAATAAGTACTACCAGGGCAGGTATGTGCTCAAGTATCTCTTAGGCAGCAACTGCAGGTGTTTGGGCTTCTTTATCAGAAGAAAAAATAAAGCAGCTTGCATGTCATCCATCAAGTTCCTGGAATGTGTAGAGAACTGCTTCTTCATGCAAATGTTAGATATGGCAGCCAGGAATAAGGCATTACTGGACTTGATACTCACAAACCAAGAAAATCTGCTTTGTAATACCTTGCTTAGTGACAGCCTTAGCTGCAATGATTGAAATGCAGTGGTGTTTGGGATACTGATGAACATGCTGAAGGTTAGCAGGAAGAAAAAAATTTTAGATTTTAGGAGGGTAAACTTTAGCTTGCTCAAAGATCATTTGGAAGGGATGCCGTGGGAAGCTTCCATGGAGAATAAAGGAGCTACAAGTGCTGTGAGTTTTTCAAGAACATTCTTCTGGAAGCACAAGAAGAGTTAATCCACTTTAAAGGTGAGGGAAGTGGGTGGAATAGGAGACCCCTTTGGCTTAACTGCAAGCTTCTGAGTTTGCTCAAAACCAAAAGGGAAGCATACCAGAGATGCAAAAGCAGACAAATACCCATTAAGAGGTACAAGGCATTGCCAGGGTGTGCAGACATGCAGTTAGAAAAGCAAAAGCTCAGCTTGAATTGGAATTGACCAGAGCTGTCAAAGACTAACAGAAGGGGTTCTTCAGATATGTAAATAAGCAGAAACAGAAGGAGAATATTGGCCCAGTGTTATAGAGTACAGGTGAACTAGTCACCAACAATGTTGAAAAAGCAGAGTCACAAGACAAATGAAGTATGTGATTAGGGAAAGCCAGCACAGATTCACCAGGGGCAAATAATGTTTTGCAAACACAAAAAGACACATGGAAAAGACAAGAAGTAATGGGCACAAGTTGCTCCTGGGGAGATCCCGATTGGACACAAGAGAAAAATTTTTCACAATAAGAACAAGCAGCAGTTGGAATAACCTCCCTTCCCAAGGGAGGTGGTGGATTCCCCAACACTGGACATTTTTAAGATAGAGCAATACAGGGTGCTGAGCCATCTTGCCTAGACCATGATTTTGCCAAGAAATGTTGGACCAGATGATCTTTGAGGTCTCTTGCAACCTGGTATTTTATGATTCTATGATTTTATAAAAGTGTGGGTGATTTTTGATTACAGCTTTTAAGACAGACTCTAAATAAAGGTTTGATTTTTACATTCACCTTACAAGTGAGCACAAAGGCATTAATGATTTTGTTCTTTTGAACTTATTTGCTGATTTTCACTATTTTATAGACATAAATCTTTAAAGTGCTTTGTCTTAATTAGGAAAAAAAAATCAATAGATCAGTTTTAAGTTTAGTCAGTTCATAATACAGAAAGGAGGCACGTCATTTTAGCACTTATTTGTTGCAAGACAGCTGCTGAATTTTGGAGGTCTGGTTACTCAGGATAAGGAAACCTCTTGGATGCAAAACAGGACACTGTTCTCATATGTGTGTGTGTAAGAAAAATAAAGCTATGACATCCTTGTCTTGCCTTTTTGTCACGAAATGCATGTTCCTGTGAACATCACCAAGATGTGTCTTGTTGGGAGCAACAGGATTCTAGAAGTAGAAACTAATAAATGAAAATATATAAATGCTTTCATGAGTGCTATACACAGCACACAGCTATTCAGCTCTGCATTTAGATTGTCTTTGACTACTGCTTTCCTGCACAATTAAGAGCAGAGTTAGTATTACTATCAAAAGCTAAGTAGTTTTGCAGCCTTCTATGAAGGCTGACAAAGATTAAGCAGTGGCTGAACACAGAACATCCATCCACCACTGCCAAAACTGCTATTGATATGTTTTCATTTCAACAGTAAAGGAAATAATCTGCAGCATGTAAAAGTCTTGCTTTAGCTTTAGTATCTCCTCTCCACAAGCCTAAGGAAAAATTCCCCACAGATGCCAAAACTGTACTCACTTTCTTCTCATGGGACAATCTTTCATGAAATGGCCAATTTTACCACAAATTCTGCAGCATCTATCATTTGGTGCCAGTTCTCCTTCTGTTAGTACCTCTGGATCAAAAAAATACTCCTGAAGAAGAAAGCATGCATTTGAAATTCAAATTCAGACATTTGGGAAATCAAGCGTTAAACTCCAGTTAAGAATGACAGAGAAGAATAAACCTTGTGGGTGTAGCTGAACTCCTGAAAAACTTGATGAAATTAACTGGCCACTGGCCTCTTTACAGGCAATCTGCTGGCCACCAGGTGTGCAAACTCTTTTCTTAAAACTGCAGTTTTAAAAAATGGTATGCTGGTTTTGGTAGGAACTACAATTGTAAGCCAGTACAATGAAGCTCTGACTTGATTAGTATTCTGCATGCCAACACATTTTACACACAAACAACACAAAAATAGCGTAATAACTCCTATAAATATTTTGAGTACTGTTGAAATTGAAGGAGAGCTTAAAATGAGCGTAACCTTACAGTTGTGAGTGGCAAGTTATACACCCAAGAGCATGCACATACTGCTTTTAGAAGCAACTTACCATTTTTGATGGATATTCTTTAGGAAATATTTTTATAGGAGTACCAAATACCCTTCTGCCATTGATAAAGGCCTTCATTATAAAATTTGTCACTGGAAAAGAAAAAACAAAACAAAACAACCAAACAAAACAAACAAAAATAAAACCAACCAAAAAAAAAACCAAACCACACCAAAAAACCCCACATCATCCAAACATCAAATAAGCCAGTCAAATAAGATCTAAGACAAGATCTTGACTTTGTATACAAATTTGCTAACGGGAGACCTACTTTTTCTTGACAATCCAGCTCCAAGATTGTGGTTCAAATCAAAGGGATCTGTACAAAAAACATTACACACATTACTGAAGCCCAGGGTCAGTTGAGTGATATATACATGCACTTAGTCAGCCAGCTATTCCCAAAGCAGAATTAATACACTAAAATGAAACTGTTTTATAATTTACTGAAAATAAATTAACTCCATGGATGAAGGATCACAGCCATCCAGCTCAGAACTGATTGAAATGTTGTAAAAGACTAAGTTGATTGTGCCAGCAAGTGAAATTCTTTCCTGGAAAGCCGTATCGGTCAGAGAGTGGTTTAGGGTATGTTTCTAAAACACGTCACTGCATTTTCTTTATAGAGACCATGGTATTACTTACTAACTAGTAAGTATTACTAGTAATCATACACAGGGTTAAATTGGTCATGTAAATACACACTCAGTTAAACTCAGTATTTGTGAGAAAACCTCAACTGGATTAAAGCTAATTTCTTTTCCAAAGGATTTGGTCAAATCTGTTTTTGTGTCAGTTACTACCACCATTACAAGTAGGAAATCTGCTTTGCAGCTTCTTTTCAGTAGAGTTAAAAAACCTTCCAAAACTAAGAATAGTTTTTAGCACTACAGAAGCTCAATGAAAATTTTGTGATTATTTCAAAACATGAGCAGAAAACAATTTATAACCCAGTAAGAGAAAAATACGTAAGCCTTATTGAAAGGCCAAACTTTTCATGCGGGCATTATAGAAATTCCACATACTAGTGCACTTCATCACTTATACCTTCAATTACAATGTATTTGGAGGTCCACTGTTTCTTGAAAGTTGTAAGCAGATTTTTCCTCCTAATGCAGATGACATGCTCTTTAAAATCAAATTCTTCTGTGTAGAAACGAAGAAGTCCCAGCCACAGTTGCCCAACAGATTCAGTGTTTTTGCCACAGTCTGGCCAAACAGCTGACTGAAAAATGACAAATAGTTTAACTTCCATTCCATTAGGCAGAATAATTTAAATTGAGTTTCCAAGTTACAAAACTCTTATTTTATAAAGAAACACAATTGAGCTACACCAGAATACTTATCTTCCCTTCATAATTGGCATCAATAATCCAACATTGATTTTTAAATATTAAAAAATATTAACAACAGAAGTGGAGAATTAATAAGATTTGTAACACTAGATTTTGCCTGTTATTAAAAAAAGAATTTATTAATTAACTTTATGTGTCTCTTAATACAAAACTATTCAAGAAGATTAACCAGCTATGACTAAATATGCAGATGGTATTAGTAGGAATTACCGCCACTCCGTAATGTGACACACAGAACAATCAATCACCGTTAACACCTTAAAATATTTTTTTTTGTACACAGATGAATTACAACCAATTAAAGCTCTAGAGCATGGAACAGCAATTTTCAAACCAATAGCTACTCCACTTCCATTTATATATTCAACCACCATACTTGAAGATCATGTTTCTTAAAATGAACTCTTTTCCACTTGTGAAGCTGCAGGTAACAGCATTTCAAATTAATAGGATTTACTCACCAACTCCTCTATCTTATCAAAGAAATAAACGTTCCAGCCATCAACTAAAATTTCAGGCTTTTTTGGTTCTTTGTAGATCTGAAAGCATAATATTGAATTCATTAGCAGAGCCCTTCAGATTCAGCACTGACATTATTCTGGTCGATATTGTGTACAGGTACTCAGTTCTTTCTTGATATACTGTACCTCTTGAAGAACAGGAATGACAGGTGGATTTCTCTGCTGAAGAAAATAAAGCACCATAAGAGTATATGCATAAGAAGAAAGGCTGCCTCGTGATGCATCTCCAATGTCACAGATCTAGAAAAAGAAATGATTATTATCTTTCATGGTTATCATGTCTTGCTGCAGGTGCTACTGCTTCCAGAATGTCTGAAACACACTTACCTTTGTAAAGACTTTCATTGTGTAACACAGGTATTTCACTCTAGGATCAATGGCTGCATATGATGATAGGAGTCTTGTGTTATGCAAGGCCTATAAAAATAAGCAAGTTAAATAGAAAATACAAGAGCTCTGAAGAAATGAAGGAATAAATTGCAAACAAGAAAACCTCTAAGTTGTGTGCTCAAGAAATGCACATATGAAGCCCTGTGTAGAATCTGTATCAAGAAAGGAAGCACTCAACAATGAGGTTACCACCTGCTCTGTTAAAAAGCTGATGAATATCCTTAATCTGCACAGTAGTACAAAGCAGCATTCACAGAAGAGTACTTCAGAACAAGAAGCATTTATCTACTTGGAGACCAAATGAAGGAACAGGTCTACCCAGGCAGTGGTCCTAACACTCCTGTCAACATGTGGTCCCCCAAAACAAAGAACCATTTGCTGAGGAGGGTGTGGGTGATGATGAGAGAATGCCTCAAACATTCACAGAAACCTTTCCCTGAAACAAAGCCTCATATAAAGGGGAGACTGAAATGAAGGAAGATTATTGAGGAGTACCAGAAGCCTAGGCACCAGCCTTGAAGAGTTACAAGAACGGAGCTGAAGGGGCACCATGAGAGACAGCAGAGGAAACACTGCGCCACATGGCATGAAGCCAACAAAACTGCAGAAACTGGGGAAAAAGGTTAAGATGGCAGGGAGAGATCACAACCACCAATTCAACTCAGGGCCAAAAAGACTTGCCCTCCCACACCTGCTAGGAACATGCATGCTAATTTACACAGTGAGCAGGAACAACTGAACCAATAATGAACTATGTGGTAGTTAAGACAGAAGGCTCCAGAAGTGGTGGAGTCCATAAATACAGGCATGCAACAACTTCAGGGGGTTCTCTCTCTCTCTCTCCACCAAACAACTAATGCTGGATCCAGGACTCATGATGTCTCCATCTCTAACTTTTCTTCTCCTGTTCTCTCTCTCTCTCCTTTCTTCTTCCTAAAATCATTAAGTAACACAAGGCCTACTGTGACCTTTCTGAGTTCACACAGCTTGAATATCTGTATTTTTAGTTTTATAATTAAAGTATCAGCCTTTATGATCATGTAACCAAAGTACATATAATATCAGCCTTTATGAATTACTCCTTCTATAGTTCTAATTAAAGCTAATGGTTAAATACAGACTTTGAGTGTCATTTCACCTTAATCCAACTAAGGGGATTCATGAATCGGAGTTACCTCTCCCCTCTATCCATGGGGTGGGATGTCACAATCTACTACTGAATTTTGAAAATATTTGGTGAAAGGCAAGTTCTTTACCTAAGAGATCTGAGACCAGAAATGCAAGAGCTATCAACTGATCCATATAGATAAATAACTTCAAGAAAACTTTCAGACCTACTGGTTGAGGTATCTTCCTCAAGTTCCCCTTGAGCTCATAAAAAAAACTTAAGAAAGTTTGTGGTTCTAAAACTTTCTTGATACTTCAAGGAACTGGCTTTTGAAGTTCAGAGACACTGAAAATAACCTGCAAAGTTGTATTTAAAGTATTTGGCCAAGAACCTGTGGTTCGTTTTTTTTTTAATTTTAACACATGTTCAAGTTCAGGCAAGCTGGATTTAAAATCACTATTGGAGCTCCCAAGACTAAGCAAAAGCTATGACAGGAAGTTGAGTGTAGGAAAGCTGAGGTTTTATTATTTTGTCTCTCTCATTTTCTGTAAATGACTTAAAACACCTGAATCACTATTTCTTACTATTACTGAAGAACGAATGTATTTTCTTTGAGAAGTGACAACTCTGAAGTCACAATTGTGCAACTGACTCCACTCAGCCAAGTTAAAGAAAAAAGTTGTCCATAAATCTCAAGCTGCAATAGATAATTCGAAACAATTGATTATTGAACGTCAACATAAAATCCTTTCAATCTCAAGAAGCAGACCCACATTTTTCAGTTACAAAGAAAACATACAGTAAGAAAGGAGATAACCTTACCAGAGTATTATATAAACTGATGTCTACTTCAAGACCACTTCTAACATGGAAAAATTTTACAATGGGGACTTTAGCAGTTGTTATAGGCAAAACATTTCTTAAACCTAGGGTGAAATGTTTAATTAGTGAATGACTACAAAACAGTTGCAACAGTATCAAATGACTCTATAAACAACTCCAAACTGTAGTAAAAAGGCTATAAAAGAAAATCTTAGTTGATACCAAGATTCTATTTTGGTTATATTCTAGTATTGATTTTAGGTATCTGTCAAACATGATGAATCTGCTAGATATAATTTCTAAGTTTAGCCCCCCAATAAAACAAACATCAGTCTAAATGTTACCAAAATACAAGCTTAAGAAATCATTTATAGTTTGCTCCAATTGTATTAAGCTCATGTTAGATACACTAAAACAAGCACTGTGAAATGATAGCTTCTATTAGGGAAAACAGGATGGTCATTGCAAACTTGTATCAGCCTACCGTTTACTACTAACTTATTAGGCTCTGAACATAAAAATACAACATAACTACTAATGTGAAACCTCAAGCTTAGCCTAAGGTTTGTTCATATGCACATAGGTTATAAATATATTTATCTGTCCAATTTGGATCCCATCTTGTAACATGATAATCTCATAAACCTAAAAGAAATCCAAATGTTCACAACATACAGCCTCATTCTTACCAGCATTAACCTCTTCAATATGGTTTTTATCTTAAAATATTTTAACCTACAGAGCTTCAGAATGATCTCCCTGCAGCACCTCAAGTCACAAACAGAACCATTAATTTTAATTTTCAAGAAAGTTACCTGACTGCTTGTTGAGAACTTTTGCTAAATCTTCAATTATTCTGATGCAGTCAAGTCCCTAAGACATTAAAAAAGTAAGTTGAAAGATGTTATCTGTTACAAGTATTTTAGGTAAAGCTTCTACTAGTTGCCATTTAACTTACAGCTGTATAATTGAGGGTCTCATATCATACAGAATCATGTGAATACTGGAAATTGTTTCAAAACAGCATTTGTAAAATCAACACTAGGTGGTATCTCAACAGAGGCTTATGAAAGGTTTATATTAGGTATGACGACATTGATGTTCTTTTCCACTGTTTAGTTATATATGCCACAAAGCACGTCATTTATCTGCACAGCTAATGCTAGAACTAATGGTAGTGCAGAATTCAGAGGATGACTACTTGAGAGTAGTTCTTAAAACTCACATCTAGACCAACAGCAGAACACCCTAAAATAATCTGCCTTTGTGGCACCTACTTGTGTTTTCTTTTAATTTGAAAAGCTTTTACAAAATAATAAATTTGTTGTGCTACATACATGATATAACCATAAAATTGTGCATTGAAAAAGTATTTTCAAACTACCTCAGCAGTTTCTCGCCCATCCATTGTCATACAGATATCAAGGTCACTTTGTTTGAAGCCAAAGCCATTTTTTGAGGAGCCAAACAAATTCAGCTTGGTTCCTGGAAGAGATATGATGAGTTAAAACCACATACTGACACCAAATCTCTGAGACTGTAGAAATGCATGTCTTTAACACAGGTATGAAAATATTATTTTTCTGTGGTACATCAAAACTTACTTTCTTACCAATTTTGATGATGAAACAATCTTTGCTTTTATTGATTCAAATAAACTGCCTGACAGTTCCAGAAACAACTTAGGTTTTCTAATAATTAAATCATCACCTTGCAGACCCAAGCTGAAATCTGATAAAATGTGTAGGACTACTCCCTACAGAGATTTTCAGACTAAGGGATATATTTGTCCATATACCAGGATCCAGGCAAAAAATCTTTTGCTGATTTTAAAAGACTGTGAACTGAAGGCCAGATAGTACAGCTGAGAACTCCAGAAACATACGAAAAAAACCCCAAATACCTAAGTTCTGCAAATAGGTCAGATGATGTGCCTGTATTTTAAAATATTCCAAACCCAGTAAGTTTCAGTAGGAAGGATTTGTTGCTTGTAAAAGCAGATACAAGTCTGTCTAATGAATAAGACTAAAATAACAACTATAAAACTTCCACTACTGCCTTATTTTCTCCTTTACTTGCCATTGTTCCTTCCTAGTAATGTGTTGTATATATGACTAAGCCAAAAATGACTTAAACCAAAGCCTTAAAAGACTTAAAATGAAAATTACTATAATGAAGTATAGCAATGCTGAGCAACAATCTAGGTTAAGTGTTCAAAATTAAAGTGTTTATTATGCTGGCATGATAGTTTTTCTTGGAAAACACATATAAAGGCACCAAAGTATAAATACAAAGCTAGAACTGCCTAATTACCTGGGAAATCCTGTCTAATGAAGTTTTCCAGACTTTGTCTTATATGTTCCCGAGCCTGATCCTCTACAATATTTGGAGCAAAGTCATCTTAAAAAACAAACAAACAAACAAAAACAACAAATGACAACAATTCAGGCAAACTGATCTGCAGAAAAGACTCAACAGTAAAGATTCAAATGAAAAAAGTGAGGGGTTTACAGTGGGAAGGGGTGGGAAGAGAAGATTCACATGTGAAGGAAACAAAGCAAAGATGAAGTAGAAGAAATACCTGTTCAAAGAAAAACATTAATTAGACAGACAATGCATTTTGTCTGGTCAGAAATGGCGAGAGAGAAAGGAGGAAAGTTGGGTCACTCTGAAAAGAACAAAAGTGGAGAAGTGTTACAAAACAGTATTTTGACTTCTTTTTTTTTTCTAGCACACTGATGTCTTTGTTTACTAAAAAACAAAAGTTAAGGAACAGTAATGAAATTCGAAGTTGACACAAATGTAAAAGTATCAGTCAAAAAACCACCCAAAATTTAACTCTTAGAAATTACACTAGGATGTCTAATTGAGTAATTAGACAGCCAGTGTGTGGAAGAGAAACCTTAACAGTTTGTATTTATCTAGACACAAGCTACTCTGTAGTCCTGTTAAAGCCCTTACAAATCCTAGAGGTGGATGACATGCAGCAAATAAACCAGCCCCCTTTTTAGCACCATTAGCCTGTGATTATTTGTTTATTTTTTGCAATTATTTTTCTATCTCACAACAATATTCAAAGGAAAAAAACTTACGGTAACATTGGACACAAACTTGATCTAGAATAACTGAAAATTTGGGTGTTAGCATTGGCAGTGGGTCAAGTTCAATTTTCTTGAAGTCTTCTGGACAATCCCTCTTTAAATGACCTTCTCGTTTGCACAAGCTACATACCACAGTAGGAGACTGCAAGAACAGAACGCAAGATTGGTTTTAGAAACTATACTGCTTTAATGAATTTGAGAAACACTTTCATGTAAGTAACTGGTAATAGAACATAAGAAATATGTTTATGTTCTGATACAGCTTCCTTACCTTGCCCTTTGTAAAAGCTGGTTTACTGAATTCATAGAAGAGCTCAGATTCCGAACACTGTTCTGTTGCTGTGTAGTCTTCAAAAAGGCGTCCCTTCTCAGTAAGATCCTCTTGACTCAAACTGATCCTCAGAGGTCCTTCCACACTCACTTCAAAATGTTTGTCCTCGTATTTATTGGGGATGGAAAAGTCTTCTTCTGACAGTGCATCGTCATCTCCAGACCCTGTGTACGTGTTATCTAGGTCATCTCCAGCTCTTCTAACACCACGCTCTCTCTGGTTTAGAAGACTTGCTTCTTCCTCCTCTTCCTCCTCATCATCCAAGTTAATAATTTGCAACATTTGACTCTGTGCTGAACATAGGAATTTTTTTGGGGATTCATCCAGTTCATCAGTACCTTCAGTGCTCTGCTCATCGATGTCAATCTTGTTATCCATTATACCACTGCACTCTAAACCAAACTCATCACTCTCTGTAAGTGCAGTGTTTTGAAAACCTTCTAAGTCTGAAGTACTACATGTCTCTGTATCATGTTCATTCACTGTAACAGCAAGATCTCCACTATCACTGTCTTCATCTATTCCCTGCTCAGTAGACAAAATATTATTCCACCTTCTTTTTTGTTGTTCATGTTCTTCCTCTTCTTCTTCCTCTTCATTTCCACTCTCTGTCTCTTCACAACTTGGTTTAAAATCCTCATTATCTCCAGAAATAACTTCCTCAATTATACAGTCTGAATCATCATGGGCAATTCCTAAATTACTTATATCATCAGCCAGTTCTTCTTCTGTGAAGCTTTCTGAGCCATCATAGAGCCTTGAAGGATCCATTTGGTGTGCCTGAGCCACACCTATAGTCTCAGTTACATCATCTCCCACTACAGCTGTGTTTGTTGTACCATCCAGATTTTTCAGTTCAGGGTTTTCATGCTTTATACCACCTTTTCCATAGTTCAGCATTTGGGATTTATCCTTATTAGCATTTGGAGAGGATTTTTTGCTTGATTTTGCACTTTTTTTGTGAGGCAAGGCAAAATACTTGTAAGTTGCTCTTAGGCAGTGGAGAATATACTCATACACTAACTGGCTGTTCAGAGTTCTTGCCACATTCCTTTTGACTGAATATGGGTCTAGAAGAAAGAAGTGAGTCAGCCGTGCAGAAGCTAACTTTTTTAAAAGAAGAATAAAATTACATTGTTACAAAGTTTGAATATGCTACTGTTACTGTAAAACATTGTGTAGAAACGTAAGACCTAGGAATTGTGCTGCAGTTAATTTTTAAGTCCGCAGATTTACTTTTAACAACCTTGAAAAAAATACCCATGAGAAATACTACTTAAATTTATTTTTTTCCAAAACACATTCTACTATATTATTGGGAATCACAGTCCAATACTGAAAAATTCTGTTACTACCCACAATGTCAATAGCCAAGACAGCACCTTAGAAAATTAAAGGAACAGTTATTTGAAGTTTGTTGAGATATATATATATATATATATATGCACGTATATACCTTCCACAGCAATGCGTTTCTTAGGCCAGTCCTTTGATTCACGAGACACTGCTTCTTTGAGCCGTATGCTAATAACTGAATCGGCCATGTTGAACTCCAAGGCATAGAAACGCAGCAGTTCTACCCAGAGCTGACCAGCAGGTGCTGAACACTGCTGTCCTGAACCAAACACTAAAGGAACCTGCCACAGAAGAAAAGCTTAAATAATATTTAATGCGCAGGTGTTTAGCAGTTACATTTCCTTATATTTAATCTGTAATGTAATATTAAAAAACTATTTGCTCCTATGCTTCTGCAGTCGCAATAAAAACTGCAATTAAAAAATTGGAACAGATAATGTAAACTCAGATTATTAAACTTCAAAATTAAAGACTGCAGCAATGGCAAGTAATATAACAAATTCATAATAAGAAATTGCTTAAGTGTTTTTGCCATAATGTATACATTTCCAACATCACATCTAATCTAATGGGACAGAATGGATTATGCAGCCCATTTTTTAGGAAAACCTAAGCTGCATTGTGTCATGCATTGTCACATGCCATCGTATAGCAATACTGGTTTCTGCAAAGTTCTTATAACAAAATAAATAATAGCTAAGAAGTGTTCAAAACTAAGAGGAAATATTTTTCATATGCTTAACCTAATTCTGAGATAAAATAGCTTTGGCTCTATAAACTATATTGTCTGTCCCCTGACAGATCAAAACCCAGGGTCTTATGTAAGACATTTGAATTAACACCTGGTTTCCTGCTAGGTTCTTAGCACCAAGAGGCAAGCATAATGAGCATGGTATCAAGAAGTCATGCAAACTCTTAGTTCAGCTCATAGTTTTGCAACATTGACTCAAAACAGAAATAGAAGATGTTTTGTTTTAAAACAGCAGTGCTAGACTTCTACAGAAGTAGATTAAATGGTTCAGACCTTGCCCCTGCTTGGGGAAACTTCTTGTGGCAAATCAGAATCATCCATGGGGTTATACTCCCAAACCACAGCACCATTCTCTACTTCTTTCAGATGAAAATTACTTAATTTGTTTTCTGAGAATCCTCCAATCTAAAAGAAACAGATTAAGAAACATACACCTAACCATCATGTGAACTTTAAATCCTTCCTCTCCATAGCAGCAAGCCCAATTAAAACTGAACAAAGTTTAAAACAGCTGTTCCATGCCTAGATTATGCCTCAATCTGCTTCTCTCTTCTCCCCATACTTCTCTCCAGAAAACTCTGAGGAACGCAGTGCTTTTGGAAGGGTAACCAAATGTCACAGAACCTTATACAAGCATAAATATTATATGGTCATATATTGTAGGACTTTTCTCTCAGTGTAGAGTGTGAAGACTCTTTGGGAATAAGCGAGTCATGTACTGAAGGAAACCACGAACTGCAAGGTCCATGTAATTGGTTATGAAAACTGGAACATACACACTAAATATAGCAGGTGGCTGTAAGAACAAAAATGGCCATGAATGCCATGAATATAACACCTGAATGGTGTCCTGGAGAACTGGATTCTGGATTTGTGTCCATAATACAACTCATAATATTAAGATGCATTTCAGCTTCTAACCCAAGAAATACATTCTCCAAACCCTAGTCTGATCTCTTGGGCAGATACCACACCAGTGCGCTCCCCAGCTGCGGTCTACATTTTGAACAAATTGATTTCAAAATCCAAGACGTTGTTTTGGAATGTAGCTATGTGAATGCAGTTCTCAACACCCTGGAAGAAATTAGATAGTAGGTTGTTATTGAATGCATTCAATATTGCATTACTGAATGCCAGCTCTCCTTACTCACAAAGGGGGCAACAGAACACTTAACTGAATTACTAGGATTGTGAATTGCACCCTTACAGACAAACATACAAAAGTTAGGTGTAGTGTGGCTGAACTTTCAGTCTTTCTAAATTCCTGCAGAAATGGATGGCTTATTGCTTGGCTCAGAATAGCTGACATGTTACATGCAACTTTTAAGTGTTTAGTTCTTTCATACACACTATTTGGTGTATTAACATACATACCCATGATCCCAAATATACAGGTAGAAAAGGCTCTTTCCTCTGTTGTAGAAAGAAAATAACCATTAAAGCGAACACATAAGGTGACAAGCCTCCCTCTTCAGGATGATCAACACAGCACAACTGTAAAAATAAATTATGCAGTCATTACAGTTTCAAGCAAATCTGTGGAAAATATTCTTTTAATTACTGGTCAGAAGTCTGTCACACTAAATACTGACAGAAACTCAGACATCTTTGATGTCTTGTCGAGATGGACTTTGTTGTCAAGGCCTGCGTATTTATTGAGTCATATTATTACCATAAAATGTTTAGTTTAAGAGCTATAGGATGCAAACTGCCAAAACATAAAGCATAAAGCACATCTGCAAAAATACCAACTCATTTTATGCAGATACAGTACAAATCAAAAGCTTTAAAGCATTTTTTTCTTAAATCATATTTTAATTGCAGGCACACAAAGCTCTGGAACAAGTTATTTTATTTCACAAAAATTTCCCATCTACATATGGAAGCAAGCGGCTTTTTATTTCGTTTCCTTCATGATGGATTAAGTGTATGGGAAACTGGTAATTCCATTTCATATACATTTCATATATATTGCTTTGACTAGTTTGGTAACAGAGCAGTATACTTAAGAGTATGCCACTAACTGGACCTTAAAATTCCACTTTTGAAATTACTGGAATATTCTAACACACAAATGTAATTATATAATGTATAAAATTTACAATTTATAAGAACATTAAATATCCTTTTCCCAACTCTTCTTCTAAAGATAGTTTCAGCAACTGTTTTCTATACCATACCTACCATCTTAACAGCGTAATATCAATGTTCATTCAGTATTTATTCAAAGATGGGGCAATACAAACTTCTCTTACCTTTGCCCAGTACCTGAAGGCAATCACTAAAGGTACTACAGTAGGTTCCAGTTTTCCAAGTGCAGCCAAATGGTTTGCTGTCAGACAAGCATTCTCATTCCCTGCGCTCACTTTACAAATAAGGCCACTAAAACCCAAAAATAAACAAAGTACAAGATCTTAGAGGTTTTTTAAGAAAAGCCATAGGTCAGATGACACCTCACAAAACAGTACAGCAGAAGGCTGTAAGGAAAGACTTAATAGTATCTCAAAGTCACCATACCTACATTAAAAGGAGCATGGAAAACAAATTTGATTTATGGTTAGGTTGAAATATATGCATTGTAATTTTCTGTAAAAGTGTTTTCATATACAATTAAAATTTAAGTACTTGTTTCTAATTATATTAATTCACTGAACTAAAAAATAAATTGAAAAAATTACAGTATTAATTTCCCTCATGAATTAAAAACATCTTCCCATACCCCATTCATCAGAAAACAGCTTCCCTGCTGTTTCCACAGCACAGGAAACGTTTTCAAATAGTGAAAGATCAAGGTAGCAGCAAATAACGTGTAATATTTCTATACCAGTAGGTGTTTATAGAATGTTTCATGAATCTTAAGTGATATCCACTAAATGGGCAAAACAAAAGGTCTTTCACTGATTTGCAGAATACCAGTGAAGCTAAGCAAGCTGATCTTGCCCTTACAAAAATCTGTAATTTAAACATGGTATCTACATTACCTATAAGTAAGGAAACCTTCTGCTTAAGCAGTTCCCAGATGGAAGGGTAAGGGTACATGCTGGAAGCCATAATGGTTAAAGGGATTGGGAAATACACAGCTGAGGATAGAATAACCCTTACCCTCTTATTCTAGGCTAGGAATGACTTGCCCATGAGTGTTAGTTTGTGTTTCAAGATCCATGGAACTGTAATAATTTAGTACAGAAACGTCATTTTTCAGATGTTGGTACACAATTTACATTGCTATATACTATTAGAACACACAAAGTGACAACCGAGACCTTTGTTTTTCTCTGCACACCACCACCGGTATTCTAGCATGGAAATCTGCATCAACTTCCGTAAAAGATTCTACGGGGAAAAAGAGAAAAAAGAAGCCAAGTTAAACATGGTGCTGACAAAAGATATCTTAAACTGGATGCAGCTGGAAGACTACAGCTAGAACATCAACTTCTTAATAAAATTACTAATTTTGACACAAATAACTCAGTACATCTGATAGATTAATTCTGCCACTCTTTTAAAGCAAGTTTTTCATTTGTGATGGGAAGAGTATGGTCTATACTCTATGATAAGCACTTTCTGTTAAGAAAATACTCAAGAAAAAAACGTAACTTTTCAAAATTCGTATACACGGTAGACATAATTAAGCAGTTATATTTTGGCTAAGTGCTGACTTCAGTAATTCAGGTCATTATAGTAATTCAGTAAAAAAGACAGACCAATGACATCTGTGAAACAACGTTAATATGAAAAATGAAAACAGTAGAGCATTATGTCAGTACTAGACAGACAGAAAATATCCAAGTTTATTTTTCCTGGTCATCTAGAAACGCTCTTCATAGGTATACAACAGGCTTAGAGATATCATGTAGTAACTTCTTACTATTCTCGATTTTTTTTCCCTCTTACTGTTTACATAGATTTCCAAGCGCAATTCTGCTACATTTTTATCTTAACACTAAATAAGTACAGAAGTCTGTACTTATTTACAGCAGTAAATATTATTTATAGTAATATTATTATTTACTGCAGTACTTATGTACAGCAGTCCTTTCTCCAAGTGGAGTTCATTGATCCAAACCGGGCTTCTTTTTTAATACCTCACTGGTTCACTGGAAAGGAGACTATGAAAAAATTGTACATAACCAACTAAAAAATTCTGAAAGAACGTTTTTGTGATTGTATACAGCCATTTGGACACTTGATTTTTTTGAAAAACATCTTGCTTTTGCCACTGGAATATTTCAAAAGCCTTGTGCTCTGTCCCTGAATCTTCTGACTCACAGGAAAAGGCTTTGCACAGTATTAATATAAGCATCACTTGTTTTCAAAACACATTCAAGATCTTAACTTTTCATAGAATCTAGGTCTTCATTCCTTCAATATGGTTGAACAATATCCCTCTTGTCAAAGACTGTAATAGTAATTTGACCAGACAAGAAGATGCACATGCAATAGGGGTGGGGGTAGCAGTAAGAAAAATCTAGGTCCATAAATGTATGCATGCAATACACATGCTCAGATCTACATGGTCTGATTATCCAACTGCAGGCACAGAACAAGGCAAGAAAGCAGTAAACTTACTTTTTGCAATATGCACTTGAAAGGACAGAGTTTTTTCCTGTCTTTTCATGTTTTGCATGCATATGCTCAAATTGTTTTAAGTACATTTTTTTTTTTAAGTCTTGACATTTACTTGCCTGTATTAATGCATAGAGTTGTATTTATTACCCAAAAAAAAAACATGTCTGCATACAGTCATTTGTACATGGCCTCACTGCACTAACAGGCAAATGCATATAATTATAGGAAAAGAGCCCACAATCTGAAAATATATTAAAAAGTTTCTGATCACATGTTAGAAGAGCTTAGTCTACTTTCTCTACTGTACATGGCTAATAGTGCAACCTGGGGAATCAAAGAGAGCACACTCTACCTTGTTTAATGACATCTTCCCTTACAATGTAGAAGAAAACTTCTCACTAGGAATTTCTCAAATAATGGAACTTTAAAAATAACTGAATATAAACCTAAGTTAGTACTGCCAATGGATTTTTTCCTGCAGTATTTTTAACCCTCACGTCTTTCTAAAAATAAATAAATAAATAAATAGCACGGTAGCATGTGGTTTACCTGTTCAACAGAGGTGGAATTCAACAACAGTAAGCAGTAATAGTTTAAAAGAATTGAGAAGGCAGCAATTCTTTCTTACCACTGTTCTGGAGACTTTCTTGCACAAGTAAGAGAACGTCTGGTTGGGTCATCTGTCAACAAAAGTAACAAAGTTGTTTTCATAGCTAGAAAACGGTGATTTCCCACAACTCAAAAAAAAAGTAAAACATCACTCCTACTCCACTTCTGTTTTCCTTCCACAGAGGGCAGCAAGAAAGAAACAAAATAACAGCAACTGAGAAAAAATTGTTTAGTCCTTGGTTATCAATAAAATATATCAAAAGGAACACAAACTCTGCCTATGTTGATGAAAAGAAACACATCTTGGAGTATTTTTAAGTAAAGCCATTTTTACGTCTATCAAATCACAGAACTGTAGAACCTAACCATAGAATGGTTAGGGTTGGAAGGACCTTAAAGATCATACCTGGTTGTGGAAAAAAACACTAAAAGAGATACTATTTCAGTGTGCTCAAATATGATTGCCTCTTGACACTATAGGTCTGCCTCATATCAAAAACTGGAATAATAGCTTTTTAAAATTATATGCACTTTATGAACTTAAAATTATTAATTGTCCCTGTATTTCCATCTGTGTTTCCTAAAGGAAATGCTAAATTTTAAATATGAGACTGCCAAATCATCTACAGCAGATGTTAAGTTTAAGCATGGAATCAAAAACTTTTCACAGTACTTAATTTCTTTTAAATGCTCAAGCAGAAAGATGTATAGAAACATTTAACATGATAAATTAAGAATTCAAATTACTTCAGAGATAAATGATGTTAAGATGGTTTCATGACTCAGAAATAACCTAGCAATCAAAAACTCTGATGTGCATATATCAATACAGAAAAAAAAGATCATGGAAGTGCCATTTAATCCAAAGAAGACAAGGTAAATAATGACCTGTCTCATAGGACTGCCAGAAGTACACACATTTTAAGTGTCTTCAGAAAGAAAATGTGGCAAAACACAACTATGTATTATATTTCCTCATCAATACAGATGTATGAAGCAAGGAGTGTTATTTTAAGACTATTTTAATGTGGTAGCTCTGTTCTACCCCACAAAAGTGGTACTACCACACTGTAAGTTATATTTAAACTATAATCTATACAAAGGCACAACCATTGAATACCACTTAGATGTACTTAATAAAAAGGTCTTACTTACACTGGCAGGAAACTGGATATCTATGTTTATGTCTGAAGTTTTGAAACCAAAACTGCTATAGGAGGAGCCATACAATCTTAATGAGCACTCTGCAACAAAAAGAATTACACTGCATTTACTCTATACCTAATTATAAGTCTGCAGCTACTTCATGGCATTGTCAGTAGATCTAAATTCTACACACAGTCTTGATAACCACAGGAATGAAGAAGGGTCTGCCAACAGCACAGAACTGTCTTAGCAAATCCTGCCTTCCATACTGCTGCTAGTAGAGGCTTACCACTAAGGTCAAACGCCTCCCATGTCCTGCTCAACTTCACTTTTTACTACAGGTCTGCTTGGGTAATGAAGACCACTGTAATTCATTTCTGATACAGTGTTGTATTACCATATCATGTCATTCAGATTAGTAACTAAATATAGTGTTTCCGAATTTAGCTAGCTAAGGTTTTAAATTAAGTTTTCACTTTATGAGCTGTTGTTTTCTTTCTCCAAGCTGGCATTTCTACAATCTAAAACAGATTGTAACTCATACCTGGCAATTTTTGCTGCAGTAAGTTTTCCATCACTGTTTTGATGTTGAGCCTTTCTTCTAGATCTTCATTATTTAAGCCAAACTGCTGCACTACATTTTCAATAGCAACACCAATAGCTTGTATCTGGGAAGCCGTTGGAGGAGGTAGAGCTGTCAGCAGCCTTTCTTCTTGCTTTTCCTTTAGAGATAAGAAGACTGACATTTTAATCATTTCCTTGGGCTGCTCAATATGCTACAATAAAGGCCTGCAACTCATACCAACACGACCATAGGTTGTCCAGATAATGCAGGTAATTGGAAGCAAGAACATCAAGAGAGAAACAGTGACCGGTATGAACAGTTAGATACTGCAGGAAGCTTCAGTGATGTGAGGAGGTATACATACATGTATTTAGAACATAAAAAAGTCTCCAATTCTTTTACCACCTAGGAAGTGGAAACAGGTAGGAGTTAGAGGAAGAAACAGAATACCTGCAGAAGACAAATATTTTTATCCACTTCAAGCTGAGAAAGTAGATGGAACAGAAGACATAATTAAAAAAAAAAAAAAAGTAAAACTGAGGTTATGCTGGAGATTATTTTGATGCTTATATTCAAAACAAAACTATGTAAACTTCCTTTACATATAAACAAGTCTGTAATACTCCACAAGTTCTTACAGTCATTTACAGAACTTCTGAATTGACATCTTCACTCTGACATATAAGTTATAACCTATAACTCTACCATGCCAATTATATTTGCTTATTGCTACTCTTCATTGCTCTGGACTTGATCACAAGTCTTCATTGTTGAAAGACACCAAAGAAATACACACTAACAGGAATACACTTTATGTATTCTACAAGAAGAATCATAGAACCGCAGAAAAGTCAGTTGATACAGCTTTTTTATTACACTTAAATCACCAGTAACAAAATATTACTGAGTTATACCTTAAATGAGAACAAATTCTAATAATAATAGGCATGAAAAAGTACAAATGAAATTCTGAAGTTGAGAGGGCGGAAGCAAAGTCAGTTACTCTTTTTACCAGTATTAGTAATAGCTTTTAAGAAGATTGAAACACAATAAATGTACGGCGATTTCAGAAGCAGTACAGTCTCATTGTCCTTTGTACAGTGAGGACAGTTTCATAAATCTGCATTTTATACTTTTTCTTGTTCATAACTCACCTTGAAGCTTTTCTTGTGTCTTTTCTCTTTAATATGCTTATGAGCAAAAGCCACAGACTCAATCAAAACGTCACACAATTTGCAGGTATATTTTGCTGATGGGTAGCTTCGAGGTTGCTAAAATAAAGATGTAAAAAACCCTAAAATGTAGAAAGATAGTACCTTCATTTCATTCAATACCCTTGCTAAGTTGAAGGACTGTAACTCGGTAGTCCTGAAATACTTACTTCAGCTTTCCTAACTTCACCTTTATAGGAGAAAATTCCCATATAAAATACAATGCCAGAAGAATGGTAGTACTGGGTCAATCACGCCTAACACTTTGTATTTTACAGTGGAAAATACCCAATGCCCATGGAAAAATATATTAACTGATAAATTATACAATAAAACTTTACTGGTCCACTGCCCCAGCGAACAACGATCTGATGTTAGTTAATGAATTAAAGTAGCAGTGATTTTGGGAGGCTTAAATTGCTGCCAAACCAAGATGTATTATAGTAAAAAAAACAACAAACAACTGAACAAAACCCCAAAAGAATAACCTGACTTCTTCTGACAATCCATTAACAGCATCCCTTTTTATGTCTGATCAATTCTATAACTAGACTTTCTAGCTACAGTTGGAGAAATTGCTCAGACTGTACCCTCTATATCCCATTTACAGACAAAATAATAGGAGACTATACAAGTAAAGACAGTAGCACCTTCTTCAGTCGATAAACGCAGTCTCGCTTCAATCGTTCTTCAGCTTGCCGCAACCCTAGAAGTTCTTTTTCTGATAGCACAGACTCATCTATGACTGGACCATTCACTTCATCTTGATCATAGTCATCCTTTCTAGTTCTTCTTGATCTTCTTGGTTTCCTAAGCTTCTTCATTTCTTATAAAGAGTTATGAGAACAAGTATGTCAAATAACTTCAGAGTACCACACAGCATTTTTTTTTCTTCTTTAATTCTACTTACGTGTGAGTCAAAGAAGATACAAATCACCTACCCTGCATGTTTCATGGTCTGTTCTGTGTAAATCTGACAATTGCAAGCATGTATATTTATGTCATAACCGTAGTACCTTTGTCCCAGACTACTAAAAAACATTCATTTTTCCCAATGAAGGCACCGGTCTTATTTAGATAGCTTTGTTAAAACTGGCAAAAAAAATAATAATGAAATGCAATAGATTTCACTGCCTAGTTGAAACATGTGTACGTCATTATAGGGAAAACATAGAATATATAAGTCTGGTCAGGCTTAGCTAGACAAACAAGCTAGAAGTGTACTGACCCATAGGTCACTATGAGTATCACAGAACTAATGAGTCTAGGCCAAAGACCTAACAGCACTTTGATACAGCACTACCATGGCTTAGGTGACACTGAACAATTTATTATCACCCGTAGTAACTGCCTGTTAACGTCACTTGCCTTTCAATTAAAAAAGCATATGAATCAGTCTTGCCTTCACATTATTTAATAAAGTGGGAAAAGCCCACCAACCTTATTGGCTAGATAAGTCAGTAAAAAATGATCTTGCTAAGTATTTCCACACATTTCTTAATAAAGCTATACAACTGGCAGAATTAGTATGTTTAGACAGCTTATGTTTGCAGCAAAACTTCAGGAACTAATTGATGTAAATTAACATTTCTACTTTTAAGTAAACTTAGTCATGATTTGGAAGCAGGGATTGCTACTGGCCCAAAGGATACCCATAAAATAATATCAGAAATTAATATATACAGGCCAGATTGTCACACATGACTTTAGATCACATCTTACCTTTCACTTGAGTACCTATGCAGTACATCCAGATGCATGGGATTTTTAAAGTTCCCTGCTTCTGAGAAAGTTTATGCAACTTTCTTAGACTCAAAACTACTACCGTAGCACAAGGTTTTGAATTCGTCATTATTAAAAAAAACCAAAAAAATCAGATAAAACACAACCACTCTACCAAATATTATTTATAGTTTCCTTCCTGCAATAACAGTATCTGTCTCTAATAATTGCTAAAAGATAAAAAACTTGTGTATTTTCAACCAGTTGTTTCACTCAGTTCACTAAGTAGCATGCATGTACTAGTGTAAACAGGAATGGGAAAGAATGGTAACATTTATTTCAGCAGTAGCACCAGTTTATGCTGGAATAAGCAGAGGTAAATCTGAATATGTTGCAGGAACAGTATGCCCAAGGAAGCTCCAAGGCTCCAAAGCTCTGAACTTTACACATCCCTTCCATTTGACATGCTGATTCTCCTGCTCAAACTCCTAAGACCCAAATCCTGTGTTGCCTGATGAGATTTTTACTGATCAGCGTAGCTAGAACTTAGGGGAAAATGTGTAGTAAATGTCTTTGCAGGAAAGCATGGGACGACAACCTACTAACCCACTATTTCTGCAATCACTAAGTAACTTCCAAAAAACTACAAAGAAATACTTCTAATGTTTGGTAGTTACAGTAGTGACAATCTCATTATAGGTTAATGACTACCTAAAGTACTAAAGGCAAGTCCAAGCTCCTGCAATAAAATCAGTGCCTCAGATTTGATAAACTCCTTTCTTAAGAGCTACAGGAAAAGACATAAAGGTAAAGGAAAGCAAAAACTTGCACAAAAGATGTAAAGTAAAAGGAAATGCTAAATGAAACCTTTTCAGTAATTGTTTGCTACATGACACAGAATCAGAACTTTTGAAGGGACTCCAAGAGGTAAGCTATGGCATGCCTGCGCTTTGCAGCACAATGAAATGAACTTCGTCAATTTTAAGCAACTCACTCAATCTGTTCTTAAAGGTTTTCAGGTACATAGTCTATTAACTGCTCAGACAGCCTCTGCAGTACTTAATGAGCTTAACCATTAGAAAATTTTCCTTTATTCCTCCATTATTTGTACAGCTGACATTCCTACTTAATGGCATTTGCACATCCTTCTTTTGTATTTCACCCTATATGTAGGCAATTTCTCCTATTGTGTGATTATTTTAATCAACCTTCCTGCTTTTTTGCATTCAGTTCCTACCAGCTCTACAGAATACTAAAATTTAAAAGCACATAATTCATAAGCATGCTATCTTCACTCACCATTAGAGTACTGTTGGCTTAAGGCTTCCTATCATTTTGACAAAATCAGTGACAGCTGATATCAAGGCAAAGGGCATTTAATTCCTGGACTTCTCGGTTTCAACCAGCAATAGCTTTTCTTCTCATCAGGGGGCAGACTTAAATAAAACAAGACACGTCTCTTGCTACCAGCCTGTCCTTCCATCTTGGCAGCACCTCATCTATGCCTTAGTGTTTCCATCTAATTATATTTTCTTTAAAGCTCTCTCTTTCTGCTTTGTTCTTGTGGGAAACAGTTCTACTTACGCTTCCTTATGGTACTCACATTCAATGAAGATATTATATTGATCACTGTATCCTCCCTTAGCCTGTTCTTTCTTGCATTTACTTATATACTTAGGGCTTATCCTCTCATATTAGTGCCTGTTGCCCATAGACAAGTTCAATATGCATGGAAAATTAGTTCTGTCTTATTGCTGTATTACTGTTGCTAGTACTAAGTTCTCACAATACTTATGAGGCATTGTTTTTTTCAATCTTCATTAAGATATGTTGTTACAGATCTCTTCAGTAGCTCCAAAATCCTACCCTGTATCAACTTAATTGAAACATCCCTTATGAACCTTGGCAGATTCAATAAAATTCTACCTGGAAAACTGCAAACAAGAACACTACACAGATGCTGCAATCTACTTACTCCTACCATTTATAAACAATACAATTTATAAAACACGTTCTGTATTTGCTGTAGCAATTTATTTAAAGTGCTGCAGTATAGTCAACAGTTTGCAATGCTAGACAGAACAAAAATTATTTTTTGCATTAAGAGTGAATCTTGAAAATTTACTTCTCAGTAGCATACACAAAAAGCTACTTTACTGAATAGCTATGTAAAAACAAACATGTTGATTACCAGAGCTTCCTCTCTGCATGTCTGGCACAATTTCACTCATTAAGTCTTCCTGAAGTTGTCGTCTTGTATTTCTGTTTCCAGCACCTTCAACCTCATGAAGAGAGCCCCTTCTTGACTTGCTATACACTGGCATCCAGGCAACAGATCTGTACTCCCTCCAGCTGTCAGAAGGACCATGGTGGTCATCAGATACCCACTTCTTCATTTGGTCTCTCTGAGTATCATTTAACTTTGCCCCTTGACTGCAAGTTGTGATTTTAAGTAAATTTGGGCTACTCAAAACATTGCGTGGCCCTTGTCTGGGACTGCTTCCATAATGACTTGGTGTTCCCTTTTTCCTTTGCGGGTTGGTATCTATTTTATTGCTATGGCCATTGCCGTATTCATCCATGACTCGGCAGTCTTTCTGTAAGGAACTATATTTTAATTCTTCCTGATGTAAAGTTTCCTGTTCTTTGTTTTGTTTGGCAAAGCAATGTTTTGCAGCATCTCCCATGGCTATTGCTGTTCAGCTCCGTGATCCCCACCTAAAAATTAAAAAAACAGAAGTTGAATTTTAAAATTAACCAAGTGATAAACACTGGTTATTATTTGTTACAGAAATCTCAACAATCAAAGCCCTGGCTTTGTAATAGCATCAAGGCAAGCAAGTCTCGGTGGAAAGCAAAGTTTATTCCAACAAAAAGAAAAATGCATTCCAAAATTCAGCTAGGTTTCTCCTCTTAACATGTCTAACAGGTATGCACCACCAAATGCACAGTCAGTCTATAGCTTTCTGAGGCTTAAAAGTCCAGATGTCTTTAGGAGAGATAACTATATTTATGAGTCCATATCAGCCTGTCATGGTTTGACTTAGGATTGGCAATTAATTAAACCAAAGACAACAATGCTCTCGACCCCCTCCCATCCAGGTAGGGAAGGACAGAAAAAGAGAGACTTGGCTGGATTGCAAACTAAACTACACAGCTTTAATTAAACACTAATAATAAACGAAAATATGTACACTCATATACAAATGTGTTCAGGAATGTGCAAACCCCTATTGTCTCCCCCCACCCCCAGCAACTCCCTCAGCACTCTCCTGACCTGTGAGCAGTCTGGAAAGTCCCGGAGCTGCCACAGAGAGTGTAGAATTATGAAGGTCAGGAATGCCTAAGGATCAATGGTAATAGATGGACAGAGTCCTCCCCGAATGCCAGCCATGGACAGAAAAGAAGGGAAGAAGAAGCAGGAAGTTTTCTGTGATCTTTGACCTTTGTCTGAGCTTACGTAGATATATGGAATGGAATATCTCTGGCCAATTTTGCTGTCTGTCTAATTCAGCCTCCAATGGGGAGGGGGGGAGCTTTGAAAGAACAACTGAAGGAACTCTGTAGCATATAGAATATGTAGAATGCAAACACGAGGATGGCCTCAAAACCATTGTACATAATTTGAATATTCCCCTTTCCTGACAGCAGATGCTGTTCAACTTACTAAGGATTAAAATTGCCATCAGAGATGTAGAAGCTGAGTAGCAATCCATCAAACAAATCTGACACAATGATTACAAAACAATGATTACACTGCCCAGTGTGTTTTTTACCTATACCAGCGATCTGAAGTCTCACATTACTGGGTATTAAGCACTCGTATTATTCCAGCATTCTCTGAAACATCTGGGCTACTGATTTGCACTCCCTCCTCCCAATTTGATCACATCCATGTTCTTATTGTAAAACATTTCCAGGGAGTTGTAACTGCTATGTTAGCATAAACCTGCATGGATTGTGAAAGGAGGAGTTACCTGGAAGAGACTGGCTACACGCACATAGGCAGCAGCAGTCACATTGACACTGAATATATAACTTAAATATAACCACCTACAAACAAACAAAAATGGTTTCAATTTTCAAAAGACATGTATGGGCTTAAGGATGCAGAGAAGGCTGCAGGGCATTTACAAGATGCACCCAAACGGCAGTAAATGCCTTTCCATTGCCTTTAATACGAGAGTAGGGCACCTGACCTTCTTAAATGTCTGGCTTTTTTTAAGTTCTGCAGGCCTCAAAGGCACCGTTTAAGCATCTCAGTGTCTGCTTTCTATAGGCTTGAGGCTTTTAGTTTTTATCCTCCTCTTAAGCAGAAGAGGTCGTTTGCTATTGCATGAGTGACAAAAAAAGTAGCATTCCTGTCCTAAAGATCTCAATTCATGTACGACCCTGGAGATGCAGCTCTTCTAGCTAAGAGCCGAAAGAGAAGTTTCAAGCACACAATGTGAACTTGCTTCCTATTTCAGGGAAGAAACTGCCTCAAATTTGCATTTCAGAGTGATCTAAAACCGGCTTGCTTTAGTCATCCCCAGGAGCAACGCCCACAACCAGCGGCCAGGCCAGATGACGACGCGCTCCCACGGCGAAGGCCGGCACCGCGGCCTCGGAGCTGACGCTCGCCTCCGGCTCCCAGCTGGACCCGAGGTGCTGGCCTGGCGGGCGGGCTGCCCCGGAGGGTCAGCAGCAAGGCAGCTGCGCGACGACATGGTTCCTGCGGGGCCAGAAGCGGCGGGCAGCGCCGGCCGGGCTGCCAAGCGCAGGCAGGCGGAGGTGTGACGGTGCTGGCCCCGTCACCAGGGCCGGGGCTCCCCTGCTCCCACGCGGCAGCCCCTGCCCCTCCTTCCAGTCCTCCCACCTTCTGCCTCGCCCCCAACAGCCCAAAGCCCTGGGAGCGGCCTGGCGGAAGGACAGCCAGGCGGCTGCTGCCGGGCAGTCCGCGGGCAGAGGGGCCGGCAGAGGGGCGGGCTGCGGCCCAGGCCGGGAAGGGAGGCGCAGCGGCAGGCGAAGAGGCACCGGACGCCGGGGACATCCACCCACTGCTGGGGAAGGCGTTGCCCGGGCAGCGGGCAGCAGCCACCACCCACCGAGAGAAAGGCACTCACCGGCCGCCACGACCCGGCGCCTACCGCCGCCCCGCCATTGTGCCGCGGCGGAAGCAGGACCCGTCCCCGCGGATGCTCCGCTCCAGGCTTCCGGCAGCCCGGCCCCGCCTCCCGCCGGGAGCGCGGGCGGGGCGGCTGGGACGGGCCCTGCCCAGGGCTGGGGGGGGTTGGGCGCCGCCGCCGGGAGGAGTCAGCGATTATCGCTCTGCGGAGCCCGGCCGCGCCGGCCGGGGTGTGCGGGGCGACCCGCCGTGCTCGTCTCGTAAATGCAGCGGGGAAGGAACGGGTCGGCACGAGCAGCCGCAGGAACAGCGCAGGATGAGCTGCTGCAGGAGAGTCCCTGAATGTGATGTCGAGAGCTGCAGGTGCTTTCGCGCCGCTGCGTACCAAGCTACCTACCCCAGTCGAAGTAGCTAATTTTCAGAGCAAATTATTCAGAAGAAACAGAAACAAACGACAGGAAATGGGAAAGGCAGGGCAGGTGGGGAAGAGGATACGTATCTTGGTTTCTTCCTGTAGAAGAACTTCTTTCCCTTATCACTAAACCTGTGTGTTTTGTGAATGTTGATTGTGCTTGCACAGCCTCTTCCTTTTACAGCTTCCTCCTGTTTCTGCATGCCCTCTTAATTATCAAAGGACTGCCTTGTTGGGGAGGGTATCTTCCTGCTGCTCTTTTGCATCCCTGTTTATGGAGAAGATGTGCTCTTAAGCTACCTCATGAGGTGGTTCTCGTGAGAATTCATGTTCCCATTCCAATCCAGACTTCCTTAGCAAAATTAGTACAAGTGCACAGATTTTGAAGGGAGACTTCCCAAAATTACTTATGGTATATTTCAAAGACCGCACATTACAGCTGTAGAACCTAGTGCTTTGCATCAGCACTTGGAAGTTACTTTTGCCTTCCCCTATATGACTCCTTCAAAATAATAAGTTTCCTAGCAAGACACTTTCTGGAGAGGGCCTGGCATGGAAAGATAATATAACTTACCAAAACCATTGCTGTGAGCAGGTGTGGCTGGGGTGCCAAACACAGAAACGTTTCTAAGCCCTGTCTCGCCTCCTCCTTACATAAAATTATTTGAGTGGTGGCAGGATAAAAACTTCTAGTGTCATACTGGATGCAGCAGGTCAAACACTGTTCAGTTTCATGGAAACTCTTCACTAGTTCACTCATGCAAGACTGTCTCAAGCTCCTGTCTTCTTTATGAAACTGGAATTGTTGTTTTTATCAAACCCAGATTCTGGTTTAGATTTTGATTGGATGGATAATTGTATACTTAAATACCAGCAGTTTCTATGATCAGACTAATAGAAGAGGAAGTGAGCAAAAAGGGTTATATGTCTAAATATACATGATACTTGAAAGACCCAAACTTTGCTTAGCTGACTTTTTTTTTTTTTTTTTTTTTTTTTCCCCCTAAATAGGTATTATGAAGAGACAATTAGGCAGCTTTTGTGAGAAAAAGTAAACTTAACATACTGAATACAAATACACTGAAATGGTGTCATTGGTTAACCCCAGCTGGCAACTAACCACCACACAGCTGCTTGCTTACTACTCCCCTCCATGTCCAGTGGGATAAGGAGAAGAATCGGGGAAAGAAACTTGTAGGTTGAGATAAAAGGGCTGAATAGGACTGAACTAGGACAGAAAATGATAATAACAATAAAAATGCTACTACTACTACTACTAAGAAGAACATACAAACCAAGTGATGCACAGCACAACTGCTCATCACCTGCTGACCAATGCCCAGCTAGTTCCTGAGCTGCAGTACCTCCCAGCCAGCTCCTCCCATTTTATATACTGAGCATGACATCATATCGTATGGACTATCACTTGTGTCAGTTTGGGTCACAGAATCATAGAATGCCAGGTTGGAAGGGACCTCAAGGATCATCTGGTTCAACCTTTTAAAGTAATAGGACAGTTCATATGAGGTGCCTCAGCACCCTGTCAAGCTGAGACTTAAAACTGTCCACGGTGGGGAAATCTACCACTTCCCTTGGGGTCAGCTGTCCTGGCTGTGCCCCCTCCCAGCTTCTCACTGGCAAGGCATGAGAAATGGAAAAGTCCTTGACTAGTGTAAGCACTACTTCGCAACAACTAAAACAGTGTGTTGTCAACATTATTCTCACGCTAAATCCAAAATACAGCACAGTATCAGCTGCTGGGAAGAAAACTCTGCACCAGCTGAAACCAGGACAAATGGGAAAGAGAATTATCACATTTTACTAAATTTACCTGAAATAAGAAAAAGCAAGGGAGAGAAATTGAAAAATATTAAAAGATAACAACATATTAAATCAAGTAAGATGAGCCAGATACATATAAATGATAAGACTGAATGTTAAAAAAACTTAAAAAACAAATAGCACTATTCAGAATAATATTTTCTTTTTGAAGAATTGTAGTCTCTGGAATTCCTTGAGAGTTGTCATTGAATCTGCCACAGACTTTTTGCTCCAGCTGAAGCAACACATCACATTTCCAGTTTCTCTGTAAATACATTTACTTAGCTCAAACAAGTATTTGGTAGATTTTTAAATAGCTTTTTTTTGTGTGGTGCAACAAGTGCTATTTTCCTTAAGGAAAGCTTTCCCACCAAGAAAAAAAAAATATATGAGGTTTTTGGTTGTTTTGTGCAATAAACAAGTCCAATCAGGGATCAGAAACCTGCCAAACTGGTTCTCATAGGGATGGGATTGCTTGAGTATAGGAGTTACAGCAAGCAGAAGTGGAGTGTCTGTTTTGACTGTGACTCAGACATCTTCTAGAGCCTCACCTCATAACTACTGTCTTTGTCACCTCAGTATTTCACTGTTGCAAGACTCTCCAACTTGAAAATCTACTAGGAAATATTGAAAGTGTTGCTGCTTGTCTACATCAGTAGAAGACTGCAATGCTTGCACATTAGTCAGCAAACCTGTCTGCCGGTTATTTTACAGTGAGATTTTCCTTAAGAAAATGGAGTTGACCCATTTCTACCCAGAAGGAACTTGGCCCAGTGTTGTGTCCCCTCCCAACTTCTTGTGCTCCTCAGTCTACTTGCTGGTGGGGTGGAAAGCAGAAAAGGCCTCGACTGTCTAAGCATTGCTCAGCAGGAACTATAATCCCTATGTGATTGATACTGTTTTCAGCACAAATCCAAAGCATAGTCCCATACAAGCTATTGTGAACAAATTTAACTCTATTCCAGCTAAACCCAGTACATTTTCCACCCCTTATTCCATACAATTTACGTCATATTCAGATCCCACCTGATCCTAATACAACCTCATCAACCAGCACTTTCCCTATAACATGTTTGTGAGGTGTCCATAAATATTCATAAAATGTTCATTGACTTCTTTTGATCTATGACTTTGGGCTTTGTCTTTTATGGTGTTCACTCAGGACAGGAGAGGTGGAGTTACTGACCACGAAAACCACCTCAGGTTGGGTAACTGCTGCACTTGCACTGCTTCTTATGAGGTTTGTTCTCCATTGGTTTAGGTGGTTTCTGCTGCACTATTTCACGTGACATGCAACTCAACAATTTAAGGGTATGTCCATTGCATTTTCCATCCCTGGTCCCTTTGTACCAGGCCATAAGTTTTAACATTGCAATTAATCCCTTTTCTTGCAGCTAGTGTGACTAGCAAGAGGTTCCTGCTATAATACCCTTGGCAGCCACAGTAGTGGTGACATACATCATGTAACACTGCCATCACAACTCATACCATGGATTATTTTCACCCAGGACTGAATCATCTTCATGTACACTTTGGACTTGCCTCTCTTTCCGCATTACCCATAAAGTGCACTCTGGTCCACAAACAAAAGCAATTGCATTCTTGAAGAAGTAATAATGCAGACTATTTTTTTCCCAGCCAGTTCCTTATATGTACTACAGGGATTTTATCTCCTTCCACAGTGCACCGGTGTCCTGGTTTGAGCCAGGATTAAGCCAATTTTCCTTCTACTGATTTTTTTTTTTTTTTTTCCCCTTCAGTAAGCTCTCTTTTAACTAGAAGCAAGTGTTCCAGCTAGTGGACTGATGACACTGGAATGTTTATGTTACTGCTGAGATTCCAAAGTCATATCTTTGCCCTGCTAGCTCAGGCACTACCAGGAGATCTATGACCCACCCATAGCAGGCTGAATTGGAGAGACAGCAAAACTGGCCGGAGATATTCCATTCCATGTATCTACTTAAGCTCAGAGGAAGGTCAGAGATCGCAGAAGACAACTTCCTTCCTGCTTCTTCTTCCTTGCTCTTCCGTCCAAGGCAAGTGTCTAGGGAAGACTCCGTCCATCTATCACCGTTGATCCCTAGGGTGATGGATTTGTGACCCTCATCACTCTCCCCTCAGCTCATGTCTGCTCTGCCACTCTCTCCAGCAGTGCTCTGGGATTTTTCGGGACTTTTCCAGCTCAGGAGATGCTGTGGGAGTTGCTGGGGGTGGGGGGAGGCAAGAGGCTTTTGCACATTCCTGAACACATTTGTATATATTTGTACATATTTTCTTTTATCATTAGTGCTTATTTAAAGCTGTGTAGTTTAGTCTGCAATCCAGACAAGTCTCTCTCTCCAAAGTGTCTCAGGGATAGAAAGCATTGTTGTCTCTGGTTTAATTGCCGATTCTGAGTCAAACTGTGATAACCGGGATTTTGATTGGGCAAGGCCAAGTCAACTGTCCAATCCTCTAGTATTAACTAGCCAAGTGGCTTCTGCTAAATGTGTATCCCAGTGCTTGGATGTCCCAGGACCCATTGCTCCTAGTGTACTTTTTAACAGTCCATTGTACTACTCAACCTTCCTGGAGGTTAGTGCATGATTGGGGATGTGATACACCCAGCCAATGTCTTGCTGCTTGGCTCAGGTGTTTATGAGGCTGTTTCAGAAATTAGTCCTGTTTTCTGATTCGATTCATTCAAGAGTGCTGTGTCACCATAAAGCTTGTTTTTCAAAGCCCTAGATAGTGTTCTGGGCAGTGGCTTGGGTCACGGTATGTTTCCAACCATCCAGTAGTTTCTTCCATCCATGATGCTTGCCTTGGCAGCTTCATGGTAGTGTGATATAATAAATCTGCCAGACTTCCCCATATTGATATTTCAGCTGTTGTCCTCTATATACAAAAAAAGCTACTTGGTTTGTTTCATTATGGCACATGTTTTACATTCATAGATATGATGTGCAATGGCATCAATAGCCCAGTCCATCCCTTGATAACAAGCCTGTGTATATGTTGCATCCCTTCCTAGATGTCCTGATGTGTCATGGGCCCATTGAGCTATAAATTGCTCACCCTGATGTTCCTAGTCCAGATCTACCTGAGCCACCTCAATTCTAGCAGGCTGGTCTACCTGGTCTACATTGTTTCTAAGTTCCTCAGTGGCATGACTCTTGGGTATGGTAGCATCTACACAATGTACTTTTACAACCAGTTTCTCCACCCAAGCAGCAATATTTTGTCACAATTCAGCAGCCCATATGTGTTCTGCCAGTTGGTGGGCTTCCATTGCTGTAGCCACTCCCAGAAAGCATTTGTCACCATCCGTGGGTCAGTTTAAAGACAAAGTAATGGCTATTTTTCTCATTCAGCAATATGTAACACCAGCTGGATGGCTTTAACTTCTGCAAAATTACTTGATTCATCTTGTCTTTCACCAGTTTCTATGACTTGCTGTGTAGGACTTTCCACCTTCAGTATTTTCCCACAGTACAATGGGATCCACGTGTAAACACAGCACATTGCTTTTCATTTTCTGGTTGTTTGTTACACAGAGGGGACTTTTCAGCACAAGTTACTTCCTCTGGCAACACTCCAAAGTGGCCAAAAGGCGCTGTGCTATCATATCAACTGCTTCTGAAGTGGCTCATTTTTTTTTCATACGCTGCTAATATTTTGTTTTCAGTTGAAATGTAATAGGCTTAAGATCCTCTGCGTTCCCACCTCCAGAACCCTAGAGGGACCTCAAGTCCCTACAGGCACATTCTGTCCAAGGCTCCATGTTGGACTGTTATCCCTGGCTGAAGAGTAAAGCACATTTTTCACATCTTGTCCTGTCCAGACTGTCTCAAGTGCTATTGCACAGATTATCTCCCATATGATTTGTTCAAAGGCTTGCTGCTGCTCAGAGCCTCATTCAAAGTAATTGTTTTTCTAGATCACTTGATTGAGAGGGCTCATAATCAGACTATAACCTGCAATACGTTTTCACCAAAAACCCACAACACCCCAAAAATCTTGTGATTATTTTTTGTTAGTTGATGGAGACATAGCTGTTATTTTATTGATCACTTTAGCTAGGATATGATTATGCCTATCTTGCCATTTTATTCCTAAAAACTGGGTCTCCCATGCAGGTCCTTTGATCTTGCTTGGCTTTATAGGAAAACCAACCTTCAAAAGAATCTGGGTTATTTTTCTTCCCTTTTTAAACATTTCCTTTGCTGTGTTGCCCTACACAATGTTGTAATCAATTATAGTGCAGATGTCATTCAAGAAATACAGAGGGATTCTGCCCCTTCGTAATCTGATGGTATTAGAGTACACAGCACATTGGTGTCCACTAGAGCTTTATACTCCTGTGGGACTGCTGTGCGAGGCCACTGAACCCACACAGTTTGGTCAACTCAGCTGTCCCTTTTCTCCACGTGGCCAAAGGCAGGGCTTCTCAGTTCCTAGGTGGACTCTTCATTACTTGTTTTTTGTAACTGTAACACAGAAGTCCCTTCATCAGGGCAAAAAGTATAATTAGCCCTTTTACCCTGCTCAACAGACACTGGAATAGTAGTTTTCCTGGATGGATGCTTTTTGGCTGTTGTTTTTCCTTTCAGTTCCTGTACCTAAGCTTCTAGTCTTCAGATGGGTTCAGTATCCCACTTCTTCATGTCCTCCCGCTGGTCATGCAAGAAGAACCACAGGGTTGCACATGGTGTGTGCCACCAGTATCCTTTCCTGTGAACAGGAAAACACTGATTCTTAATAGCTGAGATATTGGTTGGTGTGGGTGAGGAAGACCTATCCTTCTCAGATTGCTCAAGCAATTTTCAGGTTTCTTCACAACTGAAACACAGGCCTGTAGAGAGGAAGTGAGATGATCTTCACATTCTTAGAGCTTTCTGGCCAATCCATCCATAGTTGGTGCCTCTGTGTCTGTCCAGCACATTATTGCCAGGGTGTTAGTGTTAAGAAATCCTAGTTGATTAGCTTAAATCAATAAGTTTTAAATAGAATTAATCACTCAGAGTCAATCATTTAGCATTAGGATGCAGGGTTTACGGCATAACGTGCAATTTGGTACATTCTTTGCTTATTATTTACTTAGCATGAGTAGATGGATTTGCTGAAACCTTAGGCCACAAGCTGTAGACTTTCACCTAGATAAGCTGTCAGCTGGGATAGAGTTAATTTTCTTCCCAGTAGCCAGTAGAATGTTTTGGATTTAGTATGAGAATAATACTGACGTGATGTTTTAGTTGCGGTTAAGTAATGTTTATCCAAAGCCCAGGACTTTTCGGTTTCCCAAGTACTGGCAGCAAGTAGGTGCACCAGAAGTGCAAACCAGAAGATAAGGAAGCTACATGCATCAGCACAAGCTGCAGCTGAACAAGGTAAGAGCTGTTTATGGCCTGCCTGGAGGCAGAGGAAGAATCCAATAAGGTGTTAGGAAACCCCAGACCAGAAATCAGCATTGCACCAGAAGGGCACGTGAAGAGTGTGTGATGGATGAGTGCAGAGACTGTAAGCATGTAACGGCCCAGGGAGTTCTTTGCCAGGGGTTCCTCTCAGAAGGCACCCAGCTCAAGCCGTTTTATCCAGCTTTGCCATCTGAAATTTTTTTTTTTTTTTTTTTTTTTAAATAAGGTTTTGTGCCTGGGACTCTGCTCCAGGAAGCCTAGGGTCAAGCCTGCAGGAAGAGGAATGTCCAGAGAGTGTGTGTGCCTGAATGAGGAGCCAGAAGGGGCATCTGCAGCTCACTGGAGCTACCCGCTGTGAAGGGACTCCAGTCTGCACAGTTAAAGTCTTGGCTGCTCTGTGAATGCTCCAGCAGCAGCTTGTCCATTAACATTGGTGCACTGTGTACAAACTTTTGCCACAGAGGGCACAAGTCCTGGATGTCATCCAGGACTTTGGATATCTGGTCATAGAATTATAGAATCATTCTGGTTGGAAGGGACCTTGAAGATCATCATGTCCAACCATAACCTAAATCCCCCTACTATAACCTAAGTTATCTGTTTAGAGCTTAAATCATGTCGGTAAGCACTATATCCACAATTCTTTAAATACTTCCAGGGATGGTGACTCCACCACCTCCCTGGGCAGCCTGTTCCACTGTTCAACCACATCCCTACAACCTCCTTTCAGGTAGTTGTAGAGAGCAATGAGGTCTCCCCTCAGCCTCCTCTTCTTCAAACTGAACAATCCCAGTTCCCTCAGCCTCTCCTCATAGGACTTACTCTCCAGACCTTTCACCAGCTTTGTAGCTCTTCTCTGGACACGCTCCAGCAACTCTACATTCTTCTTATAGTGAGGGCCCCAAACCTGCACACAGTACTCGAGGTACAGCTTCACCAATGCCAAGTACAGGGGCACGATCAGCTCTCTACTCCTGCTGGCCACACTATTCCTGATGCAGGCCAGGATACTGTTGGCCTTCTTGGCCACCTGGGCACCCTGCTGGCTCATGTTAAGTCAGCTGTCAACCAGCACCCCTGTCATCATCCAGGTTTTTACAGATCACCTTCACCACAGCTAATTCCCTCAAATACTGGATACCTCCCTCAATGACGGTCCATTTGCTTTGGGAATTTCTGAGTTCTTCCTTGAAGAACCAGTCCTTCACACTTAACAAGAGTCCAGCAAAGCACCAGCATTCCAGGAAGTTCCTGGAGTGCATTCATTACAACTTCCTCCTCTAGATGGTAGAAAAACCAACAAGAAAGAGTGCTTTGCTGGACCTTGCTCTCACCAACAGGAAGGGACTAATGGGATACTAAGCTGCAGCCACCATGACATGGTTGAATTCAGGATCCTTAGGGAAGTGAGAAGAAGCAAAGCAAGCTCACTACCCTCAACTTCAAGTTCAAGAGAGCTTGCTCTCTTCAAGCATCTGGTTGGCAGGGTACCATGGAACAAAGGCCCGGAGGGGAGGGGAGCCCAGGAAAGCTGGTCCTTATTCAAGGGTCATCTCCTCCATGCCCAAGAGCTATGTGTCCCAGTGAAGAGGAAGGCAGGCAGGAGTGCTAGGAGGCCTGAGTGGATGAGCAAAGCACTCCTGGACACAGTTTGATGTAAAAACCAAGAGAATGGAAGCAAGGCCAGGTATCATGGGAGGAGTACAGACAAGTTCTCAGAGAAGCAAGGGATTGGGTAAGGAAGGCCAAAGCACAGATGGAGTTGGACCTGGCCAGGGATGTTAAGGACAACAAGAAAAGTTTCTACAGTTATGTCAGTGACAAGAGGAAGATGAGGGAAACTGGGCCTCACTTCAGAAGGAAACTGGAGACCTGGCCATGCATGACATAGAGAAGGCTGAGGTACCCAGTGATTGCTTTGCCTCGGTCTTCACCTCTGGTCACATCATTCCAGTTAAAGAAGGCAAAGTCATGAACTGTGAAAAGGAAGATCTCCCCACTACAGGAGAAGAGCAGGTTTGTGACCATCTGAAAGATCTGAAGGTGCACAAGTCCATGGGACCTGACAGGATTCATCCATGGCTCCTGAGGGAACTGGCCAATGAAGTTGCAAAGCCTCTGTCCATCACATTTGAAAATTCTTGGCAGTCTGGAGAAATTCCCACTGAATGGAAAAGGGGAAACATCACTCCCGTTTTTAAAAAGAGAAAAAAAAGGAAGACCCAGGGAACTACAGACCAGTCAGTCTCACCTTTGTGTCCAGCAAGATTACGGAGCAGATCCTCCTGAAGACTCTACAAAGGCATGTGGAAAACAAAAGTGTGATTGGTGACAGCCAAAACATCTTCACCAAGGGCAAATCCTGCCTGACTAATTTAGTGGTCTTCTACAATGGGGTCACTGTAGCAATAGGGGAATCAGAAGGAGACTCAGGCCTGAGGGATATAGTTGCTTTGATGGGCCTGAAGCCATGGGAAAGTTGAACTAAAAGTGTGTGTTCAGCACAGCAAAAGAAACTAAGACAAGAGAACATAGTAAGGCAGTGTTAAAATTTAAACAAAATAACCACTAAGTGTGAAACATAAGCTTCTGCAAGGCTGACTACCAGGGGAATCTTGCAGCTGCTTGCAAACCAGAATAATATTGTAACTGCTTGCAAAAATGTTTACTTCAGCTTAACAATGGACCGTAGAAACATGTTACAACAGTAAAGCTTGCCTCAGTTTAACAAAGTGTATAACTAGCTTGTTGTAAGAACAATAAAGGTCTTCGATTTTTGGAAACTTGGAGTCCATGCACTTAATTGCCACAAGTCACAGCACTGGCGGACAAAGGAGGAGCAACCAACATCATCTACCTGGACCTGTGCAACGCTTTGGACACAGTCCTGCATGACATGCTGATATCTGGAACAATACAGTTTCCATGCATGGGCCACTCATTGGGTAAGGAACTGACTTGATGTTCACTCTCAAACAGTGGTGATCAATGGGTCAATGCCCAGATGGAGACCAGTGACAAGTGGTGCTCCTCAAGGGTTGGTACCAGGACCAGGACCAGTGCTGTTTAACATCCTTGTCAGTGATATGGACAGGGGAATCAATGCACCCTCAGCAAGTTTGCCAATGACACCAAAGTGTGTGGTGAGGTCAACATGCTGGAGGGAAGTGAGGTCCCTATCCAGAGGTACCCTGAGTGGTGGGCTCGTGCAAACTGCATGAAGTTCAACAGGGCTAAATGCAAGATTCTGCTCCTGAGTTGGGGCAATCCCAAGCACAAATATGGGCTGGGTGGACAACTGACCAAAAACAGACCAGAGGAGAAGGACTTAAGGATGATGGTGGACAAGAATCTCAACATAAGCCAGCAATGTGCACTTGCAGCCCAGAAAGCCAACCATGTCCTGGGCTGCATCAAAAGAATCTTGGCCAGCAGGCAAAGGGAGGTGATTCTCTCCCTTGACTTGGCTCTCATGAGAACCCACCTGCAGTACTGTGTCCAGTTCTGGAGCCCCCAACATAAGAAGGACATGGAACTGTTGAAGAAAGTCCAGAGGAGGGCCATGAAGATGATCAGAGGGCTGGAGCATATATTCTATGGGGACAGCCTGGGAGAGTTGAGATTATTCAGCCTGGAGAAAAGGAGGCTCTGGGGAGATCTCATAGTGGCCTTCAAGTACCTGAAAGGGCCTACAGGAAAGCTGGAGAGGGACTTTCTACAAGGCCTTGTAGTGAGAGGATGGGGGTAATGGATTGAATTTGGAAGTAGATTTAGGTTAGACATTAGAAAGAAATTATTTAGTGTGAGGGTAGTGAGACACTGGCACAGGTTGCCCAGGGAAGTTGTGGAAGCCCAATCCCTGGAACTGTTCAAGGCCAGGTTGAATGGTGCTCTAAGCAACCTGATCTAGTGGGAGGTGTCCTTTGCATGCAAGGGGGGTTGGGACTAGATGTTCTTTAAGGTCCCTTCCAACCCCAACCATTGTATGACTCCTGCTCTTTTTCCAATCCCTTTTTCAGTGGCCCTATCCTTCGCAAGGCATCTGAGCTGCCAGGCTTCCTTACCCTCTAATTCCTGACTCTTGGCCCCAATATCTCAGCACTGGAGTAACCAGCTAAGAATTTGCTTGCCTTGTTGACACCTAACATTTTTTCACATATCTCACAGCTCACTTAGCGGTAGAGATTGGGTGGTTTCTGTCTCATTTATGAGCTCAGTGTCTGTTCTTGTGACTTGTCTGCTGCAGATCAGGCTGCCTCTCATGATTCTTTCTTCTGCTCCCTCTTAGGAGAAGCTTGCTGAGCCCTTCCTAAATAAGTTGGCTTCTGGTTTCATTGTTTATTTTTAGTTATAAGGGCACTATTATAGCATCTGGTTTAGCAATAGTGACTGTTACATTTTCAGATCCAGAAACCATTTCTTCTCCCTGAGGGTGCTCTGTAGTATCTAGCAGTGTTTGGTAGGTGTTGGCCATGGCCTAGCACAGTGCAGTAAGTTGTGCCACTTTGGAACAGCCAGGGCATTTTTGTTTAAAATATTTATCACTTCATCAGGATCCTGCACTTGTTTGGGTATAAAGTTCCAGACCATTGGAGGTGAGAAGTTTTCTAGATACCTGCCCATGCGTTGCCACCCATGGCCACAGTGCCATGTGCCTGCATCATATTCCTAAATAGCTTTAGCTTGTCAACCTTAGAAAAAGCTTAAACAATATTCCTAAGAAATACCAATAGAAGTATTTTAACTACTCAGGGGTGTTCAGGATACTGAAAAGTTATTGGAGCAAGGGAGAAAATATCAGAGAAGAAGCTGGTGAAGGTGGTCTTCTGTATTTCCTCCACAAAAAAAAACCCCAAACTTATTAGAGGAAGAAGTGTAGTTGCTAATTGTCCCCATAAGATTGTACCTAAAGTACAGTAATTACAGATTAAGCTCAAGGCTAGCAGGTAATCATGATAATAATATAAGGAAAAGAGGGAAAAATAAGAAAGAGGGAGAAAAACCCAGGAAAAAACAAGTAATGCAAATGAAAACTATTGCTCACCACCAATCTATCAATGCCCATCCAAGGGAGCAGTGCCCCCTCCCATACATTGCTGTGAGTTTTATTTATTAACTTTACATCCTATGGTATGGAATATCCCTTTGGTCAGTGGGGATAAGTTGTCCCCACTGTGTCCCCACCCCAGCTTACTTGCTGATGGAGTGGTGTGAGAAGCAAAAATCCTTGTGTGATCAGCACTGTTTTCAGCACAGATCAAAAACGTAGCACTATGTCAGCTACTGTGAGGAAATTTAAGTCTATCCCAGCCAAAATCAGTACACATAGCCAATCTTGGATGTTCAAAACGTTTTGATTGAGAGATTCAAATATGTATTTCTTAGTGGAGAGCAATCTAATGAAAATATTCAGGTGTTAAAATGCAGTGATTTAGAATTGGCCAGAGAAGATATACGGTATAAGGCAGAAGAGGTCTTATATCAATTGTATCTTTAAATCTGGAAGCCTGCTGGGAAATGCATGCAAACCCCACCGTAAGCTGCACCCTGGCGTGGAGGAAGAGTGGAACAAAATCCTGCCTGGCTCGGAAGCTGAAAAACTACTGCTAGCTGTAAAACCCGTGCATTTAATCTTGATTTCTTCTCACTAGATGGCAGCAGATTCCAAAGAATTGCTGAAAAAGTATTGCTCAAACTGCCGATGAAAACAGGATTTAAAGACATGCTTATGCCGTGAAATAAAGGTGCAAGAATAATATGTGAATAAAAATTTAGCTTGTCTAGGTAAGTACAACACCAGGGGGAGCGATGGCTGCACAGGCTTCAGCCTGATCTGGCATGTTGAGTCTTCTACCAGAGATTCCATACAATTTGTGATTTGCCTGCTCTCCCAAGCTGGGGTTTCTGCAATACTCCAAGCTCACTAGATTGAAGCTAGTGTGCCTATTCCTCCCTGTGACACATCCAAGTGCTCATTTTCTGTGTCAGTGGCATCTAAGAGGATATTTTAGAATTGATTCCCACTCTGTGAAAGACTTTCTTAATCTAATGCACTTTGACCTGAATACTTTATTTGCCTTGAAGCAGAGAGGCTGTAAAAAGATGCAAGTGAAATATATTTATCTAACTATCATAATTAATTTGGAAAGCTCTAGATGATCATTGTATCTGATCTTTTATTGATAATTAATTCAGTTGCCTCAGACATATAACATGCCTATATCTATTATAAAATTGGTATCTTCAGAAATAAGGGGCCTGAAAAAAGAAACATAAATGGAAAGGGTACCAACTTCTGCTGGCACAGATAGTTACAAGAGGTGTCTGTCCTGGGATGTGGGTCTGTAAACTTCATTCCAGTTACCAAAAGTTTGTCAATACTATTGACACAGAATCACAGAATGGCTGAGGTTGGAGAGGACCTCTTGAGATCTTCTAGTTTACCCGCCTCTTTCAAGCAGAGTCACCTGCAGCAAGTCTCCTAGGACCCTGTCCAGTTGGGTTTTTAATGTCTTGGATGGAGAAGCATGTACTCATGCCTGGGGTTGTTTGTCCCCAGGGGCAGGAATTTCCACTTCCATTTGTTGAACTTCATGAGGTTCCTCTGTGCTGATTTCTGCAGCCTGTCCAGGACTCCGTGGTGTATCAGCCTCCTGTCCCAGTTTTGTACTGTCTTCAGACCTGGTGAAGGTGCACTCTGTACCAGCTTGCAGGTTATTGATTACAATATTGAACACTAGTGTGATAGTCATAGGATACTCGTTAGTAGATTTGGTAGAAATATAGCCTAATAAAAATGTACTAAAATAATTAATTTGCTGTTCTAAGTTAGCTGAATGGGTTTTAAAACAATGTGCTTTGTGAAACTGTCAGTCAAGTATGCCAAGCATCCTTCAGGCTGTGATAACATCGAGTCTTCTAAGACCTGTGGGCCTACAGACAACACTCATGTTGATTCTGACCCACATGGGCAATCCACCAGTGGGAGACTGGAGACAGGACCAGGACGGGAGACAGGACAAAGATGACAAAGCACTAGAATCAACAAAGACACCCCGGCCGCCGCCCCCCCCTCCCCCCCCCACCCCCCCCCCCCCCCCCCTGGAGACTCTCAAGCATGCATAACTACAAAGATAGCCAATTCCAGGCAATAAAATGACTATGTAAAAGAACTCTGGAAACTAATTGACATGGAACTGAATATGTATGTTTTTGGTGTATATTACTTGGGGTGTTTCAGTGCTGCCCAGCTCTGCAATAAAGAATGCCTGCTCAATAATAGCTTGTTTGTTGTTATTGGGTTTTTATCTCAGAATCCTTACCCAGTTGCACCCAGCCTCCCACTTCGGTGAGGAGTGTTAGAAAGCAAGGGGGTTTGGAAGCTCTGAATTTTTGTTTCAAGTGGCCCCAGTATCAGTCCTTGGGGCACACCACTATGAACTGGCCTCCAACTGGACCTTGTGCCACTGGTCACAACCTGAAAGCTGGAATTATTTGAAAAGAAACAGTAAGATTTTGCCAGAACATATTGATATATATTTTTATTTATTTTTTCCAAGAAAGCATGTTTGATTGCCAAAATTGGAGATGCAAGCTGTTACACACAACACTGCTGGCTTGTTTGATATATATACTAGTACATTTGTCCTTAGAGTGCAGCAAATCACTTCTGCCTTTAACAGTTCCTTTGTGACAAGGAACAGTGAGCCAACACTATAAATGAATTCAGAGTGTTTTAAGGCTTCTCTGTAGCACAGGCAAAATCGAATTTTGCTTCCTGTTGGCGAGTGCAGATAGCTCTTTGTGGGCAAAGTGTGGTTTTGTAGTAGTGGTAGAGCTGGTGCTGGGGATGAGGGTGCAGATAGGGGAAGCAAGTTGGGAGGGACTGTGGAGAACCAGCCTCCACAAAAGATACACCTCTCAACCAAATCGACTGTGAACAGAAAGACTAAAACAGAGGAAAAGAAAAAGGAAGGGAAAAAAACCACAAAAAAACCAGAGAAATGGCAGCAACACTGCGGGGAATGGGCTGCGGGCCGGGGCTTACCAATGAAGGACATAGACAGCCCCACCTCGTTGCGTGTGCAGCCAGGACCAGCCCCAGCCAGGAGCCGCACCTTGGCGCCAGGAGCTGAGTGGACAAACAGACCCATCGGCGGTCCTTAAGGGCCATGATGGGTCGTTGCCGCCTCTTGTTGCTGCTGCTGGAGCAAAGGAGAGAGAGGAAAAGATAAAAGAGGAATAGAAGGACAGATAAAAAGGGACCCTTCTGTGGCTGGGGAGGCAGCTTGTTCCTGCTTTTTCTAGTGGAGCCTGCTCGCCGAGGAGCTACACAGACAGAGCCGAAGAAACGGAAGAGGGGAACCGGAGCACGGTAAAAAATCTGAGATCACTGCTCGCTCCCCAAAGCCTCGGTCATCAAGCCACCCGAGCAACCCCGAGGACCCAGCAGCCGCTGCAGCTCCAGCCGTCACCACTAGTCGGCGCTACTCCTCAGCGTTTCTGAGCCGGGAACCGCAACCAAGGAATCTTTTCCTGGTTCTCCTGCCGGGCAAAAGCCTCCGGCCACGCACGCGCGCACGCACCTCGGGAAAGGGGTTGGGCTCTCTCTACTCCAGCTATAATGGCCTTTCTTTCTCTTTACCGACTGGGTACGTTTACATATCTAGTTTCCCCACACACACTCTTTGAAAAGTATTACAGTAAAGTGGTATTTTAAACACATAATCTCTCTGTTTGTGCTGGTGCTCCCACATCTGGGCAGAGTTTTGTGCTCTAGGGACATACTGGTTAGCCAGCTGGCCCCAAGTTAAGGAATTAACCCACTGGGAAAGTAAAACCAGCCAATTTGAGGCTGTTCCTCCTCAAATCGTGGAGAAGAGAAGGGGTGGTCCATGATTCAAGTCGAGTTTTCTAACCTGGGTTGAACTTGGACTGCAACAGGGACTAGTTGGAGTTAGGAGAAAGGAGCTCAGAAGGGTCCCTGGCAGTTACAGGGGGCTGCTGTAGGGGAAAGAAGGGACGGGTGGTGTTTCACATAATTTTTTTTTTCAGGAATGTGGCCAAAGCTGCACAGAATTATGTCTGGGGGAGGTAAGAGATTTCTAAAGGCTGTGTGATGATGAGCACTCAAGCAGTAGAGAAGACAAGAATTTGTCATACTCCCCTTTAGTTAGCAAAGGTGAGCATGGTTGTGGCCAGTGCAGGCAGCTGGGTGATGTTGAAGCAGGCCTGCAACAAGCAGCCTGTTTGTCTGGTATGTCATTAGCACATGCTCCTCTGAATACACACATTGCTGTACTTTATGGCTTCAGATGTTTCTCTGGTCTGTTTGTCCAGCTGTTGCTTCATATCTCTTTGACCCTTTCATGCCCAATGAGAATCTGCAGTAGTAGTGGAGGCAGCTAGAGGGAGGAGACAACAATGCTTAGACTTCTCTTAAACACCTTCCCTACAGGACCTGAGGGTGCATTCCTTTCTTGGTGCTTGGGTGAGGACGGATAGCAAAAGGAGCTTGTTACTTTGCCTAGGGTAACGGATTTTTAAGGATATTTTCTCACTCCTTCATCATCCTCTACTCAAAACTTGCAATGTCAAGCTACTGCCTGAATTTCTGAAATTGTTTCTGAAGTTACTAGCTTGTAAACAAGCTGAAGCTCAGGGAGAATGGAAGAAATTATTTATCATATTTTGTTAACATGAACATTTATCATATCATTAACTAGACTGCCCCCCAACCAAATTTATACTGTCCTCAAAAAACTTGGCTTTGTAAATAATCCCAAAACTTAAGAAGAATCCATGCATTTTAAGTAATCCATGCTTAAGGAGAAGAATGCCTTAAAATCCTGAAAATACAAAGATGCGATATACCAATTATTAATATATGAAATCTTGAGTATACATCTATTCAAAGTCTTTACTACACAATCTTGGATATATATCTGGAAGTTATGTGAAACACAGTCATGTTCTGATGGGTTTGTTCAGCCTTGAGAAAAGAAGGCTTCAGGGAAATCTTATGACAACATTCCACTACTTAAAGGGTGGCTACCAAGAATTACAGAATCACCAAGGTTGGAAAAGACCTTTAAGATGGAGACACCATATTTACAAGGAGTCATATGGAAAAGACAAGGGGTAATGGGCACAAATTGCTCCTGTGGAGATTCTCATTGGACACAAAAGGTAAATTTTTCACCATGAGGACAATCAAACATTGGCATAGTCTGCCAAGGGAAGGGGTGGATTCCCTCACATTGGATAGTTTTAAGCCTCAGCTTGACAGGGTGCTGAGCCATCTCATATAAACTATAGTATTATCTAAAAGGGTTGGATGATTCTTGTGATCCTTTCCAACCTGGCATTCTATGATTGTGTTATACCCTTCCTTGGGTTGTAATCTGCAGTAGTTTCATTATGTTTATGTGATACAGTGGAATGAAGTGGATTTGGTTCTACATAGTATTTCCCTGCAATTTCAATAGTTGTAATAATAAAGAGAAGTGAGCTTGCTGCTCTCATGCAGATTACCAGCATCTTTGTCCCTTTTTGTGTGCCAGATCTGGCTGTAACTCTGGGAACATGTATTTCCCTTTGTTTTGGTTTATCTGGGATCATGCAAGGGTATGTTGGTGATGGCAGCTTGTTGCTGCCAGACCGACCACACGAGGGACCCAAAGACCCACGTTGCTTTCTAGTAGCCCCTATGAACTTGAAAGATAGTTTTCTTCCAACGTGGGTTTTCAGAAAGTAGCTTATTTTCATTTTGTTTTAGTTTTCAGAAATTTTACTGCTACTCACATGTAAGCTGAGGGAAAGTATGAGAAAGGCTATTTTAAAAAAGGCTACTTTGGATAACAGAAAATTTTAAACAGCTTTGTTTCAGCTGTCCAGTGCACTGAAAAAGGCGGTGGACATCTAGGCTGGTAGTCATAAATCATATGAAGACATTAGGAGGAAGGCATCTGCATTAATGTATTATACTATGGGTGCATATGTGAAAAACATTGTAGAAAACTAGCACCTGGATGTTTCCCTTTATTAGTATTTTTTAACAATTAGCCAAGCAGACAACTGATGATGTGATGAGACAGTTCCATAAATTAGAAGAAAACCTTATTAAAAGTTGCTCCGTAAGTATTATAAATTTGAGACACTGTGTATTATGCATCTTTGCTGTGGCAGTAACACAGTTCCTTCAACAGCTATGCTGTCTCTGAAGTGTACATTGCTAGTGCAACCAGAGCATCTCTTCTGCAGCAGTGAAAAACATCTTTGATACGCTCTGGAAGCAGCAGCATTACGTGCATTTAGGCTGCCTTAGTGGCCTCATTAAGTAGTCCTGAGAAATGTCTTCCTCAGTGAAGAGGTCTCAGATCTTCTGCTTTGGGACTGCTACCCTTCTCTCTAGTTTACACTGTGGTCAGGAGACATGAGTCAGGGTTATGTCCAAAGGGCTGATGCCCTAGGGACTATTTTGGTCAATGTAAATAAAAGCTGTGTTTTTCTGTCCACATGAATAACATCCACCAGGAGGGTGAGGAGGATGGGTAGGGATTATTTTCCTGCAGTGGCAGCTCCTTGTTCTTCAAATGAAAATCTAATGCTAGTGAGTGGGAGGTGTGGTAATTTGGCATCATTGCCAGAATGTCCCAGCCCATGTAGGGGAGTTTGGAACTAGATGAACTTTAAAGTCCCTTCCAACCCAAACCATTCTAGAATTCATTCTGTGACACTGTGCTGCATATGGGTAGCACTGTCAGTCTGAGATCAAGTTGAGTTACTACTATTAAGAAAACCACCTGATGAGTTCTTGAAGGAGGAAATACAGTGTTATCCGTGACTTACTGATAGGCAGGTGGGCCCAGGGAGTGATTTCTTTGGAGTCAGGGAGAAAAAGCAGTCAGGCAGGACCAAAAGCAGTCCCCTTCTTGGCTGGGGAGGAGAAGAGGTGGTCTTCTCCACAGCTGTGCTCTCCTGATGTCACCCTCCACATAATGCTCCCAGGCTGAGAGACAGTACAAGGCCACTTAAATCCTTCAGATATGCATCCACCGTGGAGGTCCTGCAGGGACTTTGGTCTGCCCTGTACTCAGGACAGGCCATGCTGAATTCTGCCCAACAAGAGAAAGCTGCAATAAGGCAATTTGTATTTTCACCTCTGTGCTGTATACAGGAAATATACAGTATAAAGTGCAACAACAGACTGACGTTAAAGACAGTTCACTTCCCTCCCTGCTTTTTCTGGCAGCAGCTGAACGTGCACCGACAACACACCTTCCATTACTAGTATTTTGAAACCTGCAGCAGGAGAGTGCCTCAAACCGCAGCCTTATAACATAATGAAGAATACACACAGCTGCAGTAACAACCACGTAATTATTTAATTAGTTTTTGACAGCTTCAAATTGCACAGGAGAAGGAATGCATGAACCACACATGGAAACCCGCCAGCAAAGGTTTTACATGTACGCAGATGGTTTTAGCTATTGTGAGCAGAAAGCCAGGTTGCTGTACTTTTGCTGCAAAACCTAATAGCACATCATGGACTGCAGAAGTTATATCAAGGGAATAAAAATGGCATACATAATTATTTCTTCCCCTTTATGTAATAGTGTTGCTTTCTTTGTATTTAACTTCCTATAACTGATACTTGTGATATCAAAGATAGGAATATTTTAGCACAAATTTAAGTGATTTGCAAAGTAACAGCTTCTTTGGGCTTTTGGAATAAGAAATTATAATGCCACTAATTAATGTTATATATCACTTTCTATTTTAAAGTATATGTATATAAAGTATTAATTTCTCTTATGAATATGAGTTAATTAACATTTCTGGTAGGAAGTTAAGTATTGGCATTTTTATTTTGAAAAAAAGAAAATGGAAGCTCAGAGAAGTATAATAATTTTCCAGAGGCCACAGTGTGATCCAGGAACAAAAGATATATCAAATTAAGGACTTCCTCAGTTTTCATTTGACTATGGATAGCTAGAACAAGAAATTTCAATATAGAAATGAAGAAAAAATAATTGGCTGCAACAAAATGGATGAGGAGGACACTAGCATTAGTAGCAATCCATCTTTGAAAAACAGATTATTCCAAAGGGAAAGATAATAATTTAGAAGTGAAATGAAGCCTAATGTACTGTAAATATTTTCTCTTCTGCTGCTGCAAAGCCAACACCCATTTCTCAAGTCACTCCAAAGTGTTTATAATTTCCATGTGTCACTAGCTCCATGATTTTATATTACAGGGGAAGTGACTTCTTCTGAGTGCCCCTAATTAAGGCTAGGAGTTAAAATAAAACACAGATTAATTAAAAACCTCACTCTCTGCTTTAAATTAACACAAATGTTGTCTGAGGTTTAAAAAGTAAAATCCCCCTTTTTTCCACATAATTGTAGTTTTCATCTTTTCCAGCCTTTGCTTTTTATGGTTCTGATTGGAATAGGAAATGCTAAAAGCCCACTAGAAAAGGCTATTCCCGTAGAGCTGTGAAAGATATTCACAACAAAAACCTAAACCATGTGGAATACATGTGGTTTAAAGTTTCACAAAAAAGTCAAAACCCAGACTCTGTTGAAGTTTGTTACACAATTTGAATGAAACTAGGCCCATTTTCAAGCAAATCTGTTCAGATTCCTGGTTTTGAGTTGAAAACATCCAAAACTGGCAGTTTGTCAAGGTCTGAGAAGAAGGGGCAAGGGCACTGGTGGGGGCTTCAGGGCTGTGAAAGCAAGGACAGCTTTGGTGAGTCTTGAAGGACTGTAGTCAAAAACAGTTATGTCAGTCATGTGGCTTACATTCAGTGGGAGATTCTGGGGAGCTCCAGCACACTCCTCAAAGGGCACCCTCATATTTTCATGTACTCCCAGAACATGCCTGAGAAAAAAGATTAGAAAACCCCAAATATTTCAGGACTGTATCCACCACTACATTGTATTTTGTAGGATTTATGTGGATATCATTACAACCACAGGGAAAACACAGCGTTATTTTACCTACAGAGATCTCTCTGACTAAGGAAATGAAAGACCATGAAGAAAGAGTCTCTCTGATGAAGCCATGCACAGAGAAATCTTTGAAAAAGTTAATTCCAGTTAAGAATATTTGCTTCACTGTCCCACAGTAACCCACAGGAAATTAGCATGAAGAGGTACACACTTTTTAAAGAGCTGCATACAGGAAGAGTCTGCAACCTCAGTCTCTAGAGACCCTATCAAAGTAAAAATTGTGAGCTAAATTCTGGTATTGCAAGGATAGATAGCAGAGCAGATTTTTTTTCCTGTGTATTCTTACAAAGAACTGTAATTGAGCAATTAATACTACTGCAAAAGGTTTTAAAATCAGCCTTATCTTTAACTTTCTCTGCTGCTACTTGCTTTTACAATTTCTGTATGTAATATAACCTTTACAGATAGGCTTATTTCTTAATCTCATTAGATACCAATACATTCTCCCACATATATTGCTACATTTTAGAATATTTAACTGAGAAAATACAACCTGCTTTTTTCTGAGACCAAAATTTAAGCAAAGAACTGAGCAGATGGTTTCTGAGTACATGTAAAAACAGCTTATGTCTCTGTATAATGTAAGAATTCCACATCAGGCTAATGAATACTGAGTATAGTTTTCCTGGTTTTTCTAATGATATTTTGTACGGGCAGTTCTAAGAGTTCAGCACAATGAGGGCAATAGTTGTGCTCACAAATGAAAAGGGCTCATGACAGGTCCAGTTCTTCGGTGTGCACTCACTTTGATTTAAGCACAGGTCCAGTCCTGTGTGTGATGATTATTTATTACCCTGCCACTATTGTAGTGGGTTTTGCTTGTTTGTTTGATTGATTGATGTAGCTATTTATTTATTTATTTATTTATTTTCACAGATGCCAATGTTTTGGCTTTATAGGACATGATAAAGAAAGTCCCTTTTGCTAACAAATCTAGTGCAGCATAATTCTCCTCTGAATCTTAACAAATGTCTACAGTGTGCAACTTTCATTATTCAGGCCTACTACTGTTCCTTGTAATAAATATACTACAGGAAGCAGACACTATCATCCACCAACCTGCTTCCCTAAGATCCAGTCCAACCACACACTCATCTTGTCCAGAACTAGCTGAAAATCTCCCAGATGACTGAGTTTTCACCAATTCGCTGTGGTGAAACAAGTGCCTCTATGGCTTCTGTCATGATGCTGTTCTCTTGTTCTAAAAGGACTTTTGGGAAATGCTCCCCAAACCAGCCTTGTTCCTTTTAATCCCATAATTTTCCCTGGTGCCCCCAAGATGCAGATAGCAGTTAAGCTTTGGGGATATTGGGACTGCTAGGAAGTTATTGCTGCCCTGTCCTCACAGTCTCTCTGTATCTGATGCTAACCTTTTTCCTTGGTTGCAAGCTCTTTCAGGCAGAGGCTGATTTTGTATAATCAAGCATACAGACAAGTTTCCCATCACAAAATCAGCATAAATACCTTTTCAAATATTTTTTTTTCCCACCCCGATATTCTGATGGCAATTTGATAATCTATCAAAAACATAAAATTTTCTTTCAAAAGGAGATTTAAAAGTATTTTTTTTCTTGTTTGTGCAACATAGTTTATGTATGTATTTCTTGATGTTGTATCAAAGGTCTTGGAATAGCACTGGCATTCTCTTGCTTCTAGAAAGCCCAATTCTATTTCCTTTCCTCAGGCTGACTGACTTCTTACTCATCAAACAGTGTAATTCATTTCAACAGCTCAGTGGAATTAAACATAGCAGAATCTTACCTTTAACAATTATTGCGTATCATAGTGCTTGTTTTTCACTAACTAACTAACTAACTAACTAACTAACTAACTAACTAACTAAGTAACATTCACAGATTTTTCCAGTGGGAATTATTGTGTGGAATTCCACATTTAATGTGCTCACTTTGGATTACAACTAAACAGCAAGTTTTTAGTGAAAGAATGGCTGTAACCCAGTTGTTAACTACTATATAAGTCAATTTGAAATTATGGAAATAATTGCCATTGACACTTTTACTTTGTAGAAGCCTATTCTTCTCCCTTCAGAAACTTATCTATTTTGGTTTACTGGAAAAAGTGAACAAACACAAGGAAATGCTTTCAAAATTTTCAGCTTCTAAAGGACATCAGTAATCACTTTACATAATCCACATCTATGCTTAATCCAGCTTTCTTTTAACTAGCTACAAATGCAATGCCTGCTGCTATGTCTCAAATATTCACTGCATGTAACTATTAGAGTGGAAAATGAGTTGGATTCTCAGGTTAAAGAATATTACTTAGGTGGTTAAGTGGATTTAGAAACTCCAGCATTTCTTGTACTATAAATCATACAAAGGTGATTATTTTTTAGCTTTTAGAGTGATGGTTCTTCCACTTTGTGAAGATCACAACGACTACATAGAATCGTAGAATCATCACGTCCAACCATCCACCCTACAACCCCAAACCACTAAGCCATCTTATGAAACACCATGTCTAGCCCCTTTTTTTAACGTCTCCAGGGATGATGCCTTCACCATCTCCCTGGCCAGCCTGTTCCAATGTGTCACCACTCCTTCTGTGAAGAAATTTTTCCTAATATCCAATCTGAACCTCCCCCAGAGCAACTTGACCCCATTTCCTCTTGTCCTATCACTGGTCACTAGGAAGAAGAGGCCAAAGCCTGCCTCACTACAGCTTCCTCAGATAGTTGTAAAGAGCAATGAAGTCTGCCCTCAGCCTCCTCTTCTCCAGGCTGAACAACCCCAGCTAGCAAACAGGTATTTAACAGATCAGTAACCAGTAAATCACACACAGATACTCAGGGCTTCTATTCATCCTGTAAATACAAATATTTTCAGAAAACAGATGGTAACTATAGCTTGTCTGAGTCTGAGGACCATATGACTCCCTTTCCTGTTTGCCTTATTAAGGCTGGATGTGATGTTCACATCCATAGAAAAGCCTACACTGAATTTATATAAAGTTGCTCGAGTCAGTTGACCCACACTGCTCCAGAAGTGACACAATTGTCCAGAGGCTGGGAAGATCATGCAGCTAACTTGTCCCAGAGCATCCTATTGCTCTGAGATCTGGGATTGAGGTCACATCAAGTTATATATTTTGCCTCTGCTGAGAAAAGGAAACAAGGCCTCCTCAAACTTCTGTTGAACATATTATCAAAAGAGAATGTGCCTTACTTACAAGTGGCATAGCAGTAGTGTAGGTAGCTGAATAGCATCTCCCAGTCCTCTACCATTACTAGTCTTCGTTTCTCACTACATCATTCATGTATCTATGTATACATTCAGCCTCAAGTTGTGCCAGGGGAGGTTTAGACTGGATATTAGTTCTTCACTGAAAGTGTTATCAAGCACTGGAACAGGCTGCCCAGGGCAGTGGTTGAGTGGTGCTCAGAGACAGTTTTGGGTTAAGGGTTGTACTTGATGATCTTAAGGGATGTTTCCAAACAAGGTGATTCTATGAATCTATAACTGTGCATCACTGTCCTGTCACAACATCCTTTTTTTACCAATGTTGACCCAAACCAGAAATACAAGAGTGCCTCTTGGTGTCCTGTTGACTCAAGAAGGATTTTGAAGTGCAACATGGTGCGCATGGGATCACTGGTATCAGTAATGCCATGGCCATCACCCAGTGTTCCCTTCTTTGAGCCTGTGACAAACCCTAGCCTTCAAAAGGGAAACATTATCTGTTGGGTTTTTTTGTTAGTTTAGTTTTGTTTTTTTAAAATTCAAAGCTTCACAAGAAAACACAACACAACTTGAACTTATTTCCTGTCTCTGCCTCTTCTTTCTTTTCCCATTGTTTTTTTCCTCACTGATGCACTGCTAAAAGCATGATGCAGCTCTTACCCAAGTCAATGGAAGCACTTCCAAGGGCTTGAGAATATGATAGATCAGTATCTAAATGGAAATGTAAAAATGGCTTAAGAGCTGATTTTGCTAAAGTAAAACAATGGAAAAGCATTTGGAAGTCAGACCAAGAAACATGGTTGCTAGGTTTCACCTTGATTTCGAAATCCTTGGCACAAATCTGGCAGGCCACTGTGTTCCTTTGGCTCCTGGCTGCAATGTAAGGGAAGAAAACACTGTCCTCAGTTTCAGGTCTGTCTGTATGCATCTGAGGATCTTCTTTGCTTCCCTCTCACTCCCAAACTGCATGAACTACGTGCCTCTTTGTGAAAATAGGCTCAATAATGTTGGTGGATACTTTGCCCTGGAGCAGTCCCTTGGTACAGGAATGCCTTAGTTTAACTAATATAAGCCATTCTTTGAGTTTTTCCCTCCCTGCCACCATAGGCCTGTGTAAACCTGATGAAGCTCTTTGAAAGTTAGTAGAGTTATGTTTTTGTAACTACAGGACAGAGCTGCAGGGAACAGCTAGGCCCTTTCTCATAATCCCTCATACAGAGGCAGCAAAGCGGCTCCAGAAGGTTTCTAAGGAACACCGACACAGCCACCTCCACTGTGGTTGCATGCAAAACATGGAAGTTAAAGGAAGAACTCCTAAAACTGACAATTTGGAACATGTTTCTAATCTATTCTACAATAACTTCTTTTTTTTCATCCAGATGTTTTTCCCTTTCCTTCAGAACTCATAGTGCACAGTAATCTCACTCTGGAAATACATGTTTCTGAGGTACCCCATCTCTTCTTGGGTGTCATGGGACAGCTCTGGTGATTTGCCTGGTACCACACTGACTTAAATTACTGGAAGCTCTAGTTGGCTGTGTCTGCTTACAGCTTGGCCTGTGGCTGCAAAAACATGCAGAAAAATCTGTCCCAAAACATGCTGTCCAGCAGTTTCATACTCCATTTACTAGTTACAGCAGTTGGGGCTTATGCTTCTCTGCTTTCCAAAATGTGTTACTAAGGAACGAAGATTGAAATAATTTCTTGTTCTGTTCACATTTTCAGCTGATTGTGTAGGTAAGATGCTTTGAAATGTTTAGTACTACCCACAACTATTTCCAAGTTAACTAAGTTTGTTTTCTAAAGAAGGATTTAAAAAAAAATAAATTAACAACAGACAGGAACCTCTGCTAGGAAGAAATGTCAGCATGATTGATATGTAGACATTCTCTTTTTAAAAAGCTGTGTTCCAGTCTTTGAGCTCTTGGGAGAAACCTTGCTAAATTGCTTCCTGTTGTCTAATTTCTGAAAACATCCTGCCCAGAAGCAATGCAACAACAGATTCATGCCAGAAATATGAACACCAGGTGAGCTGTGAGGCACATGCATCAGCAATTGTGGGGAAAATGGCTTTGTTTGTTTGTTATTCAAAAATTTTGTTAGGTAAGAAGATAAGAAAACAATAGCTGGAATCTCTAGATACTCCAAGTAAATCACTCACTTCTGAAACACTACTGTGTCAGGGACACTAGATCCCTGTAACCTTTACAGCCCAAAACCTACTTGGCTGAACTAAAAGTAGAAAAGAAAAAAAAAAACAACACTAAGAATTTAGTTGGTAAAGAGATACATCATCCCACTGGATCCTTCTGTGATATTTCAATTTTGATGACAAGTTTGTACCCTGAAATACATACTCAAAAGGGCCTTGGTGTGTCTTACAGATCTGATGCTAAGTTGATGCTCTTTCCTTGAGTATATTTCTAACCCAGCAAATAAACCCAGGGCTGCAAGGGAATTTTGCTGAAAGCCTCAGAACTGCTGGACTCAATTTGTTCTTGAGACATACACATGAATTATGTGTGCTTGTTGTTACCTGTGAGCTAGTTGAAGCCAATGGCAGGCAGCGAGAGCTGTGGTGCCAGCCTGGCAAAGTTACAGCAGCAGCAGGCAGCTGCCTCATTTTCTGGCTCCCAGCAGTATGTTGGTGAAGAAAAATACTGTTAGCGTTTGGCTAACATTGCATGATGGCTTCCAAAATATCAGTTTAGCAGGCTTCTCTCATCCAACAAAAATGGGATCTCGCTGAGTGTTAGCAGTAACACATACACACCCCCCTACATCCACAATCAGTGGGTGTAAAACGTGAATGGGACGTTTGCCAGGGAGCTTTCAGAGTTGTGAATGGGAACTGTATCCTTGGAACGCAGGCACAAGAATGCTGTTGTTCTTTCCATCCTTTCGTTCCTTTGACATTTTTGGATTTTATGTTGGTGTGATGACAAATTCTCCTAAAGCCTGCAGAACCAAAGTCGTGGGTTTCAATGCAGCCTACCAGAGAAGGATTTCTGCTCAGAAACATGACTGCAAGGAAAGAGAGAGCAAGCCCTTGTATGTGCTGGAAGGACTGAAATGTGCCCAGGGCCCCTAGCTGGTTGCACTTGAAGGAAGATGGAGAAGCACCTGTGTCCACTTTGACTGCAGCACCCCCTGCCCACCTCCAATTGCTGCTGCCATCGCTGCTGCTGCCCAGCTGAGACCCTCCCACAGGGTTCTCAAGGCCCATACAGGTATGCACATTAGCACAGTACCTGTACAACTGCATTACCATTTGCACAAGAGCATATTGCTTCTGGCTCACACCAAGCTGCAGCATTAACGAAAATCAGGTCCAAACCACTTAGGAACACTGTGGAAGATTTGTTTTGAAAGAGCCCTACTCACAGCAGTATTAGGCGATGCATGCGGCTTCATGGACAACTTGAGAGGCGGAGAGAGCAGGGAGATTGCAAGGCTAGATGGACATGTAATAGTTCAGCTGAGAAGAGAGCAAGACAGGAATCAGGGTGAAATTTGGGGATCACAAGTTTAAGAACCTGGCTTGGAACACTGTCCTCAGGAGGGTTGTGCAAGCAGAGGGCAAGGAAGGGCAAGCATGACACCATGGACTGCTGGCTGAGTGATGTTCACCCTGGAGCACTTCACAAGTCCAGGGAAGGATCGTGAGAGCAGGATGTTTTACCAACTATCCATTCATTACTATAGAAGACTTTGTAGAGAAGCAAAAAAAGACATCTCAGTTATGGAAACATTTCCTACTCCAACTTAACTTCAATTTAATAAAATCAAAAAGTAAGTTAGGGGATTTGGGTGAGACTCACTCAACAAGTGAGGAATTCTGCATCTGAGATTGTCATTTGTCTATACCAGGTAGACTATAGGTCTGCAAAAGAAGAAAGAAAATATTCTGTCAGTTGACAGATGGAAAAAGGGTAGAATTCAGCTGCAGTGGACCAGGCTGCTGCATTTTAGGTTTGAAATCTATTTTCTTTAAACTCTTAATTAGCCCTATGGAAAGACTCATATCTTTTTTTAGAGCAATATTGCTGTACATACAGAAAGAAAATTGAATCTGTTCTAATACAATTATATGCCTAGAGAGTTTTATTAATCTTAGAACTGTTCTCTATCACACAATTCCGGGATATACATGATTATGCTGATATCCAGGGTTTGAAATATATAGTCTCTGGCATACAAAAATAAAGATAAAACTCCCCACACTTAAATTCATACTGTGTTTTGCCCAGGGTGGCAGGGGAGAGAAAGAAAGGCAGGAAGAGGAAAACAAAGACAAAATGAACAAAAATTTCAAAAATAAACACTAAGTAAATAGTAACTAAAAACCCTAGGACTTTAAGAAAAACTGAGAGTGGTGGAAAGGGAAAAAAAAACTTAATAGAAAAATAATCAAATACAAAGCTGTAGAAGACACTATTTAACAAGTTTTCTCTCTCCAACTGTTTTAAGGCAGAATATTCTTGTTTTCTTTTACTAGAAGGCTAGGAGGAGACTCAAAATTTGAGCTTCCATCAATGTCCCAAAGAAGGTCACAGGTTCCAGGAATGTTCAGCCTGAGGAGAGTCCTTCTTCCCCTCTGGGAAGGCCTACCTTCATAAAGTCATCATGTCATGCTCATATTATGTTTGCATTGAGAAGAAATCCAGACTTAGACTTCTAAATGCACAGAGAAAAAAACAAACCATGTACAACTGTGCTAGCAGTGATATAAGGCAAATGTTTATTTCTAGTATTAAGAGTCTTCATTCTTTATGGCCTAAATACAGATATATTATCTACTCTCCAACCTATTGGACAGTAACTGATATTTTTGTTACCTATTTGACTACTTTATTCCTGATCTCTGTCATAAACCTCAGATGTATGTCATCTAGAACTGTCCAGATGATACTTTCACATGTTTTTTTCTGACATCATCATCTTTGAAGATATTTCATTGTTATTACTAGTTAAGAGCTATGCCAATATCTTTAGCAGTGAAGATTAACGCAAAGAAATCGCACAGCTTTTAATCTGTATGTTCATCTCCCTTAATTACCCTTTATAGCCTGTCTAGTCATCAGAGCTCTCCCATTTCTTTCACAGGTTCACTGATTCAGATACACCTAACTGATCTGGTAGGGTTTGTTTTCAAGCCTTATGCCATTTGCCATGCAAAATCCAGCTTAATCCTTTTCTCTCCTAGACGCTCATCTAATTTTTACTCTTGCTTATTGACTTATTGTGTGTCAACTTTCTAAGTTCTGAATATTTTCTCTTTTCCTTAAAGAACCCTGCTGCTATCTAGTAACACTGATAAGTCTCTCGCCTCCCTGGTTTCCGTTCTTATTTGGTGGTGCATACATTTTCTGAGTCTCAGTACTCATCTTTTATATATAAACTACTTTCTGGGGTTTTTCTCCCTTTAAGCTATCAGTCCTTTGTAACTAACCTTAATCTTTTAGTGAAGTCTACCTGTTATAAAAGATTGCTCCTTTCTGAGTCCTTTCCTGTCTGTCAAACCTAACTATAACAGCTGCCATTTGGGGAGACTGCTAGCAGCAGCCCACGGAGCTCTCTTACAAAACTGAAAAGGCCTACACCCCTAAGTGCTCAGAAACCACTGAAAGTTTTGCTAATGAAGTATCTGATAGCAGTGTCAGGTTGTCCTACCCATGCTGAGTGCACAATGGAGGAAGATGAAATTCAGTTAAGAGAAGAGGAATGGTAGGACAAGAAGACATGGGGTTATTCTCTGGGCTCCAAAACAAGCATGCACACCCTCTGACTCTGCAGCCATGAGTCTCCTCTGGACTTCACTCTATCCATATTTCCACTCACCCTCTCCCCATTAGGTTTGCTAACAGAGCAGTTCAGCAGCAGATGCTGCAGCTAGCCGGTCTGCTGGAGGGGCCAGAGGAATCTGCTGCTGTGAGAGGGAGGCATCTTCCTTCACGATGTCTGTCAGTTTTCTACTCTGTTTTTCATAGTCATCTTCACTTCTCTTCTCACACACATCTCACCCCCACTTAGCTGCCTGGTCCATCCAGCACCTCTGTCTCAGTTCAAATCCCAGCTAGACCACTGGCTTCCCAAAATCCTTATGGCCAGTTTCCATGCTTGCATAGCTCTAGCTTCACACCCCCACTACTTTCCTGAGTCCCCTCACTTTCTTTTGGGCCTCTGGTTGTGCCCTGTTACAGCCCACACGGCCAAACATTACCCACTTCCCACTCTGGTTTACAGCCTCAGTGCCAGCTGCTACCTAGTTACCTCATTGGAAACACCCATGCACTTGACAAGCCAGGACTCAGCTGGCATTTTAATTACATGCGGCTGCCATTGTAATTGCAGATGAGCACACCCTTTCTGCAGAGGCTTTGCTTTCTGCAAGCAGTGATGGATGGATTTAAATCCTTCTTGTCACCACCTTCTAGCTGGGAGGGAGGAAGGCCTTGACACGTCTTCCACCATGGTGCATTAGCACATAGATCTGAGTGCATGTCAGAGAAACACTGTTGAGGCCCTGGAGCTAATGGCCCTGTTAACTGATGGGAAATCTACCCCTCCAGCTCCTCTGTCTAGCTTCTTGCATCACTGCTGCCAAACATGAACCATGTGCTTGGTTTCCTCCCCAGCAGCCCATCTGGGTGTCTTGTGAAACCAGCCCTGTTATTCTTCCTTGTTGTGCACAGCAAGTGTAGTTCGGCAAAGTACAGGAAAAGAGCAAGTGTGTTCAACCTGGTATGCAGATTTCAAGTTATATAGCTCATTTTGCATTGCAGACCTCTTGGGGGCCAAGCTGGTGAAGAGCATGAATGAATCTCCACACAGACCTTGCTGGCTGCACTTAAATGTCCCCCCACGGGCCGTGAATATCTGGTAAACTTAATTGCCTGGGATTAGAGTCCATTTCCTGACACTGTTGTTTTGGTTAGAAATTCTTTGGAGCCTGGAAAGCTCCTGCCCTCAGGGAACCTGGAGCTGGTGGTGGTAGACCCTAATGCTCTTTGCATTGTGTGTCGAGCTGCATTTTGTGGGGAAGAAATGGCACAGAATTTTGAGCAGAAACCCCTGCGGGGTCAGGAGGAAGGCGGGAAGTCAGGGTGTGGTGGTAATGTTGAGCGTTGGGAACCTGCTGGGATTCCTCTAGGAGGCGGAAAATGCCTGCCCTGCTGCCGAGGCAGCCAGCTGTGCTGCCCACCACAGCTTCCCAAGAGTCTGTGAACTCCTGAGAGTATAAGAGAGGGTTACTCTAGGATGGAAGAGTTGCCTGTCCACCAGCAATCTGACTGATGGGCCCCAACCATGGAGCTTGTTTGTTCTGTACCACAGGCTTTTTGGTTTTGGGCTAAGGTTAGCCACAAAGCTGTTCCCTCCCCTTCATCCTGGCTAACACCGTCCAGGGTTTGCTTACCTTAGTAGCATGAAGGGGTTTACATGTTTTCAAAGCAATAAAATCGGGCTGTAGCAGGCAGATATAATCAGCACCACATAAAACAGTTGGAATCTGACTGCCTGCTCCACTGGCACTCTAAAACAATGTTGGTGTGATATTTAGTGTATTTGATTTTAAGGCACAAGTCAAAAAACTGTATTTTTTCTGCTGGCTTTTAGCTCTGTATTTCTCCTTATCCCAAGGCATGTTACTGATGAGCACCAGAACATGTCCTTCAAATGGTCCTTTGGGTTGTGTCAAAATGTGTGACTGTATTGATTGTGTACCAACGCAATCTGGTCTGGCCACTGCGACCAGACCAGAAGAAGGCTGCTTTTATATCCCCACTAACCCTCACCCGGGCAAGGCTAACACAAACCCTTTGCTCACGTAGGTCTGTTTTCCACCCTCTGTGTTCTGCATCTGCCAGTAGAGTCTTCTCAGCAGAACAGGTCTCTTCCCTGAGTGCTTTGCACATGGTCTCAACCTGGGCTCCAGCTTCTGCATCTGCAACTCCCTGCCCTTGCAAGCAGATGATAGAAAGCTATGCACTTCTGAGGAACTCTGCTTTATTTTTCTACAGAAAAAGGTCACTTTGGGCATCAGCTTTAAGTTCTCTTTTCTCCCCAAAGTATGACAAAGAGGACCTCATAAGGGTTGTGGTTCTGTCTTTGAAACTTTGCAGTGGACCAAGTTATGTAATGTACTGCTGTGAAATCTAGAGACTTATTTTTGGCCCATTTCTTGGGGCTGTAATTAACATCCATGTGGGGAATTCTTGTTTTTAAGAACAAGAAACACTATTCCAATTTCTATTTTTTCTGTGACCTCATTCAATCTGTCATGTCCAATATGCCTCTAGCCACATCATTTACAAGAATGAAGGAATGGGAATTTTTAGTGGTGGCACGGGTTGCTTAAGTGAGCTACATATTAATAACACAAAATCTTCCTGCTAAGTAAATCATCACCAAAAACTTAAGAACAATTAAATACTACTTGTTCTGTTTAGTTAAAAAGTGACAATTCTCCTTGCAACTGTCATTTAAATCCTATGACTATTCTTCAAAGTGGTATTACAGAGGTTTGTAGTTATTAAAATATTTTCAGATAGGATCAATAGTATTATTACACAACTGTAGAGTGATTGTCAACCCTGAGAGCAAAGAGCTTGGCCAGCACTCTTTTGGCCTCCAAACCATACTGTCCCAAGCAACATCTAGATGAGATAATCCTAGTTTTAAAGTTGTTCTCAAGTCTGCAAAGAACTGAATGCTACGGATCTTAATCAGTTTACTTCCGCTCTTCACTCATGAGGCAATCATCTCTTCATTCCAAAAAGCCTGAAATAAAAGGTGCTGGTTTTGAGTCAAAAAGGAAAGTAATGCTTGTGTATTCCTGTGCATATCTGTGTGTAACCTAATGCAATACCAGGTCTCCAATATAACTCAGTAGCAATCAAACATTTGTGCTGTCAGAAACCAAGCCCCAAACCACATGCATCCCACTCTGTCCTGTCACCTTTATTCATTCTCTATTGCTGTCATTGGTCAAGATGTGTAGGTCTGATAGGTCATGAACTTTTATATAACACAAAAATGTAGCAAGCTGTATTATTTTGAGATGACATTGTTTATATTCTCAGGGATAAGTCCCTAATTTTTTAAGAAAATCTCAAAGACCATGATAGCTATTTTAAAGCACATATAACATGGTCTGTAGCTTAGTCTTCAACAAGCACAGAATGTGATACGAGTCAGCTGCAGTGCAGTAAAGCAAGTTCTTTACTGTCTCCTCTATCGCATTTCATAGAAGCATTTCGTTTACAGTAGATTAATGTCCTAAGCTCTTAGCTTATTAGTGTGAAACACAATCAACCTTATGTACTAAGATTAGACAGAAGGATCTTAACCCAATGCTAATTTTAAATCAATTTTTCACTGGTTAGAACACACGGTAAGAGCAAGTAGACTAGAAACTGAGTATCTTTTAATGTACTACAGTAAAGCCATCGTTATTTTTCATAAAACTGGCCAGTTGTAAAGAAATATTTCTTGTGCTTTACATTTTTCTGCTGCTCCACCCAGATCTGGGTTCTTAGCTTTAGGAGGATAATAAAGCTCAAATGGTTGGAGAATACTACCAAACAAGCATCAGTAAGATCCTGGGACAGGAGAAGTTTGATCTGATTACCCTGCATACAGGATTAAGAAATGATGGGCAGGTAACTTCAATTTCTGTTGGAGACAGTATTTGATGTCAACAGTTGTTCTCATCTGTAGCTCTTTGTAAGGAATGAAAAAATGCCCAATGACTTCAGCTAACTATTCCCGAAACCCTGGAGGGGTAACAGGAATATTTTGTCATTGCTTAGTGCTGCACATGATCTGATTTCTACTGTTTGCCATTGTTGTCTTAAGACCTGCTGTCATGAAATTAGTAATTCAGCACATTGCATGCAAAGCTGTCTGCCACATGCTTCCTTGCCCTCAGAGGGATGTATTCCCCTGCTGAAGCTCCCTGTAACCTTATTAGCATGAGGGAGGACATAATTTCCTAAAAGGTGCAAGAGGGACTAAAAGCTGAATGCCTTGCATATAATTGAAAATCCACCATTGTAGCTCTGAGAGCACAGCTTGCTTACCATGAGGCTTTACAGTTCCAGGAAGAGAGGAAGTTAGCTTTGGGTGGTGGGAAACCACTGTGGCTACATAATAGACCCCTTAAAGAGGATTGCATGTTCCCTTGAATTTTTATGTAAAAAATTGTCTCAGTAGCAAATCTAGAATTTTTCCCTGTGGCCACGTTTTATCAAAAGCCTTCAGTATAACAAGGAGCTTTTCAACAAGAAGAAAGTAATGTTGTCAGTTGAGCATGCTGTGTAATAAAGGGATTAACATTTTCTCCGAAATGGAATTAAGAAACAGAAACTGGTTAACACCTTCATGGTTAGATGAGTGGCCAGTGATTTAAGGGAAGTGGGAAAAGTGCATTTTGGCTAGAGCTGTTCAAAATAGTGCTGTGAAGATATTTTGGACTGAAATATTTGGAAGATAATCTGTCAGAATTTTGATAGGAGACTATTAGACTAAGAATTATGTGAAAAGCTGGGAAGAGGACAAAGAAACATGTATTTTGCAATCCAGCAAGTGTTCAGTCTCTTACTGCAGATGGTGATCTAAAACCTGTACACATTCTCACTGGCATACACATTTACCCAAGTGTCGTGGGCTGGTATCAGGGCTACTGGCTGTCAGGTGCTTCCATGACTTCCCCCTCAATGTGGAGAGGTTTGTGGATGAGTCCGAGGGTCACATGTGGCGCTGCCTCTCACAGAGGAATGGCCACTGCGGGACCATATCTTAGAGGGTAGATTAGAATACCCCCTCACCACGCTCACAAATTGTTACTGAGACCAATGTTTAGTTCACAAATCAATTGGTTTATTAAGGGTCAACACAAACTGAGGGGCTAAGGGTAGGAGTTGAGCCCAGCAGGAAAGTTAGAGTGTGTCAGGTGGCAAGGGCAGGCTGGGCAAGCTCCTACTCTGGTCTGGTTTGGTTTAGGCTCGGGCAGGCAGCAATCCCTCAGGAGCGGGCAGGACTCAACGAGCAGGCTTGAACCCCCATGGAGCAGGCAGTGTCCCTGGGAGTGGGCACAGGTGGCCCCCCCCTTTACTCTCGGGCAGCGGTGTTGGCATTGCAGGCAGTTTCGGATACTGCAGCAAGGGTCTGGCAGACAAAGAGCCCCCAGGCCTGCAGATCTTGCCCTCTTTTTCTAGATAGGAATCACTGAGTAAAGTACCACTGTTCAAATTAGCCAATTAGCACTGGCCAGGTACATGCTCCATCAGAGGCATCTTTAACCTATTGTCCATTTTTCTGCCAGTTATCATAACCCTTATGCTCACTTCTTGTTATGGACTTACCTGGGTCCGTTCCAGTCCATCCTTGGCTAAATCAGCAAAAAGCTGCCACTCTTGCTTTGCTGGCTTGAAAGGCACTATGTGGGGGCAGAGAAAACGGACTGTTCCCCACACCAAGTTTGAAAATACACAAATACAAACTTTGAGAAAATATACTTTTTAGTTTTTCATATGCAACATGGCAAGCCTCTAGGGCCTCATAATAATTCTGTATAACTCACTACTGGGGCAAAACACATGTCTGAGCATCACCCACATGCATGAGGATTTCTGGGCCTGCCCAGAACACCTCAAGACCCATCAGCTCTAGCAAGGCCACCTGCCTATTTTGTTGCTGCCTTAGTTTTGGGCTTTAAATACTGAGATTAATTTTATCTTTCTTTTCACTGGAGGTTAAATGTCTTGAAATTATCACTATTGTTTTAGAGAAAAGAGTGGCATGGAAATGCATGTATTTTTAAGCTGAGGAGTTTCTCACAAAGATTGCAAGGGTTTTTTTACACCCAGGTAACTAACATCTCTTCACTGTTTTCTGGGCCCTGTAATACATTGGAGGATTAACCAGTGAGCAGCTATTAGGATAAGACTGCATGCTCCTGCCCAGACTGCTCTGAACAGCTTGTGTTTCCTCTGGCTTTTGACTATTAGGACATTGCAGTTTCCTCATCACTGGACTAAGGACACCACTGGGTCATACCATCTGCTCAGAGATCTCTTCTATCACTTTTTCTCTCACCTCTTCCTTTGCCGCTACCATTGGTGTCACTACCAATGTTCATGACTTGAGTATTTTGATGCCATCTTATATTTTGCTTGTAGCCTTACTTTTTGCTTGAATGGTAGCCCCTGGGGCTATATGTCATCTTCTGCAGCTTCCTTCACACTGAAAGAAGCATCCTCTTTCTTTTTCCCTCTTCAGGCAAAGCAGTTCTTAGGGCATTCCCTGGCTCCTGCTATGGTCCCTGCTGCCTCCTTATGTCTTACCCACATGGAGTCCCCTGTGCACAGGCTCTTGGCAATGGTGTGACTCTCCTTCCTGCTGCCCTTCTCATCAAATTGTATCTGTCTTCTAGTGTCTTTGCTGGCCTAGCCTCATATCACCATGGGTCTGCTGTGGGTTTCTGTAAATCACAGGGTCCAAGCTAGTTCTGAATGGGCTGGTTTGGGGATCAGGAGCTGGATAGTCAGAACAGCTCTTGTTATCCATCCCTGCTCCACTTACCACAGGCAGAATTTGTGCCTTCTTCTCGACTTCCTTGAGTGTCTTTGGATGGTACTTTATTACACTACACTGACACACTTTGTACTCAAAATGTGTAGTTTTCTCACTCAAGGCCTGGAAAATTGGCCTTTTCACTTGTTCAGTGGTTTGCACTTGTTCACTGTTGCATGGTTCTGGCTCAATTTGTTCTGACATGTTACTGACATCTAGTACCAAACCCATGAAAAATATTCTCTGTCAACCCCAAAGATTTTTAAAAGATTGCACTGAAACTGTAAGGGAGAAAAAAATGCATGTGTTTTCTTTGTGGAATGAGTCATTGTATTTGAACCCTTTCTTAAAATTTAAGGGTCATTAAGTAAAACTGAAACTGAAGTAAAATTGAAGACTTCATTTTGGAATTATCAGAATGATTTAAAAACATCTGCTGTCTTTACACTAAAAAAGGCTCCAGCAATAAGACTCCAATCAACTCTGTCCAGTAGAAGAGCTTGCACACATGTGTGTCTGCTTGTCACTGCAGTTTCTCTCTGCTGTATTCCATCCCTGCCACTAAGCATGAAACACCCACAGTACTGTTTCAAATGATCTTGGCTTTTCTTCAAGCCTTTTGCTTCAGAACAGCTTCTATCACAATGCTTTCTGTTAAAAATGATAACTTCACAAAGAGTAATTTAAAGACCATTTTGCCTGTAGTGTTTGTTCTGGTTTAAATATTAAAGGTGAACTCCAAAAAAACCACCAGAGGATAGAATTGCTCTTTATTATTCCAGCCCCCCCTCCACCAATGCAAGACATAAGAGGAATAAGAAAGAGAGACTTAAATTTTGGAAATTGAAGCTAGAAACAAATTTACTATAACTCAAGGAAAAAGGGTAAAATGTGGGGGAAGAACAGATAAAGTATTTATATACAAAGCTGATCTTGTGGATGGCAGGGATATGGGAAAGGCAGGGCAGCTCCAGGGGAAGGTCCGCGGCTCCCCCCCAGCACCCGAAGCAGTTGGATTCTGGAGCGAGCACGTGGGAAACTGAAGGAACCAGCAGCAGCCCCAGCAGGAATAAAGGAGCAAGAAGGGAGAAGGGCCTGGCTTCCGGCTCTCTTGGCTTTTATAGATTGTGACAGGAAGTGGCGGGAATACTGACCCTTCCAGACTGTCAGGGGCCTAAGAACCCTCTCTCTCTGTAGGTTCCGACACTGTGCTAGGGTCTCCCAAACTGTAACAGTGTTTTATCTTGATGAGATGCAATTTGTACTCCCCATCAACCCTTTCTATATAGAAATACATAGCAGCATCTTGCTGCAAATAGACACTTTGCAACAGAGGAGGAGTCTTTGGATGGAGCCTATTGGTACGACACTGTCGTTTAAGTGGAAATGCTGAACTGACTTAATTTTGGTTATTTAGAAGGCCTGGTTGGGCCTGACCAAGGCAAGGCTTTTAGGAGAAACTGTTTCTATAGGAATCATATTTGGAGGGGGAGTGAGTAATTATGTTTCACTGCAGTAGTCACAGAAACCACATGCACTAGACAAGTGGTATGTACAAGTAGCTAGGGCCTAGTATTGCATAAGAGTAAGGTACTATGCTTAAGCAGTTACTGTGGAAAGAATAATACAATAATAAATCCTGAACCTATCACACGGTAGCCAAGGTCACAGTAGCCAGTTATGCTACTTGAAATCCCCTTTCCCTGTCCCAACCTGGTATGAATGTCAGGGACAACAATCAATAGGGTGACCAATGATCTTTGTTAGAAATGAATATGTATGAAGTTATGTAACTCAAAGGGGGCATTCAATGCAAAGGTTAAACTTAATGAATGGTTAAAAGCGAGCATTATATGCATTTTTATTTTACATATTTTAGACAAGAGAAATTGAAAGTATAAAAAACCTGCTGGTTGCAATTCAACTTCAGGTACACTAGAAGGATATATCCCTTATCCTCCACGCATCAGTAATGAAGTGTCTGCTTATCTGCATCACATTGGTATCAATAAGTTATTTTCACCTAATTTGGTGACAGTTTTTGGTGACCCAGATGGGACCTCGCAGAGAGAGACCAGAGGAGTTGGGGACCTGATCGGTTCCAGCCAGCACCAAGGAAATTCTCGGGGGTACCCATAGATCCATAGATCCCCGATCCACAAGGCTCTTTGCAACATCCCCTGGCATTGGTAAGACACTTCTTATTTGGTTAGAGAAGGGGGTTAGAGTCCTCCAGTCTGTATTTGGAGGGGGTTAGGGTCCCCTGCTCTGCCTGTCAGACACGGTGAAAGCTGCATAGGGTTGAACTAAGAAGGTACCCATTTGGAAGCCTAGGCATCTGGCCATAAAACATAAGCAAAAGATATTGCAGGGTTAGACAATTTGTAGTAGTAGAAATTTAAGTGCATATGGGTCTTTGTCGTCTTTATATATGTTTGTAACTGGTTATATCTTTTGTTGGTGTCACTGTATGCGTATATATGTGTGTGTCTGATACGTACAAACAAGTATGAAGCAAGTGCGGAGTTTGGATCCACAGTTCTGTTTATCCCATGAGGGGTATAGCTGGAGAAGAGCTAAATGAAAGACCGAGTGATTTCTGTGGTCTTTAACACAGTTATAATGACTTCCAAGTTAACACATTTGTTTAAGAGTAGAAGTGTTGGTAATTTAGTTTCTGATGAAAAGATAATGAAAACCTCCCCTCTAGGGTGTTTATTAACTTACTGGCGAGAATTACAAGGTGATTTGTGAAAAGGCCAAATGATAGAGTATTTTAATCATTGGTGGCCTCTGTATGTTTTAGAAGATCTGGAAAAATGGCCCACAAACGGAACTTTGATTTATAACACTATATGAGAGCTAATGTTGTTTTGCAGAAGGGAGGAGAAATGGAATGAAGTATGGTATGTAGACTTGTTCTTTTATCTGATGCAATGAACCGATGGACAGAAATAATGTAAATTGATTAATGGCTTAAAAAAAAAAGGAAAAAAAAATCATATCAAAACAAAACAAACAAAGAGATGTTGCTCTGCATGTGATATTGGAAAGAGGTGTATCAAATGTATGGTGCCAAAAGATGAAATAGGACTAGAATTAGATGTAGCTCCTTCACAAAGAGGACAGGAACACCATAGACAGGTACAGTGGCATGAAAGGGATAATGAATCAGTAGAAGTAGTGGAGCCAGAGAGTAGTGGAATGAAGGATGAGGAAGAAAGACCTCATATGCCCCTACATCTCAGAGAACTAGTCAGCAAAGAGAACTAGGCAGAAAGCTCCTTTTAGACAAAGAGCTGGTCAAGAGGGACCTGTGTATGTGAAAGTACCTGTTTCAATTGTGGATTTGGTGGCTTGGAAGGAGGCTGCAGGACCTCACAGGGAAAATTCTGAGAAAGTTAGCAGGGTACTAGACGTAATTGTTAGAACACAGGATCCAGATTGAAATGATATGGAAGTGATACTGGATTACTCGATGGACAGGACAGAGAAGCAAATGGCATTGAGCGCTGCCTGAGGCGCAGGTAGAAATGGGCAAAATTTTCCATCAGGAGATCCAGAGTGGGATCCAAATCATGTGGAACATAGGCAGAGATTGAATCAGTATTGGAATTGGGTTTTGTATGGAGTGAAACATGCAATACCTAAGGCTGTTAATTGGTCAAAGCTGTATGAAGTGAGGAAGGATAAGAATGAATCTCTTTCTGCGTTTCTGGAAAGATTAAAGGAAGTGGCCAGAAAATACACTAGTTTGGAAGTGGATACAGATACAGCGTAAGTGCAGCTGGCCATAACCTTTATTGGACAAGCTTCAGAAACTGGAAGGAGAAGATTAAAAAACCCCTGAATGTTAGAGGTGGCATGGAAAGTATATAATAACCAAGAGAGGGAAGAAAGGAGAACGAGGGAAAACAGGCTGCTGGTAGTGGTAACAGAACACCTGAGAGAGGTAGAGGATGCTGGGAAAAAAGGGGGGCCATAGAAAGAGGTGGAAACCAGAACTTTAATGCTCCCTTGGGAATAAATCAATGTGCTTACTGTAAAGGAGAAGAACATTGGAGGCAAGAGTGCCCAAAATTGCAGGAAGGTCAGCAAGAAGCAGCAAGATTGATGACGTTAGATGAATGAAGGGAACCGGAGGGGAACCCAGCTGAACCTCTGGTCGTAATTAAGCTGGGAGTAAAAGAGGTTACGTTTTTAGTGGACACTGGAGCAACATTCTCATTTTTGAATACTTGTAAAGGGAAATTGGGCACCAAAACAGCAAATATAATTCGGCCCCAGGGAAGGAGGAAAATAGGCTGTTCCTTCAACCCCTGAATTTAAAGTTTGGAAACAAAATAATTACACGTGAATTCTTGTATGTACCAGAATGCCCGGTAGCCTCATTAGGGAGAGATTTGTTATCTAAATTAAATGCACAGATTGTTTTTTAAAATGGAGAGCTCCTCTTAAAACTACCTGAGTCAAAGAAAGGAGAAATTTTGATGATCAAGAAAACAATAAAAGAATAAGAAATTCCACAGGAGGTGGATTTGGCAGTAATCCCTACAGTATGGGAAACTGATAAACCTGTTTACTTTTGAATGGGAGAATCCACAAACAAGGTGGAAGATGCAGCTAACATGGACAAGGTTACTACAAGGATTCAAAAATAGCCCAACGATTTTTGAAAATCAGCTGGCCAAAGAACCTGAAATATGGAAACAAGATGATTCAAGAACAAAGCTGGGAAATCTGCTTCTACAGTATGTGGATGACATACTGATTGCTACAGAAGAGAGATCTACCTGCATAAAGGTAACAACAGAACTTTTAAATTTTCTTGGACTAAATGGGTACAAGGTATGCAGAAACAAAGCCCAAATAGCAAAACAGACTGTGATATATCTGGGCTTCGAAATTTCAAAAGGACAATGGCAATTGGGAACAGACCATAAGGAAGCCAGTTGTGACATCCAGGAACCCAAAAATGTTCATGAAATGAGGGTGTTCTTGGGAATGGCTGGGTGGTGTCTTCTGTGGATAATGAATTACGATCTAATAGCCAAGCTGTTGTATGAAGCCCAAAAAAACCAAAACCAAAATCAAACCAAACCAAACCAAGCAAAAAAAAACCCAAAACCAAACAAAAAAAAATAACACTGCTGTTGTATTTTGTCCAGATCAGCAACAGGCCTTTAAAGACCTGAAACAAGTATTAATGTCTGTAGCTGCTGTGGGACTTCCAGATTTAGCCAAAGATTTCCAGTTGTTTGTTCATGAAAGACAGCATCTATTGTTGGGAGTGCTTACCCAGAGCATGGGAAGCTGGAAGGGACCAGTCAGATATTTCTCTAAACAACTGGATACTGTAAGTAAAAGGGATGGCCTACTTGTCCCTGAGAAGTTGCTGCTACAGTGATGCTTATATATGAAGCCTGAAAACTGACTTAGGAAAGCACAAAAACAGTGTATATCTCACACATGTTAATAACTGGTTTAGAACTAAAGGGGAGACATTGGTTATCCCCTAGCAGAATGATGAAATACCAGGTGATATTGACTGAAGAAGATGATGTGATTTTGAAAACAACTAACCTGGTGAATCCTGCAGTTTTTCTAAGTTCTTCACAGGAAGAAAGACAAGCTGGGGATTGTGGGTTTGAATCCCATCTGGGTCACCAAAAACTGTCACCAAATTAGGTGAAAATAACTTATTGATACCAATGTGATGCAGATAAGCAGACACTTCATTACTGATGCTTGGAGGATATGGGAGATAACTCCTCCTAGTGTATCCTAAGTTGCATTGCAACCAGCAGGTTTTTTATACTTTCAATTTCTCTTGTCTAAAATATATAACATAAAAATGCATACAATGCTTGCTTTTAACTATTCATTAAGTTTAACTTTCGCATTGAATGTCCTCTTTGAGTTACATAACTTCATACATATTCATTTCTAACAAAGATCATTGGTCACCCTATTGATTGTTGTCCCTGACATTCAAACCTGGTTGGGACAGGGAAAGGGGATTTCTAGTAGCATAACTGGTTACTGTGACCTTGGCTACCGTGTGATAGGTTCAGGATTTATTATTGTATTATTCTTTCCACAGTAACTGCTTAAGCATAGTACCTTACTCTTATGCAACACTAGGCCCTAGCTACTTGTACATACCACTTGTCTAGTGCATGTGGTTTCTGTGACTACTGCAGTGAAACATAATTACTCACTCCCCCTCCAAATATGATTCCTATAGAAACAGCCTTGCCTTGGTCAGGCCCAACCAGGCCTTCTAAATAATCAAAATTAAGTCATTTCAGTAACAACATTAGAGTAATTTATAAATCTTTTGGTTTCTTGTCTCAAAGTCAGCTGTAGCCTTCAACATGGGTGGAAATGAGTGGCCTGTGGTGATGCTGTGGGGTGATGCTCAGTAGGAAAGGCCATGTGGTGGAATGGCTGTGCACACACACTTACAGGCATGTACCCATGTACTCTGCTGCTCTTCAACACTGCAGGCTTCCCCAGGCTTCTCCCAGCTTTTTGGGGGAAGAAGACATACTTTCTTGGAAAGACGACACGTGCACTAAGGAGAAAGGGTGTCTTGCATGACCTGCCTGTGCTCCTACAGCAGACTTTTAATTGTGTTATAGAACTTCACTAGAAGAACCAACACTGTTTGGGGGAAGGACTAAAACCCTTTTTGATCTCCTTTTGGTAAACCTAGGCCCACTTACTTAAATGAATAGAGATGACTCTAGCTCTACATTCCTTCTGCTTTTATATCAGAAAAAAATAATGAGGCCTTACAAAAAATCGTAAGCTTCTGCTGCCTCTTTTCTTTTCAAGTTCTAGTTGTTTTAAAAATCTTAAAGGAGCCTTGGCATTAAAACAGATTTCATGTTCCCCCATTTACTTGTTTGGAGGACCTAATGTAGCATAAGAAGTCATTGTGTACGGAAAGGAACAGAGAAAGCTGATAACACAGAACTTATAAGGTTTGTGAATGCATAGCTCATGATTCTGCCTAGATCCATAATTTTGGTGCATAACCGTATGCCTGATCACTTCTAAAACTGAGAGAGCCCAAGGGTTTAGAAAACAGACAGCAGTTCTGCTAAACTGTGTCCAGACAGACAGACAAGAAAGATTACCTGTGCAATACTAATGCCCTCTAGATAGGTGATTAACGTGGTGCAAGATAATTACTTCTGACATCTCTCATTCCTGCTTTGCAAAAAACATAGCAGTGGTCTGGTGCAGTTGTGCATAGCTTGTGATCATATGGCTCCTGACACTGCTGCAATTTTCTTTTGCTGGGAGTCAGCTCATGTTAAAGCTAATTGGAATTTTTCTGCTGGCTCTAAAGGCAGCCCCCTGGAACTCTCCTGTAGAACAGTCTTAGAAAGGAATTGTGAGATAGGAATGAAGGAGTCCCAGCACCCTTGATTTTAATGCATTTAGTGATCGGTGGTTGCTGCAGTAGAAAATCCCACCCCCCCATCACTCCCGCCCTTTGTCCATGTGGTTGATAGACAAGATTTTCCAGCATATTGCTCTGCTGTTCTGAGCTGCTTCCAAGATGTGATAGTTGTCTTTTTGACCATAGCAACTTCAGGATCTGCTTCTGGCAGGCTGATACTGTGCAAAATCCTCCTGGTTAGGTTTCTAGTCAGCAAACAGCATCAGGTCAGGCTTAGCAAGCGAAAGACCAGCACTGTCGACTGAGACATTCTAGCATAATCTCCCTGCAGGAATTGACATGACTGCTTACTATGTTCAGACATGAAATAAAATTCAAGTTGTTCTCTCCCCAGCTTTGTGGCTTACAGTGAAGGACTTCATCCCTAATTTGACTTGTGATAGTGCAGCTATGCACAGTGCAACCCTACTGCCAGAATCCTGGCTCAGTTGAGGCCTCTGGTGACCAGTGAAGGTGTCTGGGGAATGGAGGTCAGTGTTAGGGTGTGAGCATGTCCCACGTCTCCAGCTGAGGCTCTTTGGCTGGGAAGAGACATCATGGGGGTGCTGGAAGCAAAGGCTGCCCTTCCATAATGAAGGACCTGCGCATCATTGTGAATACTCTCCCTGGTTCTGTGGCATGGCTGTGGACCAGTGTCCCTCAGTTCTTCAGACCCTGATCTGGACCTGCTGCAGCACTCTGACAGAGGTCTGGAGATGCTGTGGTAGGAAAAGAAGACTCCCTCCCTGGCAGATCTAAAAACACACCTGGATGCTTTGCCACAAAATCTTCATGTGCAGCTAGTGGACCATTTCTTGTGGTTGGAAATTGTTCCAGTGAGTCTCACATCTTCATAAGGATGTGAAAAATAACTTTTTTTTTTTCCATTGTTTTTTGACATTACAGAGATAGCTCATGCTTTTTAAATGTTAGCTTTCCACTGGTATATATTGAGCATAGCTTTGGGTTTTTACCTTATCAGAAAACTATTAACCTATAACCATTCTGGGCCAAAAGCTATGTTGCTGAAACTGTTCAAATATACTGTAATTTAGGACTACTTCATAACAAAATAGTTTTAAAGTGGCTGAACTAGCCAGGATTAATGGAGCCAAACCTTAGTCCACACCGACTGGTAAACAGTATTTACCCTTTAGCCATTCCAGGGTAATTCCTTTAAGTTGAACCCTTTCAACTTAAATATATTTAAATATATTTAAAACAAATGTAGATTGAGCTTTATGCAGTGAATTCTACTCTAGAACTAGGATTTTTCAGCCTTCGGACTATTTTTAATAAAGAAGTTTTTCTTTGATGAAGTAAATTAAAATATGTAAAGAGTTTGCTTCCTGCAAACTTTTTGTCCTGAAAATGAAAATTTGAGCCTGGGAGGGTGGGGTGAAAGCTTGTCCAGCTCTTGCGGTTTTGAAATACAAAAACACTTAATCAAAGGAAACTTTTGGAACATCCACACTGGGAAACATTACCTTTTTCCTCTATCCAGCAATAAAAAATTTCTGCATTGTTATGATGCTTCACAGAAATTGTAGTTCAGCTGCCACATGCCCCTTTCCATCTGTCTGAACATTTTGATGGGATGCATAATGGATACAATCCTACTGTGATACAACATCAGGGATCAGTCAGATTATGGTGCATAATGGGTAATGCAACACAATATTATAGTTGTCATATGGGAGCAGACAGGTCGTAAAACTGAAACAGCACTTTTTGAGAGCCACAGAATTTGGTCACAGTTTGTTGTCGAACTGCTTCCAAATGAAGTATTTCTCCCTGGTTCCATATGCTGAAATCTTTTACATAAGCTTTCCCAAGAGAAGTTTTGCATTTTCAGTTCTGTTCAATGTTAGCAAAATCATGTAATTGGCTTGGTATTTGAAAAAAGGAAAGCTATTGCCTCAACTAGTTCTGTTAGAAAAGGCATCTCCTTCTATTTAGTAAAATGGCAACCAACTGTTTGCTTACTGCTCCTTGTTTCTTACAAGAAACTGTTCTTTAATCCACCAAGTTAAAATCATAGTTCATGGCACATTATACTTCCAGTAATGCACCATTTATCTAGACACAGTACTTATCTCAGGACCTGGGGTAATGAGCAGAAAAAGACTCATTAACTCATACTCTGTGCTAACCTATACTAGAGTGTTAGCTTGAGATGAGGAAAATGTGTTCACTAACCTCAAGAAATCATACAATCATAGAAGTGTTTGGGTTGGAAGGGACCTAAAAGATCATCTAGTTCCAACCCCTGTGCCATGGGCAGGGACATCTGCCACTGGACCAGGTTGCTCAAAGCTCCATCCCACCTGACCTTAAACACTTCCAGGATGGGGGCTTCAACAACTTCCGTGAACAACCTGTTCCAGTTTTTCATGACCCTCATAGTGAAGATTTTCTTCCTAAAATCTAAATTAAATCTATACTTATTCAGTTTAAAACCATTACCCTGCATCCTATCACTACACACCTTTGTAAAAAGTCCCTGTTAATCAACAGTACACTAAAGTTGAAGTAGTGGAATCTCTCTTCGTTATTTTATGTGTTAAGCTTAATCTGGCGCCTCTAGCTGAAAACAATATTCTTACACGTCACTCCTAAATTTTAATACAATATACAGAACCTAATGCAATAAGACTGTATTGTAACTTCTTAAACATTTACATTATCTTTACGGTAATTTATTCTTGTATTTTTTATTGAGTTTATGTCAGATCATCTCCTCTAGAATATCTAAATAAAGAAACTATACTAACTGAAACATTTTAGAAGTGCAGTTTAACAAAGGTAACCCGGATTTTGCTGAACCATCTACTATGTGTTTTATCTGCCATCCATCTTGTTAGAGATTTGCCAGCCTCTGTGCATGACTCATTGAGACTGTACACTCATAAATTGTGCAGTTTTCTAAGATGGTTCACTAGGACTGCATGTCAGGTGTGTTATGTGAGCCTTGGCCGTCACTTTCAAGGTTACTTGAGACACTGACTCCCAAGATTCAGCTGAAGCTATGGTTTAAATGCACAGCTGGTTCTTAATTGTCAATGGATTAAGTAAAGCATCAAGAGTAAAAAGAAGCAGAAAAAAACAAATTGCCTTGAATAGAATTAGTTCATGCCACATAGTACCTGTGGTTATGCCTTCCTGCCTTTTTTTTTAATGGTTCTTCTCTTGCTGCTGGCAGTTTCTGCCCAGGCACAGAAATAACAGGTTTGATATTCCACTTTGATGGTGTTTCTTACATGGCCAGAGGACATATGGATCTGTGGCACACCATTCATTCAGCATGGTGCAGGAGGTACTGCTTTGTGTGAACTGGGTTATACAACTGCCTGGATTGCAGGGTCCTTATCTAAAGCAAGTGAAGCCCTGAAGTTTAGATAATGGTGTAGGTGTTGAGTAAAGCTGCAGAAAGTTGTTACAGCAAATCATTTAATCATTTTTTACAGGTCTTGTGACATAACCGTGGTGTCTTCTCTGAGGAGATTAGATGTTTGAGAAAGGTAACAGTGCTGCTAGCTTATCATCATCACCATGATTATGTTTCACTATGATTTCTCAAAACTGCCCTAGGGTTTGCTCTATGCTACTATGGCACCTGTAAATGAAATGTGTGGGAACTAGCAATAGCCATTTATGCGGTTTGGCAACACATCAGCCACTCAGCGGTCTAATATCTTTCAATGCAGAAAACAGCAGCTCCCAGCAGACTAACCAGAGCCCTATGGAGCTAGATCTGATACCTTTGTGTCCTGTAGTCAATAAGCACAGTTAGAATGCTGCGGAGCCTACATGAGCTTCTCTTTATTAGTGTTGCACAGGTAGCAATGAGAAACAACAGAATATTTTACAGAATCCCATGTGGTCTCCAGATAAAAGATTCATCTTCCAGACTTAGCATTGTATTAAAAATACAGGGTATAGTAGATATATATTAAAACTTGCTTGTAAATAACTGAAAATTGAGCAACAGTGGTCTTGAAGATCATTTCCAGTATGCTTCTCAGAGATCCAGTTTTGGCCAGATGATGCTCAATGACTTTGCAGTTGTCAATGTTTGACTCAGTTTAACAACAATGCTCTCGATCCCCTCCCCCTCCCACCCAGGTAGGGAAGGAGTGAGAGAAAAAAAAGAGAGAGACTTGGCTAGATTGAAAACTGAACCGTGCAGATTTGTTTAGAATACTAATATGTGATATAAGAGTGTATATATATATATGTGATTATACAAGGTGTGGTAGAAGCCTCTCGCCTCCCCCCACCCCCAGCAACTCCCACAGCACTTCCCTCAGACGAGACAATTCCGAGGAATCCCGAAGCTGCTCCTGGAGAAAGGCAGAGAGTTACGAGAGTCAGGAGGGCTTGAGGTCGATGGGTCGACGATGATGGGCAGATGGTGTTTTCCCAGATGCCAGCCACGAACAAAAGAAAGGGAGAGAGAGAGAAGAAGGAAGGCAGACAGAGAGGCGAAGCGAAGCGGCGAGAGAGCGAAGCAGGAAGGAAGGAAGGAAGGAAGTTTTCTTCTCTCATCTCCGACCTTCCCCCGAGCCTACGTAGATATATGGAATGGAATATCTCTGGCCAGTTTTGCTGTTCGTCTAACCCAGCCTCCCACGGGAGGGGCCACAGATCCCCTCGCAGTGTCTGAGCCAGCAGAGCAAAGGCACGACCTTGAGGGCCCAGCAATTACAAAAACATTCCAGTGTCTTATCAACCTAGCAGAACACGCAGTTGCTAGTTGAAGAAAGCTCACTGAAATGAAAAAAGGAATCAGCAAAAGAAAAACTGGCTTCATCCTGGCTCAAACCAGGACAGCACTCTATGGGAGAAACTTACGAAACCAGTGCTAGTGAAAGTAGGAAAGAATACAAAAAGTGGAATTTGTAAATAATTGCATGGCTGCATGATCTATATGTACTGATAAGAATTAGGTGGTAAATAGAGCAATGACAGACATTGTGACAGACTACAATGCTAGAAAAACAGTAAAGACAGAATATAATTATAAACTATCATTACAAACTATGGACCTTTATCCTGTAGATCAACCTGAAAAACACATCAAAATCACACTGAGCAGCTTATGAAGCATGTGATCTTATGGCAACATAGCAGCTGAGTTTGTGAATGCCATCCTTCATTGAAGAAACAACAGTCAATCAAAATAGGAAGAGAGGCATTACCTCTGTCTCCAATATGAGTAAGAACATTACCAATGTATAGAGTAAGAGCATTACCAAAGTATACCTCATGTCCTCATTTCAAAAAGAATACTGAGAAACTGGAGTGTATTCAGAAAAGACTTAAAAGCACAACTTAGGATCTAGAAAACATACCTGACAGATTACGTGGGTGCAAAATGGAGCATAGGAGGTTCCGCATAAACATCAGAAAAAACTTCTTTCCTGTGAGAGTGACAGAGCACTGAACAGGCTGCCCAGAGAGGTTGTGGAGTCTCCTTCACTGGAGACATTCAAAACCCACCTGGACACGTTCCTGTGTGATGTGCTCTAGGTGATCCTGCTCTGGCAGGGGGGTTTAACTAGATGGTCTTTTGAGGTGCATTCCAAACCCTAAGATTCTGTGATTCTGTGTGATTCTGTGATATTATTTATCCAAGAGAAGATTTAGAAGGGAATTAATTCCAGCCTAGAAATGCTTACATGGAAAAAATACTTCAGATCATGGCAGACTCTGATTTAAAAAACAGCCATATCGAGATCCAGTGGATGAAAGCTGGAATGAGACAAGCAGAGATGAAAAATGAAGCACAGATCTTCAAAAGGGAAACTACCTAAGCTTTGGAATTATTTGGGCATGGATGTACTGCATTTTCCCACACCTGGAGGTATTAAGTAATAAATGAATATTTATTTTAAAAGATATGCGTAAGGCTCAAACAGAAACTATTGTTTTGGTGCAGAAGTTATTTTCCTGGCTTGAAAAAGGTAAGGCTGTATGATCCTAATTCTCCCTTTGGATGTCTGGCTCTTTCTGTTGGCCACATGAACATAATATAGCTAAAGAGGATCTATGGTTAATTGTGAAGCTTAAGGGATCATCTAGGTAAAGTTATTCTACAATTCCATCTATGTTGTCTATACAGCATTTTAAAAGACTTTTAAAAACAGCTGCTCTATATTTCCAGAGCAGCATCAGCTGAAACTCATCAGAAACAAGATATGACTCTAACATCAGTTATGATGACTGCTCTAACCTCATGTGATCACGTTTCAAATGACTCAGCATATACGACAACTCCTTCATCGTGTTTCTTGCCTCAAACAAAACTGGGATTCACATGTTTCGTGAATGCACTCTGAACTTTAACATCCTGAGCTCACAGGAGCCCTCCAAACATCTCTAGCATCTTTCAATTCATGACTCCTCGATACAACCCACTGCTAATCCTGAGAAGCTAAAAGTGTGTATAAAGTGCTGTGAGCACTTTCAAGGGACAGATGAGAAAGTACTCTGCAAGGTGATATATTGATGGGTGTATGCATTAGGTACAAACACACTGAGCAATGGAGTAGATGTTATATGCTTGTGGATTCAGAGCTATGATTTCATGGCCAAAATACGGTAAATCTGCAGATCTCTGCAAATCCCTTTATTTTCCTGCAGGTATGCACTTCCTGTCTTAGAGACAAGTGGTTTACAGCAATAATTTTTTACAAAAGCCTGCACGAATCTACTTTTGAATGATTCAGTTGCAAGTAATTCTGCATGCAGCTAATACAACCAAAAGATCCTATGAGTGGTGCCCTCTCAGCCCCTTTAGATGCTGTAGCTTCCTTCAGTGGTCCCTTGTAGAGCTGCTTTATTTTCTGTAGGAGCAGACTGACTTTTTTCAAGTCTACCCTGCCTCATTTTGGGGAGATAGGTGGGATGGTGACAGCTGATCTGGATGAGTGAGAGGTCACCCCAAATCTACCCAGAACAGCTGCTGAAGGAGGAATCACTTGGTGTGAAGGGGCAGGTTAGGGCTGCTGGGAACCAAGATGAATTGCATCTCTGCTGATCACCATCCTGCTGCCTGCTCTGAAAAGACTGATGTTTTTGCTACTGAAGTTGCAAACTTGCCTTATTTTTTTCACCTATCAGGGTGTTGTGTATTTTGTCATACTTGAGGGTACTGTGGGTCCTAACTGCAGTGTGACGTCCCAGCATCTGGCCAGCACACACCAACCTGCACTGCAGTGCCAGCCATCTCCTAGGAGAGCTTTCACAGGGAAGCCACAGTCCTTCAGATGCCACCCACCACAATTTCAGGTTTCTAAACAGAGCATTCTCTGCCTGCCACTTAATCAGATGAAAGTGCAGATTCGAAGGAAAAATAATCTAAGTTTTTTTTCTATTACTTTTCATTCTGAGTATTTCTGCCAGGTTTTCTGAGCAATGACTTGTTCACTTTTGCTGTCTTGTGCTGGACTAGGTAATTTCTTTCATAAGAGCAGTAAACTATTCATGTGGGATACAAATCTTTAAGGAGGGATGTTTTTCTGGTGACCCAGGAACTGAAACTTGTTATATATATTAAGTGGGGTTTATTTTCATTTTTCATCTCCGTGGTGGACACTTACCACTGTTCTCTTAGCAGCCTTTTGAAGCAAGCTTGACTTGCCTGTTCCCTAATTGCCTTTCACTGAACACAGAGAAACTTGATGACAGAGAGTAAGAAACCCTTTCAAAATCCAGGCCAAACTATTCTCCTTCTGCCTTTGGACGTTTTCAGTGAGTCTTTTCCTCTTCTGTTTTATTTTGTGCTTGTAAGACACTATGGTGGGATAATCTGACTTCCAAAAATTAACAGCAAAGTAGAGAGTCCTGCTTTGAGGTGGAGGTTAGACCCTATGAGCTCCAGATGTCCCTTCTAACAATTTTGTATAGAAGTCTGTCAACTCAGGCTAAAATGTATCAGTGGCAAAATTCAGTGGATTTACTGAGGGATGACCATTCTGACCCAACCTAGCTTGAAATGAATATGTTTTTAGTTGCCTTTAAGACTGCAGAAGAGACAAAGGAAATTTGATTTACTAGGGTGAAAAAGCAAGGTTGTATGACAGACCTGGGTAAGCCATTCCTATTTTTATCCAGAACAAGTTTGCCAGCTTTGTGTGAGAAACAGTTTACATGGGTTTGCAGGTCCTGAAGTCTGCAAATGTACAGCTTTGAATAAATCCAGCTTCCCCCTGCCTAAATCTTACTGTGAATCCAAGACAAGATTCAGAATCGTTAGTCCTATGTATGAGTATGAAGAAGAAGGATTATGGAAGGTTATGGTGTGAAAGACTTTCAAGAACCACTGATTTCAGGCATTAATTCCTGTTAATTAGTTTCAGAAGTCTACGTTGTCCATACTAGATTTGGATGATTGGTGTGGTGAAAACTGTTGGTAACTCACTAGGTACATCCTTAAGACCTTCTCAAGAGGCTTATGTTACATGGCTTGACACTTTTGCATTTATTGCTAGCAGACAATCCAAATATGCCCTTTTTCATCCACTTAACTACTTTATGGGATCAAAGCCAACTAACATGTCAAGTTAGGGCACAACAAAATATAAGAACAAGCCTTGCATTTCTTCTGCTTTTCCTGCTAAAGGTGTAGCACTGAGTGTTAGGGCTTCCTTGGCAGAAGAAGCATAAAATGGTAAGGCATAATACTTTGAGTTGCTAGTATCTGTGCAAAGAATCTACCAAGAAAATAAATCACCCATTGGTGATTTATAATAGCATAACTTGGTGATAAAAAGAGTGAGGTGAGAATCAGGCCAATACAACTTCCTCTTTGGATTAACTTGGATGAAATCCCAAATGCCCACACATTTAGGCATAATTATCCTCAATTTACTCTTTTATGCAACTTTATTTGGCAAGTTCCTTATTTAGCCAAAGTTGGAGACATTCTACTACAGTCCTATGGAGAAAGCCAGATCATCACAGCTCCATAACACAAAAGAAAGCTCAACACTTTTTGAAATGTGTCAAGAGAAATCTCCCATCCCTCCCAATACTCACATTAAAATCTGGAAACAGTGCTAAGGATTTAATTTAGCAAGTTTCTTTCACAATACCCCACTCCACATGAAGACAATGGTGTCTTTCTGCTATCACTTCATTCAAAAAACACTCTTTAAATTTTTTTAATTTTTTTTAAAATGAAACAATAACAGCTGTGCAAATTAATTTTCTTGCACAGGCCCAGAGTAAAATCCCATCTTTAATGAGAATTTTGCCACTGGCATCAAGAACAGAATATTAGGGACCATGTGTATAGATAAGAACTTCATTCAGTAACCCACACCTTTCTGTCTTTTTTTCTTTTGCTCTGACAGAGCACGTAGCTTCTGGTAGAGATCCAGTTAACCTTTGTAGTGAAATTGTTTATCAGACTATAAATTAAAAATTCCTTTATAAAATTTTGGAAAGCAAAACTTGTAAAGTTATATGAAGTATATCCCCAACTCCCTATGTAAAAATGCTGTAGAGTGCACCATTATATAATTTTTGCTGCGTCTTTCATAAAAGGCAAGAACTTGAGCTTAGAAGTCAAGTGGCTGATGAATGTATGTAATTTACTGAAACTATTAGGCTAATATCCCTTGGCTAAGTTGAGCTGTGTGAGCCATAAACCAGCTGGATAAACTCTCCAAAGAGAGGAACAAATACTTACATTCTGATAAGAAGCAGTGTTCACTTGTCCTAGTTACAGTCAGACAACCAGGCACGAGCCCACCTCTCAAACCCATCAAGGCCCTTTGGGATGGCCTCCCTTTCCTCCAGTTTAACAAGGATGTTAAATATCACTTGTCCAAGTACTGACCCTTGGGGAGCACCACTTGTCACAGGTCTCCACCTGGACATTGACCCATTGATCATCACTCTTTGAGTGTGACCATCCAGCCAGTTCCTTGCCCAGTGAGTGGCCCCTGCATGGAAACCATATTGTTCAAGTTTTGATACCAGCATGTCATGCAGGACAGTGTCCAAAGCTTTGTACAGGTCCAGGTAGATGATGTTGGTTGCTCCTCCTTTGTCCACCAATGCTGTTACCCCACTGTATAAGGCCACTAAATTGTTCAGGCAGGATTTGCCCTTGGTGAAGCTGTTTTGGCTGTCACTAGTCACCCCTTTGTTTTCCACATGCCTTAGCACAGCCTTCAGGAGGATCTACTTCCTGATCTTCCCAGGCACAGAGGTGAGACTGACTGGTCTGTAGTTCCCTGGGTCTTCCTTTTTTTTCTCTTTTTAAAAATGGGAGTGATGTTTCCCCTTTTCCATTCAGTGGGAATTTCTCCAGACTGCCAAGAATTTTCAAATGTGATGGACAGAGGCTTTGCAACTTCATTGGCCAGTTCCCTCAGGAGCCATGGATGAATCCTGTCAGGTCCCATGGACTTGTGCACCTTCAGATCTTTCAGATGGTCACAAACCTGCTCTTCTCCTGTAGTGGGGAGATCTTCCTTTTCACAGTTCATGACTTTGCCTTCTTTAACTGGAATGATGTGACCGGAGGTGAAGACCGAGGCAAAGCAATCACTGGGTACCTCAGCCTTCTCTATGTCATGCATGGCCAGGTCTCCAGTTTCCTTCTGAAGTGAGGCCCAGTTTCCCTCATCTTCCTCTTGTCACTGACATAACTGTAGAAACTTTTCTTGTTGTCCTTAACATCCCTGGCCAGGTCCAACTCCATCTGTGCTTTGGCCTTCCTTACCCGATCCCTTGATTCTCTGACAACTTGTCTGTACTTCCCCCAGGTCACCTGGCTCTGCTTCCACTCTCTGTATACCCTGTTTTTTACATCAAACTGTGTCTCGGAGTATCTTGCTCATCCTGGCACTCCTGCCTGCCTCTTCATTGGGGCACATTGGTCCTGGGCATAGAGTAAGTGATCCTTGAATATGGAGCAGCTTTTCACTCCCCTCCAGGGCTTTGTTCCATGGTACCCTGCCAACCAGATACTTGAAGAAAGCAAAATCTGCTCTCTTGAAGTTGAAGGTAGTGAGCTTGCTTTGTTCTTTCTTCGCTGCCCTAAGGATCCTGAATTCAACCATGTCACGGTTGCTGCAGTCTAGTCTCCTATTAAGTATACCTAACTCCTAAACATATACAAAATAGGGACAAGAAGACGAGTGGGAGGAGTCAGCATAGACTCCTGACCAACTGGATAGCCTTCTGTGATGAGATGACTGGCCCAGTGAGTAGTAAGAGACTAGTGGATATTTGTGCTGTGTCCCATAGAATCCTAATAGATTAGTTGATGAATTATGGGGTCAGTAAGTGAACACTGAGGTGGACTGATGTCTTGCTAAACTTCTGAGCTCAAAGGGTTGTGATTGATGGCTTTAAAGTCCAGTTGGAAGCCAGTCCCTAGGGATGTATTCCAGGTACTGATATTGGAACCCATGCTGATTAAAATCTTTGCTAATAACTGAGACACTGAGATGGAGTGTACTCTTACCAAGTTTGTGGATGAAATGTAACTTGCAATTGGCAAACTAGGTGGTGGTGCTGCCATTCAGAGACACCTGGAGAAGCTGGTAAAATGGTCTCAAAGAATCTTAGTAAGTTCACTAGAGTGAAATGCAAGGTCCTTCCCTTGAGGCAGAACAATTCTAGGCACACACTGGAAGCCTACTGGCTGGAAAACAGGTCTTCAAAAAAGGACCTGGGAGTGGATACCAAACTGATCATGAGCCAGCAATGGTTCCTTACAGCAAAGACCATCAACAGCTTCCTGGGAAGCACATTCCCAGGAGGTCAAGGGAGTTGATCCTTCCCCTCTATTCAGCACTGGTGAGACATATCTGGAGTTCTGGGTCCAGTCCTGGGCTCACTGGTACAAGAGAGACATGGGAATATTGGAGAAGGACCAGTGAAGGGCTATAACGAAGATGATTAAGGAACTGGAGTACCTCACATATGAAGAAAGGCTGAGAGCTGAGACTGTTCAACATGGGGAAGAGAAGGCTCTGGGAGGAATCTTATCAGTGTGTATAAATACCTGATACAAGAGGACAATACAAAATGGGCACAAATTCAAACTCCTTAAATGCAGAAAAAAACTGTTTTGCTGAATTGTTGGCTGAACACTGGTACATGTTTCCCAGAGAAGTTGTGGTGTCCCCATCCTTCAACATATTCAAAACCCAACAGGACATGGCCCTGAGCAACTTGCTCTATGTGACCCTTCTTTGAGCCGGAGTTAGACTAGATGACCACATGACTGATTACCACATGCTAGAGGGACAGGATGCTGTACAGAAAGACCTGAACAAGCTAGAGAAGTGGGCCCAGGTGAGCTTAATGAGGTTCAACAAGGCCAAGTGCAAGGTCTTGCATCTGGGTAGGAGCAGTCCTTGCTATCAGTACAAGCTGGGGGGATGATGCAATAGAGGGCAACCCTGCAGAGTGTGACTTGAGGGTACTAGTGGATGGAAGATGGACATGATCAAACTATGTGCCCTTGCAGCCCAGAGGACAAATCCCATCCTGGCCTGCATCAAAAGAAGTGTCGCCAGCAGATCAAGGGAAGTGATTCTGCCCCTCTACTCCACTCTTGTAAGACCCCACCTGGAGTACTGTGTCCAGTTCTGAAGCCCCCGATGTAAGAGGGATGTGGATCTGTTGAAGAGACCTGCTGGAGTCCAGAGAAGGGCAACAAAAATTATCAGAGGGCTGCAGCACCTCTCCCATGAAGACAGGATGAGAGGGTTGGGGTTGTTCAGCTGGGAGAGGAGAAGGTTCCTGGGAGACCTTATAGCAGCTTTCCAGTGCCTGAAGGGGTTACAGGAAAGCTGGGGAAGGGCTGTTTCCAAGGGTGTGTAGCGATGGGATGAGGGACAGTGGCAGAGCAGGGTAGATTCAGGTTGGATATCAGGAAGTTCTTTATTGTGAGGGTGGTGAAGCACGGGAACAGGTTGCCCAGAGAGGCGTTGGAGGCCCCATCCCTGGAAACATTCAAGATCAGTCTTGATCAGGCTCTGAGCAACCTGATCTAGTTAAAAACTTTCCTGTGCACTGTAGGGTGGGCTGACCTTTAAAGTTCCTAGTCCACACACTCTATGATTTTGTGTTTCTGTGACCTACAGAGGTTGCTTTCTGTCTCAGCCATACTCTAATTCTGTGATTCTGTGATGTTCAAGTGCCACATGATACCTGTGAGACATGCCATGAGGCTCATGGCCAGCTTTTAATCATCCTTATTACCACAAAGACGGAAAACCAAAATAAACTTATTTGGAAAGATGTCTTTAGAATCAAAGACGTCTTTCACAGTTCCTTTCAACTGTGGGGTAGATGTGAGGTTATTTTTCATTGATGTGCCAAGCAGCTTAATTGCTGCATATCAGTAAATTATTATACATCATCTGGACTGAGGGAAGGAAAAACGGAGATTCTCTTGACATCTGAAAGACTGGAGGAGAGATGAGAGGAAGCAGGAGTGGGATAGCATAAATCACGTATCATGGTTGACCAGGTAATACCATTTCTTTAACTGTGTTGCCATTGTCTTTCCAATACTCTGTTTTCTGTCTTCTGTAGTGCAGCCTGTCTTTGTACTGCAAACAGACAGGGGCACAAACCATACTTTGTTTAGGTAGTTAAATTTAAGCTAAAACTAAAAGTAAAATAATTTTCTGGGCCAACAACAAATCCTACTTTGACTCTTGTTTTTAAACTGTCAGAAGTAACAACCTCAACTGATCCACAGTGTCCTAGAGAAGCAGTCTTAGCTAATTCAGAGCTGTGCTATTTCCACATGACAAAAATCAAGACTGGAATTTGAAAAGCCTTAAGTATGTTGTCTTTTTTTTACATACATTTTTAACATACATTTTTGGTCCTTGCCTCATTCCAAGTTTTGCAGTACGTCAAGACGAATCATCAGGTTTTAACAATAGCTCGTGACTGTTCAGTATCTCTCTCCACCTCACAAAAGTGAAACAAAGGTCCATTCCCTCCAAATTTCAAGCTTGTCACTTCCTTTTGGAGCCTTATACTTCTTATTGAGCGGTGAGTGAGATCCAACTGGCAGCAATGAGCTGCCCATACACACTAAGCCCCAGACACAAGTCTCTGCCAGGGCAGGGGAGATTCTCACCACTCCAGCATGGAGCAGGAGCAGACCTGGCTGTGTAGGTGACTCCCATTTCAAAACAGGTCTCAGGTTTTGCTAGCTTTTGCTGTCACTCAACTCTTCTATAGTTACTCTGCAAATTTTGTAGAATGTTTCTATCTCAAGCTTTTGGTAATAAAAGTGATTTTTAAAAGGCAAGCTGAATAAACCACTGATAGATAATAAAACCACCCCTTTCCTAACTAGCAGCTGTAAATACTATTTTCCTGCCACGTGTAACCTAAGAGACAGCCAGGAATTATTGCACAATGAGTCTTCGTTATTCCTATCAAGGCTGTTTTAACCCTCTTTGTTATTTCTAAGAGCTGAGAATAACAGAAAAGTTCAATGTTGAAAACAATTTCTTCCTTAGGTCATGACGAGGGGCCAATGAAGCCTTGTCAGTAGCTGTGTGAATCAGTCCCTACAATTGTTCAGACTGATCACTCAGCTTCTTTTTGGAGAAGGAGAGGATACACTCTGGAAAAAGTACATGATGTAAAAGAAAGTGTTGTCCGTACTTCAGTACCACCTAACAGCTTGGAGGTTTGTCTGGTGTATTTTATAACCATTATAAATAATGTATAACCATTGCAGGTATTCTGAAGCAAGCAGAAGGGCTAAAATAATCTCCTTGAATGGAAGGAAACCAGTGCCTCTTTGAATCAGTCATTACTTCTCTGAGCTACCTCAGATTTAAACAAAAATATTTACTCACCCAGGGAAGGGTTTCAGTAATTTTTTGCTCTGTGTCTGGAGATCCTGACACATCTTCTCCAGCACAGCAAGATATCCCCCATCTGCCAAGGCAAAGTTCCTTTAAAATTCCTTGGATCTGCAGAAACCTTCGTTGTACTAGCAGACTTTCACTGCTCAAATTTGTGTCCCACAAGAGCAAACTATATGTTGGGTTGCTGTTTTTTGGCCAACATAACAGCATCTTTTCAGGCATTGTGATATCTGTGAGCACTGGGGAAGCAGTTGCACTACTGAGAAATAGAGTAACAGGGTGACAGACTTTGCTGAAGAATTGACTGTTTAGGGTAAGTTATATCAATATAACTTACCTTCAGGTAATCCTTCAGGCTACTGCTGGGATCTCTCTGTCATGAAGTGGTTGTTTGCCACTGGAGCTACATGAGAGCTGAAAGGCACCACGGAAATGGTAGAGAGGTACTGTGTCTGCTTTGGGGTCTGAGGGGAGAGGAAGGTAGAAGAGACGTCCTGATATTAGCAGTGAGGAGCTGAGACAGAAATGAATTCTCACTTCCATAAGCACCAGCCTATCAAGTTTCCCATCTGTCAGTGCATAAGACCTTTGGTGTAGGAGGATGGGCTCAAGACTGCATCTGGCACACCCTGAGATGGGGTGATGAAGCAGTACAGGCTGCAGCCTCAAAGCCTGTTCACTACTACACCTCACTAGAGGACTGAACTCCTGCCAGGTGGCACATCTAAGGTCAAGGGTTGTATGGCAATGTGCATGAAAATGTCTGAGATGGTGGATCACAGGGGAGACTGAGGCACGGGCCAGCTGTATCTACTTCTTGTTTAGTGTAGTAGGTATGAGCAGTTCAGGATTAAATCCTTTTGAGCTGGGATCATAAATTGCATTGTGACTACAGAAAGGAATTTGGAGCTGAACCTAAATTTGATTTCTTTGTCAAAATATGATAGCACATCTAATGGGAAGTGCTGTTGAAGAAAAGTAGGTGAATATATTTACATGGATGAGAGCTACTGTAGTTGCTCCAATAAGAAAAAATATTTAAATTAAGAATTGTCTGTTTATTTAATGAGAGTGTGGTGTAATGAAAATAATAAACACATTGAACACTTAAAGTGCTTCTTAACAGCACAGTTGGAGCCCTGACTATTTTTAGTATTCTCATCCTGCTGCTGCTCTGGAATCCACTCATAAAACTGTTTCATAGGAACTTCTTTTCATTTTACATGCCTTTTGCAGTACAATTGGTTCTTAGAAGAAAGTATTCTGTATTCAGATGTAAATTCACAAGTCCAAACTCATTTCTGCCCTTTTAACAGATTAAATGACCTAACTGTATTCCTGCTTTTATTGGGACAGTGCAGACCATTTTTAAGTTATGCACAGTATATTTTTATGGACCTCATTTGCAGGAAATCTGCCAGAATCTCTTACGTCATTTGAGTATGGTGGTGTAGAAAACAAACATGAGGAAGTGAAGCTATGGAAGATGACATATCAATAGAGCTGCTAGGAGATTACGGGTAAAATGTGATAGTTTTAGAGAACATTTTAGACAGGTTTTTAGTCCTGCATATATCTCCATAAATGGGAGGTTACACAGCACATAATGAAAAATGTTTTCCTGACTAGAAGGCTTCATTTATATCTGTGACAAAAATAAAACAGTCTTTGACTTACAGTTCTGCTGGCTGAACAAATTGTTTGGTGTGGAAACTTTGACTGACTTTTCTGGCCTTTTCTCATTACACATCTTTCTCTGTTTCTGGAAAACATACCTCATACTGAATTACGCTATCTTCATTCCTCCTTGCCTTTTGCTGCTGCTGAGTTTGATCTTTTCAACATTGTGAGTTAGAGTTTCAGCCATTATATCTGCTTTTGTTGCCAAAGTCTTCTCATCTTACTAAGATTAGGACTTTTCCTCCTGTGCCCTAAATGATTTTAGTTAAAAAAAAAATAATAAAAAAAATCTAGCACATCTCCTGGGAGACCTTTTCTTTTGGGCATCTCCATCTGTTTAAGGCCCTTCCAGTGCATCTCTCTAAGTCATCTACTTTTTGTTACTGGATTAGCCCTGATCATAACTGCCTCTAGACCATTGGTGCATTTAATGCTTAAGGTGACATTTCAAAGTGTCCAGTAGTTTCACACTGTCTCTGCTAATTATTCTTCTCTTCTGTGCTCTAATATGGACACTCTTCATTAGGACATACTCATTTGTGCTGCTGTGAAAGTCTTCTGACTGACCCAAACCATCTCACTACCCAGTGTAGAGTCATGGCAAACATCTGTGAATCTCTTCCAAAAGAGCTGGAACCTGGTACTGTCTTGCAGGCAGTATTGCTACTTTAGCACAGTCAGGCATCCATGCTGAATAGTTGTACACAGTACCACCACTAGGTAGCCTGAGCATGGCTGTATACCAGCACAGCTCTGCTATTCTTGGATCTGGGAGATAGTGCCATCAGTGACATTTCAGAGACTTCTATGCTGATCTATGCTGTGCAATGTGGACATGTTCCTGAACTTCTGATCCTCTCATCACAGACACACACATTCAGATACACACATTTTACCCTTGTCTTCAATCATAAAGAGATTTACCTTGTCATTACATTTGAATCTATGTTTCTCAGAATACTGACTTGGCAAAATGTTTAAGAACATGCTTAAAACCCACCAAATTGCCATTTACAGCACTTGCAACATCCATGTAAGGCAATAATTTCTCTTTTCAGGGAGAAAAAATAAACACCTGAATAAATATAATCATGACAAGTATAACTCTCCGAGAAGTATAGAATGGAATTAGTATGTGGCTTCATCTTCCATAGTGTGGGTCACATTGTTTGGTATAGTCTTAAATCTCTCCTGTATTGCAGAACTGGTAAGTATGAACAATGAATCCTAAAATTCGACTTCTCTTGCCATATCACCTACATTCTTTCATCTCCTCCAGCAATGGACCTTTGTGGATGTCCCAGGAAACGTCTTTCCTATTACTGTGTTACCAATGTGTTATAGTATTCTGCCTATTAAAGACACTCAAAGAGTGTCTCACTTTTCCTGGCTTTCTGAATGGAAGCATGAGACACCAGGCTTAATAATAACCCATTGACACTAACTAGACACAGTCTCTGCTGTTTCCAAGAGTACCTGGTCAGAGGGTTATGCTCCTGCGTATTTAATTACACTCTGGGAGCAGAGTTCTTATTATTCTGCAAGCTATCCCTTTTTTTTTTTTTTTTTTTTTTTTTTTTTTTTTTTTTTTTTTAATTTTGCTGTAGGAACCACGGACATCTAGCCAATCCTGAGGGCCTCTTAATGGTGGCAGGACAATGAGCACTATCTTCAGTTTCTAAGTCATAATGAACACATCTGATAATTCATAAAGCAAAAGCAGCAGCAAAACAAATGATCTGTCCAGTAGAATTTCTTCCACTGGAAGAAATTGTTTGACATTCAAGTTCAATGCCAAAAAAAACCCTTTGCCATTGCTCAGCTTTACTCATGGTCTAGTGATAAGGAAACAGCAAATGTGGGCTGCATTTTGGGGTGGAGTACTTTCGTGGCTGGTGTTTGCACACGCCTTAGTACCCCTCCCTCTGTATAAGCAGCACACAGGACCCTTCAGTGCATCTGCCTGCTTCAGAACAGCAGTAAATGCCTTCTCCGGCTCCTTTTTGCTCTTTGTGTCAAGCCACTGGGGAACTGTCCAGCAAATGAGTGCCTTCTAAAATTAGGATGCCTTAGAGATTTCTTTTGTGCCGTTACGTCTGAGGCCTGTCAGGGAGAGAAGAGAAATGCTCAGAGTTTTCAGCCCAGGACAATGCTCAGTAATTGGGACTGAACAATAATTAAAAAAGAGGGGAATCACAAAAGAGGAAGCTGGCCACAATCACTGTTAACAGCCCCTGCAGCTGTTCACACCATGTTCAGTGCCAACAATAAAGAAAATGTCCCAAAGAGCAGGGTATTACCATAGGGCACAGACTTGTATCTACATTTGTGCTTGGCAGGAAAAGTTATCGGAGTCTAAATGTGACAGACACAAAACTCTTTAAAATCACAGCATGAGTATTAAGACAGTTGAGGAATTCTTAACTACTTCATTTGGGATTTCTTAATTTCTATCTACATCCTGCTTCTGCCCTCACAGGGAGTTTAGTGCTAGTGAAATGAATGTGAGGAGAACTGTCTCAAGCACAGGATCTGGGCTCAAGCACCATTTCCTAATTTCAGTGTCCCATACTGATCCTTGCCATGACAGCTGCCTTAGGAGACATGCTGCAAAGCACCATGAGATACCACTTCTCCTCTCCACTTTGGAGCAAATTGTTAAAAAAGATTGAGGACAAGATCAACTCAGCACCTGTTTGAGTGCCTAGGTGAGCGGCATATTCTTAAAGGGCTGTGGTCTGGGAGATGTTACAGTCTGGTGACAGTGTAGCTGGAACGACTGGGGATCATTACACTTATTTAGTCAAGAACAGGTCAGTTTTCAGCCATATTGTCTAGACTTTGGTAATTTTGGATGGAACTGGGATGTTAATGGACATTTTGCCTACAGACAGTTCTTTTCCCTGCCTGTGTCCACAAGTGAATTCTTCATTCTGCCTTCATAATAAATGCAATATTGAAAACATTCTCTGTAAAACTGAACCATAGATGGATCCTGTTATCACAAGCTGTCTCTATTCTGCTAGCTTGAGAAAGTGCAAGAGTCTTGAAATTTCATGTATAATTACAAAGAAAGACTGTCATTTTATGCAGTATTATCTTCCATTAGATCAAAATCAGTGATGACTGACTATGCCTCAGAGTGGCCAAGTTTCTGGTCTTGCCAGGAATGATTTTTTTCTCAGTTTGGAATAAAAGATAAGCATCCTTTTTTCTGTGTGTTTTTTGTTTGTTTGGTTGGTTGGTTTGTTTTTGTTTTGTGTGTGTGTGTGTTTTTTTCTTTTAAAAGAAGTGTGAGTGCACGTATGCATGTGCCTGCTTTTCTGACCATTTGTTCATTGATGGTATTTTGGCCATGATATATTTCTCACTCCATTTTCACATAAATTAGTAAAAAATAACTGTGAAGACTGTCATTTTGCCCACACATAGCTCTCGGATACTTTTCCATCCCTTTGTGCACCCAGAGTAACAAGCCCAAAGTTGTTGGGTTGGATCAGTGGCCATCTATGACTAGGGTTCACAGCTGGACGAAGATACACTATAGCAGTGGTTCCTACTGAAAACGAAGACATAGGCACATGCTACAAGTGCATATTATATCATCATCAGATAGTCCGTAATATTCCCTGACAAAATAATGCATCAGTATTTATTATGAAGACTAACTGATTTGGTCCTGTGTCGATTTTATTTGCCATCAATACTGTTTCAGTTTCTGGTGGAACCCTGCCGACTTTTCCTGTTCTAACTCTAACCAAGCCCCTGAAAGCTTACTTTCACATGCTGTGTGTGATTAGACAGTGAGGTCTCTGTAAATGTGGTTTCATATGAGCATCTGTGTGTTTTTCTGTAGAGGGAGCTTGCCATGAAAGAGCTGAGAAGATGAGCAGGGGGTACCTTGGGCTGTTTTTCTTTTAATTTGGCCCTTGTTTACTTTAGACACTATGAAGGAGTCTGCATTAGTTGATGCTGCCCACAATTCACTTGTACTGACGAAGGCAGCTTGACAGCTGCATAAATCACTGCTAGATACCAGTAATAGATTGCTGCATATGAATTTATCGAGGACCACCCAAGCACATCTCAGGGGCAGCCTGCAGTTACACTAGGTCTGCACATAAGTACAGTAATGCAGATTGGCTTAACTCTTTGTTAGCACATCCACCAGTTTTCCTTTTAAGGAAGGTGTCATTGTTTCTCCACTTGCTTTTAGGTTTATTTGCTAGACAGGTGAAGAAAGTTGTCAGTGTCCAGTCCAGTGCCTTCCGCCATCGGTAGTAGTGGGCTTGAAATAAGTTTTACTTGTTCATGGAGGGATACCTGCTTGCTTCCTCATCTTGAATTGTGCAATCTGGTGGGAGAGAGGAGTGAAAGAGGTGGAAAAAGAGAAATTAACTTCTGGCTTGGTATAGGTACTTCTTGTATGCTCGAGAGAAAAGGCTGGGCAGGACAAAGTGATTATTAAATAGTTACAGTATGCTGCGTGTTTAACAGTGAGAAATTGTATTCTGCCTGTATCCTGTAATTAAGACACAATGGAGGTCAGGACTTGGTAACACACTCATCAAAATGAATAATACAAGAGCACAGGAACAAGAACTTGTTTCTAGTGACTGTATGTGCAAATCTCAACAAGGAGTTTAGCTGCCATACCAAAAGCTCAAAAGCTATTGATCCATTGTCACCTGACATGAGCCCAGACCTGGGAAACATTAATCAATAGCAAGGTTATGTTATCCATCACAAGACGTGGGATTAGAAGATGCAAGGCCTGATTCTTATCAGATGCTCTGTGTAATCTGCAGGGCTCTCTAGGGATGCTGCATCCTGCAGCTACTGGCCCTATGGCTTTCTGCAGTGGCAGCTGCCAATGTATTCTTGACCTTTTGGCTAATGACTATGGTTGCCATGTGCTTTATTAGGGAGCACTCTTCTCACTTTAAATAAATTAAAGACTTGTGCTAAGAGTTCACTCTTCTGGCATTCCCATCTCAACCTGCTGTGGCACTGGAATTTCCATATTCCACTCTCACAGCCTGATCCTTAACCTGAATGGATGTACAGAGAGTCAAAACTTCATAAATCTGCATTTCTGTAATTTACACTTAACTGCAAAAACTATGTGCACAATTACAATTCACAGGTGGCTTTTTAGTACAAACAGTCATTTGTATGAGCAATTGCTAAGTTACATGTACCTCCAGCTATTTTTCATATTTTGTCAAATCTTGACATCACACCTTGTACAATCATGAAAGCACAAGAGGTTTTGATAAGCCTAAAAGGCCCGCATAACTTTTAAGTCTTTTCTGAACTCCTGCACTCAATTACTTAATGTTCTGAGAAACTGGAAAATGGGTGCAGCTACAAAGGGCAGCAGAGGTGCAAACCAGGTGGTAAAGAATGCCATGCCCGGTCTCAGATTAGATTTATTGACTTGGTACCTCTAAAGAAAAACCTTTATTAAAAAACAAAACAAAAGAAAAATCCCAAACAAACCCCAAAGAAATAAAAAAAACAATACCATCAAAAACCCCAACCTACAACTGAAAAAAAGAAAGCCCAAAACATACTTGTGCACATTTGGTTTGGTTTTATTTCTGTAAAATTAGATTAGTTTTCGTCCTCCACTCACAGGAAATATATATAGGAACAAGGCTCATCTTGATATGGCATGCAATGTGTGGCATGCTGACACTTTCTGAAATCTGTTTACTTTCTACCAGTCAACAGTTGCTAAAATGTTCCTGGAATTGACAAAGTTTTTTATTCCTTGGGTGTGTAGACCTTTGCATTCAATTATAGTACTTTCTTAGAGACACGATTAACCTCCAAACTGCATTGGTGGCTTGGACATCCATTAGCAGTCTGAAAAATAAAAGAGTTTTAAGTGACCTGGTGCAGTGTAATGCCGTGCTCTTCAAGACTGCCTCAGTGTTTTCCTGCCTGTGATTTCCTGGCACTGAACTCAGAGGACCTGGGCTGCTCTTGAAAGAAGCAATGCCAGGTTGTCCCTTAGAGATGCATTTACCATCTATCATCTACCAACAGTCCCGGATAACAGGCGAGGTCCCAGATGACTGCAGGCTTGCCAGCATGACGCCCATCTACAAGAAGGGCCTTAAGAAGGATCCTGGGAACTACAGGCTTGTCAGCCTGACCTCAGTACCAGGGAAATCATGGAGAGGCTCATCTTGAGTCCGCTTATATGGCAAGTTCAGGAGAGCCATGGGATCAGGCCAAGCCAGCGTGGGCTCAGGAAGGGCACGTCCTGCTTGACTAACCTGATCTCATTCTATGATCAGGTGATTTGCCTGGTGGATGAGGGAAGAGCTGTGGGCGTTGTCTATATGGACTTCGGAAAGGCCTTTGACATTGTCTCCCACAGCATTCTCCTAGAGGAGCTGGTGGCTCATGGCATAGACAGGTGCACTCTCTGCTGGGTAAGAAACTGGCTGGCTGACGAAGCCCAGAGAGTTGTAGTGAATGGGTTTAGATCCAGCTGGTGGCCCGTCAGCAGTGGTGTCCCCCAGGGCTCAATTTTTGGGCCAGTCTTGTTCAGTATCTTTATTAATGACCTAGATGAGGGGATGGAGTGCTTCCTAAGTAAGTTTGCAGGTGACACTAAGCTGGGAGGGAGTGTTGATTTGCTTGAGGGTAGGAAGGCTCTGCAGAGAAACCTGGACAGACTGGATTGATGGGCCAAGGCCAATTGTATGAGGTTTAACAAGGCCAAGTGTTGGGTCCTGCACTTTGGTCAACACAACCCCATGCAAAGCTACAGGCTCGAGGATGAGTAGGTGGAAAGCTCCATGGTGGAGAAGGACCTGGGGGTGCTGGCTGACAGCCAACTTAACATGATCCAGCAGTGTGCCCAGGTGGCCAAGAAGGCCAATGGTGTTCTGGCCTGCATCAGGCATAGTGTGGCCAGCAGGAGTAGAGAGGTGATTGTGCCCCTGTACTTGGCATTGGTGAGGCTGCACCTCGAGTACTGTGTGCAGTTCTGGGCCCCTCACTACAAGAAGGATGTGGAGTTGCTGGAGCATGTCCAGAGGAGAGCTACCAAGGTGAAAGGTCTGGAGAATAAACCCTATGATGAGAGGCAGAGGGAGCTGGGATTGTTCAGTTTGAAGAAGAGGAGGCTGAGGGGAGACCTAATTGCTCTCTACAACTACCTGAAAGGAGGGACATGGGAGTTGGCCTCTTCTCTCAAGTGAATAATGACAGGACAAAGGGAAATGGCCTGAAGCTGCACCAGGGCAGGTTTAGACTGGATATTAGAAATAATTTATTTATCAGAAGAGTGGTTGAACAATGGAACAGGCTGCCCAGGGAGGTGGTGGAGTCACCATCCCTGGAAGTATTTAAAAGAAATGTGGATATAGTGCTTACCAACATGCTTTAAGCACTGAACAGATAACTTAGGTTATGGTAAGGGGATTTAAGTTATGGTTGGATTTGATGATCTTCAAGGTCCCTTCCAACCAGGATGATTCTATGATTCTATAATTCTATGCCAGGCTCCTGTGCTAGTCCTCTTCTTGCTGATGGCTGCCAATGACTACACCACTTTGAGGAAGCATTTAGTGGTTTGTTAATGGTTTTAGGTGTACACCAAGATGTTCCAGAAGGTAATTTTACATAATTTCATTTTTGGCATTTCTTGCCTAACTCAGAAGACCCAGAAAAGCAGCAGTAAGTTTTGTGTCCTCTCTGCTGCAGCATTTGTAAAGGAAATGTTTCCTTGGCTCCAGAGCTGTTCACTGCATTCAGAGGTTTGGCCATACATGTTCCTTGCCACGTGAATTAGCCTCAGTTACAAGTCAGACTCTTGGCCACACTTGGGTACGAGCTCTCTCTCTTCCAAAGACTATAGCAGGGCTTTGGTGGGGTAGTGCTATTGGTAAGAGACGATGAACTGTATCTTCAAGGGACCATGGACCGAGCCAGCGTGCATGGCTGGTTTCTACAGATCTTGGGGTGACTGTTAAGCTGTCTAAGCTTATGGCCTTGCGGTTTCACCAGTGACCCTGCTTAAGGCCTTGCATCTCCATGGATACCCCTTCCACCACTTGAGAGAGCCTGCTGGGAGATCCTGACTTCAGAGGACAATTAGTGCAGTGGCACTAAACCTTTTTACTCTGTGTTGCTCAGGCCACACATCTCAAGGAAGCTTTTGCAGTTAACCTTCCCCATTGGTCACTCCAAAAATGGCTTATGCAGGCAAAGCTGGGTCTTGCCAGATATGAAAGAGAGTCAGTTACGTTAAGCATAACTGGAAGTTTCCATTGTGAGTGTGAGCTGGTCTTGTATCTGTGCAAATGCTCTAAAAACACTGGGTGCTAGGTCTGTGCTGTGGAAAACCTGTCTCTGCCAGGAGATCAGGAAAGCTACTCTTCATTCTGAAAAGGCTGTTTCAGGGCTATCCTCAATGCTATGTTACTGTATAGGGCATACAGCCTTTATGACCTTTCTGAGCTGGTTGATCATCAGGAAAGAATTTTTTGTCAGGAAGAATAATGAAAGCAACTGTCAACAAATACTGAGCAGACTAATGAACACTTAAAACATAAAACATGCCTTCTGAGTCTTTAAAAGTATTTATTTTATACTATTTGCCCAGCAACTCCTATGGATAATACTTTGCCTCCTTGTGACTTACACAGTGCTGCTAGGGATTCTTCGGTGTTCAAAATCTGAGCTGTGTTCATCAACATTTTATTGTTGTGGGTTTTTTTTTGAAAGAGGTCATGCTCTCCTGCATAATCATGTCATAGAATCATAGAATCATACAATCATAGGGGTTGGAAGGGACCTCAAAAGATCATCTAGTCCAACCCCCCTGCCAGAGCAGGGTCACCTAGAGTACATCACACAGGAAGGCGTCCAGGCGGGTTTTGAATGTCTCCAGAGAAGGAGACTCCACAACCTCTCTGGGCAGCCTGTTCCAGTGCTCTGTCACTCTCACAGTAAAAAAACATTTTCTGATATTCACCTTAAACCTCCTATGCTCCGATTTGTATCCATTACTCCTTGTCCTATCACTGGTCATCACTGAAAAAAGCTTAACTCCTTCTTCTTGACACTCACCCTTTACGTATTTGTAAACATTGATGAGGTCACCCCTCAGTCTCCTTTTCTCCAAACTAAAGAGACCCAGCTCCCTCAGCCTTTCCTCATAAGGGAGATGTTCCACTCCCTTAATCATCTTTGTGGCTCTGCGCTGGACTCTTTCAAGCACTTCCCTGTCCTTCTTGAACTGAGGGGCCCAGAACTGGACACAAGTCATACTGGTCATACAATATGTCTCTATTTTCTGGTTAGCCCATGATATTTAAAATGATGGAATCAGTTGTGTTTATCAGCTCAGAATCCACAAGCATCTCCTAATTTCCACAGAGAAATTGGTGACATTGTGAGCATTCCCCCAGGACAACTCTATAGCATAACTGAGACCATCAAAGAAAAAGGCATCTTTTGCAACTCTAAAGTTCTTAATTTGAATTAATGTTTCTGGAAGGTTTTTGAGCTCAAGTCCCATGACCATCCAGAGCTGCCACTGTCTGACAGGAGGGACATTAGGACCCAGCTGGCTGCTTTCTGTCAAATGGCTGTTTAATGAGGCAGCCCAGCAGCTGGTCTGAGCTGCTGCATTTCCAGACATGTTGTTTTAGTGTGAGAATTCCTGTGTTCCAGTGGTTTAAATTATGTGGTGGTCAGAAACACTACCTGAGTTCTGTATGTACAAAAGCCATGGGCTGGTTAACTGTGCAATAATTAGAAGATTTAATTCAAGGTGTCTTTACAAACAACCTTTGCTGATTACAAAGGATGCAGACCTCATGGTTCATCCTTGAAAAAGTGGAGAGGAAAACCAACAATAACTTATCTCTGACATCTTATTTTACCTAACAAGAAACCAGATGATATTTAATATTTTTTGAGCAGATAATGATAAGGTAGCAAACACTGAAAAGTTATTAATTGTACAATAGGTTGGGTCTACTTGCACGCCTCTGTAATACCTGCTTTTAAAAGGTTTGTTTGTAACAAAAACGGAGAAATGAGAAAGTTCACATCAGCATGATGTGACTAAAGGCTCTTGTTTTATTTTAATTCTATTTTGTTTGTGTTCCTTTGTCACTAAAACTCAGCTAATCTCGCAGATCTTGGAGGCAATATCTACTGACAGGGTGGAAGGAAGAAAAAGCTCCCACTGTCTTGGTGATAAGTTATCTGAAGAACAAACTTTCTCTGTTTATCCTTCTTGAATGTTTTGAGCTTTAGGGGGGATTAAAAGGAAAAAAGATGAAGAAGAATACATGCTAAAACTTTAAAGTGTCCTTTGAGAAGGTATGCAGCTAAGTAAATTAGCCTTATTCTCCTCTTGCTTACACCAATGTAACCACAAAAGAACGACACAGAACTGAAGAGAACAAGCCAATGTAAAACCAGGATAAGGGAGGGAAAAATCAGTCCCTAGCTGCTTTTAAATACATTGGAATTGCACTTAAATGGCTCAGGCTTTTCACAGATTGTTTTATATGACTGCTGCACTCCATGCAACCTGAACACCTAGAAATACTGAAATTGAAAACCAGAGTGAAATTTTAGAGCAAAAACTTGTGAATGCTGCAGAAGTACAAATCTGAGGTTCGCTGCTGGACCACAGTCATATTGTCACCAGCCAAATTTCAAGGTTCAAACACATTCATATTTTAAGGAGGTTGCAACAATAGGAGAAATCAAACTTTGTGGCTTGGACTTATTTCTCTGTAATAAGTAATTTCATTAGTGAAATTTCCAAAAGCTTGTGTGAGTATTTCAGCTGGATCACATCAGTATAATGCTACTGAAATCTCTGGAAGTTCATCAGTTACCCCAGCCTCACATACACAAATTATAACTGCTTCACAAATCAGGACCCTACTTGAGCAAATTGATAATTTTTAGTTACTTCATGAGGAAATAACTAGAAATGTCCAAAAGCAGAGAAGAGTCCAGTTTGTCAAAAGTTTTTGGATCTTTTTTACAGCTTTTGTATCTTGTTAATTCAAATAAAGTCTACTGAAATTCTACTGAAATAATTTCAGCTGTTTATGATCTTAATTGTCCCTGCACAATCCAAACTTAACTTGCAACAAAATCTCAAAAGCTGTGCAAATCTTAGGAAGGCTTCCAGCAAGTCTAGAGATTTCTATCAGAACGTAGGACATATGATATGTGTTGTTAGCAATCTTTTACTCTGCTAGTGGAACAAAATATAAGATTCAAAATACTTCTAAGTTGAGAGGGATGGTGAATGCACACCAACAGGGTGAATTGTACAGTCAGTATGCCTAACTGTAGATAGATATTTCTAAGAAAAAGTGAATCTTTGAGAGATATTACAGAAAAGTAGTTTGGATTTTGTCCACAAGTCCTGGAACCTGCTCAGACCTCTCTCTGTTGATTCCCTGTTACTGAGAATGATACAGAAAAGTTTTCTTGGACTCTATTTTCCTCCAGTGCTGCTCCACTGCATACACAGTGGTGTCTAATATCTTCCAAATTAAATAACAAGTTTGGTGTCCAAATGTTAGGTCCAAAACCTACATCCAAAACAATCCAGAGGAAGCTGGATTCACTTCAGAAGTGGTTAAAGGGATGAAGTCAAAGCTGACAACATTAAAGACATGCTCTGATTCTCTTACATATTAGAGTGAAATGATGATATCCTATCTTGGGAAGTCTCTTCTCCTTGAGGACACATTCTCATGCCCTCCTGCAAATATCTGAAACTTGTGTCTTAACCGAGGAACTCATCCATTACAACAGGTCAGATAGCCACCATGGAGTTCATTGTAGAGTTGGAATTTTCTGCCTGGTGGTAAGAAAGGAACATATTGTTATCATTGGATTATTTTAACAAAGAGAATATCTAACTCACTCTCAAATTGGTGTTACTTGCATGTATGGGTTCCTCGTCTGTACTGACCTCAGAGTTTCAGGAAGCAGTATGAAAATTTAAATGAGTCATTAAAGAATAAGTGCTATAACTTAACCTTTTAAGCAAATGCCATTTACATTCACAAATCAAGAGCTTGCAATGATGGTGATGGTGGGACAGGAAGAGACCTGAATAAATCTTGAAAATGGAATGTCAAAAGGGATACTCAGCAAGTTAGGTGTCACCGTTTGACTCAGGTTTGACAACGATGCTCTTGATCCCCTCCCCCTCCCACCCAGGTAGGGAAGGAGAGAGTGAAAAAGAGAGAGACTCTCTGGATTGAAAACTAAACTACACAGCTTTAATTAAACACTAACAATACAAGAAAATATAATACAATTATATACAAATATATTCAGAAAATGTACAAACCCCCTATTGCCTCCTGCCACCCCCAGCAACTCCCACAGCATCTCCTGAGCTGTGAACAGTCCTGAAAAGTTCCAGACTGCTGCTGAAGAGAGAGCAGAGTTGTGAGGGGCAGGAGAGCTTGAGCCTGGGGTACGATGGTTTTGGATGGATGGAGTCCTCCTTGGACACTGGCCATGGATGGAAGAAAAAGGAAGAAGAAGCAGGAAGGAAGTTGTCTTCTGTGATCTCCGACCTTCCTCTGAGCTTACATAGATATATGGAATGGAATATTTCTGGCCAGTTTTGCTCTCTGTCTAGTTCAGTCTCCTATGGGGGGAGGTCATAGATGTCCCCATAGTGTCTGAGCTGGCAGAGTAAAGATGCGACCTTGAAGACCCAGCAATTAGAAAAACATTTCACTGCTGTCAGTCTTAGTTGGAACCCTTTGCTACTAGTTAAATGAAAGCTTACTGAAGGAAAAAAAATCAGTAAAAGGAAAACTGGCTTCATCCTGGCTCAACCAGGACATTTGGTTACCTAATAGTAATAATAAAAACCTCAGATACATTATATCATTGGACATGAATGGTAAAAACAGAGAAGAAATAGGCATTTATTACCTAAGTTATGCCCTTTGACCACACAGAGCCAGACAGCTCTATACAGTACTTCAAGAAGATACTTCTGTTGCAAAACATCTTGGGAATCTGTGCCACAAACTTCTCAACAGTGAGGAGCATAAGCTGGAATTTCTGATGGGAAAATGTCTTTCTGTGCTTCCACAAAACACACAGTGTGAAGGTCTTGTGGTTGGTTACTAGCTCACCACACATGGAAAAAGCTGTTATGGGGGTTCCAGCCTTGTGCTCTCAGAAAAGTGTCTGCATGTGGACTGCTGTGATGTCACAAAAGAGTTGTCAGCTGGCTTACTGCAACACTGGATGGAGAAAAATGACACCAGATCAATCAATTTATCAGCAAATATCATTAATTAGGAAGTAGAAATTCTGTTTTATCTTTACTGCAAAACCATCCCTATCTGGTCCATAGAAGAAGAAGTAATATTACTGGTCCCTGAGTGCCCAAGTCTGCCTCCTATGACAGGTCCCAGTTGTGACTTGCAGAAACAGCTGAGCTCTGTCATCTTTCTGTCCTATACAGGCTCTCAGAAAACACTAATTGAGCTTTTACAAGGCTTACACTCTACCCTACTGCCTGTTGGACAGTAGGGTTTCTTGAAGAGTAATACAGACTAAACCCATACTGGTCCTTTAATTTCTTGAGACTGTGCACAGATGTGCAGAGATGACTGTGCTCAGCTGCTTTGTGTGACTTGGTGAAAGAACAATAAGACTGGATCACTTGTATCACCTATCTTATCACTACGACCAATGTCAGTCAATCACCTCTGCCAGCTGATTGTCCTTCATCAGTCACATGCTTTCAATAACGCTTGGGAGAAATTCCATAGCTCTGATGAACCTCATAGTTTGTACAGAATAGCTATTAAGATTCCAGGGGTTTTCTGTTTTCCTTTTGTACATTAAAAACCCCAATAAACCAAACAAAAAAAAACCTTTTAAAATTTAACAGACATAATTATTTATGGATTTTATCAAGCATGAACTTTACTAGGATCACTTTGTAATTTATTTTAGTAGCATTTTAAGTGCATCTAATAACCTCGATCCCAATAGTTGCTTGAAAAATGCTCCTTGCTGTATCATGCTGCTTCCTGGAAATAATACCATGCTGGTATAGCAGTTCAATGCTGATTGAGAGAGAAAGAGTGCTGAATCATCACCTCAAATCACATGATATTTCTGATCCATAAGATAACAGGTTACAGGTGTATATAAAATAATATTTCATATGCTTAAATGTTAATTTTCTTATTCAGTTTATTCTCCTCCCCAGCCCAGAAAGGAAGACAGATCATTGATCCTTTTGTCTGAAAGGGTAAGCCATCCTTTCAAAACAGATTTATGAGCAAAGATGTACATGATCTGCTTTATTCTTAATGAGATTTCATTGTTTCTCAGTGGATTTCTAACAGTTAATGTGTCTACTTCACGTGTCATGCTGCAAATGTATCTTTAGCACTTGCATGAACAAAGAAGGAAAAGATTTTGGGAGCTTCATGTTTTTGTCATGCCTGACTCCTGTCAACTGAAAAGAGTGATCTTCCTGAAGCTAGAGAGTATAGGTGGAATGAAGCTACATTTGGAAACTGCTGATACAGGAAAACATTATAAATACACAGTAATGCCACAAGAATCATCTTGTCTAGTGGCAAAACCCTGTAAAGCCCAGTTCTGCAAAGTCTGAGCAAAGCCTAAGACATCCTGGTGTCATCACTGTCATTAGGAGCCCCAGTCACTCAGATTGACACTTGCGATTAATGAATGGGCTGCTTTCTCTGAGGGTACAGCTCAGAAGGCTAGTCTGAAAATTGGCAGCATGGTGTCCACTCAGTTCTGAAATACAACCTTATACTGACATTTCTTATGAATGTAAAATTTGTCTCTGCCTTTTTTAGCTGTATAAGGATTCATTTTTTAAAATGAATATGAGGAAGCAAAAGAGACAAAAAGGGTCCTCAGTAAATAGGAAGTGGGCATGGTTTTCTGAGATTGCTGTAATTAGAAAAGCCTAAATGATCCTAATCAGATTTAAGAAAATTACATGCAACAAGAAGCTTAGCTAAGTAAGCCAATTCTCTTGTTTTCCGCTGGCAAAAAAGATGAGTGGCAGCACAAGACTTCATTTCCTTTCCACTTGTTCCTAATCCTTTGTTTAGGAAGCCATTGTTGTGAGAAATGTTTCTTTAGCCCTATCAAAGCAAAACTGCTCTTTAGCATGTGACCACCTGTTTGATACAGTGGGTGTGGGAGTAAGAGCTGCCAAATGACAGACTGTGGGGTATTACAGAGTCAGGCATTTTCATAAGGTTTTTTTTCTATTGTGATGTCATTGTGAGATTTAGACTGTGCTTGGGTTTCAGTGCCAAGTAACTATAAGATATTTCCTGCCATCCTTTAGGCTCAGGAACCAGATAACTCATTGATCTATTTGACATAAACTAAAAAAAAAATAAATATAGCTACACATTTTATGCTTGCTGTTGGTAAGAAATCAGAGATAGAAAACTAGAGAGGAAAAATTAAGAACTGTTGTAGCTGTGAAACTGCTGTGACAGTATTGCCAATTCTCCTTAAGCATGCTATAATGAAATACATACTAAGGTTGCACTTTTTTCCATTACATTCCTCTTTTCCACACAAGGTATAATACTTCCTTGACATTTATTTTGAAACCATTCCTTTGAACAAATAATCACTTTTAAGCTATACCTGTAGTCTGCTAATGGTTATTTAACACCGCCTGTGCAATCATTACAGGAATCTCCCTGTCACTCTTGACACTAGAAAGCACAAAAGAATTAGATCATTAAACTTCCTCAGGCATAGGTTCCACGTTGCTCCCAGTCTCACCCTTGCAAATCTGAACTAAGATCATTGATAACAATGGGACTGTTATGAACTGACCTCAGTTTAATTGAGAGTAGGGTCTGTAAGACATAATAAAGTTCCCCCATATTTCATACCCAAGTTTAGGTGTAGTAAGGCTGATCAACTGCAAGAGCAGCATTGTTCTGAATTCCCTCATGTGAGGACGATGCAGGTGCACTTAACTTGACTTCACTCTATATTTTTAGGACTAAATTAACTGACATTCTTCTGAGAAATTAGTACCAGCACTTCTGTATTTTTACACCTACTTAAATCCTACTCAAGGCAGGGTGAACCTTCTTTTGTACTTTCTGAGGATTAAGACTGTATTCTTGTTGCTTGCTTCTGTGAAATGCTGAGTATTTTTGAATTGTGCAAAAATTATCGAACACCTGTCAGAAGGAGCTTAGTGCGTTGGTGAAATTGAGCTGATGTGCAATTCTTACCCCTGTTAATAAGCTCCTGGTTCAGGTAACTGTACAGTGCACTTCTGGACGAACAAAGGTTCCAGTGGTCAGTGCACTTCATTTAGGTGATCAACTCTTTAAAAATAGCAGTTGATGTAAAATGTACAGTTCTCTCCAGCTAGTAAATGGCTAGAGCTGCACATGAATCTGTAGAAATTTTAGCACGTTTCCATTTCAGGGTTTGTCATTTTGGTTTGTTTTTTATTTGAAAGAGAAGCTCCATAATTATAAGGGTTTTTTTACTCACAAGACACATTCCTGACTCCTCCCTGTAAAAAAGCCTGATGGCCTAATGTAAAGAATGTGGCTCTAAACGACTAACGCCTTATTACTCCTGCCCTTGCTGTGCAGGTTCTGTTTCAAAATGGCATGAAAAGTGGATACAACTGATACTTTCAGGCTGGCTTCAATGCTTTCTGAACTGTTTTTTTCATGCCAATGTAAGTCACAGATATATGGGAGTCTGTGCAGATGAGTGTGAAATCAGTGTAACTAAAATAGGGGACAGGGTTTCCTAACTCACGTCCCCATTTCAGGTTAGATTTAAATCACCATTTCAGGTGGCAGTGTTCTTCAAATTGTAATGCTAGATCCCCCCAGAATGTTGTTATTTAAAACACCAATTCAAATAAAATACTGAAATTACTTTTTAAATGTTGATGCAATTTCAAATTTTTCATATTCAGACAGTCTTTACTAGATGAGATTTCTGAGATAAATTTTTTTCCCAAAAAATATTTTGGTTTATGAAACAAATTATGTTTGGCTTTATTTGATGCTGCTTCAAGAGGAACTCTTAGCTTGAAATAATTTGGGCTTTTCCACAAAGTGGAGATTATTTTTTCTAGGTGAAGAGAGCCTATATATTAAGGACATAGCAGTCCTGTAGTGGAAAGTGAACTTGTAATGCAGGATCCTGGTTAAGTGGGCATAGAGCACAAGAGAGACAATCATTATGAGGAAGAAGAAATGAGCTATTCTGTCCTCTGCACAGAGGGTTTGTCCTATGATTTTTCTCCTTCCAGTGCTGAAAATGACCAAATAATTAGGCTGATTTTCTCCTCCTTCTTGCAGTGACTAACAGGATATTTGTCTAGCAATGCAAGTTTTCTGTCCCTCTGTCTTCCAACCTCCTGTCATAGTATGCTTTCCCATAGCACATTGCTCAGAGCTCTGTAATTAGTCTTTTTCTCTCCCTTGCCTTCATCCACCTTTCCCATGTTGCACAAGCCAGCCTGTTTAACAAAGCATCTCCGTGCTTTCTTCTGTGTGGCTCTCATACATCATGCAAACCTAGTCCTCACTTAGACAAAGTCCACACTCATTCGTTCTTTGATGTGTCTTGAAACTCTTTGACGTTTGTAAAAACATCAGTTTTTTGTACAAACCATCCCTTTGCTGCTCACTGATGACCTCTGCCTATCACTCAACTGTGACTCTTGGGGCAGGAATTAAATTTTATTCAGTGAAGAGGCTGGTATAGCAGCTTGAATCACTGTTTCAAAAATAAATTCACTGTTTCAGCTCCAAATGCTAGTTTGGGATAACAAAGCCTGCACTCATCAATTTCCAGAGACAAAGCTCATTTTCAGGCAATTCACATTTCTCACTTTTCCATTTTATCCAAATTCTATAAGATTTTTGTAATGATTTATCACCATTGTCCATCCAAAAATCAGTATGTTCTGCTAAAAATTACTTTTTCATGTGTCCTTTAGTGTACCATGCCTCACAAAAGTGAGATAAAAGAAGTTGAGGGGATGCCACCAGCTGAGAGATATGATATGAGGAGCAAACTTGAGAGAGTCCATAATAAAGTTGTTGCAACATTGTTGAAACATTGAATATTTTGATTTTGACAGACTATATTTACAGCTTACAAATGCAGGTCCAGTGTTGTTGGATTAATAAATTAGTTTTTCCTGTGAGGCAAACAGAGAAAGGATGGGTATTTATAACACAATCCCACAGCCACAGAAAAGGAAGAATAAACAAGTGGTTGCTTCTTAAATGCCATTGCTAACTTTGAACATTTCCTTCTATTTGAAATATAGCTTATTTTATTAACAAAATTCAGTCTGTATAAACCCCAGTTTTCTTCCTTAGGAATTTCAATACAATCTTGGTGTTTAGAAGTTTAGGGAGCTCCAGGTTATACCTGGATATTAAATTAAGTTCACTGGGGGTAGAGGCTAGTTGCAGGTGCAGTGCGTTCAACTGTTCCATACTTTTTTACTAACTGGTGGGTTGGTTTTTTTTTGTGTTGTTAGTTGTGGTTTTGTTTTTGTTTTCTTCTTGTTGTTGTTTTGTGCCTGTGCTGTGAAGCCCTCCAGGAGTGAGTGGTTCAGATACACCTCTGGTTTAATTGTGGCACTGAAAAAACACAATACAAAATGACAGGGAGTGGTAACACAAAGCCTTGTGCTTCTTATCTGCTAAATGTTTTATGAGAAGCACTACAAAGAGATAAACAAGGAAACTGCCAACACAATTAGTAAATTAAAATTAGGCTGTCTTAAATTATTAAGGGTAAAATAAATTCAAAAAAAGGGTAGGAAATGCAGGGCTAAGGTGCCATTCCATCTTATGCTGGCCCTGCTATGTATAGTGGCACTTGACCTGGGAACAGAGTTTCACCTTTAACTCTTGCTTTCCTGTCTCATGTCTTTTTAAAGCCAGCATATGTGACATTTTAGAATTCTGTTTTTTCCTCCCAGTTTTCAAATGTAAGTCTAGAATTATTTATGCAGCTTTTCCTTACAAACCCTGACAGATGCAAACTGTGCCATACACTAAACATCTAAATCAAGCTCACTACACACTAACCCAACAGTGTTTATGCTGCCAATTAAAGGCATCACTTTTTTTAATTATATAGGGAGTGAAATGATCTCTGACAGCTGGGAATTGCAGAAAAAGGGCTCTATTGTTCAAAGAACTGCCTTTAATATAGAGAAACCCTTGCTAAACTTTTGATTCCCAAGTATGACAAACATTAATTGGCCATAAACATAACAAGAATTGGTTCACTCATTCCACAGCTTTTGCTCCACTCCCCCACTTTCCTTCTCATTACTTCCCATTAGCCTCTCCGAGCAAGGGCTTAACTCAGAAACACCCCACCCCCCACATTCCCATGTTTCCATCTTGTGCCTTCAGCGTTCTCATACTATTTTATTTAGCTCTTTCAGCACTGCTTACTCTGCCAGATGACTTGTACAAAAAAACAGATTGGCTGAGTACAGGCAGCTTGGCAAACTCCCAGGGTTTTGTCCTAAGTCTTGTGCTCTGCTGCTGTGTTTCTTAAAATCCAAATCCCAGAGCTGTTTTAAGAGGCAAAAAGCTCATATTGCACTCCTTTGAGTATAGCTTTCTAGTCTTTACAGTTTCAGAAAAAAGATTTAAATTGTTACCTGAGCACTTCCTAGAAAAAACAAAATGTGAAAAAGCACCAAAAGGTATTGCTTTCTTTAAACCTTGTGTTCTTTATTCCAATCTCATTAATTTTTTATTCAGATTTCTTAAAGGAATAGCAATATTGTACTAGATTGAAACTGCACAATTAAAATTTTATTGCCTAATATTTGCCTAGTGTGCTACACAGCAGAAAATAGATTATCATATTCACAGATAAATCCACTTCACCATTCTCCTTACTCTTTTAATCTTTAAATTTTACAGGCATATAGGAGATATAAAGTCCAGGAGATACTTTTAATAAATAGCTTCAAAAAAGTAGCACTCCATTTTTGGCTTTTTAGTAAAGACTTCATTTTTCAGGCTTGTAAAGGTCTAGGAAATACATAGAGAAATCTAGAATGAAAAATTTGAAACAGAAAAGAACAAACAAAAGAAAATGCTATGTACTGTAATTTTGAATAGAGATATGAGCATCGTGCTAATTTTATAAATGATAAAACATATCTCAAATTCATTTGAGGCATATGAGTATGAAGAACTGCAGCACACTCAGGGACGGCTCTTCATGTGGATTGACAATTTAAAGTATTTTAAAGTCATAAAGTGAAATCACATATATTTGTGATAGCTGCTTTGCAGGCCTGTGTTACTTGCTACCCTTCTGAGTGAACTACCCAACAGAGCGGTAGGACTTCAATTACATGCCTGGGGCCACAGGGTTGGGGACAGTTCTCCATCTCTGATTTCTCTGCCCCTCCTGTAACAGCTGAATGAAGTTGTCTCTCTGTTCTCTGCCATTATTATAATATTTTCTCTTTCTGTGTCACCATCCTGTCTTGTAGACTGTAGGCAGTGCTACATTTTTAAGCAGTTAGGACCTCCTGTGGCTAGGACTCAGCTTCTACAATATTCTGGTTTTCTGCTGCTGATTGTACCAATAATATCTACCCTGTGAAGAGAGGAAGTGCTTCTCAACATATGCGTTGATAAGAAAAGTGTATCTATCTTGCCTAAAGCTTTCTTTTTCATAGCCAGAGATGTCTAATGGCAAGTGGTTTTTTACAGCAAAATAAAGAAGAAAAATAGTCAGAAGCAAATTGAAAACCAACTAGGGGCAGAGATGCACAACAGATACATCACAGAATCACAGAATCACAGAATCTTAGGGGTTGGAAGGGACCTTGAAAGATCATCCAGTCCAACACCCCTGCCAGAGCAGGATCACCTAGAGCACATCACACAGGAACGTGTCCAGGCAGGTTTTGAATGTCTCCAGTGAAGGAGACTCCACAACCTCTCTGGGCAGCCTGTTCCAGTGCTCTGTCACTCTCACAGGAAAGAAGTTTTTTATGATGTTTACATGGAACCTCCTATGTTCCAGTTTGCACCCACTGCCCCTTGTCCTATCACTGGACATCACTGAAAAAAGCCTGGCTCTGTCCTCCTGACACTCGCCCTTAACATATTTGTAAACATTGATGAGGTCGCCCCTCAGTCTCCTCTTCTCCAAGCTAAAGAGACCCAGCTCCCTCAGCCTTTCCTCATAAGGGAGATGTTCCACTCCCTTCATCATCTCTGTGGCTCTGCACTGGACCCTTTCAAGCAGTTCTCTGTCCTTCTTGAACTGAGGGGCCCAGAACTGGACACAATATTCCAGATGTGGCCTCACAAAGGCAGAATAGAGTGGGAGGAGAACTTCCCTTGACCTACTAACCACACCCTTGCTAATACACCCCAGGATGCCGTTGGCCTTCTTGGCTACAAGGGCACATTGCTGGCTCGTGGTCATCCTCCTGTCCACCAGGACCCCCTGGTCCTTTTCTCCTACACTGCTCTCCAGCAGGTCAGCCCCCAACCTGTACTGGTACATGGAGTTGTTCTTCCCCAGATGCAAGACTCTACACTTGCCCTTGTTGAATTTCATCAAGTTCCTCCCTGCCCAACTCTCCAGCCTGTCCAGGTCTCATTGAATTGCAGCACAGCCTTCTGGTGTGTCAGCCACTCCTCCCAGTTCAGTGTCATCAGCAAACTTGCTGAGGGCACACTCTGTTCCCTCATCCAGGTCGTTGATGAAAATATTGAACAACACCGGTCCTAGTACCTACCCCTGAGGGACTCCACTAGTTACAGACCTCCAACATGATGCTAACCAATACTGCATCTCTATTTTCTAGACCAGAAGGGAGATAATATTTTAACTTATTTTTCAGTGTTTGTGACTCATTACCAGGTTGTCTGTGAAGAGTTCATGAGGTGTTACATCTGCCCAGAACAAACACAGAGCTTTTTGACTGATCTCAAAGTACTTATAATTAATTATTAGGTGCCAGAGTCTATTGCTCTGATTCATGGATGTTCAGCACATTGACATGAGCAATTCAATTTTGATAGATAAAACACTGCTGTGAGTTAGGATGTGACAGACTTTTTTATTTATGACCCCTCAAATAATAAAATAAACAGTTTATGTTAGTAATTTCCTTGTACAAAGGTTGACTTGAGTTTGACTTGAAGGCCTTTACTAAGAGCTACTGTTCTCATAAATGTTTGAATTTCTGTTGTGTTTATGAAAATATTACACTTCTTGTTTATTTGTAAAATAAATTACTATGGTCTAGCAACCAAACATTAAGTAATGCTATGCTTACTTATCTACCATGCTGAATAAGAAATGAATGCACAAGTGGCAGCTATAAAGGTAGAAAATTATTTTTATTCCGTGTTCTAAGTACAGGGAATTCAATTATAGAGGAATGAATGTTTGGCAGACATTGCTTTATGGTAACTATTAACAAAAATTACTACTTGATGAAATGAACGATCAAGTAATGAAGTAATGGTTATATAGAGCTTGTCTGGAAATCAGGGTTATTATACATTTTCTTCATATACCAACTGTGTCAGGTTTATGGGCTAGTGCATTCCTGTTTTCAGTACACCAAAACCACTCCCTGGTGTAATGTTAAAAAAAGGTATTGATAAAAAAAATAGGAAAACTCCCTGTTCTCCTCCCAAGTCCTGTAACACATCATGTGGAATTTGAAGTATTATTTTTTTGGGCTGAAAAATAAAAGAAATATAAGAAAAATGTAATAAAATAGACTTCTGTCAAGAACCACATAAGATGCAAGTCAAACTATGGCAGGTAACTGTGGATCTGTGACCCATCTGTTGTCTGGCTGTTCAATGGATTACAGAGCAATGAGTAAGTCATTGACTTCTTAAATGTGATAGTTCTCACAACAATTTAATTTGCATCTGTGAAAAATTAATACCTTTCCATATCAAGAGATGAAGTCCAGCTCCTCCTAATGAGGTACATTGAAAAAGCCCTTCCTAGGCTGGGGTAGGTGCAGTTGTCTGTGCAAGGTCCTTCTCAAGAGAGAGCCAAGGAGTGTCTGCATCTTGAAGGCAGCAGAGTGCTAACCAGGTTGGGCGAGCTGCTGTTCCCTCCTTCCCTTAAGTAGACTTCTTCTGTAAGTATACCACTGGCTATAAGAAGATATCACCCAAAATAAAACTTTCACTAGCATTTTGATTACTAAGATAAAATAAAACACTATTCTTCCAAAAGCAGCCCAACACCCTTCCTAAAAATGTGTTACTCTTCCACTGTTCACAGCCTTCTTGGCCTGGCAGAACAAGATGAGAAGATGGGCATTTTATGGTATCATCTTAGGGAAAGATTTCAAGAGCTGCTCATCAGATGTCTTTTTTAAAACTCTGGTAAACTAATGTACAATATCATCTACACTGATGTATTATCTTGTGTCTAATAACATGGGTAGGATACCTTACTGCTGTAGCAAGAAGGAGTCAATTTATATAATTTCATTGCTACCAGTATTATTAGGATCAAACACCTGATCATATTCCTTGGAGAAAGAAACTATGCTCAGTTAATCTCAGTATTCAGTTTAAATCACATTTCACATTATTCTAACAATTAATATACCGCAGTACTTTCTTGTCTTATTGCCTAAATAACAATAAGCAAATACTTATATATCATATTAATGTTATATATAGCATCTTATTTTTCTTTCTATTCCACTAATTAAGCAAGATCTCTTCAGTTAGTTTTGCTTCTCAGAGTCTCACCTTCTGTCTGTAAGTAGCACAATGACTACAGAAAGACCTAGGATGGTCAGCAAATTCTATTGATGTTATAAGTCTAGACAATCTTTGAGGTCCTTGTTGAGGCAATATAAATGAAAATGACAAACAGGAAGATAATTTTGTAGTATAACTTCTCAGTACTTATTTCATGTTGACCACAAAACAGCAATAACATGATAATGATTACAAATTGCTACTGAACTGACTTTAGTTTCCATGAATGTACAGCCTCAGCATTAACTTGCCTGGCTCCGCTGCTTGTTTACTTTTCTCTGAGGTTACCTTTTTTTCTCTACATTGACTATAAAAGGAATCGGAGGCCAACTAAGTAATGCACATAGTACATTTTCAGCAGGGAGCCTCAAGGAGATGCTTCCCATGATTGCCCTTAATGGTAAGGGCAGCACTTCCAAGCAATGTTTCCCCTTCCTACTTCTCCTTTCTACTTGCTTTATTCCCTTTTGCCCTTTTTAGCTCTATCTGTGAGGACTAGGCTTCAAATCTCATTTTCTTGTCTTGATTTATCTCTCTAGACTCCTAGAATATTTTCCACAATGAAGTGGGTGCCTGCAAATGAAATGGGTGACAGGATGAGATAGTATTGGACTTTCCATCCATGACACCTGCAAAGCATCATCTTTTGCACTTACCTGTGCCTTGCTGAGGCAGCATGGGAGAGAGGGAGGATGAGTGAATGAGTCTTATTCTTTCCTTCCCCTTCATTTAAACACACCACTAAGAAATGAGCACAATCTGGCAAGGCTCCTAGTGCTGCAGAGGTGTGGCTTGGTTGGCACTGGATGAGAAAAATCCTCCTACTTAAGCAGTTGGCCTTGCTCAGTCTCACTTTGGAGAAAATCTGGACCCCTGGGGACTTCACAGACTTTGCTCGCTTCATCCAGATCTGCTACTGACTGTGACCCATACAGACACCAAAGATGATAGGAAAACACTGAGAGCCATGGAATGTGTAACAGGGCAACTTGCAACAAATATAATGTCAATGCAAGGAAAGAGAGAGGAGCAAAAAGCAGGTAGGAGGGAGGAAGAGAGGCTTTGGGAGAACCTAAGAAAAGCCTTCCAATGCCTGCCTTGAGCATGGAGTTGAACTTGCAACCTAAATTAACTTATGATCCTATAAAATGCTATGCATAAATGAAAGGCATAAGGTGACCAGAAAGTTCAGAAGACTGGTCCTGTGTCTCAGAGGTCACTCTGCTTTTTTGAGTTATCCCTGTCCAGTCACGGAGAGAAAGTAAAAAAGAGCACATACTTGGTTGTGCTAGTTAGTGGTTGGATTCAATGATCTTAAGGGTCTTTTCCAACCCAAATGATTCTGAGCTTCTATAATTCTACAGCTCAGCTCCTCACTGACATGAACGCTAGTCCTTGTTTTGATACTTAATGTCTAATAATGCTTCAGGTTTTTTTTTTTCCCCTTGAGTAAAGAAGCAAGCCACAAGAAGCCACAAATTTACCTCTTAGTGAAAGACAACACCTAGTTAATAGCTTTACTGCATCCTCCTGCTGATTTCACTCAGAGTTGTAAAGGAGCATAATAACTTGGCACTTCCTGCTGCACGTCCTCACAGACTTGCAGGATAAAGCCTGTGTCTGGGATGGATGCTGACCTGGATAAGTGAAAGAAGCTGAGCTACCAGATCCATTCACTTAGTGCCCGGGGGCTGCATATTTGGTCAGTGGGGCCTGACTTCTGTCCAAAGAATATGTAAGATTGAAAGGAGAGAAATAAAACAACATATACCTGCTAACCAAAGTGTCCAGTGAAAACACTCCCATCTTCTGCAAGGCTGAGATCATTAGTGAAAATAAAATGTCTGGACTGAACTATGCAAGTCTTTTTATTATTTATCCTTTACTAGTAAAATTCTGGTAATTTCCCAATAGCACAAAATATTGAATTCAGTGTAATACTTTTGAAAAATGTTGACTGAGAGTTTGACTTCATAACCTGAGAAAATGCAAGGCAAGTATCAGCAAAAGAATCTTGTCTCTGATAATTGTTTCAATTTCCCACACAGTTCTTGTGCACTAACAGAGAGGTTATCTCTATACAATTCATAGAGAGAGTCAATCTTACAGGTAAAGAGTCAGTATTTGATGCAGAAAGACAAAATAATAATAATTTTAAAAGTTTCTTCTGCTTACTTGTGGTTTTTGTGTCTGATCTATCTTTAACGAGTTTTCAGTTTACTGCTTACGAAGAGATAACACAGGTTTTATCTGGAGCTTTAATTTTTGCTTGCAGTTACATTGACTTCACTGGAACTACCCCTGTTCCCCCAGCTGAGTATGTCACTACTTGAAGCTCTAGGAGGAAGGACATTACATTTTTCAGCTGAAAAAGTAGACCCAAGTCTTTCAGTCCTGGGCTCTGAGCCAAACTGCATAACTTTAGCCTTTCCCACATTCAGCATCTACTTGCATTGCAATAGCAAAGCCTGGAAACTGTCAAAAACCCCTCTGGAGGTGGATCTGGTCCTTGTCTATAGCTGCATTACTGACACATATATCAGTGCTTTCGCTATACTTAGAGTCAAATGGCTTTAAAGACTGTGGAAGCTTGTATATACATCTTTTAACAAAAGAATAACAGATGCCCTTACAGTCAGTAATATGGGAGTTGGAGTACTGTATCTGTGTCACCCTTAGCTGCAGGTCTTTCGAAAATTGGTCTGAAGGAAAGGGCTGTTTTTTTCAGGACACGTATATGTTTTGTAAATAAAGAACGTCAGTGAAGTTAAAATTCACTGTCTTCACAAGCTGAAAACACACTGCCTATAGATGGGTTCAGAGAGATTGGCCTCAGATGCTGCTCAGGGCCATTTGTCAGCCTGCAATGAGTTCTCCTGCTGTTGATCATGTGGAGGGTGCAGAGTAATTGTGTTTTCTGTGGCAAGTAAGGGCAGAATTTTTCGTTGAGGGAGGAATGGCCACTCATTATTAAAGTGAGTGAGTATCCCTTTCAGAGTGAAATCCCAAGCTTTTCAAAGTCCGTGAGAATTTTGCCATTGGCGTTATTGTAGCCTGTGTCATCCCTGAAGTTCCTAAGCCATGTGCATGCCTGCTGAAACCACAATAAACAAGGCAGGCTTGCCTTCTTCCATTCTATGGGTCTTTGGGAAGATACCTGCTGGATGATAAGGATTCAGATCATTTATGAAGGTCAGAATTGCTGCACATATATTTATCATTCAGTGTAATTAGTGTTCTTTATGAAAGCACATTTTGGGATTGATGCTTTGTGGCCTCAACACCTAATAGTCTTGCCAGCATATATTTGCATCTGTCTCATATATACATGGATTGCTACCAAGCCCACATGGAAACACAGGAAATACCAGTACTCAGAAGGCACCTACAAGTAAAATCTGTGTCCAGAGCTTATAGCTTGTTTGATGTTAACTGGCAGGAGAGAGTCACTGCCGCAGCAATGCCACAGTACTGCTGGTCTCCAGTTCCTCACAGCCCTGTCCTACCTGGCCATGGGCTCTACCAAGCCAGGCCCACCCAGCTTCTGAAGTCCTTCCTCTACCTTCATTCACCCTTACCTGACCGTATTCACACAGAAATGACAGATCTTTTAATCAGGTAAGCAGGGATGCTAAAAGAATGACAGCATGTACTACTTACTGTCATTTGATTTCAGTGGAAGTCTGCTTGAGGGAATGCTTCTATTCATGCTGTGCAGATGGGGAATTGAGGCATAGATTATAAGTGCTGTCCAAACTCACACAGCATGTTTGTGACTGAGCTGGTAAAAAGACCTGGTTAAATTATCAGGCAGAAATAAATGAAGAAAAAAAAAAAAAGCAGCAACCTTTTTTTTTTTTTCAAATGACACATAGTCAAAAAGGAAATTCATTGTCACAGGGTGTTGTAAAGGCTACAAAGAGGGATCAGACAGCTTCTTGGGAATCGAGAGCATCTATAAAATACAAAAATGTACATTTAACCTCCAGTTTAGTAACTTCCTAAACGGCAGGAAGTTGGGAGCTGGATTTTGTCAGGGAAATGGCTACTTGCTCATACCCTGTTGGCTTCTAGTAGCTATTTTCAGATCTAGGATTCTGTTCTATATGTATGTATATGAATATATATACACTTACAGATGCACATACCTAATATATATATATATATATTCTCTCTCTTTGTCTCTTATAAGATATCTTTGTATGATGTGTTTTGAAAGCCTGCCCAAGGTTAAGAAATTCTTAGTGGTGGGTCATGTGTTTTTCATGCAGAGTTAAATACATTCAAGAGGATCCACACATGGAGCAAAGCAAAGAGGAAGTGTTTCCCCAGCCTACAGGTCACCATTGGCTTGTTTTTGCTAGAATAAGAGATAAGCATGGCTCTGGGTGCTCAGTCCAGCACGGCAGTCTTGGAGGGGGCTGGATGGCCTCCAGCCAGCCTGCAGTTCAGGTGGCAATTACAAGAGCTAGTTCAAGCAAGCACTGATGAGACAAACATCACATTACAAGGTAGCAGTGCTAGATGCAGCTATGGTACTGATATTTTGAAAGTTGTTGGAGGCCTCAAGATAAATATGAGGAGGAGCTCAGTGAAGCTCTCTATAGTCCTTTTGGGTTGGGAAGGAGATCTGCAGCTTTGGATCATCCTGCTATTGACACACAACACATTATGGTAGCCTGAGTACAAGGACTTCTGTCCTTCAAAGCCTCCAAGGTCACTAATACTCTTTCTTGTAACACAAGCACCTAGCTTGCAATTGCCTCCCAGGTGGCAACTTGGAAGAAAACTGTTCAAACTGAGCAGTTTGCCCTGAAGCCCATGGATGTTTATTACTCCAGTGATACTTTGCCATAGAAGATTATAAAACGAGTCAGTGTCCCTTCTGCTCCAGGCACTGGAAGGAAGCTATGACACAGGATGCAAATGAAGGCTGCTTATGAACCAACCTTCCTTCCTTCCTTCCTTCCTTCCTTCCTTCCTTCCTTCCTTCCTTCCTTCCTTCCTTCCTTCCTTCCTTCCTTCCTTCCTTCCTTCCTTCCTTCCTTCCTTCCTTCCTTCCTTCCTTCCTTCCTTCCTTCCTTCCTTCCTTCCTTCCTTCCTTCCTTCCTTCCTTCCTTCCTTCCTTCCTTCCTTCCTTCCTTCCTTCCTTCCTTCCTTCCTTCCTTCCTTCCTTCCTTCCTTCCTTCCTTCCTTCCTTCCTTCCTTCCTTCCTTCCTTCCTTCCTTCCTTCCTTCCTTCCTTCCCTCCTTCCTTCCTTCCCTCCTTCCTTCCTTCCCTCCTTCCTTCCTTCCTTCCTTCCCTCCTTCCTTCCTTCCTTCCTTCCTTCCTTCCTTCCTTCCTTCCTTCCTTCCTTCCTTCCTTCCTTCCTTCCTTCCTTCCTTCCTTCCTTCCTTCCTTCCTTCCTTCCTTCCTTCCTTCCTTCCTTCCTTCCTTCCTTCCTTCCTTCCTTCCTTCCTTCCTTCCTTCCTTCCTTCCTTCCTTCCTTCCTTCCTTCCTTCCTTCCTTCCTTCCTTCCTTCCTTCCTTCCTTTCCTTCCTTCCTTCCTTCCTTCCTTCCTTCCTTCCTTCCTTCCTTCCTTCCTTCCTTCCTTCCTTCCTTCCTTCCTTCCTTCCTTCCTTCCTTCCTTCCTTCCTTCCTTCCTTCCTTCCTTCCTTCCTTCCTTCCTTCCTTCCTTCCTTCCTTCCTTCCTTCCTTCCTTCCTTCCTTCCTTCCCTCCTTCCTTCCTTCCCTCCTTCCTTCCTTCCCTCCTTCCCTCCTTCCTTCCTTCCCTCCTTCCTTCCTTCCTTCCTTCCTTCCTTCCTTCCTTCCTTCCTTCCTTCCTTCCTTCCTTCCTTCCTTCCTTCCTTCCTTCCTTCCTTCCTTCCTTCCTTCCTTCCTTCCTTCCTTCCTTCCTTCCTTCCTTCCTTCCTTCCTTCCTTCCTTCCTTCCTTCCTTGCCTGCATGGCAGGTTTATGTTCCTGAATTATCTGGAACTGGCTATGACCTATAACCTGTGTATATAATGTATCTCATATAGCTTTAATAAGTAAAGCATACTGTGGTGTACTCAAGAGCAGGTATAGACTGTACGTATATCACATATAAAGCATATTACATTATTAATACACATTTAAGCTTAATAAAATGTGCACATGTGCAATGTAATACATCCCATGCCTTCCATGTACACATCAGAGCCACACTTTTTTCACTGCTCCCATTCACCTGGGGAGCCTAGAAATGGGAAGAGAACACTTTTCCAGGTGACCTATTGAACGTGAGCTTTTTGGGAGACCATGACTGCAAAATGTGTCACTAAGCACACTTGTGTGCTCTCCTGTTTCTGTTTTACTTGGTTTAGTTTCTAGAAAAACCTGCACATACTGTAGAGAAAGATGCACTTTAGTGCTGTGAATGTGATATTGACATCTGCAAAGGAAGGAAAATTGCATAAGCGACATGCTTTCCATGAGCCATGTTGCTGTTCAATGAGTGTTTCTTCCTTTGTGTTCTCTGAGTCACTCCATGTCTCACTCTTTAGCTTCCTTCTTTCTGTCTCTCTCTCCCTCTCGCTTTCTCAGGTGGAAAACAGGATGTGGCCCCCTTCCTGTGTCTGTCAAACATTTTGGCTCTTCAGCTAATCTTTGACCGGACCTGCCTGTCCCCCTTTCAGCGAAGCAAGTGATTGGTTTCCAATTAAATCTTCAGGATCCTAGGGCTCAGGAAGAATAACTGCATTTGGGAAAGCTTTATTAACAACTTGAAAGTGAAAGAAAGGTAATAATTGCATTTAAACAATCAACCAAAGCAAAGCTCACCTCTGGGTTTATAAATTCATAGGGAAGTTGTAATTACAAGCGGCCTGTGTTGCTACATTGCATTTGCTTTGAAAACCAGGCTTCCATGCCGCTCCCATTGGATGCATAATTGGGTCCTTACAGGCCTCTTGAATCAAAGTAGTGTTGCAGTAGAAGTTTATTTATCCAGTGCTCATTAAAAGAGAAGCTGAATGGAAAACTCTCACTTTGGGGATAGGATTAGATAGCCCTAGAGTATTCCGCCTCCCATGCCCGTTCAAAGTTTTTTGTTTCTAAATCTGCTCAGCAAGAAAAAGTAAATTGCTAGAAGTGAGATTAGTGAAGAATATTGTCCCAAGGACAATAAGGCTTTATTGCAAGGCTGGTATGAGATCCCTGCTTCAAAAAACTACAAGACCCAGAGGTGTGTGAGCTCTTAATTGCCTACCTCTGATAAACTGGCAGTAAAAAAAAATAATAATAAAAAAATTCCCATTCAGTCATGAATTAGCCTGGATCAAGTCCACTTGCTAATCAGAGTTTAATGAGGATGCTGCTGGTCTTAACATATTCAAAATGTTCAAAACTGCCCTGGCTTCATGTTTGTGCAGTATTTCCTCTCTGCTGTCACTTCTGCACACAAGCCCTCATTAATCTTTAGAGAAGATGATTATGTCTAGGACATGCATGGTAGGGACAACGGAAGAGTATGTACCTCAGAAAGAGTGAAAACATAAGGCTGAGAGTTACTGAGATAATTCATTCCCATATCATCCAAATTGTCTATGCCTCAGCTGCTGGAATAAATACCCTGATTTGCTCGTTGTTAGTCAGAGCCATGCAGCTTGGATATCTAGCAGGATTTCTAATACTGTATCACAGTCAACCTTTGTCTGCCCGTCCTCTCAGGGGAATCCACAGGGTAGCTGTGTTTGCTGTCCCCAGGGTTCAAGAATCACAGGTCACACCACTGGCAATCACAACTGCTGTTTGTTGTTTATGCAACCCCTGGTAAAGACTAGGAGCCATGCAAATGTCACTGCTGTGCCAGAAAGCTCAATGTGTAAAATTAGAAGATGCTTTATCTTTTGTTGGGTATATTGAATATCGTGAGCTAGCCCACTGCAGTAGCTGTGTGGCTGAAAGCAAAGGCCTTTGTGTACCCAGTAGGCTCCAGGGCACTAGCAGGAGCAAGAGGACACTAGCAGGTACTGTTTGATTTCCATTCCTCATTTCCATCCTAATTCTCTAAACTGGATTCTGTAACACCATCAAATTAAGAAAGTATTTGAACAAAGAACAAGAAGTCAAGATTTTGATACCTTACAATTTTGGGCTTGACTTGGGATGTGGGTCTAACCACACAAGGCTATAAAAGCTTTTTCACAAACTTTTTTGGCTATCCAGATTAGTATGTGACATCCATACTCTTTTGAGAAAAAAGGATCACATCTTCTGTTGGACAACATGATTAGGGCTACATGGTTCAGTCAGGGACTGCTGATCAGCAAAGTTGCTACTGAGTGCAAGTTACAGTGGGTCAAGCACATACTGTCTTGTGCTCTGAACTTAGTTTGTTCACAGAATACCCCTCAAAGTCTAGTAAGTCTTACAAACTGCCTGTGAACTCTGTGTACTGCAAAGCATGGCTTACCTACAGCCTGATGTACTTCACCCTGATTTTATACTGTTATTGATTTCAGTAGACCCGTTCTTGGTAAGCAGCAATGTCACTGAAAGGAAAATCATTTGTGGGAGAGAAGTGGCTTTCCAACACCCAGATTTTCTTCAGGATTGTGTAAAAATTACATTAACCAAGCTTTCTGTCTGTCTTTGTGAAACAGCTCTTCAATAAGGCAGGGCAAGTGTTAATTTGCTATCATCTGCCATGAATAATTCTTGTTGCTTTTTTGTTTAGACAAAATACTTTCATGACTTTTGTTTGTGTGTGGCCTCACAAACTGCAACACTGCTATTTGCTTTAGTGGAATTGATATGTTGAGGCAGGATATTATTCATCTAATGTTGGAACTATGTGTAAAGCACAAACCAAGTGCAATCAATCTCAGGCTTTCTCATTCCTAACATTCATGTAGTCTGTTATGTGGCTACAAGATTTCAAGAGTGTTTTTTACAATGGTGTCCCATAGAGAGGTCAATCAACTCTATTTTTATTTTTTTTTTCACTAAAAACTGGAGAAATAATGTCAGTCTTGCAGCAGGAATTTATTACTTAAAGCAGTAATATCTGGTGCTGAGGAAGACAGTGCTCATTTTGACTGTACAAGGGATATTTGAAAAATTAAAACTTGCTCAGTAATTAAAAATTGCCTTAGATAAGCAATTTTTACAGACATTAACATTTTTAATGAAAAGGTACTTTTAATCAGAAGGCTGTTTTCCAAAAATGATCTTCAAATCAGTATTCCATTGTAGTCCCAGAGAAAAAGCCATTGTTTCCAAGGCATACTTGTTCAAGTGTGGTCCAACGCTACATGTAATAGAAATGCAATTTAATGTAATCTGACCCCGCCACAAATAACTTTTCAGAGCTGAAAGGGAACTGAGAAGAGGAAAGGTGGAAGAATTTATACTGTATACATATACATTTGCATATATTTTATGTTTTGAAAAATGAGATTTTCAGAAATACTTTGTAAAACCTGTATAAAACCTGGATCATTCTCTATAAATCTGCTTCTATTCTTGCTCTAAACTTTCAACAGCTTTAATTACTGAGAAGCTGGAATGCCAGCATATTGCTTGAATAGCATGCATAGTTAAACAAATAGCTACAGGAGCATTTTTTGAGGTTTCACATAGTTTATGATTCAATCTTCTAAAAACGACATATAGTTAATGCACCATTTAGAAGCATCAGCTTTCCATCAAGTAAAGTGATCATATTTGATAATTCAACTTTGATATAAAGAAGCCTAGGTAAGCCCTGCCAGTTGTGAAATATTTGGTTTTAAAATGCTGAAATGTTTCATCTGGATGGAAAATTCTTAAATGAAACATTCAGACATTTCCATAATAATTTTTTTGTCATTTTTAAAATGAATTGTTTTGATATTTCTGAATCAGTGTTTTCTTCACTTTTCATTCTGTACATTGTGTTGCCGTTTTGACATTTCGTTTCACTTCAGGTCAAACCCAAATATTAGGATATCCCTGAAGTAAGAAATTCCAATTTTGGACCAGGTCTGCTTCAATAATGAACCACATGTAAAGCTGTACAAGATGCTATTAATCTTAAAGAAACTTTGGTTCAGGTTTGAATTTCAGCTGGGGGTTCAAAACTGTTCTTATTTTATCCAAATTATGAGGAAAAACTTGCCATTGAATGTAAAGTCATTTGGAAGATGTGGAATCCTCTAGTTCCAGACTAATCTGTCAGAACTGAAAATATGTATTTCCAGAAGTTTTAAGGAATAGCCGTAAAATAAGATGTATAAGACAAAATATTCAGGCAGTGCAAGGTCATAATGAAACTCAGGGCTTGTGTTATAGTTAAAACAGGTTAATAGTATTTGTAGAATATCAATGTGTAGTTCAAGGTGTTGCCCAGTTGATTGTTCTCTCTTTCTGCGGATGCCCTTTTCACTTGGAGACACATATATGAGAAAGATATATGTGGACGATGCCATACCATCACTAGAAGCATTGGACCTTACTGCTTTTCTACTTGTGCCAGGATCGAGGAGCAACTTCCACTGGATCCAGCAAACAAGAATCTACATCCCAGAATGGCTTTTTGCATCTGTTCTGGGCATGGAGGCTGCAGTAGTAGCCACCATAGCTGAGTGCTGGCAATGTACTGCTGAAAGTCCTGTCCCAATAGAAAGAGGAACGGCTGCTGTAACTGTTTTGACTGGAACACACTGAGATGTCCAGCAAAGCTGTATATCAAAGCAGCTACTGGGCTGCTGTAGCTATCCGCAGGAGACTGTGGCAGCCTGGAATCTGTGACATGAAAAAGGTAGCCTAAAGAAAGCTTGGACTCCTGGGAGGTGCAGATAGTAATTTAATATCATCCCATTGGCATAGAATAAATGTGAACGAGGGAGAAAAGACACCCACAGTTTACAATACGCTCTGTCATACTGCATGCATTTTGAGTAGGCACAAAAGAACAGTGCAGCAAACGCTTCTAGAAGTTTCCTAAAAGGCAGACTTTCTGCTTAGATAATTTTTCAGGGGTTTGGTATGCAGGAATGAAGCAATATTTTTAAAAGAATATTTCCAAGTCACAAACTTTTTTTTGAAGGAGTTCCCAGCTCCCTCAAGTCTCAGAAGAGTTTGTGTTCATTTCAAGTTTTGGGTGAGACATTTGGGTCAAGTTTCAAGATGGTTTCTCGACCCCTAATTGCTGTTATTAGCTCTCCTAAATCTACTCTTTAGAAAATCCCTTGACTAAGGAGGGCTGGAGTGAGCTAATGAGTATGAGAGGGAGAAGAATGTCCTTGTTTGAATTTTAAATAGTCCAGCTCACTAGCTGGGGACTAATGGAGAATGCCTTTTTTGGAATTGAGAGAGTTCAGGGGCATGTGGGAGCAAGAACAATATTTTTTAGATGTGTCACTTTAAAATTTACCTGTTACTGCTTTGACATAACACCAAATTAATTTTCAAGCTACAGTAAGTACCTTTATCTTCCCCTTAGGCACTTTCAGGGATTATTTGTTTATGTTTTTTAAGAATGAGCTGGGCAGGTTGTTACAAGGTCAGCTTAATTAATTATAACAATCTCTGACGATCCTGGCAACAGGCATCTTTTCTTTTCCAAAGAAAAACAAAGAGCCAGAGAGCATTGTACCTACAGTTCTGTTATGTATTAGACCAATGGAATCTCCACTGATAGTGCTGTTCCAGTTGGACACTATTAGGCTTTTTTCCTTTTTTTCTGGTAAACATATTTTTGGATGCTGTTCCCACTATTGCATGCATCATTCCCACTCTCAGGACTCACCCTGGTTGTTTTACCCAAATGACCTACAGCTGCAGTAGTCTTATCTAGCCCAAAGAAGACATCCAGAGCTTTTTTTTGTGACAGAAATGTATTTCAGTGTTCACCAGCTGAACACAGCTGACAAAAACTACGTGGTGTTTTGGTTTTTTTCTTGGAAAAAGAAAAAAATAAAAGAACATATTTGCAAAGATGTATGTTTCTTCTTTTTGTCTACAGGTTCTACAGGAATTGTGAAAGCTGTTGAACATGGTAATGTACAACATTATGAATACTTCATTAATTTAGAAAACTGTGAACTCATACATTGGACACATCAAAGCTCTGTAGATTGGGCTGTACCCAGTATTTCAGAAAGTGTTTCCAAGTCATGAACAACAGAGAATCCAAGTGATTTCCTGCTTCCAGGAACATTTTCTTCTTTCTGTAATCCAAGGAATCCAATGAACTAATGTATTTAATCTTGACTGATTTTTTGGCCAATTACTTTTTCTTTTACAATTACACATATATAGTAAATTCCATCCACATTAAACTATACAAAGTTTAATGGTTACCTAAGGTTTGTGGTCTCCAGCTGTACTGGAGACTCTCCAACTGAGTCTCATGGTTCCATGGTGACAAACTAGTTTTGGATCAATGTCTGCTTAAGTAAATTACACACTCATGTCCCATCTTACGTGTATGTCTTCGTAGTCCTGATTGTTCTTCTACTGATAAAATAAAGAAAGCCTTATTTATATTTTTAAAATTTGCTTCTGTCTATGGAAATGCTCTAACAACAATGCAAGGCAATCTTGCTCATCTTTCTGTGCTTATAGAGAGGTGATGAATATCTGTCAAAAGTATCGCACCTGATTTTACAAAATAGTACTGAGGAGAATGGGATCTTAGTTACTCAAAAGTGTCTCAGAAAGGGCCAAAATATATTTACACAGCTTCATTTACATCGTGTGTTGTGGCCCAGCCCCGCAATGTGCTGACTCCTGTTTGTTTCCTTGGGCATTTCCAAGACAGCTTGGCACAGGCTGCACGATATTGAAGAAGTGATATTTTGCTTTCCTCCCCTTCCTCCATAACAGTATCACTCAGTCACACAGTTTCGCTGACACTGTATTTTTTAACTCTCATGAGGAAAGACAGGGAGATAGATGCTAGGACTAAGGGGAGAGACTGATTCTCTTACTTGCTTTTACAAAATGTTTTATAATACACTGCACAGAGTACCTCTTAAATTTTGTTGTGTGAGTTTAAATTGCAATAGAAAATAATCTGATTGCTGAAGAAAAATGAGACCCAGTGTGAGCTTGTTAGTATATTCTAAATGTATTCACTCTCTCCAGCTATAAGCTCCATATAGATTTTACTGCTTGCTTTTTCTATTTGCTGGGCAGTCTTCACTCTGCTCCTTAGGCAGAGGCAGGCAGCTGTTTTCAATATCCTAAAGACAAACCTTGAAAGAAGTGCAAGGTGCCATCCTTGCACTCTGGCTATGGATTATGAAAAGATGTGATCAAGGGAAAGAAAAAAAAAAAAGGCAAGAAAAGTTGGCAGCAGCTTTCTAGTCAAGCTGTGCAATCAGCCTCTTGGAATGAATTTAAACAGCTTCAAAATAGGTCACCTCAATGTATTTCTTTTTAAAGTAGGCTTAAATAAAAGCAGATCTCTGTTTCTCCTTCCCTCTTCCCTTGACATCCCAAGGCAGTGTTGCCTGTGGGAAGCCAGACACATAATGAGGGGTATGCGTGGGACATATGGAACTGGTTTTCCTCAGTGATAAACATGTGGCTCTTCTCCTTAGACTCCTCTCCTGCCAAGAGTTCAGTAGCTCAAAAATAAGTTGGGCACCAGAAATCAACCATGAAGTAATTGAAGGCTTCTTCCCATAATACACTCAGATTCCTACAAGCCCCATGTGCACAGAACATGTCTTCATTTTTGTGGCACTCTGCAGACTCTTATAAGCCTACAAGGAGAGGGTTTAGGTATCTGGCGAAAACTGACCTACCTGAAGTTTTCCAATGGCACTTACAGGTTAGAAGGGAGGATGTGGATGGCTCTTTGTAAATGTTTACCCAGGTGTCACGAGCCAATGCCGTCACAGAGACTACCAGCAGTCAGGGGAAGAAGAACAGTTACCCACATCAGGTTACAATTTCTGAAGTAGACAGGAGTCCTCCTTGCCGTGCCTGGTGCAGAGCTTCCAGACAAGAAGTACTGCTCATGCCATTGCCATCTTAGCCAGGTTCAGAGGCTCTGGAGAGCCCAAGAGCATTCAAAGATACTGTTGCCTTTATTTAACGAGTTAACGAGTTCAGTGCCAAGCATGTGTTTGTGCAAATTCCTTAGTGTTGGAGAAGCCGGACTAGAAGTGCCTCCCCTAGCCATGCTACTGCGTAGGACTCAAGGCGTCAGTTCTCCTGGGGCATATGTGAAATATAAGCATAACCAAAACCTTACTAGCTCTCTATGCAAGGTCTTGGTTTTGCTTGCATTTCACAGAATCTCAGTGTTACTTAGGCACCTGACACAGCTCAGGAAACCCAAGATCCATTGACACCAAAGCCAGGAACTGAAGAGGAGATCAATACTCAAAGTTCAACTTTGAAAATCTGACCTGGAATATTTCTTACTAGAGAAACATTTAAGTATCTCAAAATACAGGTGCTTACATCCCTGGATGTGTCACAGGGAGTCACTCTCTTGGGCACAGCTGCTAACTGGTTGTGGGGTAGAAAACTAGGCTGCTAAACACTCAGTGTGTGAACTGTCAGCAACCATTTACATGCATATCCCACAACAAAAGCTGAAGTTCTTCTGCCTTGCCAGTGTGGCCCATCACGTGCATACACAGGGCAGCTCAAAGGCTGGGCTGTACAAAATGCTGAACAGTGTTCCTCCTAAGTATGGTTGTTCAGCTTGTGCCATCTGCTTCCAAAGCAGCAGCAGAGCCCTGCAGCTTGCCAGTCTCTCACCAGAACAGCACAAAGTCTCAGGCTCTGCATGTAAGGAATATGCCTCTGCACCTGTTGCTGGGCATTTGTATGCATACATGCCCTAATTGCCTATGCAGATGATTAAGTAGAAGCTCTGCCATTACCCTGTTACATGCAAATCCAGCCTTCAGGGGCTCTAGTGTGCATGTTTGCAGACATGGAGGGGTGGAAAAGACATTATAAACAGGGATTCACAAAGCAGTTTTCAGAACAGAGTTGTGGAACCTTTGCAGAGACATAGTTTAGAAAGAACATAAAAAAGAGAGAAAAAGAGTGAAAAAATAGAGAAAAAGAGAGAAATCTTGAGTGTGAGGACATTTTCAGAAACAAGAGACATCTGGGGAATTAAATCTATTTGGAAAAAAAAAAAGAAAAAAAAAAGAAAAAAAAAAGAAAAAAGGGCAGGGGAAAAGGTGAAACCTTGCCAGTGAAATAAAAGAAAATCTCTAACTTTCTCACAGAAATCTTAGTCAAACCAACACAGAAAGAAAGGAGTTAAGAACAAAGGATTTATTTCCAAAAAGGAGCCAAGGCAAAGATTGCCAGGGAGAAAAATGTGTCCATGGAATCATTAACACTGCAGGAGTCAGGAATGATGGTAACCAATATAAACCAACAGCTCTGGATACATTTCTATTTGCTTTTCACTTTTTATGTGAAAAGCTTTGGCAGACCCAAATGTGGAAGTCATTTTTTCTCCAGCCCATCTTCAGTGGCTGCTACTCCCATGAGTCAGGTCCTGTCTCCCCTTTGGCTGATTTATGCAGCTCCCAAGGCACAAAAAGCAGCAGAAAATCATAAACTCTGACCCTAGAATTTGTTTCCTCCATGGTACTGTCACCCACAGTGAGAACTTGTCTCAGAAAGAGGTGGGTATTTTGAGGGTCTATTTTTCCTTAGCAATCCTGGGCTGCCAGAACAACTCCTTGGAAAGCTGTCAGCGAGCATAAAATCCATCATCTTCTGGTTAATCTGTGTGGTGTGAGCCAGCCTGGTTACTGTACTCGTGTGGGAGCAGTATGTTGTAATGACACCCTTGTCCCTAGCCCACAGAATCATGCCAGGTGCAATTCAGTTTAAGAGTCAGAACTCACAGGTACTACTGTGACATTAGAAACAGTAAATTGCAAGTCTGGTACTCAGTAAACTTCCTCTGGATTTTTGTTTCTGTTATGTAGCAATTCCCTGTTGTATTGACAGAAAACTGCCATAATAAATAGGCAGCACTGGGCAATTTTGGTATCCTGTTGTTGCTTTCAGAAGTGAGGATTTTACAGGCATTCCTGTGAAAACCCCACCTGCTGTGGGTTTGCTTTCTTCTTCATAGATCCACAGTGGATAAATGCATAAATGCACAGTGGAGTATTGAGAACAAGGAATCTTAGCAACAAAGAAAACAATTGGTATTATGGATGCATTGTAATACCTTTCTTTATTAGTAGTAATGCTTGGAAGAACATAATTGTTTTCAGGAACAGGCTGGTTTCTAATATTCTTCTCCAAATGATCTAAGAAGCATGCAAAGGCTCCATAATTTTAGCCATACATTCTGTGTAATTTGAGATGCTAACAATTTAAAAGATATTGTCAACACCACAAAGCATATAAAATGTGGGTGGTGAAGACTGCAGATAATCCTCAATCCTGATTAAAACTCCACTATAGACCAGAAAAGAATCTGGCAGGAATAAAACCCTTCAGAACTTCTTGGAAAATGAAAGTTTAAGTCATAAGTAACACAGGAAAAAAACAAAACAAAACAAAACAAAAAAACAAACAAACAAACAAACAAAAACAACCAAAAAACCAATAGCAAATGAGAAAAATATGGGAAAAATTCCAGGGTCTGTCCCTGCTCATGGCATTCCCCCTTGCAAATCCGTTTTTCATTCCTTTCAGTAAGGAAGCATTTATAGCTTACAAAGATGACATTAGTAATGACAACCACTTTAAGGCAAAAAATGAAAAAGCGGGGGGGAAGTGAAAATAACTAAGGTAGAGAAAAAAGGTAGAGAATGGAGGTTTTTTGTTAAAGAGATAGGAGCAAAAATCAAGCCAGAATTTCAAAATTTGTCCTTACAAGCATAAACTATCATTATTATTCCTTTAACATTAGTCCAAACAAGTTGCATAAACTAGTGTTCTGGTTTAATTCATGTCAAGGCTGACCTTCAAGGTCCAAAACTCATTCCTGATACTTTCCAACCCTTTTCAAATACAGCCTGGCTGTTGGTAGGGACCTGATCTGGCATGTACTTTAACATGAGCCGTGCTGGGAGTAATCCTGCTCTAGAGTGTTGGTAACTGTGACACTACCTAGATCCAATGTAGCACTTCTTTTCCTTGGAACCACATATATTCCGTGTTTTTTATTCAATTGTTACATTTTTGAATGTAACAATGTAATTTTATTGCTGATGGGAATATAATGTATTTTTAATTTTTTCAGAAATATTAGCCAAAAGCACTACAGGTTTGGGGTGGAGTGGCTAGAGAGCTGCCCAGCAGAGAGGGACAAGGGTGTGCTGGATTGACAGCTGGCTGAACATGAGCTAGCAGTGTGCCCAGGTAGCCAAGAAGGCCAACAGCATCCTGGTCTACATCCAGAATAGTGTGACCAGCAGGACCAGGCAGGTGATCCTGCCCCTCTACTCAGCCTTGGTGAGGCTGCACCTCAAGCACTGTGTGTGATTTTGGGCATTACAATGTAAGAGGGACATTGAGGTGCTGGAGAGGGTGCAGAGAAGGCAACGAAGCTGATGAGGGGTCTGGAGAACAGGTCTTATGAGTAGAGGCTGAGGGAGCTGGGGCTATTCAGCCTGGAGAAGAGTAGGCTGAGGGGAGGCCTCATTGCTCTCTACAGCTACCCGAGAGGAGGTTGTAGTGAGGTGGGTCTTGACCTCTTCTCCCTACTTAAATAACAACAGAACAGAGGAAATGGGGTAAAGTTACAAAGGGGAGGTTCAGATTGGATATTAGGAAAAATTTATTCACAGAAAGAGTGGTGAGGCATTGGAACAGGCTTCCCAGGGAGATGGTGGAGGAATCATCCCTGGAGGTGTTAAAAAAAGGGGCTAGACGTTGTTTCAGGAGATGGTTTAGTGGCTAGGAGCTGTAGGGCATTTAAAACAGTATCTGGAGAGACAGGATGTTTCTGATTATTGCCAAATTCTTTCATAATAAAGATCTTGAGACCAAAGGCATAGAGTGGCTGAAAAGCACGCCCTTGAGGCAGTCAGAGTTACACTCTGAGAGAAATAGGAAGAACTTTTGAGTACATAAATTGGATGAAAACTTGGGGGGGAAAGACTGAAATAGATCTTGTGTTTTCCTAATGGTCAAACAATGAAAGCAAGAAGTGCTTCTAACCCACATACAGAGAGCGTAACCATGCCTTGCTCCTGTAGCTATCTGGGATTAATGAGAAACTGAAGATTTACCAGCTTCAGGCAGGATGTGCCAAGTGGCAAGGAGCTCTGTGGAAATTAGAATGGACAGTGACTGACTTTGTTGTATTACCTAAAGGAGAGAGGAACATCACAAAGTCTGGTGAATTGGAAGTTTGACACCAGGGGAAAAGTGGACCCTTCAATTTCTGATTTTCTGTTCAAATGAACCAATTATTTTGCTGACCTCAGGGTCTGAATTTCAAAGGGGGCTGAAGACAGGCTTAGGCCTGCTGCTATGGCAAATTCCAAAATACCCAATTACTGACCTCAGGAGGAGTCAGCATTCCTGAGATTAGAGTCACTGGGAGTTTACTTCACAAACTCACTTCTAATAATGTACTATACTGCAGACACCATTAACCTGCCTTTTTCAGTTAGCAAGTAAGATATGACTCAAGGCAAAATAATTATTATCAGCCAGTGGCAGGAGTTAAATCTCTAATTGGAAACAGCACATCTGCAGAGGAGTATAATAAAAATATAAAACAAGTAAATGTGTTAGTAGATTGCTGGGATTCTAGGTAATAATTCCATAAGACAGTTTTAGCAGAAACAATGAATGTTTCAGGGCTTCATAGATCCAACTAATTCTGGGCACTGAATAGAGTTCCAAGGATTAAGTCTGTTCTTACTAGACAATTTGAACAGCATTATATTGGCAGACTTCCTAGATATCCTTATTATTTGCATTGCACTTATTTCGATGTTAACACTATTTTGTGGCAAGATAATTCTCTTATTTTCCCCCAGCTGGTGTCAGGATGCTGTTCAGTAACAAAGACCTTTCATGTCAGCTGCCTGAGGTAAAGCTATTGTGTCCCACCTGTCAGTTATACTAAGACATCTTTAGGTCTAAATTATTCTAATATGAGTGACCTACTGTTTCTACATTCAAAACTCTTCTACTGCTTTTATAATTAAACACACAAGGCCAAAACCTGAAAGCTGAGCACCTGCTGAGCACCCACAAACTCCCACCAAATCCTGTCAGTATTACAGATAAAGAAGTTGAGATATTTAAATATACAAAAAACTTTATTTATCATTCTCTGTGTCTAAGGACGTATTTTGCCTTCTGGATCAAGCTCGACTTGACACAGTTGGGGATTTCAAGGCCTGGTTAAAAGAGAAACTCTTACAGACTTTTTCCTAATTTCTTGTTTTAGATTTTACCCTGTCCTTGCTGAGTCAACATCTGTGCCCCCATTTTGAGTGACTGAAAACAGTCCGTAGTTTGCAGCTCTCTGTACAGCATTCTAAAGCTCATTTGCATCTTGGAGCTAAATTGTATTTTGTGGATGGCCATGTTAGGCTTTATATTATGGCTTCCCAGCTGTGACCTAGGGTGTCTCAAGATGGACAGAAAGTACATAGTTTCATCACTTCTTGAAAAGATGTTGAAAACAAAGAGTGTTCACACTTTCTCAGATGTGCTCTGTATGTGCCTAGTCATTCACATTTTACCCACAACTTACTTTTAGCCTCTTCAGGATAAAAAAAGTTATCAGATCTCTACCAGATCAGATCTCTTACAATTTATCAGCATGACATTTTGAAGGGCACAATACACTATCACAGCAGAGGTCAATATGAAGAAGAATATTCTTAAAATGTGGTACTTTATTTGACAGCAAAAATGGATCAACAGACTCTGGTCACAGAGACTTTGCCCATAATTCTGTCCTACTTTCTTTCTGACTTTTTGATTGTTATTGTCCAAAAGCAGATTATATTACCAGCACCTTTCATTTCTGTTTTGTGTAATTCTGAACAGGAAAAAGCCCACAGCCTTTTGGCAAACGTGTTCAGACAAGAGGAAAAAAAGCATCAGTTTCCTTGTCCCAGCAAACATTTTAAAACAGGCGGCCTGCCAGGGGCATGTGTTGCCACTGATACATATAGATGCCTTTTCATTTTCTATTACCACCTTCTTATTTCTTGTTGCACGAGATTTGTTTGAAAAGAATTGTCACAGCCATCACAGCTATGTGGTACAGTCATTCACAATTTAGAAGATGAGGCAGTGAGTCAGCTGAGGCTCACAAGGACTACTGGGCACCAAAAGGAGCACATAGCTGCCTCCTGTTTCTTCATATATCTGCCCCCAGTGTTGGACAAATAAGAATGCACTTTTCCTATATATGTCACTTACAAGCTGTAAAAAGAAAGCCAAAACTCCAAACAATATGAGAATCACAGAATCACAGAATGTTAAGGGTTGGAAGGGACCTCTGGAGATCATTGAGTCCACCCCCCTTGCCAGAGAAGCTGGTGAAATTATTATTAAACCTCCAGCTGTTCCAGATGTACTTTCTAGAAGCTTTGGCTAAGGCAACTGGAGTTGGTTGTGTTATGGAGTGGTTCCCATTGCACCTTTCAAATGCCTCTGCCAGAGCCAATGACTCCAGTCAGACTTCTTTGTGTTTCCTGGAAAACATGGTAGCAACTACTGGAAAAGGGAGATATTAGTCAAGTGCACAGTCTACTGAGCATCAGTTCTTACAGATGTAAGTTTTCTCTAAAATTCAGACTATGGAGGCATTTCCTTGTAGCTGTTCTCTTGTTGTAGACAGAACCCTATCCCCAGGATAGGGCAGAGAAGGTGAAGACTCAGCACACTGATGGATCTACTACTTTGATTCTAATGAACTGGGGCAGAAATCAACCACTCTCTAAATTTGCAAACATTAAAAACTCAACAACAAAAATTCTTCAAATCTACAGCCTGCCCTAAGCATGTACTGTAGTCAAATTAAATCTCTAATAAAGTATCTATTAAATTAAAACCAAACATATTCCTGTTTTGTAGTTCCAGCCTCCCCTAGTGGAAAATGGCTGAATTTCAATCAGCCACATGTCCAAGCTGTGGTTGTTCTCATAAGTCTGAATTCTTTCCTTAAGTGGGATCCATCCAAGAACAGGACACCATTTGTTTCTCTTTCTGCAGACCTACATGGCAGTTAGAAAGTGCGCACAAATGAGTTCAGCCTTGTGATGTTGAGGTCCTCTTCAGCAAGGCTGAGCTTTTACAGCTTCAGATGAAGACATTCACACTTGGAGAAGCCATCAACACTGGGTTGCCCAGGACCACTCTGGCAACCCACCGATAATGCAGTGAGGCATGTAGACATGCCAGCAGTATCGTATGCAACTTTGAAGGGCAAAGTCCCTCTAAACCACCAGAGTGGTGTAGAGAGCTGCAAGTGGGAATCACAACTGAGCCAGAGCAGAGTGCAGTGTCCTTAAATGGGAGAATCGAGTCTGACTCTTTGGCATCTTCCATCTAGTTGTTCTGCTATTACAGACACTCAGCATGATGCAGTAAAAGAGAATGGGTGAATAGTTACAGGGGTCTAGTGACACTCATTTCTATTTAACTCTATTTGCAATAATTGGCCTGGTTAAATGGGCCCTGATGTAAATATGCATTGTCTCTCTGGACCTGTTTGTTTGCTTCCCTGGGAAGATTTTGCACAGCAGAGACAGAGCTGTCTCTTATTAAAGCTTCATGAGACCGTGAAAGATCAAAATGCTGGAATAACTAATAATCTGTAACTGAGTGATTCTCCTTATTACTGCACATCACCTTTCCCCAGGAAGCATAAATCTAGGGCAGATTGCTGGAAAATGTTACCAGAACTTATCTCAGTGACTCATTTGCTTTCTGTAGTCTCATGCTATTTATGTATGGTAGTTCAAGCTCTGCCAATTTTTATTTTTTTTTTTCATTCAGCATTCCAATGCCATTAACTTCTGACTTCGACACATAAACTGATGTGACCTGGAGAATTTCCTTTTTTGTCTGTTCATTTTAAGAGAGCTAAGCAGTGCTAGGCCTTGTCACATATACCCTTCCCTATGGTTCTATGTAGATAAGCCAATGCCCTTGCATAGCAGATGAAGCTGGACATGTAGTGCTTGAAACAAATATTAGTTATTAATTGTAATTACATGTTCCCCATGATACTGATTATCAGTTTTCTGCAGTTTATTGGGTTTTCCCTGTTGAATAAAGAGCCTATCTGAACCGGCACTTGTGCCTAATACTTCCTGATAACTATATCTGTGTCACCCTGTGCTTTGGACCTTCCTCAAGGCATCAGAATGTACTGCTCTTCCATCATCTATAGGGAAGTGGGTGGATTTTATGATGCCTCAATATAGCACTTCCAATGCTAATTTATTTCTGCCAAGGCTGAGTTTATGCTCCATCTACTGACTGGCTATGTACACACAGACCTCTCCTGATTACATTAGTGGAAAACATTAAGTGGGTATTGGGCTCATCTTTGCAGCTTGCTGCTGCATTCAATGTGGAACAAAGATGTTGTCAAGTCCCCTGACACTGTCTGACTGTGGTTCTTGTTTCCTCCATAGCAGGTATTCTCTGTATTTAATGTCACCACACCTGGCACAAAGGAATCCCCTTTTGGGAACCATGGAATTGGCACTGCATTAGTAAGAGGTCAATTTGTGCAGCATCTATGAACAGGAAAACAGCAAAATATCTTGCAAAGTCATTTGAAAAAGATTGAGTAAAGAGAAATGAAAGGTACTACTGCAAACAGCCTCCCTAAAATTTAACAAGACTGCTATTCAATAAAAAATAAAAATAAAAATAAAAATATAATTAAAATTGTGCAATGCAGTGCTTTGCTCTGTTAAATAATAGATATAGTTTCTCATTATCTTATAGCCACAGGACAATGCAGTTATTAAATGAAGTCTTTGAGTAGTGACAGTTAAGTTAAGCATTTCTCCCAAAGTCTGGAGGAACATCACTAACAAGGTAAGCTGAAAGTGAGGGGTGCTTCCTTCAAACCCCGTTTCTTAGACTCTCAGCAGCACATTTCTTGCTTCCATCAGTCTTCCACTTCCATTTTCCACTACCACCTGCAGACCCTGAAGCACCCTCAGATTCAATGTGCCTGTATGTGACATGGTGACTGCTCAGTCCTTCGATGCTTGGGCCTGGGTGGACAGATGCCAATGCCCACCACTCCCAGGCATTTGAGGAGATGTCCTGGTGTGGCACAGACAGCCCTGCCACTGCCTGTTGCTGTCATGCTGCCTGCACAGTCCACAGGCTGGGCCAGCCCAGCTGGCACTTCTTGGCAACTGGCTGTGAGGCCATGGCTTTGCCCGTAGGAGTCTGCTAGAGCCTCCTCAGAGAGCTGCCTGCCATCTTGGGACACAGGGAATGCCTGGCTCCCACCAGAGGCCGCACCAGTCCTCTGCCTGTCCTTGGTGCTAGTGTTGAGGGAAGGGCAAAGGAGGTGGGCTCCTAAAGAAGGATCCCAGCAGCCAACTGCCAAGGCAATAACAAAATACTCTTCCACTAGAAATGCTTCTGCTGACCTGGTCAGTCAGTATTACAGTTTTAAGAACACTCTGCTGTAGCATTCTTCTGTCAGCAGCTTTCCAAGGGCTAGAAATGTGCAGATATTAAGACTTTAAGCTACTTTTGGAATTATGAATACAGAAAAAATACAGACACTTCTGTTACAGTTTAAACCAGCCTAAGTTTTTATGTTCTTCCAGGCCAAGAAAATTTTTATCAGCTTCTTCTGAACTTGGCAAGAAAACATCATTCTAGCTGGAGGAGAGTGAACACAGAAGCATATAGGCCAAAGACATGCTTTCCCCAGGCTTTGAAGACCAGAAAACTGGAGTGCCTGTTGTGTGATTTTGGCACTGTTAGAGTCTCCTTCCTCCTGGGGGAATAAGTGAAAGGGGGCAGCCAGGGTGAGGCTATTTGTGTTGGTGTGCCTCTGCTGTCAGAGCACTCCCGGAGGCATGGCCATGCTCTGGAGCCTTGAGCTGTCACCTTCACAACTTTGTATTTTAGGCTGTTCTACGCACCCTGCCTGATTTCCAAGTTCTGCCTAAACAGCACTCCTGAACTGCTTCGAAAAAAAATCGGCACTCAGCACTTTGATAACCCATACCTTTGATTTCACACCTTGAGCAAATATGTCAGTCAGCTGCTCCATGTAGACCAGGGAAGATGGGAATGAACCCCTTAGAAAATGGAGTAAATTAAAGGGTGAAAATATAACAGTTGGGGTAAATGCATGAGAGACAGTGGCTGATGAAACACAGCACAGAAAAATGCAGAAGTTACACTCTACTCAGAGCGCTAATTCATTGCTCTGTGGGGCACCCAGGTCTACCACGTTCTCTGACTTTATGAACCCTGGTGGACAGACCATGGCTTGATTGGAGTTCCTGGGAAGGATGGGTCACCAAAACCATGACTTCAGTGTTAATCCCCACTGCTATTGCTTATACACCTCATGCAGTATGTGCTGCAGTACTTCAGGTGTGATTCTGTCCAGGTAATATTTTTTTTGCTTATTAGACAGCCACTGAGTTTTACAACTATTGATTGTTCCTGATGGGTCACTAAAGGAACTGAAGACCATGCCCACTCCCCTGAGGATTTGGTGGGGGGCATGGGGAGAGGCAAGAGGAGAGGGAGGGTTACTTGAGGTTGGATTTTCAAGGGTAGGTCTTTGATGCACTATCAGATAACAAGAGGATTAACCAGTTATTGCACATCAGCAGAGCTGTGGTAATTAATCCTGCATGCATTTTAGCCTAGCACAAACTCAAGCGAAAAATGTTAGCTTACTCTTTCACTAAGGCCACTGGTGTGACCTAGAATTTGCCATGTTAAAACTACTTGAACCTGGTCCCTTACAATCAGTATAACTGATTGTCAGATGGACAGTCCTGCTCAGGCTTAGACAGAGGTTGATGGCAAGGAACACCGATACAGAGGGAGTGGTAATAAAAGGAATAAATGGCATTTGCTACTTTAGTATTGTATAATAGAGCTACAACTAAAAAGACAAGGGATTATCTATAAAGAAACAGGAGAAAGATATAAGAATAAGTCTGTAGAGAATGTCTTATGAAGTAGTTGGGCTGGCTTCATGCTCTGACCCTAAATTGTCCAGAATAGCCGTATTTGGTGCATAGGGAACCTCTCTTAACTCTTAAGAGTTAACTCTTAAAACTTAGTAAGCTTTCATAGCTGGCTGTCTCTGTGTTGGCTGGCGATAGACACATGAGCAAATACATTCAGTTGCTGATTCAGTAAACCATTTCAGTGGTTATGGTAAAACACAGGATGATGTATTTACATTTAATAAAATATAACAATAAAAATGCAAGCAGAGAATTCAGATTATGGCAAGAATTAAATCATAATTATGGCCCTTTTATGGTACTGAAGGATGAGAAACATAGCATATTTGCATGGTGATCAATATTGTATTTCTAGTTCTTCACATGCATGTGTTTGAGTCCATGAATTACTATAATTCTGGAAGTTCCTTTAACACGCTGTTTTCCTAACTTTCTATAAGTTGTGCACTGTTCATTAGCTCCTTAGTGGCTTAGGAATTTTTCTAACCAATTCATAGAGAGAAACCAAGGTGGAAAAAGTCCTCCCACCTAGAACATAGGTTTTTATGAAAATGGGAGAAAATGAGAAAAAGCTAACTTTCCCCTTTGCCACTGAGTTCTTATTTTTTTTTTTTTTTAAAAAAAAAAAGCACTGCCCCTATTTTTCTGATTCGGGGACACAGGCATAACATGCAGCTGCTCAGCACCCAGCCCAATATAAACCTTATAGCCTTCAATTAAGTTTCAGACCAGTGTTTTACTCACAGTCAGACAAGTCTGAACAAACATGCAGACGACAATATGTGATAATTCTGCAATTCTCAGAAGAAAGAGAGGAAATTAAAGAGAAAAGAATAGGAACAAAACCAAAAAGAGTAAAGATAAAAAGATTCAGCTCCATTTTTAAATAGGCTTTTGGCATATAACATGGAAAAATTTACTCCTATTAATATATTTTTCCATTTCCCAAATTACTACTTTAGACAGTGAAACAACCTGTCAAGTCAGAAATATATTTTTACCTACCTGCCCAAAATTTATACACAGAAGTTTGCTACTGGCAGAGTTATGTTAACCTCATTTCTATATTTTCAAGAATTAAAAAATCTTCTTTTTGGCCTCAGAGTTTGTCTAAGGATCCAACTGCCAGTCTACAATTACTGGTGTAAAGGAAATAAGTTATGGAGCTACCATACGTATGGATGTGACGAGCTTTGTACTGAAAAGAAGAAAAACAATCTCTCTTCTGCATGAAAAATCCAGGCTCAGAAATACCAGACGTTATTTAGGTGCAACTGAATTTTCTTATAATTTGTTGCTGAATTATTTATTTATTTATGAGTTAAAATAGGTTTTGAATTATTTAAAAATTGTATTTGAAGAAAGCTGGCACAAGGCTCAGACCTGGATCAGATTTGAAATCAGATTTGAAATTATCTGAATGGAATCACAAAAATTTCAAAAAGCATCACACACACCAAATTTTTAATGCTTAATCATCTGTGTTGCTATGGATTAACAACAGCTTCTCTCCGTCAGTATTCTACCACCCTCTTTCAGAATGTTTGCTATATATACTGTTAAAAATATTTCCAGTATTTCTCAGAAAAAGCATACCTGAAACAGATCTAGTGTCCAAAAGTAAGGTTTCTGCTTTCTCCAGCTGGGTTCAAGGTGGTATCTGCCACCATGGAAGTAAAGACAGCACAGGTGAGACATAGGCACCTAGTTCCACCTGAGACACCATTATGTCTCTGAGTCATTATTGCAGAGCTCACAAAAGGGACACATGGCCTAGAAGATGTCCTGATTTGGTATCCTGGAGGATAATGCAGGGTGTCTGATGTGGCAGTAGGCTCACACATCAAGTTAGATGTCAGGAGTTTCATCCTGTGAGCCAGGCTGTAGACAGGATATCCCAGAGCTCAGACAAACCAACCTTGAAGCTTGCCAGCACAGATGTTTTACCACAGTATTTTTTACCACAGCTGCCATTGCACTTGCTGAAGAACAAAGGTTTCCAACATGTTTCAGGCCACCAGGTTGCTGCAGAACTCTAATCACAAAGGAAAAAACAATTAAAAAAATATGGAAAAACAAGGCTTGTAATTTTGAGCTCTTGATTATTCCCTTACTTCAGGCATTATTGTTTCAGTTAAAATATTATTATTTATTTAATTACACGAACTTTTCTGGATCATGATGGATGATCACTGAATGAACAGAAGAGAAAGAATAGGCAATTGCTCTCTGCCCGCTGCTCCCTTCTTTCAGTTGTTTGCTATTTTGCTCTTTCAGGTTCTCTCTGTTGGTTTTCTACAGCCATGAAGTCTGTCTTCATTTCTAAAAGACTACAGTATACATATTCAGAGCTTTGAAACCTTCAAGTATGTGATTCTCTGTAACTGATACTCCTCTCTGTAAGTGATGTTCAGATTATTTTTTGAATCTTTGTTTTTTTAGTGGAAATTAAGACTGATGCAAGGCATTTGAATCTTCGGGAAATATCTGTCTTGGAGTTATTAATTGTCTGTTTCTACTCTGAAACAGAAAATTTACTACATCTAAGTAGGACTTATTTACTTTAATCCCTGGCCTTTGTGTAACAGGAAGGGAGACACACTGACTAGCTAAAGTATTATTTGGTAATAATTTTGTCTTCAGTCATGGATTAAATTGTTTTGTGTGTATGAATTTTCAACCTATCATTAATATTTCTTTCTTTCATCTTCTTTTCTCCTTCCTGTTTTAGTTTTGACTTTTTGTTGCTGGAGACTTTGAAGGGAGAGCCAAAATAACTATTATCTAGAATTATCAGCTATATGAGCAAAAGTACTCTCCCAGCACTTGTATATCTAAGTCCTCTGCAAGGATGAACTCCATGTCTATGGATGTAAAATCACAACTCTCTCCTGCTCCGTAAGATCCTGGTCTCATGGGGTTTTTTTTTCCAAGATGGTGATACAAGCAGCTGTGCACAGGGAGAGAGTGCAAAAGACTTACAAGACCAATCTTGAATATGAGGAAAGATCCTTTCTCCGTATGTTTCATTTAGTGTTAATTCCTTGTTTTAAGTGAGGTTGCAAGATTTCATAATGTTTAAAGCATGGCATCTGCTCTGTGCTTGTCTGAACTTTTACTGCATTTTCTTCAGTTCATGCCAGGAAGGTAGGTCCCAGAGCTGTTACCACAATTGCCAATAATTGGTGCTGGATTTGCTGGGTCATGAAGGAGAAAACCAAGAAGAAAGGAACTCAAGGCTCCCTGTCTACAGAGACATTTATGAGTTTAAATTGCCAGGTCTTTGAATACGTTGTACTCGACCTTTTCTAAAATACTGGTTTCTGGAGGCAAAACCAAACTGTGGCTGACCCTGACATGCTGGTGGGGTAGGAAGTGCTGCTGTGCTCTGCAAAACAGCATGGAGATGAGCACAGTATAACTGAGGCAATAGAGAGTCTTAATCATATTTAAACACCAAGAAACGGAGATTAAGACAATGACCCAAGAGGAGTAGGCACTTCACCTGCCTGGCATGCCTCCACAAACCATATCCTTGTGACTGCTTTACCTTTCCATGATTATGCAGCTCTTACCACCATCACCACACTCCAGTTATCCCAGTGTGATGGGCTTTGGAGGGCGTCAGTGCTTCTTAAGAGATGTGAGACCTCATCCAGTGCTCTGAGAGCAGTGCCACCACTCAGAGCAGCCTCTGCTCTGTCCTGAGTGGGGACATTTGGCCCACTGTGTTCATGAACACCTTCCAGTGCTTTTCCTTTGCTGCTGCTTTAACAAAAATAACCTTAAGAAAATACACTATGTTTTTTTAATTGTAAAATTATATTGTGGGCCATGATTAAATAATTTTCAAGTATTGTTGAGTCATGCAAAGCTTTGTTTTCCAGTTTAATGTTATTGGTAACCAAAGCCAGTTTTATATCCAGTCCACATGATGCAATAGTCATAAGAAAAGAAACTTTCCAAATACTTTTACAATTTAAAATTACACTTGCAAAGCATTGTTATAATATATCTCATTTAAAATGGGGCAAAATGGCTTTTCTGGAGACTAAGGCAACTTCAAGCTTCATTTCTAATAGAGGAGAGCCCAGAAAATGGATGTTATCCAAATGAGACTAATTTACTCCAACTGTTATTTTAAAATATAGTGAATGCAAATAAAGGATTAAAAATTGGTCATGCCCTAGGTGGTATCTTTTGCTGAACTTACATTAACAATTTTGAAGGTACAGCCACCTGAAAAATGTTAGCATTTTTCTTTCCCAGGCCTTCCGAAAGCTGGAGTTCCTCCTTTAACCAGGTGGGTTTTGCCTTTTTAATGACTGTTTTTATAACTACAGTACTTGTGCACCTTCAGGTACTCTCAGCTTCAGCTGTGTGAGGCCTACAGCATTCTGGGCTGTCCAAAACATCTGTAATTTTAGTTATGTTATTTCATGGTCTGTTTCTTCACCTTATTTCTTCAGTTTGTATAAAGAATAATAGTCACAGCTGGTTTGTGGACGTGGTACAATTTTTAAATAGAAACTCCTCTTTGCAACTTTTGTCTGAATTTTCCATGGAGGAGCAAACACTTCCAGAATAGTGCCTGCTACCCAGCTTATAAAAATGTTTAAAATGCATGCAGCACACTTTAGTGCCATATAGAGACATTTGATTCAGCTTACACAGTGAACCCAGCAGACCATAACTGTACAGGTTACTACTCAACTGTTCCTGTAGAGTTTATCAATTCTTCTAAAGCATCTCAGGAGCTGACAGCTACAGCAAAGCAGAGAAAAAGGGAAAGTCAAGGCTGCTGCTCAGGGAGGTTGAAGGATATATCAGGAGCAGCTGCAATTTGCTTTTGCAACGTATGGCTATCTGCATCCTTAATGCATGTGCTTGACCCTACCCTGTGCCACTCCCCACTGACACCCTCTCCATAATCTCCATTCTTAGGGTCATACCATGGGAAGGGAGCAAAATGCAGAGTGGTCACAGCAGGAAGAGGCAAAAATGAAAGGATGGAGATGGATGAGCTCATGAAGCTATGGTGGTAGGGAGAAGAGAAATGAAAACCACTGGACCTCTATACCTCTGTCACCCCAAGGAAATCCCATCTAGGATAGCTAGGGAATTTAATGTCTCTATCATAAAACTAGCTAGGCCAGCAAGGCCATTACAGGAAGCATGCAAATGGTATAATTTATGTGGTATTAGACATCTGATCTAATTACACATTATTACCCTGTGCCTGGGAAGTGCCTGTATCTCTCTTGACTCCATAAGTTACGTACTGTTGATCCACTGAATCACACCTGAGATGTCCAAATTTGATAGTGTGAATAACCCGCTAGGAGTTAAAAAAAGCATACCTTAGTACTGTCAGGAGGTGTGTTCTGGTAGTAGTCATGTTTACTGCTCCCAGCAGAAAACTCTCACACTCAACTTCTTCCTGAGAAGACTTATGGGCTATCATTTCAGTATCTTTTTCTACAAATGCTGTAAAGTTTATTTAGCATTTCAGCTGGCTCACTCACTGTCACAGCTCGTAACATCTGCATGGGCAGAGTTTGGAAAAAAAAAACAAAACATTTTTAGGCTGCTACCCTGCACACCAAGAGTTCAGCTTTGAAAAGTGATTAATGATGTCTAACATCTTCACTTTTGATTCCTAGTTTGAAATGCTGAAAGGCGATCTGACCTTTAGGAAGAAGGTTTAGTGTTCCCTGAAGGCCACGCTCATTTACAATGTCTGAGGATGAATATCTCAAATCACTCACTTTTGAGCTTTTTCTTCTTTTTGAACTCTGGTTATAAAATATTAATTTGTTCTTCACCCAGTGGTCCACTATAGGCTGTAGCATTCCAGAGGTTTTCCCTGTTAACTCTTCTGCTCTACAGCTGTGTTGTTTTCAGTTCCTAGACTGATCAATCAATTTATCTACCAAACTTATCTCTGAGATGACACACAGTATCAGATAAAATGTTCTGAAAGTTGCAGAAATAATAAGTTATCTGTAGATTATTTAGTAAATTGAAATGTAAATGAGAAAAAAAATGGGGATGCCAAATATACTCTCAGAGTGGAAACAGAAAGCCACTACTGAGTTACAGGATTTGAAGAAGTGAAATGTTTCTTGTTTGCTGAAAAAGAACTGCTCTTGGTTTTTCCTTGCTCTGGGTTGACTAATTGCCTTGGCATTTTTAGCTGGCAGTAATGGTGCAGGTTTACATGTTCCACCATTTGCTCCCTTGCCGGTGAAATAATGAAAACATAAGGCCTGAAGCATTCTTATCTACCCTGCATATGTTACATCTGTTTTTTTTCTGTGCTCTACTTTCTGTATTTCATATGCTGTATATTATGTCCTGTGGGGAAAAAATAAAGCAGTAAAATTGGTCACTATCAGAAAAAAGAGCAGCAATGGACATGCCACCTTTCTCTTGGTTGTGCTGTACTGTTGAATCTGAGAGAGAATAACCCACTGACACTACTTTTGCCCCCTCAAACTGTTCACCAAGGAGAAAGACTGCTTTGGTACTCTTAAATTCTTCCTACTGTTACATGCATTGCTTTGTGTTACTGTATGGCTTGTGAGCCAGGTTTTCAGAATGCAGGTAGGCTTCTTGGTCGTATCACTGTGAAAATCCTATGTGGCACATCTGGATTCATATTCTTTAGAAAAAAATGCATGCACTAATATGGAGCACAGCTTGTTCTATGTGCTCCACGAGCCTTAGAAAAGTAGACACATAGAACAGGAGAGAGGGAGAGGCAGGCAGACATCAGAAAATCTGTTCTTGACCTTCATATGCCAAATAAATTCTTTTTGTTTGAGGTGGGGGAAAGTCAATCCCTTAAGGGAAAACAGAAGAGGAGAGAGAGGTAATAAGGAAGTGAGTCAGACACAAAGAATTGTTGGCAAATACAGACTCTTCCTAGTAAAGGGGGACGGTTTTCAGCTGATCTAATGTAAAAAACCACAGATAATGTGTGCCTGTTTTTTATTTAAGTCCTCTCTTGTAGCTAGAAATATTAGAGTTTAATAAATTGAGAAAAAATGAGAAGCAAGACCCTTTTCCCTCTCTTCACTGCTTCCCCACATCACCCAGGGGAGAATGTTGAAAGTCTGAATCAGTGTTTTTCTTTGGTTTTAACTTTTTCTTTTTTTCCTCCCCAGATAGGAGTCTTGAGAAGTGGTTCCATGGTAACCATTTAAAAAGAGGTAAAACATGTGGTTTCTTCACTGGGCTGCTCCTAATGAGATTGAATTAACTTGTGTAACTGTATAGTTATAATTATGATAGTTGATACTTTATTTTAGATTTTATTAACCATGGAACCCTGAAGTACTCTATATTAATTGGTAAATCCCTGAGGTCCTCCTTGCTACAGAAGCTGGTGAGCCTGAAACAGCCACAGAGTCCTTCCCAATCCTTCCCAGCACTAAAATTATTTGCAATCTGAGGGGCTGGCTGGAGATCTACCTAGATGCTAAATATTACAACCTAACCAGTATAAGATCTATCAAAACATTAAGGGTCTGACTTACCGTTATTGCTACATCAAAGTTGTAGTTAGGAGTAGCAGAAACACTGGAGGCAGCAGCAACTCAAGTAGAAATAGCTATGATAAAAAATTAAGGAGTCTTTTTCTTTGCTTGGAAACAAACTATGAGGGAAAGGCAAGAGGCTGTATATTCCTGAGTATACAACTGCAGCTAAGGATGGCCAGTGTTAATAAAATTAAGAATATGGGGGGAAGATCTGTAGTTTGTGAGAGAAGCTGAGCTGTAAAAACATTGGTTAATTGATCAATGCATCCGTGTTAGCCTTTGTTGCATTGTTGGGATCTTCAGACAGTGAATGTTTGTTAAGTCCTGCGAAGGACTGCCTGAATGTACTGTTCTGATGTAAGACTGAATTTAGTCTGCTGATTTAACTCTTGTTTGTCTGGGGAATCAGAAATTGGGATGGCATATCTGTACCTCAGCCTCCAAGGTACAGTGGTGCCATACAGTTTCCAGTGGCACTTAGAAGGCAGACCTCCTTCTCTGACAGTGTCACTGGGATTTAAAAAATTGTGCAACAAGGTGGTCAGAGAGGGAGGGAAAAGGGAGCTGTAGCCCATAGGTCCTGGCTGCCTTCCCCTGGCATGTGTTTCATAGGAGGTCAGATAAAGCTAGCTTATATTTACCCCTTCTGGCTATGACCTACAAATCTGTGAGTTTAAGCTGTTGACAAAATTCCATTATCTTCCTCCTTTCTACAGCTATGAAGAAATATTGTACCTAGAGGAGGAAAATTACTCAAAAAGAAAAATCCCTTAACCTCTGTCCTTGAAAGCACAATATACCTCTTGATGCCAGGTTTATCATGGGCTAAGGAGAGATGTTTTTATTGCACCTCATAGTTAAAACTCTAATTATGGCGTATGAGCATAGTGACATTTCTTTATGATACTGTCATATTAGAATTATAGAATCATAGAATATGCTGAGTTGGAAGGGACCCACCAGGATCATCAAATCCAACTGCTGCCTCTATGTAGGACACTCCTAGAATCACACCATGTGCCTGAGAGCATCAGCCAAATGCTTCTTGAACTCAGGCAGTCTTGGTGCTGTGACCACTTCCCTAGGGAGCTGGTTCCAGTGCTCAGCCACCCTCTGGGTGAAAAACCTTTTCCTGATATCTGACCTAACCTCCCCTGATTCAGCTTCCTGCCAATTCCCTGATCCTGTCATTGGTCACAGGACTGAGGAGATCAGTACCTGCCCCATCTCTTCCCCTCATGAGGAAGCCATAGACTGCAATGAGGTCACCCTGCCGCTGCTACTCCCTCCAGACCCTGTGGCTCTTCTTTGGATGATCTCCTAAAGCTTAATGTCTTTTTTATATTGTGGTGTCCAAAACTGCACACAGTACTCAAGGTGAGGCCTCACCAGTGTAGAGCAGAGTGGGACAATCATCTCCCTTGACCAGCTGGCAGTGTTGTGCTTGATGCACCCCAGCACACAGTTGGCCTTCCTGGTTGCCAGGGCACACTGCTGGCTCATATTTAGTTTCCCATCAACCAGGACCCCCAAGTCCCTCTCCACCACAATGCTCTCCAGCCACTCGCTCCCTAGTCTGTACTTATGATGAGGGTTGCCTCATCCCAGGTGCAGAATCTGGAATACTGTCATATTGTGCTCCAGTATGCTTTTCTTTCAAGAGGCAAACATTTCTGCCTTGGACTGAAAATTGTTCATCCTCAGTTTTGCTCAGGATGTCAGGCAGAGTGAGGGCGAATCCAGCTGAGCAGCATCCTCTCCCACTGTCCTTGATTTTGCTAAGATGTACCTGAATTATAACAGCCTTCTAAGCATGTCTATATATGCCTCAACATTCTACATACATCACATCTAATGGCACATACATCAGCTAACGGCACAGAGAGATTCCCATTGGAGAAAGCCCACAGTAACCATCAAGCCTCATTGCTGCATGGAGTATGAGAACTCAGTATGACTGCTCATCCTGGCTGTTTATAGTCAGGCCAGAAATCCCCAATGTCAGAAACAAAACCCAATGAGAATTAGCACTGGCATTGTTCCAAATGCGTATTTTGTATTACAAGTATGTTTCAAAATGGAAAACAGCTCCAAACACAGTTGCAAATATATGTATGTGACAACACAGCTCTGAGCCTTCTGTGAGCCACTACATTATAATTCTGCTTAGTTTTGTTCCCTGCATTCTGTGATTTCTATGAACTTTGGCAACTAAACCTTCTAGAGAAATTACCCCAGGCACAACCAGTTAATTGGCTCGTTTATTGGTTGCCTGAAAGTATGTAGCATTAGCAATTCCTCCCATTCATCCATTTTTGTCTCTGACAGAATATACAACTGAACATCACTGGATGAAATACCAGAGGTTCATTCCACTCCATTGTTGTTTTATGCTCCTCTGGTTGTGGAAAAAGTACTGGAGCAGATGACTGCCAGGAACATAAATACTGATTCAGCCTGTATAAGTAACATTACATTGACAGGACTTCACCAGACCTGTGACACAGGTAGCATTCTCTCAAGAGGAAACAACAGTACCCACAAATGTTAAAACCTTTGTAGGAAATAAAATGTGCTTTATCCATCTTAATTATTTCATATGTGCTCCAAAGCATTTCAGAGTGTAGACAGAAAAAAAAAAAACAACATACTGCAGCTTGCTCCTTCCAACTTTCTATTATCTATCACCACCTGGGGTATTCCTGGAATCACCATCTCAAAACACTTTGTAGATGGAGCTGCTACTGATGTTAGCAAAGATGAAGGATACTAACTGTATTTACCTGTAAAGCTTCAGCTCGAACTTTTAATTTACTGTACTACCCAGCGTTTTCGATGTTTGAGTGTAGAAGAATAAATATTTTACATATTTATTCAATATTTATTCAACCAGATATGCTGGAGAAAAATTTTAACCAGCATATGCATGATCAACACAGGTGCATATCCACTAGAGGTTTATTACACATTGGCAGTGGAGAGTTTTTGGTTCAGTCACACTTGTGTAAACCTACTAAGGACAGTAAAGGCAAAAAAAGCCTGGCTGAAAACAACTTTGGCCCCATATATTCACTAAGTATCAAAGGATTTGTGCTTTTCTTTGATTTGACATTTGCTGGATTTAAGGATACAATTCAAAGAACAATTACAGTGTCAACATCTAAATATGATCACTGTTCCATTTTCATTGAAGGTTTGTCTCTCCACTGAGGCACAGAGCTAACCTGATGCAGCAGTCACACAGAATTATTTAACTCTTGCAACTGAAGTCCCAGTGACTCAGCTTCTTTCTGTGGAAGTACTAGGACATGGCCTACAGGCACCACGGTAAATTGTCACATGGTAGTTAGGGAGTAAACTGTACCCGGGGGTCCTAACTTTATATCTTCGCTTCAACACAAAGACATTTCCTTAGGAACTGAATTGCAGCACCCCTGAACTGCAGGTGCTTGCCTTGTCCTCACTGCCTTTTTTGAGAAATGGTAGTTGGCCACTGTCAGAGGTGGAGGAATGGGCTAAGTGGACTGTCGTGACACTCTTGTGAGTACCTTGCCATAAAAAAAACACACTCACCAGTACTTAGGCTGAAAGAGGTACAACCCTCTTTCTTATCAAGAAGCCTTCAGCTGGTCAGTAGTTCCATTGATTTTAGTGCATATATTTGGTCAAATAAGGTGATCCAGATCTGGCTTGTATGGCCATGTTTTTCAGGGTAAGCAGTGACTGCCTTGGAATGGAAAATATTACTGTTAAAAATCTGCTTATACAAGAGAGCAGGACAGCCAATCAGATATGTGTCATTTCCATGGGATTCTGGCTTTAGGGCTACTTAACAAATGGATTATTAATGAGTCAGGTTCTGGCAAAACCACAGGAAGGCCTCAGGAGAAAGGTGGGAAGATGAGCTGGCATTCCTAGTTTTGGTGCCCCTACTTCTTGCCGTGATCTTCACAAAGTGTAAAAGGGCAAACAGTGAACCAAAGGTAGGAGCCCTGCCTGAGTAATTTCCCCAGAAATTCTGTCAGTGTAAGACGCCTTTCCAAATATCATGGAGACAGAGTGCAATTGATTTCACTGCCTGGTATTTGTTTTTCAAGAAGACAAAGGAAGTCACATAACCTATATGACATCAACCTGCAGCTGCTGTATCACTGATTCCAGCTCTCCTACCATGCCAAGGAGAAAGAGGTAGGACCCAAAAGCATACTCATCTGCCCACTCAACTGGCAGTATTTACAAGTGGTAAGTTAGCAAATTTTGGCAGATAACAGAGCAAATACATAGCAAAAGAGAAAGGCCGGAAGTACACCATGGGGAAGAAAGATTTTAAAATTATTTTTATTTTTTGAAAAAGAAAATAAGAGAGGACTTTGATGATGAAAAGAACATTAAGCAGAACATTTCTCCTTCCAGTACCTGAAGGGAGCCTACAAGAATGCCGGGGAAGGACTTTTTATAAGGTCATGTAGAAATACGATGAGGGGTAATGGCTTTAAACTGAAAGAGGGCAGATTTAGGTTGAACATTAGGAAGACATTCTTCACTGTGTGGGTGGTGAGATACTGGAACAGGCTGCCCAGGGAAGTTGTGGATGCCCCCTCCATGGAAGTGTTCAAGGCCAGGTTATGTGGGACTTTGATTAAGATGCATGAAAAACACAAAGATTAAATACATCCTTAATTCTGACAGGTTCACCTTCTCATTTATATTTCTGTCATGTGGTAAACAAAACCAGAAAATATAAGTATCTTAGTTCTCTCCTTAGGAGCCTACTTGTCATCTCCCACACTCCAGCTAGGTCAGTTGAAATGGATAGGTGGAATAACAGTAAAAGATACTGCAGCAGACCCCGCTTTATGAGGCAAAATGAATACCATGTTCATGGCCAAATTCTTTATTTCTTGGTGTCTCAACACTTAATATAATTTATTTGTTCCTGGCAAACATAAGATAATGCTAACTACTTTAGAAATGCTGGCAGCAAACACACCAACTTCTGTTTCTCTAGAAAAACTGTAAAGATTGTGCAACATCAACACTGGGTCAAGAAAGAAGACAAAATGTGACATGTGGATATGAGAAACCAAAAGATGATACAGTAAAATTCAGGAGCTGTCATACTGCCTAACACTTTCACAGTTGCTACTGTAAGATTTGGGCATTCATTTTTAGGTTGCCTTTGACAGCAGAAACTGACTACTTGAACTCTCATTCTAGAAAGTGAGTAGATAATAAAATTAAATGGAGTTTCAGGTCAATTCTACTGTTCTACAAGCTTGCCAAAGGGAAAAGATTTCTTCAACATGCCCCATATTTTATCAAAGTAGTATTGTCCCAAGATCCTTTACAGAAAGAGCTACAGATTATAGAATCTCTTGCAGTGAATAAAAATGTATAAAAGGCAAATGTCTCCAACACAGACACTGACAATTCTCCTCAGTAGTAATTACATAATTAGAAATAATTACAGACTTGATTAGCAGAGTATGAATCTCTGTTAAGATGAGATCTGTTAAGATACCAGAATTGACTGATACCATTAAAAGTATGGTTTTCCTAAATGTTTCTACTTATTTTGCTCTGAAATTTAGTGTTGTGCATGTAGGACTACTCAAGTAGAAATTCTTCAATTTACATTCAGATTAACAAGAAAATTCTGTAATTAGTTGCAACAAGAAAAGCTGCCTTCAGATTTTTATGTTGGATTTTTAAGACCTTAACTAAGAGGAGCGAATTAGATCATTTCCTGCCCTGTTTAGAAAACAGTTTGTATGTATCTATTGTTAAATCAAGAAGCAAGTATGATAATAAAAGCAGAACTGAGATAATAATTTTTGCTTCATCACATTTTCAACAAGTTATTGCAATAGTGCCTTTTCTTTCCTACTGTCCACCACATCACCTTCAAGAGATTTTTCTCTTCTCCTGTTCCTGCTTATCATAGAATCATAGAATATTTGGGTTGAAAGTGATCTTAAAGTTCATCTAGTTACAACCCCCTGCACGGGCAGGGACACCTCCCACTGGACCAGGTAGCTCAGAGCCCCATCCAACCTGGTCTTGAACACTTTCAGGGAGGGGACATCCACAGCTTCCCTGGGCAAACCATTCTGGTGTCTCATCACCTTCAGAGTGAAGAATTTCTTCCTAATGTCTAACTAAATCTACTCTCTTCCAGTTTAAAGCCATTACATCATGCAGTTTAATCAAAATACAATTAGCCCTTTCTTCTAATTTTGATTTTAGCTAAAGAAGGAAATAATTACCATAGGTGGCTTACTTCTGACTTTGTGCCCTGAAGGGGGCACAAAATATTTTAAAGAACTTGTAAGTGGTTTTGAGTGTTTCACAATTAGGCTAATTAAAGATATTACTTGAAAGTTGAAAGTTATTTTAAATTGTCTCAACAAGAAGTTGAACTGAAGTTCTGCTGATATTTTCTTTCTTTCTTGAGTCATCTCACTATGCACCGTTTTCTTTGTATTTGGATCTTTTACCATTTGCATTCTACCTTTTTTCCAACGGTGCGATACTGAAATACTAACCAAGCACAAGTTTAGTTATGAAGGTTTTCTGTAACTGGGATGTCACTAAACCAAACAAAGACTTTCAAATTAAACTCCACAGGAAAGAGGCTGCCATTTTAACATGTTTTTGCAAGATCTTTCTTGAAAACTTAATCACAGCAAAGGAGGCAAGTTGGCAACAGCTAAGTGAGCAATGGGCTTATGCCATTAAGATGAACAATTGGAGGGTTTGTTACTTAGAGCTGCACGTTTTGATGTTTGGAAATACTGCACAGATTCACACCAGTAAATAAAACAGGAAGATACAAAGGACAAGAAACAGCATTTACAGTATGTGCTAGAGGAGAGGCTGATGTTTTTCTGAGTCCTTTCTTCAGTCACCTTTTCAAGGGATGCCTGGATAAGGTGATGCACACAATTATGTGAATTTAAGGCTTATGTGCCAGATGCAACACCAAACTGAGAAGATCTGATTTTCTAGAGAGACACAGGCAATGTTGCATTGGTGTGAGAAAAGCACAGTCCTAATGCTTGTGGCACAGCTTGGATGATTTACATTGGCTCCAGAAAGTCTTGCAAGGGGAGCTCATGTTCTTTTTGTGGCAGAAAGACACAAACCATGTGAAGAATTCATAGAGATTTTTTGTCCTTACAACCATAATTCTGAGTGGCTCTTCAAAAGGAGGAAGGTGTTGCTCCAGGAACAATCCATGATTTTTGAACATTTTCTGAGCATATAGTTTCTGAACAGGAAATTGTTTCAAGACACAAGTTCTCACTGGCAGACCTCATCTATATGCAGAGAAAATATCACCTACAGCTTTCCTGGGATTTGCCCATGCTCAACATGTCTTCCTGATTACATATGCTGCCTGCAGCTGTGTTTTGATTGCACGCACTGTCACCCCAGGCTCTCTTGCAGGAGAGAGTAACACAGAACATACCGTTCCATAGGAGCCTCCTTTTAACAAGAAGTCTGTCTTCTCTGCTGTATCTGTCATACCAGACATAAATCAGTATCAATACACCACTCTTAAAATAGTCTGGGCCTGCTCTACCTTCAGGCAGCCTTACAGAGTCAACACACACTGTCTGTCCCAAGACCTGGAGAGAGGCAGGTGCTTCTTCAGCACTGCTAAATTTATGATCATTTGTCAACTGAAAAAGATAAGTTTCATGAAGAAGCAAGACCTTACTGTGTGTGCCTTGGGAGGTTTTTTCCTTTTTGGTGCTGTGTGTCTTATCAGTGGCTCTTTATGTCCTCCCAGTCTAACTAACTGATTCCTTTCTCTTGTGATGCTTCTGTAGTTGGATTGTAATAAATTATTTCCTGCTGTTTAAAAATGTGTCAAATATTGTTTTAACTTGTCCAATGCAAAGAACTGAGAACCAGAGTATGAATCATAGAACAACACTGAATTTTGTTGGTGTTAACCAGACCCTTAATAATCCTGCTGTCATCTACATCTGCATAAATCCAGTATGATACAACTGGCCTCGAGAACTTTCTCAGCATTTACACTATTGTGAGTGATGTGGTGAGATAGATGGACAACAAGCCAGGGTATACAAACTGCATTGGGAAAGCAATGAGTAACGCTACACAATAATTTGAAGAGACTAAATTAAAAACACTTACAGTCTCCTGAGGATGCTGCATTCATGAAGAGTGATGTCTGAGAAGCATCCTTGTGCGTAGTACCTACAATTGCAATGAATCTCTCTCATGGGTAAAATCTTCTTAACATATATTCTCCTAAATTAGGTAAAGTATCACTGCCTCTACTGACAGAACTCCGACAGTACTAGCATGCTGCCAGGCAAGGACCAGATTTCTCTCAACAGAATAACTGCCTTTCCTATCACTGTGAGTCAACCTGGTCTCCAGGCTGCTCCAGGCTCCTCTCCCTGCAGCAGACTGCCCAACTGCTCCAAATTATGTGTCAAGGTTTTGGCAGTGCAACCTATTTCTCACAGAAGACCAAGTAGAGAATTGCACTCTTCATTTAAGTCACTGACTGGACTGCAATCCTTGAGGTCTTTTATACAGATAGAAGAACTCATGTTTCAGCTGATACTTTACACGGGGACTTCTTTTTCCATTACTATGGCCACATACCACTGGCAGTCGTGCAGATTAAAAACAACACCATAATCCTCCATATCCCCTTGACAGCATTGTCCACACATTCTAAAAGTAAACATTTTTACTCAACTGCTTCAGAGTTTCATGTAACAAAAAAAGCCCTAGAAAGTAGTTCTGATGTTTTGTACCACTTTACATGCATCAAGGAAGTGCATTCATTCGCTCTGTGCACCTATTTAAAATCCTGGGCATGAATCATTATGACTGAAACATATAGAAGCAAGAAGGGTCAAAGCCTGTTTTCTTTCCTTCTCTAAAATGCCAACAGAAGTGTTAGGTGAACAGTGACTCATTAAGGACTGCAGAACCCTAGCTGAGGTGGCCGAACTTCAAGATTTAGTTACCAAATCTGAAGAATGACTGTTGTTTCATCTATTCACTGGAGATTCATTATAAAGACCCCCTTTAAATATGAAGTAGACATGTTGTTACCCCTGGCTATATCCCAGCATCATGACAGATGCTCTTGGTGGCATGTGTTCGAAGTCAGATTCCAGCTAGGGAAACGTGACCACGAGATGGATGGCTGCTATGGACCCAGCTGTCTTTTCAGCTTGAACCCAAAAATGCAGAAAGTCTTGGTGCAGAAGAGGCATCTTGCAATCTTAAAAGCAGAAGTTTGTTCATAAGAAGTATGCTTACAGCACTTGTTCTAGTGCCTGTAGTTCATGTTCCTTCACTTTATTTTAGGACATGTGGAAAAGTGCCCACATACCTTTGAAAAACCTGATACAACTTTTGATTGAGAGTGAAGGTTTGTTCTGGAGCCAGAAGGAAAAAATCCTACCAACTTCTGTGCCTTTTCATGCTAATTTGACCCATCAGGATTTTTAGCAGTGACTGTATGGTACAGATTGGTTTTTTTTGAAGGCCTCTAATTTTGTCTTGGATGATATTCAGGTCTGTCTTTCTATTTACTGAGTCAAATTCAGGAAGATCCTCCAGTTTTCTGTCAAGTTCACATACATCTTGGAAAATAATTGAAAACAGGCATGACTCAAGCAATAAAAAGTTCTAAATAAGGAAAAGAGAGATAGACACTTTTGGGACTTTTAAATGAAAACCTGATACAGGAAGAAGAAATGAGTCTGACAAATAAACTTCCTATGTGTTGAAAGATCAAATGGAATCAAAAGTTGAGCAGTTAATATAACTCATATTTACTGCCTATGTTGCAGAACAACAGCACTCTCCTTGCAAGTAGAACAATCAGAAGGACTCTGCAAAACTTATCACTTGGTGCTTCATAGTTTATTCTCCATTGTTCACATTCATATGTAGCCAGATCTCCAAGTCTTGACGTACATTATACTCAGGCACTGCCAAGATAAATTGATACTAGCCCTATATTGTTGCTAGCACTAGAGCATACAAAACTTTAAAGGTGATGTTTCACAACTACTGTTTCTCAATAGTATTTAATTACTGGAACTCAATTACTTCCTTTTGAAGGAATTCAATAACTTGCTTACAGCAAATTCAAAAGACAGCCATGCACCTAAAATTACTTTACTTTGAGAACACTAGCTTAGAAGGACTAAACTGAAATTACAGGAGCTTGGCCAAAGAGGAACAAGGTTCAGCTGGGGGTCCTACAGAGGGTATTTAGTACATGAGCCAAAGAGAGAGTCCTATGTCTGCCAACCTGCCGCATGCCCTGGCATGTGTCTGACAGTTTTGCAGCACTCTGTCTCATGTATCATCAGCAGAGATCTTGGAGCAGGAGCTGTGCTGACAGTCCTGCCAGCAATGCTCGGGGCAGGGTGCATGTCATTCTCTCTCTCAGTAGAGTTGGCTGTACAGCATGGTCAGTTGTTGAAACTTGCTCTGGTTGGTAAATGGAGCAGGAGAGACTCGCAAGATTCACAGGGAGAAGGCATTTAGCAATGTTCCTCCTCTCTTTTAATGAGAGGTTTCTAAACACAGCAGATGTTACTTCAACAGCTCCCAAGCTTCTTGCAATGCCATGCACAGCACCAGATCTTACTGGAATAAGCGTCAGATCTTACTGGAATGAAATACGAATTCCCATGCCATGCTTTTTATTTCTGCAGATCTAGCTAAATCAATGGAATAGTCACACTTGATATTTGTAAATCAGTTAGCACAGCATTTTCACGCTAGGAATTAACAGAGTACCTAATTACAATGATGGAAAACTATTACCTTGTAGCCTAATTAGAATGTTGAAATACTGTATTTAACCTCTACTAAGGTCTCTGTACATATGCATGAACAATCTTTCCTTAAAAAACAAAATCAAAGCATCAAAAACACACATGGGCTTAGGTGTTGATAAAAAGACACAAGTAAACTTGCATATAGTTATGTCCTACCATGAAGGTATTTTCTGTGAATTGGGCTGTAAGATTGCAATTCTAAGCAGCCGCACAATTAATTCTTCAGTTATGTGGTCCAATTAGGACAAATGCTTCTTTTCTAGTTTAATTAGAGATGGGTAAGCTCGTTTGAGCTTATTTGTATAAAATATGTGCTCATTAAACAAGGCCTGGATTTTATTCAGCTTGTTAGAAATGTGGAAAAAAAAAAAAAGCTTTCTCACACTGACTGTAGCCTTTTTAACCCTATAAAGACCACAAGTCTGACAGTCTACCAGTTAACTTCAAAGTACAGTACACTTGCTGCAGCGAGAAAAATAAAAAGGGTGATTGTGCTATATTTGTATATTTGTGAACTTCATGATGCCACAACGACAAGTAAATATTTTCCATGCTCAGATATCACTCACTGCAACATCCCTCCCTGTGGTCTAAGGTGATGGGTTTGCTAATCTTTTCAGAGCTCTATGGCAGCAGAATGAAAGAGAAATGCTGGGGCTAATGCACACCTGGTCTTTGCTGAGAAAAGAGCAGGGGACCTATGAACCAGTCTCTGAATGGTTCTGTGGGGAGTGAAGTAGAAAGATTTACATAAAAGCCATACTACATGAAGCCACAAAGGGCACAAAATCAGTTGAATTGTCCCAAGCAAAGACAATGCCAATGGTTTCAGCATACTCTCTCCTTCCCACCTCTCATGTTAATTATTTCTTATGTGAGCTCATGTATTCAGCAGAGAGTAGCTCACTTCTGTGGTAAAAGCAGCTGCATGACTCTCATGATAGAAAATGCCCTGAGGTATGGTGTCATTTATTCAAATGATACCTGCAGAAAAACGAGCCATCTGTGTTTGAAATCAGGGTGGATTTTCTCCTGACATGTTCCTTCAGCCTCAGGTTCTTGAAGTGGGAGGGAAAAAGACTGAGCCATCTTTCAAGCTACACATGGGCACAGAGAAATGAAGCCTCACTGGAGTACCAGGCACAGCTAAAAGCACCCAAGCCTTGGCAGAAGCCATAGTGCAGGGGCAATGCCAGAGTTGAAAGTGCCCAGATTGTTAGAAAAGGCATGAGGGCAGACTGTCAAAGATTAAAGTCTAATTTATCCCTCCTGGGGCCACACACTCTTCCATGCTGTCAGCAAAATGGACAAATGTAAACCTGAGGCACACAAAAAGTGGGAGATGGCAGCCTCAGCCAAACGAGCTCTGGAGCATGCCAAAGCTATCTTACAAATGCAAATCCACCCCTTTTTTCCTGCACGTGAGGAGGATTAAGCATGCAAAGAGTGTGCATTCAAATATTGTGTTCACAAACACAGCCCTTACCCGTTGAAATCCTGGCCCTTGAATGCCTCCTGCTTCTGCTGCAACACTAGGAGCCTGGGTTCTAGAGGCAGTGAAGAAGGAGAAAGCTTAAATATGGCTCCCATGTCTCTAGGTGATTTCAAAAGGGCATGAAAAAGCATGCAGACCAAGCAAAGTTCAGATTTGGGATCTGGAGCCCATTGTTCAAAAGTCTAAAGAAAATACGTACAGCTCTGGAGTCATGATGGTCTTGGCCTAAGAGTTTCCTGCAGCCATTTGTAGGTTGATGAAACCTCTGAATCAGAGGGAAAATATAGCGTATATATGAGATGTTGTTCTAGGTTGTGCATCTGGGACCACATCCAAAGTCTACTGAACATAATGGGAACTTGGATTTCACAATCGTCATGAGGGTATAGCAATGCTATATAACTCAGCCCTACTGGTGGGGTTTTGAGCTTTTTCCAGTGCACGTGCTGAGCTCCTTACTGTCTCAACACCAGGTCTTGCAGGGTTTCCTTGTGGGCACTACATGGTGTGAAATAAAGTCACCGTAATTTTCTTAATTTTATTTAACTCCTGCAGAATTATGATGACATCATGGTATCTGTGATCTTGTATTTTCACAGGTGTCATGTCATCATCTCTTAGGCTGAGCAATTGCTCATTATAGCTAAATAGTATGGGGTGGAGGGGAAATACTGGTTTTGAGCTGGAACCCATTAAGACCTGTCATATTAAGAAAGTAACCAAATGCAGACCTATTTGCAGCCATATGTCAGAGGAAAATAACAGCAGAATCAGGTCCTGTAACAGTCTGACTAAACCAGGACAGGTTCCAAGATCATTTTGCTTTCAGAAGGAGATTTCCTAAACACCAAGCCTAAATACAAAGAGGAGACCTGATAATTGGTAATCTGAAGAGCTAACATAGAGCTATTTCCTCTTTTCTGTCCCTTTCTACTAACAGACAGTTTGTAGCAAATGGAAACACTGGAAGAGAGGACCATGACCTAATGAGTGGAGGTTTCCTCACCAGTCACAAGGGGGAACTTCTGGAAGAAAGCACCATGAAATTTTCTCTTACCTTTGCAAGCGCATGTTGCTTTCCCACAAAGAAAATATTTTTTCTACTCTGACTTTCATAGTGGCTCACTTCACTGGCACCATGCTTGTCCCTGAAAATACTTTTCAGCAAGATAGCAAATATATATAGAAAAAAAAAAATATAAAAGAGTGGAAATGCAACAGTAGACATGTCTGCTGGTATCAAAGACATTTCAGAACTTTTCATGTTTTGGTCAGTTACTATAATAACCCAATTAGTGTTAGTTTGTACGTGATGGCTAAATGTAAGTAGAATTAATTTCAGCTTAGGTTCCACAAGTTCCATTTCTGACCAGTGTCTTAACCTGATTGCAGCAATTTTAGTTCAGAACTGGAAATGGCTATCAGAGAAATGACTGGCCTAACTCCCAGCTCCCATGAGTGTTTGTCCTCATTTGAATTAAAACTTGATTTTAGCTGACATTAATCCTAGAACAACCAGGTTAAAAATGTGTAAAACACCTACTTCTAGTTTCTAGATGGTATAAATTACTTATCTCTAGCAGTGGTAGTTTTTGATGTTACACATAGAAGAAAGAAATTTAAAAGAGCTACCTGAGGGCATAACTTCAAGGTCAACCATCATGTGCCCTGCTATGGCAAAAAGCTTTTCAGTAAAGCAGTTTAAGCAATTGTAAGACATGCAAATATTCTCAAGAACTGAACGATATATCTTTCTAACCCAGACTTTAAGCCTTTTTTTTTTTCTGAAAATAAAGCACCTGGCTTATCTACTCTACCCTTACTTCTTCAGCCCTAACTATGCTTCCATTAATGGACACAGTTATTCCAGTTAACGCTTGTCCAAATATGCCAAATTTGCCACAAGCAATTGACCTGTGGGTGAAAAATTCTTTGAGTGCTCACACAGCCCAGAGAGCGGGAACAACTGCTCTGTCACTACACTGAGCACTTGGACAGGAGATACGCTGCATGTCAAGTTAATGAACATTTACAATTGCGAGAGGTTAAAGGTGGAAGAGGAGTGTGGATGATAGAGATACCTCAGGAGTTTAGGTGACAGATAACAGGGAGGGCTGAGAGGTAAGTAATAAGCTAAGAAAAGCTCCCTGAGAGAAACCTTGTGGGGTAAGGAATCTGTCCTGCTACACCTGCTGGAGTTGCTGCTTGTCTCACTGTGACTGAGACTGAGAGAAATATTTTTCATGAGGGACAGAAGGCACAGGCATCTCCCTGTCATTGCACCGAACCAGGAGCTACCTAACTGCTGTACTTAGGAGGATGTTATTGGGGTCCAGATAATTGAGGCTGAACCTGAGTTAGCACTAAGGGGATTTTCAGGCACTCTTATTGCTTGTTTCACCCAGCAGCAAATCAAGAAGGATGCATAGCTTCTGAATTCTTATAAGAAAGATAAAATGGATCAGCCTTGCATAGATTAAAAAAACAGATAAAACTAGATGGAATGAACTAATAGTAATTTCTCATAGTGAAAAGAGTAATTAAGGGAGCACACAAGTATATAAGCCAGGATTTCTGATCTGGAAAAGGGAGTCAAATCTATCAGAATCTGTTGACAGCTCCTAAGCTATATAGGAGGTAAAGTGTATTTGAAAGAACTACATAAAGAGCTCACAGCACTAAGACATAAAGCAATGAATTGGCGGATGGAACTCAGTGTAGATGACTGTGTACTAGTGAACGTTGGAGAAAAAAAGTTGCAGATTTACTTGTAGTATAAGTAGCTCTGGTGTGGCTGTTTTTGTATGGAAACGGACCTTGGTATTAACATAAAAATAAATAATTAAATATTACTACCGCTCTCCTGTGTGGGTCAGACTGCCAATTCAAGTACTAGGAATTATTTAAAAAAGACCAAAAAACACAGCAGAAAATGTCTTCATGCCACTGTATAACCTGTATTCTCTCACAACACGTGCTATGTGGTCCCTCAAGGAGAGAAGAAATGGAAAAGGCAATGCAAAAAACAACAGGAATGATCAAATGCTTTTATTCAAGGAATAATTGAATCAACTAGATCTCTATGGGAAAGGTAATTGAGGTTGTTGTTGGTACTTGCTAATATGGCAATCAGTGCAAAGGGAAAAATAATAGGGAAAGACAATTCACCATCTCTTCTGTAGAAGGAACAAGGGGCATCAAATGAGTTGAGTGCAAAAAAAAAATCCCAAAAAATACCTTTGCACTGAGTGTACAGTTAAGCTGGGTTACACCATAGGGGGCATCATGACAGTGTGCATGCAAAGTACGCAGGTTTTCAATAAAGAATTGCACAAACTCAGAGAACAAAAATCTACCAGGTGCTACTGTTTATGAAGGCCCAGGAAATTACTGAACCACTTATGACTGGGTATTAGAAAAGTATTCAAGAGAAACATGCCTCTTTTCTCAACATCTGGCATTGGGCACTGGTGGAGACAGGATGTTACACTAGGTCAGCCTTTGGTTCTGATGCTTTTCTTAGCTTTTTATTATTCTTCTGTTCACAATATACCACAAATTATCCCTCTGGCAGTGCTACAACACAGCTGTAAATGCTTTTATAATCTCACCACCACCACCACCACCACGATCCAGATAGCTGCTTGACCTCCAGTAGGGCAATCCATTCTGAAAACCAAAGTAGTGTGTGATTAACATTGGTATACCAGTCATTGACTTTTGCATGGCATTGTTTAAAAATAAATATCTACTTAAGAATTTTGCTGGCACAGGAAAGAATTCAGCCAATACTGCAATACTTTGCTAAATGCAGCCCACCACCTTTGTGTCTTCACCTGAAAGAAATCGTAGCAGCAGCAATCAGAAATAAGTATGGAAGCTAATAACTCTTTTTCCAGTAGTTTTAACTAATCCTCTCTTTGTCCCATGTTTCAGACAGAGTTTTCAGCTTCTAACCGGCAAGTGCTGACAAACTTCTCTAAAAACGTAGTCACATATATTTTTTAATTTATTTTTTTTTGCAGACAGACATACAGACATACAGGTACAGGCCAAGAATATTACTCAATTTATGCAGCTGGATAGTTCTTTTCTTGCAAGACATTAGTTGCTGTATTGAAGGAAATACTTCATTGCAGAAAAAGCCTTTATCCACAGTAAAATTGAGAAAAATATAATGGCAAGTCTGGATAAATGAAATAACACAGGCTGCAAAGAGAGACATGATCACATTTCTAGACTGTTCTGTTATTTGTTTGCCTTAGGATATACTTCATAATCTTATTTTCAATACCAGTTTTAAGCCTTCAAAGAGATTATTACTTTATTAAAAGAATCCAAAACTATGAAAAATTGCTGTAAAGCAGGAAAATAGGGAGTGTACTGATGCTAGATCCCGGAGCTTTGAAGTTTCTACTTTCCAGAAACTGGATTGTTTTGAAGAGTTAGGACAGAAAAGCCAATAGCTATAGGCAGTTTGCTCAGGTATGATATGACACCTCCTCTCTAAAAGTGACAAATACCACACGCTAAGCCAAAACTTTAAATTTCAAAATACACTCAAAAGAGTGCATCAACTTTGGAAAAAGGGGCAGGTGAACCAGGAAGCAGTAAAGGATATTGTAAGGGCATGTAGAAAGAGAATTAGAGATGCAAAAGCTCAGCTAGAACTTAAACTAGCTACCTCTGCAAAGGATAATAAAAAATGCTTTTATAAATGCATTAATAACAAAAGGAGCTTCAGGGAAAATCTTAATTCCTTATTGGATGAGGGGGAGAACTTGGTAATGCAGGACAAGGAAAAGGCTGAGGAACTTAACACCTTCTTTGCCTCAGTCTTTAGCAAAAAGAATACCTACCCTCAGGACAGCTGGGCTCCTGAGTTGGTAGACAGGGACAGGGAGCAGAATCCCCCTCCTGCAATCCAGAAGGAAGTAGTTAGGCACCTGCTATGCCATTCAGATGCCAACAAGTCCATGGGTCCAGATGGGATTCGTCCTAGGGTGCTGAGGCAGCTGGCAGAAGAACTGGCCAAGCCACTCTCCATCATTTATCACTGGTCCTGGCTGACTGGGGAGGTCCCAGAGGACTGGAGGTTGGCCAGTGTGACCCCATCCACAGAAGGGCTGGAAGGAGGATCCAGGGAACTATAGGCCTGGCAGCCTGACCTTGGTGCCTGGCAAGATTATGGAACAGATGATCCTGAGTGCCATCAAGCAGAATGTAGAAGACAACCAGGGGATCAGGTCCAGCCAACATGGGTTTAAGAAAGGAAGGTCCTTCCTGGCAAATCTCATGTCCTTCTATGACTGGGTGACCTGCCCAGTGAATGAGGGCAAGACTGTGGATGTGGTCTACCTCAACTTCAGCAAGGCCTTTGACACATTCTCCTATAACATCTTCCTGGAGAAGCTAGCAATCCATGGCTTGGACAAGTGGCCCATCTGTGATTCTGTAATTTGCCCTCATGACACTCCTAAGAGAGAGGGCAGATAAGTTATTCCAGTTTTGAAGAACTTACTTGAAACCTTAAGCAGAATTCTTGAACTCACAGGACAGCATGCTGCTGGCAGGAAGGGTCTCTTCATTTTCAGTTCTGGTCTTTCACCACAAAAACTTCTGCCAGGGCCAGAGTTCAGACAGCATCTAGGAACTTCTCTGGAGATCCAGTCAAACCTTCCCATGAACTCAAAATGGCTGCAGGCAACTCAGATGTGTGCAAGCCAGAAGAAGAAAGCAAGGATGAGAAATTTCTCATTGTCAAAGGCTGGAAGTTTGTGCAAACTTCAATTCTGAGAACTACATTACAATAGAGTTGACTATGTCTCTATATAACCTTGGTTTTCAAGTCTATTCCCCGCTGTGATCAGGGCAGAGCCATGTCCCCTGCAATCTTTTGAGTCACATCCTCTTTTGGATGGCACACCCGTGGCACAGCACGGCACTAGGACTCATGGGGTTTTCTCATCTCTGGAGATGTGTCCTGCACAGATTTTCTAAGATTTTGCTCTCATGGGAGAGCTTGCCATTTCTTAGCCAGGAAGTTGTTTACCTTGTGTCTTCATGTCCCAGCCACTCATCACCATGCAGATCAACTTGTGCTACAGAGACCTGTATTCTGTATCTAGGAATGTGTGATTGTCACCACTTGCCTCAGCTCCGACAACAACGCTCTCAAGCCCCTCCCCCTCCCACCCAGGTAGGGAAGGAGAGAAAGAAAAAGAGAGGGACTTGGCTGGATTGAAGACTAAACTACACAGCTTTAATTAAACACTAATGATATAAGAAAATATATTCAATTATGTACAAATATGTTCAGATATGTGCAAAAGCCTCTTGCCTCCCCCCACCCCCAGCAACTCCCACAGCATCTCCTGAGCTGTGAATAGTCCTGAAAAATCCCAGAGCTGCTGCTGGAGAAAGTGGACAGTGATGAGGGTCAGGAGAGCTCGAGCCTGGGGGGCGATGGTGTTGGGTGGATGGAGTCCTCCCCAGATGCTGACCATGGACCATGGGAGAGAAGGGAAGAAGAAGCAGGAAGGAAGTTGTCTTCTGTGATCTCTGACCTTCCTCTGAGCTTACGTAGATCTATGGAATGGAATATCTCTGGCCAGTTTTGCTGTCTGTCTAACTCAGCCTCCTACGGGGGGGTTATAGATCTCCTGGTAGTGTCTGAGCTGGCAGAGTAAAGATGTGACCTTGAAGACCCAGCAGCTACAGAAACATTCCACTGCTGTCAGTCTTAATTGGAGCACTCTACTACTAGTTAAAAGAAAGCTTACTGAAGGAAAAAAAAAAATCAGTAAAAGGAAAATTGGCTTCATCCTGGCTCAAACCAGGACAGTGATGAATGCCAGCAAGGTACCTTCTAAGACTTGTCTCCTGCTTAGCAGTTAACTATGCGGCAGCAGGGAAAAAAGGGTCTTGAAACAACACACCCACAAGTCATCTTATCTGATCTTATGCTTTATTACAAGCTGCATTAGACAGGTTTTGCTAGCAAATACAAACCAGTATCTACTCATGTTTGTTAGCAGGCCTGGGATCCAATCTGGTTTCAGTTTAACTCCTGGAGTGTCCCTCTCTCTTTCCGCATGCTCTCTCAAGGAGCCAAGTTTGGATTTTTTTCCAGAACGCCCAACTGCCTTGCATGAGCCTGGATCCGATTACTTCATGGCTCAGCAGGGTCTTTGTGATGGGACCCATGCAGTTTCCCCAGCCAGCAACCAAGGCTGTCTAGGAAATTTCTCCAGAAGGGTTGCTTCACTGCTAGAGTGTACAGATCTGCTCAGCCTTTCTGGTCCATGTTTCCAGGTACAGCACATCATCTGTGTGTCAGACCTTTGTCACACCTGGGGCTAAGGATCCAAAATGACCCTATGGGTGCCAAACATGATGTGGCTTGGTATGGGAAACTGTTCTTTTCTTCCCCACATAAGTCTAAACAAAATGTCTTTTAAGCCAGCAAAGGCCTTTCCTGATTATCCCCAGCTAACGAACTAAAACAGACTTGCTTCTCAAGGACAACTGAACCCAAAACAACAGATGTGGTCCGGGACAGAAAGGATGGGCAACAAGCCATCCTGTGCCCCTGGCAGTCACCACCTTAAAGTGGGGCTCATGGACGCTCATTGCTGAGCTCTCAGCTGCCTCTTCACCATGTGCTCTCTACAGAGCCAAAGATGTAGCACCCATCTCTTCATTGGCATTGACAAACCAGTCATCGTGTAGCTGCCATGTTTCTGCTCCCTTATATATTTGTGAAACACAGCTCTGTCCCAGGTGAAAAGTCCCGCCCCTTCTTTTTCTCTTCAGTCGTCTCTTTTGCCCTGCCTCTTCTGTTGTTTCAGCCTTGAGCCCTGTCTCTGGATTCCCACCCAAACAACCTTCTTTTCCACTTAAAACCTGTGGCACAGTGTATTTCAGGTGGAGAGGAGTTTATGACCTTGCATATGTAATGAGGCTATGCAAAATAATCTACTAAATGTGATATTACTGGGTCTTCTCATCTGGTTGTTTCTGCAGCTTTGCAAAAGCCAAAGATGTAAGCTCAATGTTTGCAGTTTCTTGCTATTTTTTCTATTATTATTTTTAATTTTATTGGGTGGTGCAATGAGAGACTGCGGAAGTGCCTGTTTAGTTTGACCAAACTTTTCTGACAGATGTTTTCCAATTGTGAAAGAATCTGACCTTTATTAAAATCAAGAACTTTTTAATGTTGTGCCCAAACACTGGAAACAACTGCATAGTTTAGTGGTGATTTTCATATTTTAAAAGGTAAAATTTCTAGCTGGGATAAATTTTTGCTTTGTTTAAATTAAAATGCAGCTCTATTGGCTGTTCTTAGTCCATTTGCCTTCTAGCATTGTTGTGAGCATCTTTGAAGTCATAAAATGAGACATCTCAATTAACAGCAGAAAAGCAGTTAGTAGAAGCAGAGTACCAGAAACCCACAAAATGACTAATTATTTATTAAAGTGACTTCATCAGGCCATAAATTGCAGCTATCACATTTCCCTATAAACAAACAGACTTCCCTACTCTGACACCGAATGCTGATATCGCAAATGTGTTTGAAATGTCACAGAATGGATTGCACGTATCATTTCTTCCAGACCATTCAGAGAAATAAACCAGAGTAGATAAGGTAAAGGATGAAACCAGGGGTGCATTTGGTCCTCTGTTCCCCATACTCCCTACAGCTTTCTGTCTCTTTTGGGAGACTGCATGCCAGCAAGTTCCTCTGATTATTCATTCCAGTTGCACTCAAGTGCACAATTCATTACGGGCAAGTTTTCTTTTCTTTCTTCTAGCAAAAGTAAAGCCACATTGAAGTTCTGGCTCCAACAGACAATATGTTTGCTCTGTTCACTGAGTGTCAGGAAGGGAACGACAGAAAACTTACTTTCTGTAGGTGAGACCCTTTTCCAAGCACCCTCCTCTTCTTGCTTTCCCTTTTCTTAAGGCTGTTATTTGGCCACACAAGATTTTCTACTCCTCTTTACTGAAATCACCTCCTTACTTCCAGATACGGACCCAAATAACTTCTGACAATCTTGAGTCAATAGCAAAGTACTAGATTGAGGTGGATTCCTTAATGACAAATGAAATTAAAGTGCTAGTTACAGTGATACAGATCTGAGCAACTTTTGGATGCTTGACTCAAAATTTTTAAAAACACACAGGAAAGACTACTTACCTTGCTTGACTCCAAAAATCTTAAGCATACATCATATAAATGAAAAGTTGGGCTTTTGAAATGCCATTTTACATGAAGATTATTAATTACAAATACGGTTTATTGTCTCCCTGGACTATTGCTCACATTGAACTGTATTTTTCTTTTCCATCCCCAAATGCTATTTTCCCCAGAAAGAGAGCCCAACATGTATCTGGAGCAACACAAGGATCATAAAGCCTAAAAGTATGGCACTACTCCACGTTCTGGTTTGGTTTGGTGGAGTTTTGATAGCCAGAGAAGGGCCCCAGGGGTGGCTCCAGTAAGAAGCCAAGAAGCTCCCCCTGCTCCAAAACCAACCAAGGAGCCACTGGAGAGAAAATAAATGTGCCTCTGTGATTAACATACAAAATAATTGAGACCTGAGCAGAGTGAGCTGGACTTGGATTCTGTGGCCAGTGGACTCGGATTTGCTGCCAGTGGACTCAGATTATGCAGCTTTGGAAGGGGAGGTGGCTATTCCCAAAGCAGCCCGTGACTCTGTGAGAAGCCCAGGCTGGAGCAGCTCCAGACCTTGTGGGAAGGACTCATGAAGAAGAGGTTAGTGGAGAACTCTCTCCCAGGGGAGGGACCCCATGAGAAAGCAGGAAGGAATCCTTCTTCCTGAGAAGAAAGGAGCAGCAGGAACCACCAGCCTGTGAACTGAATCTAAACCCCATCCCCTGTCCCCCTGTGCCGCTGGGGGGAGGGAGGGAGAGAAACCAGAAACAAAATTATTTGGGTCCAGGAAGAAAGAAGGGGTGGGGTAACATATGCAAGCTCTGCTCTTTGTGTTGTCTGTGTCCTGGGTGCATCTGATTAGTATGAAATTAATTTTAAAAGGGTAGAAAGGAGGACCCTGGGAATTACTGACCTATCAGCCTCACCTCTGTGCCTGGGAAGATCATGGAACAGATCCTCCTAGAAGACATGCTAAGGCACATGGAGGACAAGCAGGTGATCCAGGACAGCCAGCACGGCTTTACCAGGGGCATCTCCTGCCTGACCAACCGAGTGGCTTTCTACAACGAAGCGACTACATCAGGAGACCAGAATAAAGCAGTAGATGTCATCTATATGGACTTCTGCAAGGCCTTTGACATGTCCCACACAACATCCTTCTCACTAAATTGGAGAGATATGGGTTTGATGGGTGGACTGTTCAGTGGATAAGGAACTGGTTAGATGGTTCCATCCAGAGGGTAGTGGTCAATGGCTCTAAGTCCAGATGGAAAACAGTGACCAGTGGTGTCCCTCAGGGGTCAGTGCTGGGCCCAGTGTTGTTTAAAATCTTCATTAATGATATTGACAGTGGCACTGAGAGCACCCTCAGCAAGTTTGCTGATGACACCGAGCTGGGTGGTGCAGTCGATATGCCAGAGGGATGTGATGCCATCTAGAGGGATCCGGACAAGCTGGAGAAGTGGGCCCAGGTGAACCTCATGAGGTCCAACAAGGCCGAGTGCAGGGTCCTGCTCCTGGGCTGAGATAACCCAAGATATGAATACAGGCTGGGGGAGGTCACACTTGAGAGCAGCCCTGCGGAAAAGGACCTGGGGGTATTAGTGGATCAAGAGCTGGACATGAGCCACCAATGTGCAGTTGCAGCCCAGAAGGCCAGCTCCATCCTGGGCTGTATTAAAAGAAGTGTGGCCAGCAGATGAAGAGAGGTGATTCTGCCCCTCTAGTCTGCCCTGGTGAGACCTCACTTAGAATACTGCATCCAGCTCTGGTGCCCCTAGGACGAGAAAGATGTGGACCTGTTGGAATGTGTCCAGAGAAGAGACACAGAAACGATCCAAGGGCTGGAGCACCTCTCTTATGAGGACAGGCTGAGAGTTGGGGTTGTTCAGCCTGAAGAAGAGAAGATTCCAAGGAGTCCTCATAGTGGCCTTCCAGTACCTGAAGGGGTCCTGCAGGAAAGCTGAGGAAGGACTTTTTACAGGGGCTTGCAGTGAGAGAACAAGGGGTAATTGATTTAAGCTGAAAGAAGGGAGATTTAGGTTAGAGATCAGGCGTAAATTCTTCAGTGTAAGGATGGTGAGATACTGGAACAGGCTGCCCAGAGATGTTGTAGGGGCTCCATCCCTGGAGGTTTTCAAGTGTAGGTTGGATGGGGCTCTGAGCAGCCTGTTCTAGTGGAAGGTGTCCCTGCTGATGCAGGGTAGTTGAAACTCAATGATCTTTCAGGTCCCTTCCAACTCAAAAAATTCTGTGAGAAGTGAAATTAAATTATTCTTTTTTCCCCAAGTTGAGTCTGTTTTGCCCAGGACCTTAATCAGTGAAGAAGCCTCCTTGTTGGTTGTCTCGACCCATTAGCTTTGTCTTCCTCATTCCAGAGTGTGTGTGTGTGGGGTGGAGTTGAGCGAGCAGCCGTGGGGCTGTTCCTTTGTTGTTGTGTTGGGCCCATCCACGACACTGCAGAAGACAAAATTTTGCAGATCTACTTCTGTTTCTAAAGTTATGTCTATCAAACAGGAAAAGTGAATGGACTTCATGCTTTAAATCCTGACTCCAGTGTTTGGGCTTGAATTTCAAAATATGAATTGCTTGTATACTGAAGGGAAAATGAGGATTTATCCTATGCAAACTTGTCGCTGGGGCCATAGTCTGTTCACGTGATTATCTTCTCTTGCTTTTACATATATAGAATCTTTAGCTGTGAATTTTGCTTTGCGCTTTGTGTTGAGCACACCAAAAATCAAAGTGAAGTTCAGATACAACCACAGAACAGTTCACAAAGCTGGTGAAACACACATTTTGCAAGTCTTTCAGCAGAATACTGTAAGTGAGTAGGAGACACTGAACACAAGTTTGCTTTGTAGATTTGCAAACCTGTGAATAATCAAAATTAATTTCTGGTATGCAGGGCAAAACCTGAAGCCAGATGTGTTTTGTGTCATTTAGAGTTTATTGGGTACATTTCACTTCTCTAGTTGGAGAGCAATTTTTTTTTTGTTTACTGTCTTCATTGCGCAATGTTTGGACACAAAAAATCCTGAGGCAACCCACAACCCATCTTTAAAATCTTCTTTCTCTTTGTAGCTGAACACTTGTAAGTTATATATATGAGTTTATTAAGACAACGTGAGGTAATTTTTTCTAATATACCTGTATGTATCTACCCTTAGGATACTCTATATAGTCACTGTCCACACAAAAAATCTAGTGATAACTAGAGGTGCACAACAGGAAAAGCAATGAGAGAATTCTCTAATATATTGTTTGTCTTTACATGGATGTCATGGAGATATTAATATGCAAAAAAAAAAAGATAATAAATAAATTTATTTTTATAATGTGATAAGCTAAAGAATGCTAGCTAAAGTACAACAATGTATTCCAAAGCTCAGTTAGAAACATGCGTGTGTATTTTAAATGCATAATCCCAAGCATCCAGAAGCTATTGTATGTTATCCTGAACAACTGAACTTTTTTTTTAAATTGATTTATTGTTAGAGAAGTGCCTTGGAGCAGAAACTGTAGTAACAGTAAAATATTTTATACACATGAAAATCCAAAAAATGGAACCTTTTGGCTTTTCTATACAGCAGCATTTCAAAACCCGATTAGCTCACACTATGAATTATTTCACTGCAAAACTATGGCTTTATTTCATTACTGAAATTCCTGCAGATAAAGTCAACCAGAGAATGTTTAATATCACACCTGACAGTGAAACATAAATAAACATAACATAACATAAATAAATAACATAAATAAATAAATAAATAAATAAATAAATAAATAATGTTATGTTAAAAGCTTCCCGAATGGCCTTTCTACTTTTTTTGCTCTTAAGAGCTTTTCTGAAGAACTGCTCTTCTCAGTTAAGAAACCGCCTGGTAACTACAGTAAGAAACAGGCGTTGGATTACTTAAATTCTTATTTAAATTACTTTCTATCCCTAGAGAGTGGAACTGCACTCTTAACTTCGAGAACAGAAATGAATCAAGGACCTGTTGTTTCCTAGGTTTCATACTCCAATAAAAGCTAGGTTTTTCTCCAAGCTTATGGTAATCTCAGCTGTTTTGCTGCTTTTTGAAGGAAGGAGATTATAACTGCAGCACAGTTTGAACCTGTTTCATCCAGCACAGCTCAAGGAACAGCTCAGGTTTAGCTTTACACTTATATATTGATCAATACGTGATGCAAATATAGTGACCCCTTAACCAGCACAGAGGAGTGAAAATTACACAACAAAAAGCTCCAGCAAGACTCCTAACTTCACACAGAAAAAAGACAAGGTCTAATTTTGGAAGATAAAATGCTCAGGATGGAAAGCAGTGAGGTGCTGCAGAAAATGCAGCTTTCTGACAGACTTTCAGAAAGAGAATGTGGTGGTTTTTGCATAAAAACTCTCATATACAGGTAGAATTTCAGTTTGCTCTGGAGTTCCCTATTTTTCTGCAATTTTTTTCCTAATTTATCCAACAGACTACAGAGGAACACACCATGGAGAAGTGCAGTAGAAGAATTAAACTCTCCAGGTTTTCCAGGCTTTGCTCTTTCCTCCCTGCTGGCTGCATATGCTTCTGTGTGGCTGTGAGTGAACGGAGCAACTGCATAGCTCCAGCCTAGGGGCCTGGGGAAGCATGAAGGTTGATCTTTTCAAGACTGCCAACAGACCATGGTAATGGCACTGAGATTTTCTTCAAAATCCACCAAAGAAGACAAGAAATGAACTTCAGCGGCAGAAAAATAATAGCCCTTCAAAGATGTTATGATGTTACTTTTAAAATATTTGCTGCTAGAATGCAGCTTTTAAAAAGGGCTGCCTGATTGACAATGTATCCCTTCTCCTGCTCTATATGCTTTATTGCTCCTTTTATCACAAAATCAGAATTTTCAGAGTTGGAAGGGACCTCTAGAGATTGTCTAATCCTACCCCACTGCTAAAGCAGGACTCCCAAGAACACATCACACAGGACAGCACCCAGGCAGGTCTTGAAGGTCTTCCAGAGAAGGGGACTCCACAAGCCCCCTGGGCAGCCTGTTTCAGTGCCTTGTCATCCTCACCATACAGAAGTTTTTCCCCATGATCAGATGGAACTTCCTGTGTTCCAGCTTGTCCCCATTGCCCCCTGTCCTGTCACAGGGCACTACTGGAAAGAGTCTGGCTCCATCCTTCTTTTAGATATGCATAGACATTGACAAGGTCTCCTTTCCATCTTCTCCCCAGGCTAAAGAGTTCCAGCTCCCTCAGCCTTTCCACATTAGAAAGCTTCTCCAGACCCCCAGTCATTTCATTGCCCTCTACTGGACTCTCTCCAGCAGTTTTCTGTCTCTCTTGAACTGGAGAGCCTGGAACTAGATGCAGTATTCCAGATGTGGCCTCACTAGGACAGAATAGAGTGGGAGGCTAACTTTCCTCGACCTCCTGGCCACACTTTTCCTAATGCATCCCAGGATGCCACTGGTCTTCTTGGACTTCTTCACAAAGAACTGACATTTACAATGTAATTATTTTAAATTATTTGGGTTCTTTTATGTCTAAATATGCACCTTTTATTATTGTTTTTCATCATCATATATAAATCAAAGAAATACAATATATTTTGGGCATTAGATCAGAAGACTTTAGCTAGGTCTCTTTTCCATGTCACCCCCTAAGGGAGTACACATTAAACTGCATAGTTTGCATGACAGAATAAGTACAGCCTTTCATCATCAGTGATTCTCAAAGAAAGCTTAGTTTTCAAATTGGACACACACCCCTCTGCTGGATGGTGCTCTGAAAGCAATCTAGATTTTTCTCTGTTATGTAATTGTGAAACCGATGAATATTCCTCCTACTGCCATTGAAAAAGTCCCTGAATGAGATCCTGAGGAATTTGGGCTGAAGATTGCTTTCAGATTTGTAACAGATTGGTGGTTTTTTCAAGTTCGTGTGTGTGTGTGTGTGTGTGTGTGTGTGACCTCATGTGTATGTATTTGTATGGATATATATAAAAAATCTGCATGGTCAAGCATCAGTCAAAAATAATATAGCCTGGTTTTTGGCTTAGACTGGCAAAGAGGAAATTAAATCCTTGGAAGGATTATTAAACCATTCTAAAAAATGGAACATTCAGACAAGAATAAAGAAAACATGAAGCAGGACAGGAAGACAAAAGAGAAAGGCATGCTTGTAAAACTAAAGGCAACAGATAAGTGCCCTGCTTTCAGACTTTCAGCAAACACTGACTGGCAATCTTGGTCTTGACTGGCTGCCACATATGATGATTATAAAAGATATGTAAGGCCTTATAACTCAAGGAGCACCTCAGATATGTTAGATATCACCTTTCTTAAGATTTCTTTTTTGTCTTCCAGTACTACATTTTGTAGATATGGGCACTTTTTCCACTACACATTCTGCCCTTACCAATTTTCATAATACAGTTTTGCTTCAAAACCCACAGCTATGTTAGGTAAGTGCTAGAAGTTGCCGCTCCTGGGAAAGGGTAGTAGGAGTACTTGGATCCCCGGAAGGAAGCAGGGTGAGTTTGGTTTGCATGGCTGACACAAAGCAAATTTCTCTTTGATAACAAGAGGATACAAGCTTTTTTCTCCCTCCTTTCTTTCAGATGGTGGTAAAGGTAATGTGGATGGAAAATGCTCAAAAAACAAAGACTACTGGGTCCTAGAGACTCCTCTGTAATAGATCCCTGAGTTTTGGGGGCTTCTTTAGCCATGCGGTAATTTTCCTCTTACCTGCTAGCACTTTGAGGATGGCAGATATTTGCTTTTGTTTCCACTAAACAGCCCTCAGAAGTCCTATCTATAAAGTAACTCTGGAGAGGCTTTAAAGTCAAATCCTATTGTAATTAACTGCGGCAATTCTCATGCAGTGTGTTTCAGACTCTTTAGCAGATTATTGCACTAAGCTTTGGGGTTTAGTTCTTAGTTTAGCATGTTTATCACACCTTTCCACAGCCATTTCAACTGAGGAAGTTTGTTGGACACCGTTTATCCAGGAGATGTTTCTTTTCTGTGGATGGATCTTTCTCAAAGTGAACCCATTTTTGTAAATGTTATAATAATTAGCAAATACATTCTGCATAACTTAATTAAAAGTTAGTCTTCACATTGCTGATGCATTGTTCACGTCAACTATTATGTCCATTCACAGTACCTAAAACATCTTGGCTTCTATTTTGTTTGCAATTTTGTTTTCTAAAGCATTAAAACAACTATAACAAAACATGGCAGTGTATTTATAGCTACGAGCCTTTGCAAATGCAAGTCAAGCTTGCCTCCTTCTCCTCACATAGGAATCCCTTCACTTGCAAACAGTAAGTTTTATGGGGAAATAAAATATTTCAGCTAATTATCCAAGCCATTTTTGTTTTCACACTGATTTGCTTAAAAGTCAACAGCCAGACAACAAAGTTTAGACCTGTCTGCAGTAATTTTGGAAACACTCGCTATTTGAACAATCAGTTGTTTTGGATCTGTTTCCATAATGAAAATGTATTTTTGTGAACACATTCATATATTTATATTCATATTTGTGGATATATGTATTTATGATGACTTGATCTTTTAATCCAGTCTCTAGTGCCCAGGTGGAGCAAATGAAGGCTTGAACACTGATTTGCAGATAGTTTTTCTACCAGAGGACAACCTTTGTCCAGCTGATGTGCTTCTTAGGAGGCACTGTGCTATCACCATATTTTCCTTATCATAGGCGCAGTGATGACATCAGCAGCTGTGTCTGATGACAAGGACTATAGGATACATTTTTACTACATGAAGCAGATGCTTTTCTTTATTGATTAAAAATCAGTCTGTCTTCTCAGTTTTCCCATCTGCAAAACATATAGGCTCAGAGAGTGCAGCTGGAATTTTGATTCAGTACATAGAATCTAGAGTCATAGAACGATTCAGGTTGGAAAAGACCCTTGGGATCACCTAGTCCAACCATCATCCCTACTCTACAAAGTTCTCCCCTAAACCATATCCATCAACACCAAATCCAAACAGCCCTTAAACACATCCAGGGATGGTGACTCAACCACCTCCCTGGGCAGCCTATTCCAGTGTCTAACCACTCTTTCTGTGAAAAAAAATTTCCTAATGTCCAGTCTAAACCTACCCTGTTGCATCTTGAAGCCATTCCCTCTTGTTCTGTTGTTAATTACCTGTGAGAAGAGACCAGCACCAGCCTCTCTACAGTCACATTTCAGGTAGCTGTAGACACTGATGAAGTCTCCCCTCAGCCTCCTCTTTCTCAAACTAAACATTCCCAGCTCCTTCAAGTGTTCTCCACAAGATTTTCTCTCTAGGCCTTTCACCAGCTTCGTTGCCCTCCTCTCTACTCGCTCCAGCACCTTGATATCTCTCTTGAATTGAGGTGCCCAAAACTGGACGCAATACTCCAGGTGTGGCCTCACCAGTGTTGAGTACAGGGGGACAATCACCTCTCTACTTCTGCAGGTCACACTATTTCTAAGACTAGCCAGGATGCCATTGGCTTTCCTGGCCACCTGGGCACACTGCTGGCTCATATTCAGCTGCTTGTCTGTTAGAACCCCCAGGTCCTTTCCTGCCAGACACTTTCCAGTCACACTTCCCCAAGCCTGTAGGGTTGCCTGGGGTTGTTGTGGCCCAAGTGCAGGACTCAGCACTTGGCCTTGTTGAAGCCCACACCATTAACATTAGCCCAATGATCTAATCTATCCAAGTCTCTCTGTAGAGCCTCACTATCTTCATGCAGATCAACACTCCCGCCTAGCTTGGTGGCATCTGCAAACTTACTGATAATACTCTCCATGTCCTTATCAAGATCATCAATAAAGATGTTAAACAGAAAGAGGTCCCAACACTGAGCCCTGAGGAACACCACCTGTGACTGGCTGCCAGCTGAACTTGACTCCATTGACCACCACTCTTTGGGCCTGACTGTCCAGCCAGTGCTTGACCCAACAGATCATATGCTCATCCACGCCATGAGCAGCCAGTTTTTTCATGAGAGTTCTATGGAGAACAGTGTCACATGCTTTTTGGAGGTCCAGATAGACAATATCCACAGCCTTTCCCCATCTGATAGTCAGGTCATCAGGTTATAAAAGGAGGTTCATCAGGCAGGACCTGCCTTTCATAAACTCTTGCTGACTAGGCCTGATCTCCTGGTTGTCCTCTATGTGTCTTCTAATGACACTTGATCTGCTCCATGACCTTCCCTGGTACCAAGGTCAGACTGACAGGTCTATAGTTTCCTGGATTCTCCATTCTGTCTTTCTTATAGATGGATGTTACATTTGCTACCCTCCAGTCCATTGGGACCTCCCCAGTTAGCCAGGACTTCAGGTAAATAATGGAAAGTGGCTTGGCAATCACACCTACCAACTCTTTCAGCACCCTTAGAATCATAGAATCATAGAATCATAGAATCTTAGGGGTTGGAAGGGACCTCGAAAGATCATCTAGTCCAACCCCCCCTGCCAGAGCAGGGTCACCTAGAGCACATCACACAAGAATGCATCCAGGTGGGTTTTGAATGTCTCCAGTGAAGGAGACTCCACAACCTCCCTGGGCAGCCTGTCCCAGTGCTCTGTCACTCTCACAGTAAAAAAAATTTTTCGTATATTCACCTTGAACCTCCTATGCTCCAATTTCCACCCATTACCCCTTGTCCTATCACTGGTCATCACTGAGAAAAGCCTAACTCCATCTCCCTGACACTCACCCCTTACGTATTTGTAAACATTAATGAGGTCACCCCTCAGTCTCCTTTTCTCCAAGCTAAAGAGACCCAGCTCCCTCAGCCTCTCCTCATAAGGGAGATGTTCTACTCCCTTAATCATCTTGGTAGCTCTGCACTGGACTCTCTCAAGCAGATCCCTGTCCTTCTTGAACTGAGGGGCCCAGAACTGGACACAATACTCCAGATGCGGCCTCACCAATGCAGAATAAAGAGGTAGGAGAACCTCTCTTGACCTACTTACCACACCCTTTCTAATGCACCCCAGGATGCCGTTGGCCTTCTTAGCCACAAGGGCACATTGCTGGCTCATGGTCATCCTCCTGTCTACCAGGATTCCCAGGTCCCTTTCTCCTACACTGCTCTCCAGCAGGTCAGCCCCCAACCTGTACTGGTGCATGGTGTTTTTCTTCCCCAAATGCAGAACTCTACACTTGCCCTTGTTGAACTTCATCATGTTTCTCCCCGCCCAACTCTCCAGCCTGTCTAAGTCCCTCTGAATGGCAGCACAGCCTTCTGGTGTGTCAGCCACTCCTCCCAGCTTAGTGTCATCAGCAAACTTGCTGAGAGTACATTCTATACCCTCATCCAGGTCGTTGATGAAGATGTTGAACAACACCGGTCCCAGTACCGACCCCTGAGGGACTCCACTGGTCACACACCTCCAACCAGATTCTGCCCCATTGACTACAACTCTCTGACTCCTTCCTTTCAACCAGTTCTTGATCCATCTTACTACCTGATCACCAAACCCATACTTGATCAACTTATCTACAAGGATGCTGTGGGAGACGGTGTCAAATGCTTTACTGAAATCAAGGTATACCACATCTACCGCTCTACCATCATCTATCCACCTAGTAATTTCCTCATAGAAGGCTATGAGGTTAGTCAAACATGATTTACCCTTGATAAAACCATGCTGACTGCTCCTGATGACCCCCATATCCTTGATATGCCTAGAGATAGTGACAAGAACAAGTTGTTCCATCACCTTTCCAGGGATGGAGGTGAGGCTGACCGGTCTATAGTTACCCGGGTCCTCCTTCTTGCCCTTCTTGTAGACTGGTGTGACATTTGCTATCCTCCAGTCCTCAGGCACCTCTCCTGTTATCCATGACATGACCCTTGGATGTAACCCGTCCGGTCCCATAGACTTGTGTGTGTCTAAGTGGTGTAGTAGGTCTCTGACCACTTCCTCTTTAATTGTGATGACCTCATTCTGCATCCCCTCCCTGTCTCCTAGCTCATGTGGCTGTATATCCAAGGAGCAGCTAGTTCCACTGCTAAAGACTGACACAAAGCAGGTGTTGAGAACCTCAGCCTTTTCCTCATCCTTTGTTACTAAGATTCCCTTTGCATCCAATAAAGGATGGAGATTTTCCCTAATCCTCCTTTTGCTGTTAATGAACTTATAGAAATATTTTTTATTATCCCTAAAAGCTGTAGCTAGTTTGAGCTCTAGCTGTGTTTTGGCCCTCCTAATTTTCACCCTGCATAGGTTCACTTCATCTTTATAGAATTAATGAGTGACCTGTCCCCTCTTCCAAAGGTCATAGACTCTCTTTTTGTTCTTAAGATCCAGCCAAAGGTCCCTATTTAGCCAGGCTGTTCTCCTAATCTGCTTACTGGTTTTTCAGCACATGGGGACAGCCTGCTCCTGTGCCTTTAAAACTCCTTTCTTGGATGTATGTCCAGCCTTCCTGGACTCCTATATCCTTCAAGGCAGCCTCCCAAGGGACTTTGTCAGTCAGTCTTCTGAGCAGGTCAAAGTCTGCCCTCCCGAAGTCTAAGGTGGCAGTTTTACTAATCCCTCTCCTTGTTTCTCCAAGGATCAAGAACTCAATCATCTCATGATCACTGTGCCCTAGACAGCCTCCAACCTTTACTTCTCCCACAAGACCTTTCCTGTTCACAAGAAACAGGTCCAGGATGGCACCTTCCCTGGTCTGCTCACTTATCAGCTGTGTAAGGAAGTTATCTTCCACACCAAGGAACCTCTTGGATTGCTCCCTCTCTGCTGTGTTGTATTCCCAGCAGATGTCTGGGAGGTTAAAGTCCCCCACAAGAACAACAGCAAGTGACTGGGAGATTTCTCCCAACTGCTTATAGAAAGATTCATCCACCTCACTGCTTTGGTTGGGAGATCTAATAGCAAACTCCCACGATGAAATCAGCTTTATTGGCCCTTAACCTAATCCAAACACTCTCAACCTCATTATGACTGTACTTGATTTCCAAGCTCTTATAGCATTCTCTCCAGCCCATTTCCTTCCCTTTTTATCCCTCCTGAAGAGATTGTAGCCATCAACTGTGGCACTCCAGTCGAGTGATGCATCTCACCATGTTTCTGTGATAGCCACTATGTCATAGTTTTCCTGGTGTATCACGGCTTCAAGCTCCCCCTGTTTGTTGCTCACACTGTGTGCATTGGTATAGATGCAGTTCAGATGAGCTAACGATTCCAACACCTTTTTTCCACTGTGGGCCCCATTTCCTACCAGACCATTCTCAGGTGCTTCCATGATGTCTAAACATCTCTTCTTTCTCTCAAATGAAACAACAGAGTGAGAATCCTGCCTAGTCCATGATCCTTCAAGCCATGGCATGTTTCTCTTGCACTTGTCTCTAAGAGGCCCATTTATCTCCCCATCACCCTTCATATCTAGTTTAAAGCCCTGTCAATGAGCCCTGCTAACTCCTGCCCCAAAAACCTTTTGCACCTCTGGGACAGGTGCATCCCACCTGCCACCAGCAGGTGTCTCGCATAGCAGCCCGTGATCGAAAAACCCAAAGCCCTGCCTATGGCACCAGTCACGTAGCCATGCACTGATCTGCAGACTCCTCCTGTTTATCTCTTCATCCTTTCTTGCAACAGGTGTGGAGACAAACACTACTTGCGCTCCAGACCCCCTAACCAGCCATCTCAGGGTCCTGAAGTCTCTCTTCATTGCCCTTGGACTCCTTGTAACAATTTCATCACTGCCAACCTGAAAAAACAGCAGTGGATAGTAGTCAGGAGGCTGCACCAGATCAGAGTTTCCTTTTAACATCCCTAATCTGAGCCCCAGGGAGGCAGCAGACTTCACCGTGGGATGGGTCTGGTGGACAAATGGGCTCTTCTGTTCCCCTCAGAAGGGAGTCACCCACCACAATTACTCTCCTTTTCTTCTTGGTTGAAGAAGTCCTAAGGCGTGGGGTGAGTGACAAGCCCTAGGTGACTCACTAGACTACCTCTCCATCATCATTTGCCTGGCCCTGAAGTTCCAAAGTCTCATACCTATTTTTCAAGGGCAACATGTTTCCCTTTTCTCTTCTTTTAAAGGTATGAATGAAACATGAGGAAAATTGCAGCCAAACTTCTGTGGTGTGTAAAGGTTTTTAAATGCTTAGCCAACTTTTTTTTTTTTTTTTTTTTTTTCAACCTTATTTTTCCTCTGGGTTTCAGGAAAACAAGAAAAACTGGAAACTGATGATGCAAATGACCACCAGGATTGCCTTTATGGATGTTTCAAAGATACTGGCAAGAAAGAGGTTGTCGCAAACCAACAGCATCATAGAGGCCACCGGAAGTCAGGATAAATCAGAGGTAAATCATTGAATTGTAGAACGGTTTGCGTTGGAAGGGGCCTTAAAGATCATATGGTTCCAACACATGGAAAATAATGAAGTGTATGGATTCATCTTACTTTCCCTTCCTCAAACAAAAAGCTGGAAGTCTGGGTAAATAAGAGTCAGACATAGCAATTAAATCAGGAGGAAGCTGTTTGAAGTAAAAATATGAAAAATCCCAAATGGTGAATATCTTTGGATTTAGTTAAAAAAAAAGCAAAGTTGGAAACTCAGCTTGATTTGTCTTTCATTACTTAAAATTGCCCAACTATTTTTTTAAGGTATTTGAGTCATGTCTATTCTTTACAGTTGTTTGGGGTTTTTGTTTTTCTCTTGTACAATGGCATTTTAAAAGTTGGGAAAATACTCTTTTTGTAAAACTGCAATATGATCTAAAATTTTGAAAATATATTACACAGTTAAAAATAGAAGAATCAAGCATGAAATCAATGCAGAACCTGTCTACATTCATGTTTTCCTGTATGAATGCAACAGATAAAAATGTAATAAATTCATTCTACTGCACCCACTTTAAATATCTGAGCTGATCAGCAGTTTCACTGATGTGCGGCCAGACTTTGAAGTCTATCTTAGGTCTCTGGAATTCGACCAGCCACTTTCCAGACTATCTAATGCATTGCAGATCTTTCCACATTATGTATTCCAGATGGCCATATTCTTTGGGTTTTTTGCCTTTCTTATTTACGCTACTGGGGTAATTTGGGAATAAAATTTGTATGCTACAAAGTGAAAAACTGACATATTATATTGCTAGCATGCTGCTTAGATACTGATGATGGACTTTAATGAATGTTTATGAAGCCTGCGTTTGTTGTTTTTTTCCCCTCCTTTCAATCATTTTATGCTCCTGGATAATGAGACACTGAACGTGGCAGATTCTTCATGCGTCACATGCAAGGTTTAAGTTTCAGAGGCACAAGCACCCACAACCTTATATGAAATTAATTTGAGCTGGCAAAACTTAGCACCTTTTGTAAATCAGACTTCTGTTGAGGGCAAGTTTCTCTTATGATTTCCACAATAAGGAGAGCAGCCCATAAATTTAATTAGCTGAGGCCACCAACCTTGCTTTAGGGACCAGACTATATCATTGCAATCTTCTGCCTGAGGTCAAATTCAATCATTCTCACAGGTCTCAGCAAGATCTTATCCACGCCACCCAGAAAATAGCAGGTAGGCAGCCAAGTTATATAAGGCTCTCAATCTTCTGAAAGGCTCTGAGGGCATGCTGCACCTTGGGACATATGTTTGTGTCATTTGTCACTCGTACCTCAAGATAGATCTTCCACTTCATACTGTCTGTTCACCTCCATAGAGCTGAAACAAAGACTTGGGTTTCCAAAGGTTATGTTATTCTCATTTCCCTGCCCTTACTTTGCACTAGTCTCTCACTCCTTCCTTGAATCTGATAAATCAGGAGATGTTGGAACCCATTTGGAAAAATGGAACTCCAGAAATCACTACTTCTTGGATGTTTCATGGCACTAAATGAAATCAAACAAACAAACATGGACAATTGCCAAAAGCCCTAGAGTAGCATAGATTTGAAATCCTGCAAAAACTTAGTCAAGAGCACAGGGAAAAGCCCCAAACGTTGGCAATATTGAGGGCTATTGCAGTTATTAGCAAAAAAACATCGTGAAATACCATCTAAATATATTAGCACAAGTTTTGTTCAGTAAACAGATTAAAATTTCATCACTGTGGGCAAATAATTTCTTCCTTTTCCAGTGCAGTGCTCTAACGGCATCTGTCTTTAGGAAAAGATACTTCTGCTTGAAGACGTTGTTAATTGAAATAGCTTGTTTTATACTGGTACTCAGTTAATGCCATAGAGCATTTTGTTTAGACTTATGTGCAGAAGAAGAAGAATCACTTCCCACAATCTCCAAATGTGACTTTCTGTCGCCTACTGGAGATGTTTCCCAGCATTACCTCAGACACATTTCCAAGTGCTATCCCTGATACCTTTTGACTGCTTTCTTGGCCTCCTGCGATGCTGCAGTGAGACCCAAGTGCCCACTAGGGCTCCTATTTTCAGGAAAATTCTGTTAAAAGGTGTGACATCAGAAGGGTCACTGGATGTCCACCAGGGAGTTTTGAATTCTTGGCTATTTGTCTTACAGTTTTCTTGAGTTCCCAGAAATTCTCATATACCCTCTAAAAAGGCACTTTATTCAGCACTCTGCAGATCCCTCAGATATGTAACAGAGGACAGGATGCTAAAACTTTATTTGTAGAGGGATAGCATGGTTACATAGTGAAACTACAAGCACATTTCACCCCAGACAGTGTATTTTGTGCATAGATGTTACATGGTTGTTTTGTTAGCTGTTTTATTTGCAAATAAGTTTTCCTGTGTTTATTCAGGTTCCTTCTGGACTGCTTTTTATTTTCACTGTATTCATAATGAGCACTTCAAACTGGAGCAAATTAGGAACTCTCTGAATGTGGTGTTAAAATAACAAGGCCCTCACTAATAAATTTCAGTAGGTTGGTGGGGTTTTTGCCAGCACCTGTGACTGACTGGCTGTTAGGGGGAAGAAAGCCATGAAGTTGAAGGCTGCTTATTCCCCATTCTTCAACAAATCTTTGCATGCAGAATAACACAGTTCAGCCTCCAGAGCCCAGCTTTTGTTTTCTGCCTTTGCTCACCAAACTGGGAACAAAGTAGTCTTCATATTTGCTGCAGAGTATAATATAAAATGAAAATACAGCCTCCTGCTTTGTAAGTGGAAACTGCACCCTCTCACACAATAATATTCACACAGGTCCCCAAAAAACCTTCATGCTCCTTTTTTTGGGTTAATATTTACTGTTTATTTTAATCATCAAGACCTATGGCTCTTCAGCATTGCTCTGTACTATGACACCATTGCTCAATTTAGTGGTTGAGGGATGAAAAACTTCTTAGGTAAACTTTTGTATTCTTACAATACGTCTCTAATCCTTACTGTTGAGCAAAATGTCTCAAGAGGTAACAATTTAGCTTAGCTGCAGAAGTTCATGTGCTGCTCATGCTCTTATTCTTAATGTTACTATGACACCAAGGTTTTTAGGCACACAGTTGCAATCTGTGCCAAGATCCTTACTTTTGTCCCAAGTTTGTTTTTTCAGCTTAATGCAGCTGCCACTGTCCAAGCCACAGCTCCCAGCTAATCAGGGAAACAGGTAGAAGCCTTTAATTCATATGGAAACAAGAAGCTAGTTTTCCTAATGTGGGAGCCAGGAGCTACTGTCTCTGAGTCCTGGATACTACCAGTCATGGGTGGGATGGATGTCAGAAAGTGCTTCTGTGGCACCTCTTTTTAGCCTCTTGCTTAAGGGTTGAGTGAATCACCTTCCCTTTTGCTCCTTTTTGAAGAAACAAATTGAGCTACAGAATGAGGTGTTGGGAATGATCAGGCCTAAGGACTGAAGGGCACCTTCTTCTGTATGGCACTGTGTGAGAGCAGAAGGAAACAAATGGTTCTTGTTTGATTTGCTTATACACCTTTTTGCCTTATATATAATATATATATAATATGCAATTTATATATTATATATAATATATTCAAAGATCCAAGTGACAAGTTAAAATTATTGACAGCACCACATCAGTCCCATTGTACAGCTGACTGAGCCAAAATTAGTCAGCTGAACATACCTAGGAGCTGGTCCACTCCAATTTGGCCTGAGTGTTGTCTTCAATCCTGGCAGTCCAGCAGTCCATCCCATACCCATGAGGCTGTCTATGCATTCCCACCACTGCAGGGAGCAGAGGACAGCAACTGCCCAGCCTGTCCCAGGCAATACCATTGCTACCAGGGGCTCAGACCTTCAGCTTTGCAGTCCCCCTGAGGAGGCAAAGTGGGTTTCCTCTGCTGTGCTGAAACACGATGCAAGCAAAAAGTTTCTCTAGGTCATGTAAAAAGTTTTTTTTATCAAGGAAAACAATGCAAATCTCCATCTTGTCCCTCTCTCCCTTTAAATAATGCATTTATTTAGTATCTTGATCTGCCTCCAGCGCTAAGACATCAGCTGCTGCTGGTGAAAGCATTTATATCTAGTGCTTTCAGTGAGTAAGGATTGAAATCTCATTCATAATGGACACCATATCTGTGTCACTTCAATTATTCCAAGAAAGCGTGAATGGTGATGGGGAAAGCTACTCTGTTTAAAATATGTTGGCTTTTTTGTATCTTAAAACATGTATCCTTCAGTTACTCTTTACCTGCATTTGTCCAGACACCTGACGGTGGGAAATCAAGGCTAGCACAGTACTAAGCGTAAATGTCCAGTTACTAGGGTCTAGCTCTAATCCTAGCTAAATATCCTGCAAACTTCCCATGTATTTCAGTGACAGCAGAATATATTAACTGGGAAACAAACGTGACTTTTGCATAGTCATGACTTCATTTACTGCTTACACTGGAAGGCACCAAGAAGAAGCCTCCTCAGTAAAACTAAGGGTTGATGTATCTTTTTTAAAACTGTTGCAAGGTCTCTGATTTGTTATTGACATAGCTCCCAGGATCCCAAGAAGTAAATACAAGTAGGACAGATGACACATAGTTAATGATGGATAACTCTTCATCATCACCTGCATTGAAAATATCGGAAGGTCTGGTCCTCTGTAGTGCTTCCATATAGATCAGCTCCTCTCTCAGAAAAGCTCATGCTGTTGTCTGTGATCTTGAAATGTGAATTCCACAAACAACCCTTCTAGAAACAGAGCAGCACCAAGACTTTGCCATCTTTTTTTCTCAAACCATGAACTCTATGACAAGCAGACTTCCATGAGGCAAAGGTGCTGCACATGCCCACCTCCTACGCACATGTGCCCATTTAACAGACCTTCAGTTCTTCAAACTCTTTGCCCTGTGGGTGACATTGGCAACTGTGCAACAGTTCAACATCCTCTGTCTCTCTCTGAAGTAAGTGGAGATCCCTGAGAGAGCAAGTGAGCTGCATGGGCAGTCTGTGGTTGGGGGACTGGGGCAGAGGCATACCTCATGAGCACCAATAGCAGATTTATGAACCTAAGAGTCTCCTCCATCACTGCCATACTGTTGGTATGTGTTGCAGATGAGCAGCTGACATAATAGTGTCCTGTAATGCAAGCTGTGAGCTAGGTATGCAAAGAGTTTTCTTAATTAAAGTTTCCTTACTTGAACACTTTCATTATTACTGATAGACTTGATATTTCTTATTAAAGTATGAGCCTCTGTGACTACACTGACGTATGCATGCTCTCAGAAAGCCCATGACCCTACTGACTAGTCTCTTTAAGGGCCTTATCATAGGGCAGACAAGAATGATTCTGGCTGCAGACAGAACTGTCCCTAGAAACCCACCTTAAGATGGGATAGAACAGGGGCCTGATCTCAACTTAAAGGGTGGTGTTGTACTTTGCTGTTAGGAGCAGAGGCAATGCCATAAATAATAAGATAGGAGGAAGGCATAGTACATAAACCACATCAGTTGTTGCAGACTATGCTGCAATAATCTGATCTGGCAGAAAAAAACCCACCAAAAAACAAAAAGCAAACAAAAAAACCCAAATGAAAACCGAAACCAAACAAAAAACCCCAAGGGATGACGGGTGCTGAAAGTGTTTATATATAAGGGGTGGAATACAGCAGATCGTCTGTTCGAATGCATATGGAGACAAGTGATCTCAGATCTGGTATTACGTGTATGTCTCTCAGTTCAAGAGTCAGGGATCCACTGAAACAAGGTGATAACATACCAGTTCTCTTAATTCAAAGACTTATCTCCACTTACAGGAACCTTCTTGCCCACATGAGAATGTCAGTCACAAATGTGCATAGTCAAAGCCAAGTGAACAGCAAATTTGTAAGTCTCCACACCTTTTCTTCTTTCTATACCACAGCCACACTCAAATTTAAATTCATCCTATGTCAAAAGATGCACATATCTTAGAAAAAGCAGAATTCATATTTTATTTGTTTATTCTTTTCTGAATTATTATATGGCTTTTCCCAAAAACAGAGAAAATATGTTATATTTCAATAACTAAGATTAAAAAAAACTACTGAGTTAGGTTTTTTTCACTATCAAGAGATAAGTAGAGATACAATGAAAATGATCACACTGTATTAGCATCAATGGCACCTCTACTGCAAGACCAAAGACACATCTCCAGTGGAGAAGAACACCAGTCCTGCTCCAGAGACACTGCTTAACAAGAATATTTGTCACAGCTTCCACCAGGAAAAGGAATAATTTCCACCTAGGCCTTAGAAAGCTCTAGCCTCTGATACCAGTTTCTGTGTTGTATCCGGAGCTACAGATGAGATGTTTCACGGATCCCATTAAATGTTGACAGCCTGTTTGCAGCTTCAGAACACTTTTCAAGAGTTTGAGCTGTCTACCCAGATGGGGAGGTGCTATTTAGGGGTGAGCGGGTGAGCCTGGACGCCTTTGAACCATTCCTCTTCCTCTTACCAGTATAACTGACAGGTTATACAGGCTACATCCCTGTCTCATCCTCTTAATATCCACTTATAGATTACAGAAATTGCACAGGAATTTGCCTAAGCCTTTTTCAGGGGCCTGCTGGGACTGCCTGCCTTCTCACCATCCCCTGGCATCCAGTGCCAGAAGTTCATTGTGTGCACTCTTTGACTTCAGGTGACCTGTGAGTTTCACTGAGTGCCCTTTAACTCTAGTGTTGTGAGATTTACTGGACATCATGCCCACATCCAAGTTATCTACCATCTTTACGATTTTGTAAATGTGTCATATCACCCCTCAGCCTTCTCCTCTCTGCACTGAAGAATCCCACTTCTAGTCTCTCCTGCTAAGCCTGCTGCTCTGCCAGCCTAAGCATCTTGCTTTCCCTCTTCTGTGTGCTTTCCAACTACATTACATCCTTCCTGGGCTTCAGAGACCAGCTCTGAACACAGATCAACAAGGTTTTATTAGGTGGCAAAACAATGTTTTCTGCCATCAGGACCTTTCATTTTGTTGCCCAACATCTTGTTGGCTTTTTTGGGCAAGCGAGAGGGTTTAATGAACACACAGAGGAGAGACCAAAGCTGTATCCAGAGGCTTCAAGAGCTTTGCCTGCGGAGAGCTGGTCAGCAGAGAGGGTGCTCACAGAGCTGCTGAAAGCCCTGGCTGGTGTGTCCAAGGACGTAATAAGTAGCTTATGTCAACTGCATGTGTAAATTGAGGTAATAGGTTTGAGAGGGAGAGGAAACTGGTACCAGCCTTTGTTATGTGCCTTGATAGCCAAAAAACAAAGGAATGCTTGTTTTGATTTCTCATCTGAAGTGGATTCTGTGAATAGCGTTTGTTGGCTCAGACTGAAATGTTTTAAGGTGAAAATTTAAAAGAAAACATAGATGCCTCCATCTTTAAACTTTTTTTCCCTTTAGTGTAGGGACAACACATGTAGCCAGACAGCTAGCCAGCTGGCTCACATGCTCAGGGTGAGTTGTCAGTGTTTCACAATATCCTAATAAATGACTTTGTAGTGCTCAGAGATTGGAGACTTCTTGTTCATGTTGTGGGAACACTCACAACCAGAGATCTGAGTCTCCCATGAGGAGCTACAGTCACCACATCACTTCCTTGCTTCCCTAGCCAGTATGTTATCAGAAAACCCATTCAAATCACTGCAGTGCACTTTTTGTATGAGCAGATTTTCATTAAAAGCCATAGATCCCATAGAACAGCAAACAACTTTTAGCAGAACTATCAAATGCTGATTACAATAAGTGTTTCCTTCAGGAATGCCCCTTTTATTTGAGCTTCCTCATGAATCCCAAGGAATCAGCAGGCTTTACTTCCAATTTGCTATGGACCTAACAGTGTTTGTTAAATTTTGTGGTTATATGAAGCACAACTCATGTTTACCATTCAAAGATTTTTAAAATCTTCTTCTCACCAAAACTCTTCCATTATGCATGCACCTCAGGAATGTGACCTAATAATCCAACATGATTCACGTAATGAGAACCAAACACCTCCAGACATTCTTTTCAAGTGCTGCTAGCTTTAGTTATTACTTTCCACCTTTACTTTAGGTAAATTCCTAGTTTTCTGTAGACAAGAAAAACATTTCAAAAATTACACCCACAGCTCCAAACCACTACTTAGCACATAACAAACTAATTTAAAGTCAATTTTATTCCAGTTTTCTACCATGTGAAACAGATGCTTTTGCCAAGGCCAAAATCTGGACATAAAGAACAGCAGCATGTGAGCACATTGCTAGCTCTAGGTGTAAATCATGTCTACATAACACTACACTTCAAACAACATCAAGCATAAAGTAAGAAAATCAATTAACTTACAGTCTTAACCACCCTGCATTTGCCATTTCATTCCAAGTCACTTCATAGTCCTGCTTTTTTTGTGTGTGAAGTTTTGTTTGTCTGCTTGGTTTTTGCTTCCTTTGGTGACAAAAGGAAAGTTCAGCAGTTGTTTATTTTGTGTATTGTGAAAGTGTAGTTCTGTACTAAAATGTGTGATGAAAATTTCAATTTCCACAAGAATAAGCTGCTAAAATTTAAATTTTAAAATAAACTTTAAAGTAAAAGGAAGACTACGGAAAATGAAAGCTCTCTCCAAAAGGATACAGGAGACCTTGTTACCCAGGATATGGGTAAGGCTGAAGCACTCAATTACTTTTTTACCTCAGCCTTCACTGGCAAGTGCTCAGGCCACACCACCCAAGGCACAGAAGGCAAAGGCAGGGACTGGGAGAATGAAGATCTACCCAGTGTAGGAGAAGATCAGGTTTGAGACCATGTAAGGAACCTGAAGGCTCACAAGTCCTTGGGACCTGAGGGAACTGGCAGACAAAGTTGCATAGCCACTATCCATCATATTCAGAAGTCATGACAGCCCAGTGAAGTTTCCACTGACTGGAAAAAAGGAAACTTAACCGCCATTTTTTAAAAGGGGGAAAAAGAAGATGAAGGGAACCACAGGCGAGTCAGCCTCACCTCTGTGCCTGACAAAATCATTGAGCAAGTCCTCCTGGAAATGATGCTAAGGCATGTGGATAGTAAGGCTTCACTAATAATAACATAGTGATGAGTGGTGTTCCCCAAGGATCAGTACTGGGACCTGTGCTGTTTAACATCTTTGTCAGCAACATGGACAGTGGCACTGAGTGCTCCCTCAGCAAGTTTGCTGATGACACTAAAGTGTATGGTGAGGCTGACATGCTGGAATGAAGAGATGCCATCCAGAGGGACCTTGATAGGCTTGAGAAGTGGGGTCATACAAATTGCATGAAGTTCAACGAGGCCAAGTGCAAGGTCCTGCATCTGGGTCAGGACAATCTCAAATATAATTACAGGCTGGGTGCAGAATGGATTGAAAGCAGCCCTGAGGAGGGATGTGGGGGTTTTGGTTAATGAGAAGTTCAACGTAAGCCAGCAATGTGTGCTTGCAGCCCAGAAAGCCAACCATGACCTGGGATGCATCAAAAGAAACATGACCAGCAGGTCAAGGGAGATGATTCTCCCCTTCTGCTCTTGTGAAATGCCACCTGGAGTACTGTGTCCAGTTCTGGAGTCCCCAACACAAGGACACAGAGCTCATGGACAAAGTCCAGAGAAGGGCCACGAAGATGATCCAAGGATTGGAGTACCTCTGCTGTGAAGACAGGGTGAAAGAGTTGGGGTTGTTCAGCCTGGAGAGGAGAAGGTTTTGGGGAAACATTATAGCAGTTTTCCAGTATCTGAAGTGGGCCTACAGGAAAGCTGGGGAGAGACTTCTTACGAGTAGTGATAGGACAAGCTTGTAGTGATAAGGGGGAATGGTTTTAAGCTGAAAGTTGGTAGGTTTTCATTACGTATTAGGAAGAACTTATTTTCTGGGAGGGTGGCAAGACACTGGAACAGGTTGCCCAGAGAATCTGTGGATGCTCCCTCCCTGGAAATGTTCAAGGTCAGGTTAAATGAGGCTTTGAGCAACATGGTCTAGTAGGAAGTGTCTCTGCCCATGCAGGGGGGTTGGAACTAGATGATCTTTGAGGTCCCTTCCAACCCAAACAATTCTATGATTTTATGAATCTCTGTAACTACTAAGTAAAAATAGCACTTTAAAAAAAAAAAAAATCATAATATATTCTACTCATAATGAAGCAAGAATGACTGCAGGACATAAAATAACCTGTGTATGCAAAAGATGTGAATCCTTTGAGCAATATACACATTAGTGTGTTTGTGTTTCAAGCTTTTGTATAGTTTTTCATCTCCACACAGCATCAAAGACAGGGCTTAGATTTATTAACAAAGCCAAAACACACAACAATATCTCCCCAATACTCAGGACTGGCAATTAAACCAGCAACAACAACACTCTCAATCCCCTTCCCCTCCCACCCAGACAGGGAAGGAAAGAGATCAGAAGGAGAGAAAGACTTCCTATATTGAAAACTAAACTGCACAGCTTTAATCAAATACTAATGACGAAAGAAAATATGTACAATTATATAAAAGTATGTTTGGGAACGTGCAAACCCCTATTGCCTCCCCCCACCCCAGCACCTCCCACAGCATCTCCTGAGCTGTGAGCGGTTCTGAAATGTCCCAGAGCTGCTAGAGAGAGCGGCAGAGCAGACAGGAGCTGAGGGGAGAGTGATGAGGGTCAGGAACGCACAACCACTTTCACATACACAACCTCTGGAGCACAATAGAAGCAGTTCTGGAGGGCCAACATTCACACCAGATGTGTTTCAGGAGGTTTTTTTGAGGCTAGCTCTGATCTGCTTTTGTGCTAAATGTCCGCTGGCAGTAGGAATACAGTCAATGTGCTGCTAGGGTGTGTCTTGTTCAATTTAACAGAAAAAGAATGCAGTTTGTGTGCCTGGAGATCAGCCAGTGATCTGCTAAGCAGGAGTGATCAGGAGACTCCCTTAAAGGCACTTCCTTATCTAAACAAAAAAAAAGTTAACATTACCTAGTGAAACTAGAGCAGCAGCTCTTTCTCTGGTCCAGCAGTTTCTGCTGCAGCAGCCATCCATGCTGCTGCAGCAGAGAACTTGTAACAATAATGAGTAGATAAGTGAAGCTGCACATCATGTCACAAGATTGATGGTCTCCTCACAGTTCTGGTTCTGTGATAGTGTACCTCTATTGATAGATATTGACAAAAAATTAAATCCTTCCTCAGTATATGCTTAGTACATAATGAATATGTTTATTTTAAAAAAAATTATATGTATAGCACGGATTTTATGTACTCTGATGTAAACTCTTCCTCAAGAAGAATTTCTGTCAAGCCCATTTTATTTCAGATCCTACTGAGCCGATTTTTCATTTTGCTTTGGTCAATCATGAAGCTTTTAAAAAATTATTTATAACAAGTAATCCCCTTCTCCTCTTTACATTTTGACTGACGAACATCAATGTAGTCTCTGCAGAAATCTGCAAGTGTGAACAATTATTCTGAATCCCACCTGTTTCCTGAATATCTCAGATAGCTGATAGATCTGTTACCATCAGGAGATGACAGGGCACAATAGTTTTTCCTACTAGTCTGATAAAGAAATGCTGCATCAGAACTGACCTGGTGACTCTTCAGTTCTGCAGGTAGTGTATCCACAGAAAATTAATTTCTTAATGTTTTATATATTTCAGAAGAGAAAATTTTTTATTTGGAAGCTCTTACTGTAAGATATCTTATACAATTATATCTTACTTAATGTTAATGTTTCTCATGTCAGAGAAACTAAAACAAACTACCTGTCCTCTCTCCATCCAACTCAATGTGATGCCTTAGAAGACAGGGAGCAATGGCAAGATGTTCTTGCCCAGTGCAAGAGGTGAGGTAAACATGTCTGCTCAAAAACTACACCACCTTCCCAGGTGTCACTGAATAACACCTACAGTGCTTTGCAAGTGGAACAGAATAATGGTGAGAACAAAAATTCTCCTCGCTTGGAGGCGTCATCAAGATCTAGTCAGACCACCCCACTCATCAAAACATTTGCAGTAAAGAAAGAAAGACAGGTCCTTGTTGTAGGGGACTCCGTTCTGAAGAGAGTGAAAGGTCCAATATGTAGACCAGAGCTGCTGCATAGGGAGGTTTGCTGCCTCCCTGAAGCCAGGCTCAAGGATGTACAGAAAAAAAATCTCTACCCTAGTTCAACCCTCAGAGTACTACCCATTAGATATTTTTTAGGCAGGCAGTGATGGGATTGCTACAAGAAGTCCAAGGGCAATGAAGAGAGATTTCAGGGCCCTGGGATGGCTGTTTAGGGGGCTGGGAGCACAAGCAGTGTTTGTCTCTATCCCACCTGTTGCAAGGATTGATGAAGGGATAAACAGTAGGAGCCTACAGATCAGTGCATGGCTATGTGACTGGTGTCATCAGCAGGATTTTGTGTTCTAAGACCGGGGGCTGCTTTACAAGACATCAGGGCTGCTGGCAAAAGATAGGATACACCTATCCCAGAGGGGAAAAGAATCCTGGGTCAGGGGCTAGGAGCACTCATAGAAAGGTCTTTACATTAGACTCGAAGAGGAGTAGGGGTAAAACTGGGCTTACTAGAGAGAAGTCTGGGACCAGCACACCAGTACCAGGGGAGGGATAAAAAATTTCAGCAATTACACCACCGTCACCACTACAATTAATTGGGGGATAAATAAGGCCAACCGGAGTAGTGTAAAATGTGCCTCAGCTGTCTCCCAAAATTAAAACCAGAAGATCAGCCACCTGAAGCATATGTATACAAAAGTACACAGTTTGGGAAACAAACAGGAGGAACTGGAGCTCTGTGCCCAGTCAGATAGCTATGATTTCATGAGAATGACTGAAATGTGGTGGGACAATTCACACAACTGACAGATGGTACAGGCTGTTTGTAAAGACAGGCAGGGGAGAAGAGGTGGAGGAGTTGCACTCTGTGTTAAGGAAGACCTCGAATGTATAGATACCAACTCTAGTAATTGTGGTAGCCCTACGGAATGCCTCTGGGTCAAAATCAGAGAGGTTGTCTGTAAGGGTGACCTTACAGTAGGCAGCTGTTGCCAACCCCCAAACCAAGACAACTGTGACCAACGAAGAGATAGTTGGGTCACTCAGGCAAGCTTCAGGTCAACAAAACCTGGTCCTGATGGGAGACTTTAACCACTCAGACATTTCCTGGAAGAATAACACTGACATCCATCAACTTCCTGGAATGTGCAGAAGTATGCTTCTTCACCCCAATGTTGGACGTGCCAGCCAGGTATGGGGCACAGCTGGACTTAATACTCACAAACCAAGAAAACCTGCTTTGTGATATCTCAGTTAGTGACAGACTTGGCTGGCTGCAATGACAACGGTATTGTGGAGTCTGGGATACTGCTGAGCACAATTAAAGTTAATTCCAGGACAAAGGTTTTAGATTTTAGAAGAGCAAACTTCATCTCACTCAGAGCACAGTTGGAAGGGATCCCATGGGAAGCTTCCAGCTTCCATGGAGGGTAAAGGAGCTAGTGAGTGCTGGGAGTTTTTTAAGAACACTCTTGCAGATACACAAAAACAGTTCATCCCTTATAAAGGCTATGGAATTAGGCAGAGGCTTAACTGTGAGCTTCTGGGTCTGCTCAGAACCGAAAGGGAAACATACCAGAGACGTAAAAGTGGAACGCTACCTGTTGAAAATTACAAGAGCATTATGAGAGTATGCAGGGATGCAGTTAAGAAAGCAAAAGCTCAGCTTGAGCTGACATTGGCCAGAGGCGTCAAAAACTTCAAGAAAGAGTTCTTCAGATACCTTAACAACAAGCAGAAACAGAGGGATAATATTGGCCCACTATTAAACAGGAGAAGTGAACTAGTTGCCAATAATGCTGAAAAGGCAGAAGACCTCAACACCTTCTTCACGTCTGTCTTTACCAGTGCTGTTGAGTCCCAGGCCACAGGAACAAAAGTCCAGGTTGATGCAGACACTGACCCACTGGCAGTGAAGGAAGAGTTGATGTGTCAGCTATTACAGGAGCTTGACCTGTACAAATCAACGGGTCTGGATCCACCCAAGGGTGCTGAGAGAGCTGGTTGATGTCATTGCAAAGCCACTCTCCATAATCTTTGAGAAACTGGGAGACATCCCTGAAGACTGGAGGAAGCTTAATGTCACCCCATCTATAAGAAGGGCTTTAAGGAGGATATAGGTAATTATAGCCCCATTAGCTTCACTTCAATCCCTGGGAAAGTCATGGAGCAAATCCTCCTGGGGACAGCCACAAGTCAATTGAAGCACATGACTGGGAAAAGCCATCATGGATTTAGCAGGGGCAAATCATGCTTGACAAACCTGATCACCTTCTACAACAAAGTAACCCGCTTGGTTGATGCAGGACGAGCAGTGGACATCGTCTATCTGGACTTCCGCAAGGCTCACAGTTCCCCACAGCTTCCTTCAGGAGAAACTGACTCATTACAGCCTTGACAAGTGGTCTGTGCAGTGGGCAGGGAACTGGTGTGTGGGACCAGCCCTCAGGACCTATACTTGCTGGAATTGGCATGGAAACCCCATTGCAACCCCTAAACAAAGTCTCCTTTGCATCCCAAAAGGCCTGCCTGAGAGGATGGAGACTGCGCTGATGGCTGCATATGGCCTGAGGCTGCATGTACAGCGATTGAGATAAGGGTGGAGGGGCAGAGTGGGTGGAGCTCCACTCCAGCTGCTCAGGTTTATGACTCAAACAGGCTTGCTCATCCTTGTGAAACAAGAAAACAGGAGGCTGCAATGGTGGGCTTTGGGAGCCTCACTGCCTAACTTTCCTGCATTGGCTGGCCTGAAGCTGGATCAAGGACTGGTGATTTTCTGTTATCTACCTCTCTAAATTTTTCTTCTCCTACTTTCTCTCTCTACCTTCCTATCATCATTAAGTAATGCAAGGCCTAACCACAATTTTTTCTCAGGTTGTGCAGATTAAACATATATGTATTATACTCTTGTGTCAGCCTTAATGATTGTGCAGCCTAAGATAATAATTGAAGTATCTGTATTCCTTCTATAGCTTTAAGTAAACCTAATATTCAATACAGACCTTGAGTGTCATTTCACCTTAGTATAGGACCGTCGAGCATTTCCTTGGGCTGTGACATTTTAATCCCTCTCTCTGGAAGGGCCAGGTCTGAGACAAAGGTTGGATCCAGCCATACTCTGAGAAGGAGCTTAGAAAGCAAGGGGGTCCAATCTGAATCTCCCTGGGTTTCCCTACTTGGTTCATGACTACTGGCTGACAGACGGTACCCAGAGGGTAATAGTAAATAGTTCCTCCTCAAACTGGCAACTGGTCACAAGTGGAGTCCCCCAGGAATTTATATTGGGCCTTATGCTGTTTAACATCTTCCTAAGTGACCTGGATGTTGGGATCAAGAGCACCCTGATGAGGTTTCCTGACAACACCAAAATAAGTGGAAAGGTTGACACTCCAGAAGGAAGAAACACCCTCCAGGTTGACCTTAGAAAGACAGGAGGAGTGGGCTAGCAAGAACTTTATGAAGTTCAACAGCTGCATCCAGCTCTGATGCCCCCAGAACAAGAAAGATGTGGACCTGTTGGAACAAGTCCAGAGAAGGGCCACAAAAATGATCCGAGGGCTGGAGAACCTCTTTTGTGAGGACAGGCTGAGGGAGCTGGGGTTGTTCAGCCTGAAGAAGTGAAGGCTCCAAGGGGACCTCCTAGTGGCCTTCCAGTACCTGAAGGGGGCCTGCAGGAAAGCTGGGGAAGGACTTTTTACAGGGGCTTGTAGTGAGAGGTCAAGGGGTAATGGTTGTAAACTGAAAGAAGAGAGATTTAGGTTAGAGATCAGGCAGAAAATCTTCAGTGTAAGAGTGGTGAGACATTGGAACAGGCTGCCCAGGGATGTTGTGGGGGCTCCATCCATGGAGGTGTTCAAGGGCAGGTTGGATGGGAATTTGAGCAGCCTGCTCCAGTGGGAGGTGTCCTTGCCCATGCAGGAGAGTTGGAACTCAATTATCTTCAAGGTCTGTTCCAACTCCAAACATTCAGTGATTCTGTGAGAAGTGTAAGGTCTTGCACCTGGGAACACATAACCCAGGAGGGCAGTTCAGACTGGGACTCACCTGGTTGGAAAGCAGCCCTGTGGAAAGGAAACTGGGGGTCTTGGTGGCTAATAGACTCAACATGAGTGAGCAGTGTGCTGCAGCAGCATAGAAAGCCAACAGGATGCTGGGCTGCATCAACCAGGACATCACCAGCAGAAATCAAGAAGTCATCATCCTGCTTTACTTGACCCTTGTCAGACCACACCTAGAGTATTGTGTTCAGTTCTGGTCCCTGCTCTACAAAAAGGATGTGAAGGGGCTGGAGAGGGTCCAGAGAAGGGCCACAGGAATGATCAGAGGACTGGAGGACCTGCCATGTGAGGAGAGGCTGAGAAAACTGGGTTTGTTCAGCCTTGAGAAAAGAAGGCTTTGGAGAGACCTTATTACCATATTCCAGTACTTAAAGGGTGGTTACAATGAGGATGGAGACTCCCTGTCTACAAGGAGTCACACGGAAAAGACAAAGGGTTATGGGTACAAGTCGCTTCTGGGGAGATTCTGATTGGACACAAGAGGTTAATTTTTCACCATGAGGACAGTCAAAACCTGGAATAGTTTCCCAAGGGAAGTGGTGGATTCCCCCACATTGGAGAGTTTTAAGTCTCAGCTTGACAGGGTGCTGAGCCATCTCATATTGACTATAGTAGTATCTAGAGAGGTTGGATCAGACGATCCTTGAGCTCCCTTCCAACCTGGCATTCTATGACTCTATGATTCTATGAAATAACTTTTTTCCATTTACTTGTAAAAAGACTATTTAGTCTGTTGTCAATGCCTATTAACATACAGCTGTGTCACAATGTTGAGCAGGATGACTATTACGGACAAACAAGAAATGTAGTAAGTTCATTCATCAGGAGATGGGTAAGGGAAGAAGAATATAAATCACTAGTTACTTCCTGCTCCAGACTCACTGGAGGCATTCAACCTGGGCAGCCTCCTGCACTTGACACACACTGGTGGTCCCGCCTTGTTGCCCTCTGGGAGGGGTAGGCACTGCTGCACTCTCCTCAGCCCCCTCTTGTAGGTGAATGAAACTAAGAGTGTGTTGAAGCATTTGAGGATGATGCTGAGGTGGTGGGCAGTGATGGCAGCACCCTTGGGTTCCCCAGCCCTTCCTGGAAGGGGGAACGGGAGAAGTGGATGGAGGAAGCATGTGCTCTTGGGTGAGGTGGGGAAACACAGAATTTCAAGCTTTAAAGCTGAAGAACAGCAAAGGTGACTGCCCTCATGGGTATCCTCAGGAGCCAGAGTCTCACCTGGGTCTGAGGAAGCAGAGACGCATTTGTCACCCAGCTCCTTTTACCAGGCTGTGCTCTGTTGTTTAGGACATTTTGAGGTCTTACAATGGGACATCCAGCCTATTATGCTTTCTCTTTCTTTGCTCAAACCTAGCCATTTGGCTGGGAAAGTTTTGGTGCATCCTGAAGTTTTAAAAGTCAGGGGTTTTGTCCTACAACATTCATAAAAATCACCACAAAAATGCCATAGCATTGCTTCCACTCAACCATGTGCTAAACACTCTTTTATTTTTCAAACAAACCCCTCAGCATGCATTAGAGTTTGAAATTCTTTATCTTCTTAGATTGATATTTTACTAGGGGACAAAAAAACCTAATTCAATATTGCTTATCAGTGACTTAATACAAAGAGCTATACACACCCATTTTTCTTTCTGAAGTCCAGAGAGAAGAACCAGAAAAGAAAAATGTTGAGTGACCATATGGGTTTAAATGTTGTCTTTCCAAGATAACTAAACAGTATTTAAGGTCTTCACTATAAATCACTGGGCGCCTGTAACTGTCCTGAAAAGCTGACAGAGATAGCCGCCACAGAGGGTAAGAAACTGGAAATATCACCATTCACAAACACAGGTAAATTAAGTATCAGTTAAACATGTTGGAAGGCCAATATGAAATTCCAAGAATAGAACCCTGACAATGAAGGATTTCCTACTTGAAAATAAGGGACAACTCTGCTTCTAACTATATATGAATGCAGGAGTGTAATCTGCGAAAAAAATCTTATGCCAGAGCGAGGAATATATAAATCATAACCATCTTACTTCAGTCAGCTTTAAACCAGAAAACAAAAACAAAAACAGAGCAAAGAAACCAAACCAAACCAAACAACCCAATTAAGTCCATTTTGAAATATAACACCTAGAACTGAGCCAACCTCTTGCTAAAGCATTTATTAATAATTCTGAGTCCCTGCTTATTTGGGAACATTCATGGCCCCAAAGCTCCAGGTGGGTTGCTTCATGTTGTGTAGAAATATAGTCTCTGATTAAATGCAGACCTTTCACATGCATCTTTTCATTTAACAAAAATAAGGATCACTCTTGTACAAAAACAAAATGGATGTGATTAGGCACTACATATTTGTAATTACTCATCTCTACTTAGTATTCACTGTAAGTAACTGAAGTGTCACATAGCAGTTGCCTTTGCAACCTTCTACCGATTCAGTGTACATTTCTGTGCACATTTGAATGTGCAGAAATAAAAAGAAAAAAACAAACAAAAACGCAGCTGACAGCACAACCTCCAAAAGGTTTTTTTATTTTCCACGACACAGGAGGCACAGTTTAAGTATGCCAACAATAGTAAGGTCAGAAATATCTTTTCCCTTGCAGAAAAGCTACACATGTAAATGTGAAGTACCTGTTAATTCTCCTGTGAGATCACATCAGAATGGCTCTTCTCAGAGTGCCTTAGCCTGGAAGGATTTGTCAGTTCAGTTTCCTGATGAAATCCTGTATCCAGGGTAGACGTGTGACACTTCCAGAATGTAGCATGCTATTTTCGATTGCAGACATGCACACATACTCCAAGAGGCCAAATCCTGCTCACTTCACATAGGAGAGGTTTGCCTTGTGGCTTTATCTCCAAGCTCCTAACTTTGTTTCTATGCTAAGAAACGGCTACAGTTCTTACTTACTAAACACACTTTACTAACCCTAGCTTGTTGGGGCTCAGACTGTGCCCCCAGATATGTCAGGGAAAGCAAGATTATCAGTTCATCATTGTCCTCTGTCAAAGTTAGCACAACAAGTAGAACCAAGAGAAAGTTAGGGAAGATGGACATTTAGGAGTCTCTCTTTCCTTTATTTAATGATGTGTCTCCTGGACAAAATCATCAGAGATGGGCAGGAATAATGTACTACACTGAGGTACAAACCCAAATAGCTGAGTGGAAAGCCTGGTCCAGGTGATCATCTGGTGACCATGCAGCCATACACAGCTGTGTTTGCAGTTATGATTGCTGCTCTGGCCACCCAACCTTAAGTAAAGAAACTGCTTGCAGAATTGCAAAGGATGGCTTGATTGCTTTGCTCAGTCTCATGGCAGCACCATGATGCCCGGCTTGCCAGCAGAGCACACTTTGGCACAGCTGAAGAACATTGCTTTCTGTACTTGGGGCTCCTCTTCACAAGCCTGGAGCAAGCAAATGTTGGAAAAGAAGAGCTGTAAGTGCAGCATGTTCCTATGTTGGGTAGAGCTGGCTGAGCTGCCTCTTGGGCCTCTTGTCCATGGGAGAAGGAACACAGCAGTCTGTGCCAGACCTCTGCTGAAGGTGTCTTCCCACATTTCATAACCAACATTTTGTGAGCATCAGCAGGTATAATATGATAGGATGTGCAAGCCAAAACACAAGCTTAAAAGAACAACTTAATCCACAGAAGAGCTTCCTGTGATGCTGCAGGATACACAGCTGCTCCTGAGGAACTCTACCTTGCTTTAAAGCTACATAGAATTGAAACTGTATTTTGTCTGTGTTGAGCTTATTTGCAGGTCCAGTCTGAATCCAGTCCTAATCTTGTTTAGCAGCCAAAATTCCTACTCCTGTTGAGGGCTGCTCTGCTGCAGAGAGGACAACATGTTGGCCCTTATTGCTCTTACTCCAGTCAAGAGCTGTTAAAGTTACACACAGTTCCCTCAAATCTCTGCTCACACAAGTAACCTGACACAGGTAATATTTACTTCTAAAACCTTTTAGGAAAACACTCAGCTAATCTTCCTAGGCTCTGGATCAGGAAAGGGCACTTCTAATGTTAAACATACGCTTTGGAAGACTCATTTGAACCAAGGGATCTGATATACATGTTTCCATCTAAGATTGCAATTAAATGGTGTTCTGGATAGGAGTGCTTTCTGGATTTGGACTTTAATGAGAGTGTCCAGGGACAAACAAAATCTACTTTTTAGCTTTGCACTAGCTGTACACTACCTGCCAACAGAAGCCGTGCTTGCACATGAAAGAAAGCAGTATTGATTATAAATTAGACAAAGGTATGGCTGCACCTTGCTGTTCTCAGATTATTAGATTTAGAGCCTTAGTTGTTTAACATCTTCAGTGTTTGCTGAGAAGACCCAAGTCCTTCCAACAGTCACTGCATTCAAGGGCATTCAGTGCTTTAGATCCAGCTACACAATTTTGAAAAATCTGTCTTTGAGGCCTGACAGCCATATTTTAAATTTGTAGTGTCATTTATTATTGTTGTTGCTGTTATTGTTGTAACTTGCAAATTATTTCTTATACATATGTGCGATTTTGAAGAGCTTTAGAACACATTCTGGGGCTGTGTCCACCAACACAACGTGACAAGGGCAGTGTTTGCTGTGTGCTACCTGCAGCAGGGAGTGTTTATGCTGGACAGCTGGAGGGGTCAACTCACTGGCAAGTGTCACCTTTTGCAAAGATAAGTTTCCAAGCCCTTTAACGGCGGGCATTTGTCACTCAGTAACTCCAGTGATCTTCCAAGTGTCAGCTGTAACACGTAACACTTCTCAGCGAAGACAATAAAGCTGACTAAATTTAGAAGTAAAAAGGCACCTGGCTCTGTACAAAGCCTGATAAGGAAGAAACTTAACAGAAAGAAAACAACAACAAAACCAACATCAACAACATAAAATCAAACCAAAACCAAGCTGGATGTAAGGAAATCCTTTACAGATTCACTCCACCCCACACCCCTTTTCGACTTTGCCATTTTTAAAATCAGGTGTTCTGATGGAAACTGCTCCCAGGCCACCCCGATAACAGCCCCGGATTCCTGAGCCGCCCGTCTGTCCGTCCCTCCGTCCGCCAGTACTTCAGCGGTGCCAGTAACGACGACGTGGGAGAGGGAGAGGGCGGGATGTGCCTACCCGCCTGGAATGCGGCTGGAACTGAAAACTGACACCAGCTCTGTGGAAAAGTGCTTGTGAGTAAAGGCTGTCTCCACGACAACAGCGTATTTTCTCTGTGATGCATTTACACAGTGGGGTTAAAGTTCTGTGAAAGCAACAGCTGTTGTAAAAACATTGTATTAAATATGCTTAGAACTGTAAAACACGTGCTCCTCATGTTGCACTTTGCTCGAGAGAAATGTGGACACCTGTGTTATGTCTGAGGGAGAGTTTCTGTTCTCTCAGAGGCTGTTTGATAAATGCCAGGCTCCATTTTCAACTTTTTCCTGCTGAAAGAGCTGCTTCTTCAGACCATTTTTCTCTAAAGTTGACTTCCAAGTTAAAAGTTAATGACTAAAACATGTATGGGTCTATGCCTTATTTTTACCCATTTAAATTATACCACTTGCTGGAAAAGAGGACTCCCAGTCTCTTTGAGCCCAAGCAGCTGCAAACGAAGCCTCCTTGTCCTGATACCATCCATACATGTGGCCCACCTTTCATTTGCAGTTTAGACTCACCAACACCATTATTTTCCACCCCCAGAGTGCAAATGTCCTGCACGGGTCTGCTTTTACAGACTTTGCTCACCTCTGGGGAGAAACTTTCCCTATAGACAAAATATTACCAGGTTCAAAAATCAGAGGCTTGCACAGTCCAAGGACTCTTTCAGAGTGGTACTGTCACTCATTTTGCAATTGTTAGTAGCTTTTAAAACCATCACTCAGTTTTCAAGTCAAGATGGAAAGAGCTGGAAGCTGCAAGCATCCCCCAAGTGGGACCACAGGGACACAACTGCACAGCTACACAGACTCCCAGTGAGTATCTTCTGGCACTGATATATGACTACTGTATATTTTGTCCTTTCTAGACAAACTTTGTAAAAGCTGTAAGTGCATATAACAAAGACTGTTTGCATCTTCTGTTTAAATTTCTGCCATCTCCTCTGTGCCTTGCTTGGGGTTTTGGTTTTGCTTTTTCTACTGAAAATATTTTTGTCCTGGAAGGGATAACTTTGGATATCTTTCAAATAAAGTTTTCTTTATTTAGTAAGAGATAGATGATAGGATGTTAATTCCTCTTTTTAAATCCCTACTGTACTTCGAGAAAGTTAGGTTTAGGAGACTAATATTCAATAGCCTGGGTTTATTTATTATTTTTTTGTTTTGTTTCACTGCATTGGGTCCTCTCTCCTGGATTCTGCCTTCACAGTAGAGGTTCTGCCTTCTTTTTTTGATAATGTTGGGGTGTTTTTTTCTCTTCCTAGAGGTAGCAAAAACAAATAATATGTTAACATTTCCTGAATTTTCAAGTCTATTTGGTCTGAGCCTGTTTAGGCAATGTGAACCTGCCCATCCCTAGCAATAATACTGATAGGTAATTACTCTTCCACCAAAATCAAGTTCCAACATCTGGAGGTAGCTTGTCCTAGTAGACCTGGCAGTGGTGCAAAAAATGCTTCTCCATCTTTCACCCACCAGCTGGCGTCATCACAACAGTCCGGCTCCCACTGGGATGGCTAAACATTTCTGCAAAGCTCTCTGAGTTTTTCAGGAATTCCAGGACAAAGAGCTTTAGAGGAGGGTGTTGCTGTCATATGTGATTTCACAAATACACCAAAGAGGGGAGGAGAAGAATATTACCAGCCTCATTCTTCCCCATTCCCTAAGACATATTCAGCCAATTAAAATAATCAGTGTAAAGATTAATTTTGACCATATGAACGTATATGTGGGAAAAACCTGATGATTTAAAATACATGGTGTTTTGGAAAAGATCATTCAAACACATGCCCAAACACATACATATGACAGAGAAAAATCTCAGTATCTGGGCTTGATTTACTTCCATGCCCTTTAAGGTACAAATTTCACATATATTCTACATCTGGTGGAACCTGGCAGAACAAAAGTTATGGGCTTTCTACTGTTGCCAAAGTCCACATGTACTGGATTATGCTCTTGTCCCACTTCATGTTAGACTGGATCTTCATGTGTAGATGAATATTTGTCTGAAAAAACAAGATCCATTCATCTTTAGTGGGAAGAGCATGGCTAAGCTACTTCAGCAGTTTTAAGACCTCCAGCCTAAATAATTTTAACACATCAGAAGTGAAAAGGTTGCCTCCCTTGGGACAGAGTCAAACCCACTGATTTCAGCTGAAGATTTGGATGTTCAGCACCCCTAAGGTGTGGTGTCTATAAGGTGAAAAAACCCAGCCATTCAAGAAAATCTGCTCTGTTTTGGAAACCAAACTTCCCAAGATGGGGTAGAGACTTTCAAAATGCTTTTTGAAGAATTTATCTAGAGAAACAGTATGGGCCAAATATCTGTTCAATACCAGATGGTATCTGGAAGCATCTTTTATGAAGCAGCACAGATAGTATCACAGAATCACAGAATCACAGAATGTCCCTGGCTGGAAGAGACTTCCAAGATCATCCAGTCCAGCCTTAGACCTAATACCACAAGCTCACCACTAAACCATGTCCTTAAGCACCATTCCCTCTGGTCCTGTCACACATCACCAGGGAGAAGAGACTGGTCCCCTCATCATTCCAGCCTCCTTTCAGATAGTTGTAAAGAGCAATGAGGTCTCCCTACAGCCTCCTCTTCTCCAGACTAAACCCCAGCTCCCTCAGCTGCTCCTCTTAGGCCTTGTGCTCTATGCCCTTCTCAAGCCTCGTTGCCCTTTTCTGGACATAGCTCCAGCACTTCCGTGTCTTTCTTATAGTGAGGAGCCCAGAAGTGGCCTCCATAATCTTGCTGGGCACAAAGGTGAGACTGACTGGTCTATAGTTCCCTATGTCATCCTTTTTTTCCCTTTTAGAAAATGGGAGTGATGTTTCCTCTTTTCCAGTCAGTGGAGATTTCTCCAGACTGCCAAGACTTTTCAAATATCATGGACAGAGGTTTTGCAACTTTGTTGGCCAGTTCCTCCAGGAGCCATAGACTTGTGCATCTTCAGGTCCTTCAGATGGTCACAAACCTGCCCTTCTCCTACAGTGGGGAGATCCTTCTTTTCACAGTCCATGCCTTCACCTTCTCTAACTGGGATTGCGTGACCAGAGATGAAGACCGAGGCAAAGCAGTCACTGGGTACTTCAGCCTTCTCTATGTCCTGCAAGGCCAGGTCTCCAGTTTCCTTCTGAAGTGGGACCACATTTTCCTTCATTTTCCTCCTGTCACTGACATAACTGTAGAAACTTTTCTTGTTGTCCTTAACATCCCTGGCCAGGTCCAAATCTATCTGTGCTTTGGCCTTCCTTACTTAATCGTTTGCTTCTCTGACAACTTGTCTGTACTCCCCCCATGACACCTGGCCCTACTTCCACTCTCTGTATACCTTGTTCTTACTTTTAACTGTGTGCAGTAGTGTCTTGCTCATCCATACAGGCCTCCTGGCTCTCCTGCCTGCCTTCTTCTTTGTTGGAACACATAGCTCCTGGGCATGGAGAAGGTGATCCTTGAATATTGACCAGCTTTTCTGGACTCACCTCCAGGGCTTTGTCTCACAGTACCCTCTCAAGCAGCACCTTGAAGAGACCAAAATCTGCTCTCTTGAAGTTGAGGGTAGTGAGCTTGCTTTGCTCCTTCCTTGCTGCCCTAAGGATCTTGAATTTGACCATGTCTTGGTCACTACTTGACTACTTGACTCCTACTTGACTACTTGGTCACTTGGTCACTAGTCTCCCATAATGTCTTACACCAACAACCAGCCCACCTCTGTTTGTGAGAACAAGGTCCAGCAAAGCACCTTTTCTTGTTGGTTCCATTACCATCTGGAGGAGGAAGTTGTCATCAATGCACTCCAGCAACTTCCTGGATTGCTGGTGCTTTGCTGTGTTGTCCCTCCAGCAGATACAAGGGTGGTTGAAATCCCCCATGAAGACCAGCACCTGTGAGTGTGAAGCTGCTTCTATCTGCTTGTAGAGGCCTCATCCACTCAGCCGTACTGGTCTGATGACCTGTAGCAGACTCCCACTATGACATCTCCTGCCCTTGTCTTCCATTTAACCTGGGAGGTTTCCGTCAACTCCTCCTGCATCCCCAGGTGGAGCTCCATGGACTCCAGCTGGTCACTGATGTAGAGGGCAACACTCCCTCCTCCCTTGTCCTGCCTGTCCTTCTTGAAAAGCTTATACCCAACCATCCCTACACTCCAGTAATAGGAGCCATCCCACCATGTCCCCATGCTACCAATAAAATCAGAGCCCTGCAGGCATGCTCACAACTGCATTTGCTCCTGCTTATTCCCCAAGCTCCATGCATTCACATAGAAGCATTTAAGATGGGCAGCCTTCGAAGCAGTTGTGCTGGCAGGGATAAAAATTTTTGGGTCAGATGCTTTCCTGTTGGCCTGCAATCCAACTGCAGGCCCAGGGCATCTGTTACTGCACCTTGCCCACTGTGATTTGTGACCATCCCAAATTTTGAAGATGTTTTTCTATCCACCCCTCCTCAGTTTCTCTGTCCCTGCAAAATGCATAGCAATCAGAGAAACATCTTTAAGTTAATAACCAGGAGACATCACAGTGCCCTCATTACAATGGGAATCTAACCAGCAAGGATAATTTTATTTTGTTGAAATCCTTCTAAACATCAGGCTTTTTCTACTTTGTTTTCTCACAGCCTGAGAAGTTACAGACTAGATCTTCAAACTGAGCCTAAGACTGGCAGTCCTTGAATTTGCAAGATGGGAGAGGAAGGGATTCTGTCTTCAGGGGGAGAAAAGAATGAAAAGCACTTAAAATTAAGGGCCATTTCAAAATAACCCCTGTGCCTAATTCTGTCACTTCTGTGCTGAGCGTTTAGTAATCTCAGCACAAAATTGTTTTTTAGATGGAGGGTGTGATTTTGTAGGCTTTCACTCTGCTCCCCATGGAAGTCACCAAAAGAATCACCACTCATTGACAACACACAGCAATGAGTGCAGTTTAAAACTTTGTGTTATGCTAGTCTACGATTCAGGGACTAAGAGACATGTTTTGGCTTTTTTTTTTTTTAATATACTCACAGAGACAATATATGCATTCTATCAAATGAAAGTTTTTACATAAGTGTATCCATAAAAATTATCTAATTCCCAACAAAGCTAAAGTCTTAATTCCATGATGAACTCATTATCCCACTCTCAACTAGTACACAGTTCTTGGTTTTATATCAGAAAAAAGGACATAATACTTTTCTTAAGCCCCAACCTACATGAAATCCTATTGTTACAGCATTCACCCCAACAATAGCCCTTTGGAGAGCTGAAAATGCCTGGCTGTCAATTAGGTTACTATAAGGAAGGAACAGGACATTGTTTACATCACAATGCAGCATCAATGAAGGTATATACATGAGCCAGATGAATGCGTTCTGCTATGTTTCTGTAAGCCCAGTGCAATCAATGCCGATACAATGAATATCAAGCAGATGTCTAGTAACAGACTGTGCAGGTATCAGCTGCACCATGACTGGGTTCTCAGGATAACTCAGTATGTGACGTGTTCTACAGATTGGCAATGGTTTGGAGTGCTTTGCTTCAGGGGGAGGTTATACATGGGAGGGGTTCAAAGATATCTAACAGCCTGGCACTGACCCATTGAAAATAAGGAAGCAGTTTCATACAGACTCACCATTTGCCTTTGTTATTAGGAAATAAATCAGCCTTTGTTTTTTCTGGACAAAGTGAGGGAATGTCATTATGACTTATAAATTGTGCAGTTACAAAACAATCAGGAAATCATCCCATTTAAATCTGAATAACTTTAATTGTTTGGAATTTAAACTTTAGTCTATTGAGTGAAACAAATACTTAAATAGAGCTCTTCATTGAAATTCTGAGTTTGAGCTAAAACCTGCATAAAAAAATCTGAAGCTGGTTGAAGTCTGAGCAATTCTTACAGTTGCATCATTTAATACCTTTTGGCTGAAGATGGGACAAAAGTCAGAGATGACAATATGGCAAATTGGTGTGGTTGATAATGCTTTATTTACGCTGTGGCAAATAAATTCAGAGTGTTGTCTCAATTTCGTATCACTATACAGTTCCCTTAACTTTGTCTGGAATCTCCGACTTGCACATATTGGTGCATTAGTAGTTAGAATATTAAGTCACACCAGTGATGTTAAACATATGCAGAGTTCCTTGCTTGCTCTGGGAATAGCATAATACATTTTTATTCAGTGGTCGCTCCCAAATTATCATAGGTTATCCACGGAAGTAGTTACATCATTGAGCTAAATGTCTCTGACTCGATGACAGCAAGACCAAGAAAAGCCTAGCAGAAGAAGTGGTACAGTTTTTGGGAAATGGATAGAAATATTGTTCTTACTTTGCAGATAACTAAAAGTAAACACTCCACTTTGAAAACTGCCTTTTTGTCACTAGGCAGATGTGCTGGCATCACTGATCTGGCAATTGGAGCTGGGGCTTAGAAATGATCTGTGAATAACCTCAGCACTCTGGTAGCTATGATTTTATTCATGCCTTTGTTGTGTAAGAGCCTCACCACTTTTAGAATTTCCTTTTTCCAGCCTTTATCTCAGGCTAAGCTCCACCCCTCATGGATTTTCACACTGTCCCTTCTCAGAGATAACCTCTCTTCCACCTCTGACCTCTCTCAGAGTTTTCACCCTTGCTTTAACAATTGATTTATGACATGCCTGTGAAAGGGTCAACTCTACTTTTACGGTTTGCTTAAAATAAGTCTTTTTGGGTAGATACAGAAGTGGTGCTTAATAAGTGCTAAGTAAATAAACTAAGAATTGGAGACAGCTTCCCTTTTCTGCTAACTACTCTTTGTAACAAATGTTTACCAAGTCTTCAAACAAATTAACTGATAACTATAATAATTTTGTGCCTAATGAAATGTGTCAAGGGTTTAGGATTTCCCAAAAAGAGTAATTTCAAATTAAGTTGTCTCACTGCAACCACTAAAGATAATTCAAGGACTTGTATATGTAATGGACAGGAAGTCTATTTTTCTTTTAGTTTGACAGGTCGATCTTTTGTAGTGAAAGGCTAAAAAAAAATCTAAAAAATAAAATAAAATAAAATAAAAAAATAAAAAAGCCAGAAGGCTACTAGACCTAAAGTTTCATTGCCTCCAGCTCTCTTAACCAAAACTCCCTTTCACCTCTCTTCAGATGAAGCCAGAACTGCAGGATCAATCACTCATCTCAAAGGCAGATCAATTTTTCTTTACAAGCACCATAATTGAACATGCTAATTCAGTTGTGGTTTTTATATCATCGTCATCATTCACTGTATCAAAAAATCATAACTGCATATATTTAAAAATAATAATAATAATAAAAAAAATCAGCTGGATATTTATACTAATATTTATGAAGGTCTAAATAAATACTGACTAGATGACAACACTTATTCTTGTTGCCACAGATCACATCACACACAAAACACTTTGGAAATAAGAAGAGCGTGTTTTGAGGCTCTCTCTGGTTCCAGATGAACTGCACACTAACATTTTCTCTATAAACTTTGTCACATGTGTCTCTCCCCGAGTTAAATGGTACCAGATGATATTTTTACAGATGCCACAAGAGACATTCTCTTGGTTTCTTAAATGTACTGATTTTTTTTCCTGGTCATTAAAAACCTGATTTACTGTCCTGACAATTTTAATAGGGAAAGAGACAGAGGTTTATTGCTATTTTTTTCTCATTTCCACATTTCCTTGAAATGCTACCAAAGTGGAAAATCTGTCAAGATAACACCTAGCATTCTATTTGGCTGAAATAGAAAAGTTCAGAGAGGCCAATTTAGATTTTTTTTCTATCATTACAAATAAAAAAAAAAAAAATAAATTAAAATGTCACATGCTTGCATGGTTTCAAAGCATAGCCACATGCCAGGAGCTGAAATTGGGAGACACAGGGTGAACAGGAATGGTCACAACGTTTTGCTCAGCCTTGTTGGCAGCGTGCTCTCTGCTGACCACTGGTGCAGGATCAAAATGCCCATTTCAGTCTGTGTCATGCCTGTTCCCTTGTCAGAGCCAGAAAGGAAGGGAATGCAGTTTTGTTCATGTCCACCCCATCGAGGAACTGCCCAGAAGGATCAGATGGAGAAGAACTGAGGGCTTGAAGGGACCATCTCCCAAACGCAAGGACTGCTGTTAGGACTGGACACTGTTTGCCTTATCATCATCTACCTGTGTAATTGCTGGGCACAATTAAGTCTTTTCATAAAAAGCTCCACCCTGTACTTCTTTGGCATGCTTAACACTTTTGCTGTCTACAAAGGCCTTTGGAGTGTTCAAAGGGTAAAAGACTGAACACAATTTTTATCTTTGCTGCTGTTGGAAGGGTGGCTGAAATCCTAAATTCCGTTCTCAGCCGATGCTCAGCCTTCAAGCTGAATTAATACTAAAAATAAATAATTAAATTATTTTAAATGAAAAAGATGACCAGATGAAGGCACTGCCTTTCTATTTGTCCTGTACCTGGAGTGGTGTCACTTGTTACATGCTGGTGTTTAAAAAGTGCCTTTTGATCTCAAATATTTTCTGCTCATTTTAGTCCATTGCACTAATTCTCCCTAAATTCACCTGCAGAAAGCAAATTACCCTTTCTTCTCTTGCTCAGATCACATAAGTCAGTAGACCAGCGAGCTGATAGGACAGCAAGTAAAAAAAGTAAAAGAAAAGAAAAAGAAAAAAAAAAGCTGAAAATACTTACAAATATTGACTACACTTGACAAAAAACAGAAGTGGTCTGTGTACTATCCATTAGCTGAAGAGCTGGTATAGTTCAGTTTCACTGCATTGAAGACAATGGTGGTTTGTCAGCTGAGAAGCTGGCCAAGTGGACAGAAAGAAAATGGTCTTTTCCTGGCAAAGAGTTTAACTAGCTTACTTACTCCTTTCTGAAAACTTCTTTCCACTGCCTTCAGTGGAAAGCTTTGACTTGGGAATATTGTGAGTGTTGGTGTATAAACACTATAAATACATTTTTGTGTAACTATGCCAATAATGTATTCTGAGTATTAAAGGCTAACTTCATAGGTTTCATTTTGTTATTGCCTCTTATTCTATGCTAGAGCTGCTTTTCAACAGCACTTTTAAACAGAGAAACTAAAAATCCATATTCTGAAACCCTGAGATTAGAGTTTGTTGGAAGTTTTTCCCTTCCATGCCTAGCAGGAGCAGAGGATGAAGCTTTATCACCCTTCTGAAGCAGGGTTTCAAGCTTCCCTCCTTTGTACTCAACTAACTGACACTAATTGTGGAAGAGCTGGACCTTTTATACAGAAAACAATCTGAACCTGGTGCCTTGCAGTGTGGGTACGTATCTGGGACGCCAAAGGCAGCCATCTGTCCTCTGCATCCCAGGAATTAATGCTTGTCTAAAAGCTGACTTGATCACATCTGTTAGGCATCCTGATCTGGAGAATCAGGAACACATGAAAGCAGAGGATTATAACAAAAACAAAATGGCAGTCATAGATATCAATGTTGTTATATATGTGTATTAATTGCAGCAATAATAACATATTCAGTAAGCTTTTGTTGTGCTTGCTTGTAGCCTCCTGAAATATTCTTAATGGAGTTTGAAACTCTCTGTGCTAAGGAGCAGTTTGTACAACAAACAGACCCTACGGGAGTTAGGGGAAGAACAAAGGCTTGGGTCCTGAGAAGAGCTGGTCTTTAAAGTCCAGTAGGGTGAGAGCTGTGTCCTTTGAGCACCTCACCACCACCTATCAGGAAGAGGTCACCAACCCCTCAGTACTGCAGGGATCCACTGGCCAGATCAGCTCAAACCTCTTCCACCAGCAGTTTAAGGTGACCTATTCCATTTTGCCAAAAGGGAAGGAGGGAATACTCACTAGTTAGCTTTCACTGGCAGAGATGTTCCTATAATGCCCACTAGCCAAGACATGTCATTGATGGTGAAGAGCACCCAATATCTGCAAAGCCACAGCTTTGTGTCTTGAGCAATGGAGGGACCCCACTGCAGGTCCTCCACTTTGTCTACCTGAAAGCAGTGTAGACACTAGGTAACTTCTCCTCCTCCATCTCCCTTCAGAGGTCCTTGTCATCTGAGAAGCACCTGGCCGTACTGCCGAGAGAGGAGAGATGTCATGTTTTATAGAAACCCTGGAGGAAACTGCAATGGAGTTACAAATGGCAGAAGGAACAGGAATTTTTATTTCCTCCAATCCAGACATCTTGCCTCTTGCTGTGTCCCCATGGAACTTGCTTCCACTTTGGACTTTACTAAGGTAACCTGAGATTTGGCATAGCCACTAGGCATAGAGGCAGTGTCAGTCTCATGACAGGTGAGCACTGTCCTTTGAAGAGCCTGGAAAGGTAAAGATCACATGGACCTTTAAAACAAGATTCTACCATGCTGCTGGTGACACCACCCTGGATTTGACTGACTGTCGGTACAAAAAATACCTGCACAGAAATACAAACTTTCTTCAGAATGTGAGTGGAAAAAATACCTCCCCAATATTTTCATCTTTCCCCATATAGCATTTGGTTTCAGCTAATACAAATAGTTTTGGTTTTTAACATATGGGGTTTTTGTTTGTTTGTTTCTCCAAAAGTGAGACCCAGAGAACTCACCATGGAAATCAACTAGTATTTTGAAGCAAGCTATGGACTTGGAGACAGCACTGAAGGCTGGCAGCAGAAGCCTGTAGTACATCTTGGGAATAAAATTTCACAAAATTTGGACTAATATAAATATACGGAAAAGCTTTATAAGTCAAGGGAAGTTCTTTTTCCTCTCTTCTGCCTCCTGCCGGTTTTCCAGCAGCAGGAGAAGACCTTTTCTTCTTTGTCCCACTGATAGGCCTGAATGATGACTACTGTTCTGGGCCCACAATCTTACTATTATAGGGTCAAATCCTGACACCACTGACATTTAATGAATCCATGCTTATTTTATTGGTGAGTATAAGTCAGGTCAGGAATTGACACACAATGTAAAGTTAAACAGTGATCTTAGCTCAAGTCCTAAATCTTCCTGCAGTTTTGCATAGTTTTGCTATCATGATAAATGGCTCAAATTTGTGGAGAAAATAATTTGGTTTCCAATAAGATGTTGAGAATGAATTATCAGTTCAGTTACCTTGCAACCAGTTCCTACTTGAATACCATTTCAGAAAAACATGAGGATATGTTGTGTCATGACTGTCCTGATGGAATGGATTTTTTAAAGGTGAGAAATTTTCATTTATCTATTTATTTAATAAGTTCTGGGGGAAAGGAGGTAATGTGAATTTCCCCTTAAAACATTCGTATCATGCTGCTTCATATTCATTAATTAGTCTGAGGTTTCCCTAGTGTTTAGTTTACAAAGCCACTTAAACCCACGTACCCATTTAACATATTTATGACCCCAGTTTTCTTTCTTTTCTCTGAGACTGTACCGTAATTGTTCTCTGGACTCAGGGACTGCAGAGTGCCTTCACTGATGAAAAGAGACAACATAAAGAAGGAAATGAATGTGTGAGGGATGAATACCTTCCACAAAACAACTGGGTGCAATTTGGCCCATGGCCCCGGGGGTCACTTTAATAGAGTGGAGCCTCAGCCTCTATTGAGTGTATGGGAGACTATTAACTCTTAACAACTCAGTCTCGGTTATTTATTTATTGCTTAAATGATTTGTTATTGCTACTTGAATTTAATATACCCTCTGGGAACTGAGATGGCAGCATCACGTTACAGAAAACCTAAAAGTTATTTTAAGACTGTAATTGAGTTTTTATGAGCACCATAAAATCTTTCTGAACAAATAACTTACCGTTAGTCAGAAACTTCAGCCGGAAATCTGTAAAATTAAGGATTTATTAGAACAGTACTGTATTTGTGTGTTTTTGAGGAAAAGAGAGGGTTAAGTAGTTGATGCTTGAAGTAGTTATTTTATTATTTGAATGTAACAATACTTAAGTAGCACCTGATGTTTTCAAAAGTCTGTATAGACACAATATTAACAATGTAAATAATTTGTTTCAGCCTGAGAATACCATGTGTTCAGGGATCTGGACTGGTGCACACCTGTTCAGTATGAACATTTTTTTCAAACGACTGGAAGGCATCTGCGAGGAACAATGACAGATCTCCACATCAGTTCTGCTAAGTGGGCTAGTGTTCTGGCCATGTTTGCAAAGGTACTGCTCTTCTCCATCCTTGCCTATGTGCTGCTCTCCCCTGTGACAGGTTGTACTGGCACACTTTTTTAAATCATCCACTTTACTTTTTGCTTTTGTAAACTTTAAAGTCATTAGAACAACTTCCAAAGCAACTAGGGGGCACAGAAGGCAAAGGAAGGGAAGGCATTGAAGGCATCATAAAAAGCAGAATCAAAATGAAATATTCAGAAAAGTAAAGGGGAAATAAAAGTGTTGCATAAAGAAGGTTAAAAAGTAGGTTTTAAAACAGAAAGAGTAAGTGTAAGGTTTAGTAATACTGTGAGGGTGGCATCTATTCCCAGTTGTTTATAATAGTACACCCAAAGGTGTTCACTGGAAACACTGAAAAATGCAGAACCAGACATCTCCTATTTTAACATCTTGCTGCTTGAAATCCTGCCACATCCTTACCTAAAAAACTGTTCTATGATAATTATTCTTTTTCTGAAATAGAAGAATCAAATCTGAATACAACAGAGGTGTTCAGATTATGTGATTGTTGAATATATTATCATAAAAATATTTATATCATACCCTTTTCAATCTTTGTTATAAACCAGATAATCAGCATTGCTGATTGTTTTAGCACATTATTTAGATATCCATTACCGGCAGGAAGTCTAAACAAATTATATATACAGATTAACTTTGGTCCTTTGGATTCTGCAAGTTTAGAAAAGTATGATTTGCATTCATTCTGTGATTTTCAACATGCTCAATTCTTTATCTTAACAGACAAGTAAGGAGTAGATACAAAAGACTTGCTTGCAGGATTACTGGCTATATCATCCTAAGTCTACTTTCTTACATCTCCAGTGACTAAAGCATAGAAGTTAAACTGCTCTGTACCCTGAATGAAATTCAGACATTAATAGAGTTATCATTCAAAGTTCCTCCTGATACTGTGAATTATCAATATTCTTATTTTAGCCTTTGGGAATTTATGCACTGACAAATAAAAGCTAAAACATGGTTGTTTCCACTTAAAATCTTTTATTCTGGAAGTTGATGGCCTAATATGATCTTTCAATGTCCTTAGATATTCCTCACTTCTGATGACACTTGCCGGCAATCTGACTGCTCTTTACTCCTGCCAGCACATTTCCTGGCATGAGATTAATCTCACCTAATTTCACGTAGTCAATGGAGAAACTGACATTTCCTGAGGGCTCTTTGTATATCACTTCGGTATGTTGTGGCAGTGGGTTGAGCTGTCTTCCAGATTTGGCTGTACCTTTCTATTGACTACAAAAGCTCACTTAGACTAAATGTCTCTGAGACATTTATGTTTGTTGAGATTAATTTCACCTCAGGTGTCTGAAGAGTTGTACACAAACCACACAGACCATAAGAAACACACAGTCAGTGACAGCTCTCCTATGGACATCCAGCCTCATTGTCTAAGGCAGACAAAGCTGGAGCAAGGTTCTCCTGCTTTCCTGTCAGCTGGCTTGTGGGCAGTTCTTTCTTCTCCCACAGGTCCCTTCTGACATTTCCCAGCTTATCCTATGACTGCAAGAGCATCCTCTACATAACCGGCTTATTCTCTGCACACATCCCTATATAGTCCCATGCTTGAAAAAATATAAGCTTCATGTGAAACCATGCTCTGGGGTCTCTTATTTTTTATCAGAGGGCAGGATGCTTGCTGCAGGGCAGAGAACTGCAATAAGACAAGGCAAATCAGGGAAAAATGAAATTTCATACAAAGAAGGAAGTTTTTATTATAATAAAGGGGTATTTAACTGGATTCAGTAACCCTCAAAAGAAGTCTGGCCCCAAAAAATGAAAGGTCCGATGGAGTACAATGCTTCACAGGAAATTTCGTTTCCCCAGGCTTAACATGGCAGCTAGAACTTAGTGCAGAATTTCGATCCAGAAGTGAACTTAGTGCAGAATTTCGATCCAGAAGTGAAAGGTGAAAGGTTCACAAACAGGAGAATCAACCTGTAATCACAAAATCTGATTTTCCTCCTCTAGGAGTCTTAGGCATCTCAGCCTTCACAAAAATAACAGCCTTACTGAAGAACCAGAATTCACTAGGCACCTTCTGGGTCCAGAAATACTTCCAAGGAACTGCTTATGATAAGTGCTTGAAGTACACCAAGGTGTTTGGAGGACTTCTTTGGATAATTTGACCTGCAGAAGAGTGCTTAATGTCTCCTCTCTGTCTGTAGTCTTACCTCTCTCACCATCATGATCTCCGATCGCAGATCTTGTTCCAGCTCCATCAAGAGGTTTAAAGGCAGGACCAGGTGATCTTTGAGGTCCCTTCCAACCTGGCATTTTATGATTCTATGAAGAAGCCTCTTAAAACGCATGCTTTCCTATGTGTCAGAAATCTACTGAAAAGAATGATGCTTTTACCATTAAGCAACAGGATAATTTCTCAGGCAGCCTTCACCTTTTCTTTCTGCAACCCATAATACCTAGACTGCTGCTTCTATTTTAAATACTGTTGCATGTTGTATATGACTGAAGCTTATTAATGCAAATGTCCTTTATGTTTTTTAACATTCAGCATGCTTATTTTCAAACACACTAGAGCACCTTTAATTAGTCTTTGTAAAAAATACATCAATAACAAACCTTTACTATTTAATTATAATTTAAATAAATATCTAGTATAAGGTTTAAATATATATAATGTGTCTTAAATTTAGAGAATTTTCAGGTGAGTAGGAACATCACTTAACTATTCAAACATTGTCTGAGATTGTTCCTATTCCATTTTCAAATTATTTAGCAATATGCTGCTTAATTATCACACCATACTGTGACTCAGACTCCCAAATACCTATTCCTCTGTGACATAAACTGTGTTTTGTTATATGGCATAAAAAATAATTTAACATTATGATACATCAAATGGCTGCTCCATGGTCAGAGGGCTTCCTTGACAATTGTATCCATAATCATTGAATATTTTTCAAATATAACCTTTTTTTTTGTAGCGGAATTTACTAGCTGTGGTGAGAGAGTGAGTTTGGAAATTTCCTAGCACTTTAAAATTAGGATTTTATTGGACCTTTTGCCTACATAAAACTTTATAGACTGGGCCATTTTCTTCAGGGCATGTGCCCTGCATCAACAGTGCCAGCAGCGTCATGCTGGCCTGTCACGGTGAAAACTAAGTATCAGAATGGATTTTTGTACCCATGTGACACTAACTCTGAGTACTTTACATGTCTTTGCAGGATTTAGACTAGCTTTCAACCCTGTGAAGAATTTGGCAGTCTACACATATTCCTAATGTAGCATCTTTCATTTCCTTCATCTTCAGGGGAATAAACGCTACCCCAAAACAAAAGAATCCAGCTGGTTTTACTATATCAGGGAAGAATTAATGTAAGTGTTAGGCCTTAGGGTCTTAGCCTACATATATTCTATTTTTAAAGCCTTAAAATGGAAAAATATCTGCATATGACTTTCCTACGAAGATGAAATAAAACAACTTTGCTGCAACTTGAACTTCCCACTTAGGATGCAAGCTGCTGGTACCTTCTACCTTCCTCTCTGCCCTGTGTTCAGTTGCATCTGTAGATGTCCAAAAAGTAGACTATTTCACCCAGACAAGCACATTGTATAACTTCACCAGTTTGTAAAATCATCTTTCAACCACTCAGTTTTTTATTTCAGACTCTTTCCCATGACCCAGTATGTCACACATCTTGTAGATACTGCTTGAGAGAGAAGAGCAAAAAGTTTTTTGGATGTAGCACTATATTCATATAGATAAGCTGCTTTTTGCCAGTTCACCAAGAGGTTCAAAGAACCTAAAGTTTAATTTCCTGATTAGGGTTGTCATGCATAACCCAAGGAGAAGTCTGCTTCATGCACTACCTGAATTCCTATCAGGCCTAAGTGCGCTAGTTAGGATTTTTCTCTAAAATAAGCTGAGTAGCTATGTAGTCCTCCTGATAAAAAGGGAATTCCACAAGGCAAAATTATGAGTGTGGTGTCCTCCTGAACTCTGCAACAAGGCCCATCATACTACTAGCTAAGTCAGTCACTTGAAAAGCCAGTAAAGTTCTTTTCTTACTATCTCAGTGCTTGGTTGTCAACAGTGCAGCACCACGGCAAATTGACTTCTCAGGCTGAGGTGGATAAATGAATAAAGGCATCAGAAAACACAGAGTAGACAGGTGTCTTGTTCCAAAAATACAGTTGTAATTAACTGCATAAACTCCTAACAGAGTCTAGGTCTCCAAAACACAGAAAAACCCTGAAAACTTTTCACACAACTGATTAGGTCTGAACAAGTTCAGTACTGCCTGGAGACATGAATTGGTGGGTAGGAAAATAATAAGACCATAGCTGGATTTAATGGCTGTTAATGGGTGGTTATCTACACTTTTTGCCTATAGTTTGTTGTGGTTTTTTTTCCCCCAAATGCATAGGAAAAGATGCATATCTGCATCTTGACAGAAATACAGGATCAAGCACAGTAGCAGTCCAGAATTCCATTATGCATATGTCTACACTCAGAGGAAAAGCACAGTGTCACTACTGAACTGACAGCAGGACAAGACCTTATGGAAGAGGCTGACAAGGGATAGTCAGAGAGCAGCTTTTCCAGTCATAAGCATCTCAAAGTCCACTAGTAAGTGCTGTTTTATTTAAATGCATCCCTGTAGTAGGCTTGAAGTAGCCTGAGGTTTTTAAAAAAGTAAAAATAACAACAACAATCTAATAATTCAGTTTGTTTTCTTTAGGCCTCAAATGAAAAATGTTGGTGTGAGGCATTAAACAAAAAGTTTTGAAGGGACATAAAAAATGGAACATTCTGCAGAAAAATAGATATCTTTTTTCCTACTGATGGGAAAAATAGAATTCTTCCAGCACTGTTAAGCTTACTTCCTTGAGATAGACTTACCAAAATGTTTTACCATAAGTAAAACACATAACAGATTAAGAAAACAAATAATGTTTTCTTTCCTAGAACTGATATATCTGCCATTATCATGTCTCACAGCAGACTACAGACCAGTGAGTAAGAGCGTAAACTGCTTGTAACAAAATATGTAACTTTAGAAATGTGACTGTCAAGTGCCATTATTCTGAGTCTAACAAGCTGACAGAAAATAGTTTCAAAATAATAGACTATCTACAAAACAGAGATGTGGTGCCAGCTTCTGTTCCATATGTGGTACAGCTGCCTCACAGAAACTGCACCAGTAGCAGCTAGAAGCTGACATTTAGAAAACTTAAAAATAAAACACCTGAATGAGTGGAAATGCATATCAGAGACACTGAAGAGCATGCCAATGTATATACATAAGGAGATGGATAAGACAAACAACAAACCAAACTTGCTTCATACAAACCAGTGTTCTGGAGGGTACCTTATCTCAGAAAAATATGAGCATGCACATCTGGGTACGAACACCTGTACCTGTGATGCATACAACTGTGCGAAGCTCTTTAGAGCTGTGTCTAAAGAGCAGTTGGATATGCATAAGAAGATTGCATACTGCCTCTGGCTGATACAGACTTCAGAGAAGCAGGTAAAATTTCTGTACTCCTATAATTATGGATAAAAAGAGTAATTTTACTCTGAGTAGTCACTCTGTTATTTATCATAAGTAACAATTCAAAAGAATGTCAGAAGTTGGACTTCTAACAAAAGAGGAGTGAAGAGCACTTAGTGCATTAGGGGATTCATGGGTCCAGTCTTCCAAGGCATGCAGTTACCTAATTAATTCAGATGTTCAATTTCCATATAAAAGTTTCACTCTGTTCTTGATCTTGTTTCCATCTATTACTTTATTTCGATCAGTGTCTATGTGTTTCATGAAGGTTCTGCTGGGTTTAAGTTACTGCATTAGTTCACAAAAGGAACAAAAACTGTGTTGCTGCTTCTAGATATGGAAAGTTTTAAGGATGTGAAAATCACTACTACATTGCTTTGAATCCTCATATTTTTGGGTCACTTATTATCTTTGCATTAAAAAAATGCCAATTAAGAAATGCTGCTGGCCAAGGAAAGGAAGTGCTTGAGAGAGGAGTCCAGGCAAACAGCTGGAGTAAATCAGATATTATACTAATGGCAGACAATGGGACAATGCTTATTTACATCCTCTGCAAATCCAAACCCCAGGCATTTCTTTTATAAATCACATCAGTTTTTCTGGGAACATGGTAAAGAATTGTTTTATCTACACTTTCTTGTAACACATGGGGAGTTTTTATTATTTCAAAATTGTTTAGGTTTTATTAGTATGAGAGTACAGCTCTTTGTTCCCTAGACTGTGTGAAGAATGGAAACAGGGGCACTCACTACTATTTTACTTTTACCTGGTGAATCATAGAGGATGTCTCATATTTCATTAGTGTTTGAGTCCTTAACTCCTCATATTTCTCAGGTTCTTTTCCCCTTTCCACAACATATGCAGGGACAAGAACGTGTAAGTGCCACAGCTACCCCATTCAGACTTTCACTGAATTGGTGTAATTGGATTTTGCACCTCATTTTGCAAGATACAGTTCTTCTGAAAAAACAACCCATATTGGTGGGCACAAAAATAAAATTAAATAAAAAAAATAATAATAAAGACAGGGCAGGCATTCGTAAGGTACCAGGTCTCCACAGTCTTCAGCTGAGATACCCCAGATTTCAATGTACCCTGAAAAGGGTGATTAATTTAAAGTGAGTGGAGTCTGTTTCTTTAAGACAAGCTCATAAATCGTGAAAGATCACCACTTCTTTTCAAAAGGCTCTCCACGGTCTGAGTTTCCCTTCTGGGTCAGTAAAGGCATTGAAGTTTTAATGGCATGCCATGGCAGATTACATGATACAGCTGTCCCAGCACCGTGAAAATTAAGTTATGCCCCGTGTCAGCAAGGTTTTTTTTCCCCTTTTCTTTCCCTACCCTCCCCCCTTCACTCTCCCTCTTTCTTTCTCCCTCCCTGTCCCCTTCTTCATTTTCCTTTCTGCTGGGAACTGCACATCTGAGGAGGAGGTGAGAGCCTGGCGGGAGCTGCTGCCACTGCTGCTGTTGAGCCCCAGCTATTGACACCGAGTAAATGGAGCTGATGGGTGAAGAAGAGCTGTCAAAACGGAGGCTTTTGTTCCTCCTCCTCTCCCCAGGGCCTCGTGGCAGAGGCAGCCCCCCCTGCTCACTCACATGGAAGCACCTACTCTGCATTCTCTGCGCAGCCAGACACCCACCAGGCTCCATCCATCCCTCTGCTCTGCACCCCTTGTTCTGCAGTGGATGCAACAGCCACCCTCATGCGCCTAAGTGCTGCCACAGGGGGCTTATGCTTTCCTTGCCAGGGATGTCTTTTTCTCACAGGTCAGGGCCTCCAGCATTGGTGCACGTGCAGAACCACACCTGTGAACAAATGCTGCTTTTTGCAGTGAAAGCAAGGGCAGCACCCACGGGCACCCACCCGGCCCCACTATCCTTCTGGCTCCCTATCTTCACTCCTCAAAGGAGAGGAGAGCAAAGAACTTAGGGCAGCATGAGAAATTAATCATGTTAATATTAAAACTGGCAGAGTGGGGATGTGTGAATGGGCAAAAGAGAAAGCAAAAAGTAAAGAATAATTTGCAAACGTATGTACAGATATTCTGGGTAAATTATTTCCAATCTGCTCTTCATTTTTATGACCTTAAAACTTTGATATCTGAATAGTAATTTAAACATATTGATCTGGGGCTGGATGGTCTGATTTCTTTAAGGGACCTCCTGAGTGATGCTCACAACTAGAGACCTCAGAGGGCTACCAACTGACAATTATTGTTCTATGTAGTATTTTTAATACTTCAAGATATTGCGTGATAACTGGAGATAACCCCTGTGGCTCTTCAGTCAAGTCAGAGGTGCTTGGTAAATCTTTGTTTTTTAAACTTAGTAAGTTAATTAAGCATTTTTAGTAGAAATGCTCATCCTCTTACGAAGCTAATATGCCAGCTGGTGTCTCCCAGTCTCAATCTATCTTTAATGGATATACACTTCACATATAAACAATTTTCTCTACCATATGCAGTAAGTTAAGGAAAAGTTTCTGCCTTTAGTCTTACACACTTTGCCACTAGCCTTCTATTCTAATCCAGGACAATTATTTCAATGGCAATATTTATGCTAGGACTAACTAATGCAGGGAAGGGAAGGCAAAGGCAAAGCAAAGCAAATGCAAGGCAAGGACAAGCCTTTCCTTCTTCCCTTTTTGGAGTGACAGCTCTGAGCTTCGGTTAGGGAAGCCCATGAATTGGACTTGCAAAGGACTCGGGAGGGGTCCCTATAAATCTTCCTCACACAGAGGACGCTGTCTGTCTACTTCTGGGCTGCTGCTCATTGTGACGAAAGCAGAAGGGGGATAAAAAAAAAGGTCACATAAACCTGAGGTTTATGGATATTGCTTTATTTCTTTGTTATTTCCAAAGGTGTTTGTTTCCTTCATTATTATTTCCTTGGAAAAGTAGCTGATACAATTTTTTCTGCTTTGTTTATTGCCCAGTTTTCTTTATTCCTCCATCCTTATGTTACTGTTTACGAAATGGAAACTATGTCAAGTCACTCAACATTTGTGAGAATATGAGCAGCCACTTCCTTTGGCTGGTCATCCTAGAAAAACCAAGACAACTACCATCAAAATAATAAAAAACAAATTCAAAAGTGATTATGCATATTATATATATTATGTGCATACACACAGGCACACACATACACAGACACATGAGCACTTGATACCTTGGATAAATGCCAGCTGCAATTGCCACAAACTAAACATGACTTTGTTTTCCCACTGATGCTTCTACCCATCATATTTTGATTTTCTGCTCATGACTAATTTCTTGATCCCATTTAACGGGTCACAGAGCAACATACCAAGCTGTTTAGTAGCAGTAAATACATACTTTTTTGATACAGTTTGAGTATGATGTTGCAAAAATTACAATGATATAGGTTATTACTAAACATCACCAATGCATGGGAATTGTTATCATTGTAAGAATGGATTATCCAGCTTTATTGCTGTAAAAAACAATTTTTATCTCTACAAAATACCCTACCATGTAATCTGAATCTGAGAACATATCAGGCCATTTCTGAATCTGAAAATTATAAACAGGATAATGGAGCTGTTAATTTCAGTTTTCATGCTCAGCAAATTATCCACAGTTTTTCAGCATTTCTCTTAAGGAGAAAGTTGTTTGAAGACTGAATCCAAGACTCAGCATTGCATTATAAAAGTTAAACAAAGATATTTTTAAATAGAAAAAGCTCACTCCATCCATTTGCAAATAATGATTCAGGCAGATGGCAAATTGCATCTTACTAATGAGTATCACCCAGTTCTCAAAATAGTTTGACCAAACATGAAAAATTAGACCTACAAAATAAGGATGGATCTGACTGTGCTGGGTGTGTGGATATTCCTTTATATCTGAAAGAGGAAGGGAGAAAGATGTCTCCCAGTTCTTAGACAGCGGCTTCCTTGCAGTACTGTTCATGAGCAAAATGTGTGAAGTTGGGCAGTTTGTGCCTGCATGTCTGTGCATGGGTGGGTGAGGGGAGTTTGAGAATTCCTAATCCTGCAGCTCTCAGGACCTGGAGAGTTGTACCTCATCTGGGGTAACTGGATTAAAAATCTTTTCTCATTTCAAAGGTTTGATCTCAACAAGGGTTTGATGTGATGAAATCAAAGTGGCAGCTTGGATTTGAAAACTATTTGGATTTGAACTTCCTGAAGTCCAGATCTGAGGGAATGGCTGGGGTGGATATCTGTACTATATCTGTGGGTATCTGTCTGGTAACTGCAGTAAGGCCTGTATAAAGAGGAAAGTTTTTCTTGAGGAAAGGTAAAAATATCCCATTTCTAAAATAATACCAATTAAAGTAATAATAACCATATAATAAAATAACTTTTGTCAACTAAATACTAGTGGCTCTTGTGCTATCTGATTTTAACACAGCCCACCAGTGACAACAGAAGACTTTGTCTTAACACAGGTGAAGCAAAAACAATAATAGCTAAAACATGTATGTATTATATGCTAATTACTGTAACTATTTTGTTAGTCTAGTGTTTGAGGACCCCAAAGTCTTAAGATCAGTTAATTGACTTATCCCAGGGGAGGACAGATCCCACATGATTTTGAGCACATCACACTCTCTCTTTCTCAGCCTCCATTCCTAATTTGCAAACTGGGGAGAGTAGTAACATACCTATTTCACAAAGACTTTCTGAGGGAAGTCTGCTGCTAAGCTTTGAGGCCTTCACAGTCTTTGAGATGAAGTCTTGCAACAAGTTAATACATTTTTAAAATTAAACACCAATTAATTTATCTGTAACAGCAAATAAAAATCTCTGGCTCCATTCACTTGTGATTGGAAACACAAGCTTAGAGGGAGTATTAATAAATTAAGTTATACATTTATAAGAAAGCATACACAAAGAAAAAGGTACTCAGAGTGGAAACATGCTATATATAAAAAATGCCAAAATACTTCAAACTTGAAACATGACAGTAATGGCAAAGAAGACAATCAATGCTGCCTGTTTAGTAATCATCATATATAGTCTACTTGGGATATATTAGCCATGTGTCCCATTCTACATGTATGGGAACTGACTATTATTTCCAAATGCCACAAGATCATAATTTTTAGTACAGAAGAAATTATGCCCATTTTTTGGTACACAGGAAGGTGAAAAATCCTCAGATTTTGCTTTGTATCAGATACTATCTTTCTAATTTAGACAAAGCCATCATATGGTATAATGGATTACATGGCCTCCCTCTGTGGCATGAAATGAATTTTCTGTAGGTTTATAATGAAAGACTGTAAAAACTTATTGAGTACCCTGAAAAGCTCAGTATATATGAGAATGAGAAACATCAACAGCTTATGGATCATCTAGTAAGAGAGCAAAACTCAACTTCCCAAGCAACAGACTTTCCCAAAGATCAGTGCCAGCCTTTAGAGCCATGCATCATGCACATCAGACTATTAGAAATCCCAGCACTTTCCATTCTATTTGCATTTCCGTTCTAATTACTTTGACTTTTTCTTGCTAAGATAAACACACGACATGCAAGTTTTCTCACTTTTCACCCTTCTGATTTTATTCCCCATCTTCTGGTGGAGAGTGAGTGAGGGGTTGTGTGGAGCTCAATGCCTACCAGGTTAACTCAGAGTCCACTGGCAGCAAATCCACTGGCCACAAAATCCAAGTCCAGTGGCCAAGTTCACTCCTCCTGGCGCCTTCAGGGAAGGTTCCACCACATTCCTCATGAGTGCAGGGGGACAGCTGCCATCTCGCCACGGGTTGCAGGGAAACTTCTGCCAGGGCACCTTCCAACCTCACCAACCACCAGCACCACTCTCCTTCCCAGCACAGCTCTTCTCCTCCTCTCCTAGCTCTGCTCAGGTGTTATAGCTGGTTTTTTGTATGTTAATCGCTGAGGCGCATCTATTGTTCCTCTAATGGATCTTTGGCTGGGTTTTGGAAGCAGGGGGAGCTTCCCAGCTTTTTACCAGACCTACTCCTGTGGCCCTTCCCCTGCTCCCAGAAAAACCCGCCAAACCAAATCAGAACATATTATCAATCTCTTTCAAACTGTTTTTTTAACATAAGGCCTCCTGACTGGAAAAATTATGTGTGTCCCCAGGCTAATATTGCATTTTACTCCTAAGAGGTCCAGAATCAAAACCTGTTCAAAACAACAGCAAAAAAAAATATTTTCCCTTTTGTGTTTCTAGTGCATATGGGGGAAGGCAGGGCAGTGTAGTGAAGGACCTTGGGGAGAATTGTAATTCATAAGCCACCTAGGCGGAGTTTATAAAAGGCAACTGGTGTCAACTGAATTTGTGAATACTTGACTTTTTTTGAGAATTAAATGCCAGTTAATTATCTTAGTATTGTTAAACACTACTGTCTGTGATGACTGTGTTAACTGTGCTGTCCCAGTCACAATTTTTATAAGCTTTTTGACATAACATGTAAATGTCCTAATTTAATGAAGCTTCATGTCATAATAAATATATAATCAGGAGGCTATATCAGCTGTTCTCAACATGAGGAATTTGGTCCAAAAGGCATCTCTACCTTGATAAGAAATGCCTTTTGAATACCTGTCTCACTGAACAAGACCCAGATCATTGATCTTGTGTCATCAGGCACTACCTTAATAATGTAAATAATACTATGTTCAGGATGAATTCCGGGAATATCCTGCAAGATACAGCACTGTTTTAAACTCTCCTTATGGTGGTAAATCACAAGGAGAGCAGAGCATGATCTTTTGGCTGACTGCCAGAGTGCTATAAACATCCAGAGCAGAAAAGACAAAATTCAAGTTTTTGTATTCAAGTAGGAAGATCATGATAGAGGTCTAAAAGGAAAGGGAAGCAGAGCTGCACATTTTATGGGTAAGTGCATTATGAAAATCCCAATGATAAAAACAATACAAAATTATTTTTAAAAGGTGAAGAGATCAAAGTGGAATTTGTCCTTAGTAACTAGTAGTGTTCAGTATTTTTTTCTTTTCTAATCTAATCTATGTTGTGTTCATTGAATATACTACAGTAAGGCTACCAAGGCAGCAGAAGGCCTGGACTATAATGGTAAAAAATAATGGAAACATGTATAAATTGAGGAATGTGCGCTGCAATCTTTTGCCTGGTAAATCTTCCCAGTTACTGGGCATCAAAAGTACTCAAAAAATCCGTGAATTTAAATTTCCATCTCCATGTATGTCACAGCATGTTAGCCATCTTTTAAAGAAATCAAAGGGGAAAAAAACCAAACCAAAACACAAAAAAAACAAACTAAAGGGCTTGCCTTATCATGCAACACACTTTGACAGAAATGAAAAATATAAACGTATTGCTTTCATTACATTCCTATCCTTAACTAGACTCATCTGCTGCAAATTGAATTGAGACAGTCATCACTTAGGGCACTAGTTGCTATTTGTGACCACTACTTTTCAGATACCCCATGCTTAAAATACTGTCAGGATTAATTTTGTCAGTCAAGAAGTTCAAACCAATCCACATATTCTTGAATTTGGAAACTGTCTAAAAGAAGGGGGAAAAGTTTCTTCCTATAATTCACTTGCATATCTGCTCCTCTTATCCCCAACATGTTATAAGAGAACTGTAGGTAGTATAGAAAAGAGCAGAAAAAAAATATCAAACGGATGGAAGACTCCATGGAAATAGGAGAACTGAGAGGAGATGTAGAAAAGCACTATAAAATCATTGTGGGCAAAGAAGAAGTGTCAAGAGACTTGTCTGTTGTTTTTTTCCCTCACAAAAATGTATGTTTAAAGGTGGCAAAGTCTCACCAAATAAAAGGAAAATATTTTTTTGACTGAGCAGTTAAGCACTGGAACTCTTTGGTGCAAGTGTCACACAGCAAACTGAAGGCAGTACTTCCAGAAAAATAGAGCCATTGGTACCCTAAGTCTTACACTGTTTCTTCATCTATTACATATGTGCAAGAAAAACTGTAAACTACAAATGAGTATTATTCTGCTGAAATCTCAGAATGAATCTTGATTGCTGAAGACAAAAACAAATTACTGTAAAAATATGGCTGTGCATGTGCCTATCTATGAAGTCCTCCTGCTCATGTTGAATGAAAGTCATGCAGTGAAATTGTGAGAGTGTGGATTCAAAAATACAGGCTGATTTGGTTATATGAGTTTTCTTGTCCCTGCATAACTGGAAAGGGCTCTTGCAGTACAAGTTTGATAAAGGGTAATGAGACATGACTCTGGCAGTTACTTGCCAGTGTGGCAAACTGAGTCATCACATGTACCACTCCAGTCTCAGGACTCCAGGCTCTGTACTGCAGTCAGCACTGGAGACGCTGAACCTGGGTGCCTTTATGGAGCAGTGGGATAGGAAAGGGGAAAAAGATGCCCCTGCTAAGAGCAACCATACATGAGGTGCCATCTCCTTCAGCACCTTCCCCAAAACGTGCCTCTGTGTGGTGCCAGACTCAGCAACTTGCCTTCCTATCCACGGTGTTCTTCCTCCCTCAGGAGTAGCGGTGTGACTAAGGAAATGGCAGTAAATAAGCAGGTGGTTTTCTGAACACTGGGTAGAAAATGGACAAGACATTACTGTAATTTTTCAATACCACTTCAAAGGAGAGAGATTAAGACTGACAGATATTCAATCTTAATGTTTAAGTGCAGCCTGTGGCTTTTCTGGGGATTAGTATAAATATTTGATTATAACATGTTAACAAACATGAATGCCAGTGTTTTTAAAGAGCAATAATTCATGTCTCTATTTCCTAGCTATATCCTGATAGGAAAAATTATTTTGCAGTTGGTGGAGAGTTATGTCAAGATAAAATCATACAGCTCTTTGTAGCAAAAAAGTGTTAAGCATTCAGAAGCATAAAAAAATATACACTTCCTATGTCTCACATACGTGCTAATTTTATTTATACACAGTATAGGCAAATATTTTACGACAACCCATGTCTGGGCAAAGTGATACACATTTTATTAAATCAAGACACATATTAGTTTAATATTTTTACTACTAAACGTCTGAGTAGATTTCATATTAAACTGTCTGTATCTGTATTTGAATGTGTAATTAGCCCCAAGCCTATTTCTGTTTCCACATTTAGTTGTTAAAAAATGCAGGTTATAATGACAATACTTGCTTTAAAAGATCTAGGAAAATAGTTGTGGTGTCAGTTCCTATAGAGATTACAAAAAGTAGTTGTCTGAAGGATAAAATTTTGCTTAAAGTCTTTTCAGTTCTGCCTCTTATCTAGTAGTCACAGTTATGCTGAATGCCCCACTATTTTTTCATCAGGGAGCAGATAATAATTCAAAAGCCCCAGCCAAAACACACTCTTTGAAAAGATCTTATGAAATAATTTCTCCTTGCAAATCCATAAAAATCGCCTCAGACTCCTTATCAATAGAAAGGCTTAAAGAGAATGCAGAAGTCATTGAATTATGATGTGATTTTTTAAAATGAAATTCCACTCCTGCTGGGATGTTCCCTGCAGATTTTCCATATTTCAGCATGGGAAAGGTTTGATGCTTTCCTGCCGGTGCCAAGAGTTAATTGAAAACATTTCAGGATAAATTAAACTTGGGGGCCAGCACTCCCATTCCTTCATTATTCTTAACAATAACAGAGGAGCAATACAATTATTAATAGGCATATTGTATCCTCTTAAAGTGGCAGTGTGTTTCTGAAACTGTGTCTTTCACATTCCTTTTCTTAAGCAAATCTGAAACAAATGGAAGAACACAAATCTCAGGAGAAAAGCAAGCCTGGCTGGTATATTATACTCTTAATCATGTTTTCACCACAGTGAGCATTTTGCTGTTGATGAATACAGGTAGTTACTTGTCAATTAAAAAAAAATTAAAAACAATTATTTTGACTAGTATTTCCTGAAAGATTCTATGCTTAGAGTCTCAGCACTGATGTGATATTAAGTTATTTTCTTTGAAGGTGTGCATATCTTCAGAGCTATTTAAGGAAATACAGAAAAGTGAACTGCAATTTTTAATAAAACTCCCATTGTTTTAAAGATTACATCAGTTTTGACATCACATATCCTTCTTAGGATTTATGATTTTAGCATACTGAATCTGAAATAATGGCAAATTTTCTCCAGAATATATTAGATTGTCTTCCTGGCCCACGGCTACTTATATGTTACCTCCCAAGGTAAACAACTTCTATTATAACATTGCAAAAAAATACTATTTTAATTTTCATTACTTTCTTCTGAACTAGAATCTTGACACATTCACTGCAATTTTGTCAGTATTTTGTCAACTTAAATATTGAAATTTGTAAAAGTTATAAATAGTCAGGGAAGCATTTCCAAAGTAACCTTGTGTTTTCACTTATTAAAATCACTGAGAAACAAGGAATCAGAGCAAAAGGTTTACCATTATTCTCTCCAAATTTTAAGGCAAAGTTCTGAATGCATTTTTATCTGTTCTTCACACTACTCCCCCCAAAACAGACAAGACAAAATATAAAGCAGCTGTAGTTGTCTGCAGAACTATTTTGCCATAAAACTTGCCCACTGAAGGATCATAAAAATAGTTGAAACAGAAGCTAAAGGATTCCTATAGAGGACAATGAGTCAAGGCTATATTTGTACCATTTCAAAAGGAGGTATCTGACCTACAACATTTATTGCCATTTTTTAATAGATGTCCTGCCAGGAAAAGTCTACTATGGGGTCCCTGCCCACTTTGGCAGCAGACATGATACTTAGAACTTCCCTAGTGAAGAAATCTCTCCAGATAGACCTGAGGTAGTTTAACCATCTTTCTGCACTCTGTCTCCTCACAGAGAAGGACAGCAGCGGTAAAAGGGATTAAGGTTGGAAAATTTTTCCAAGCAGCAGTGCCCAAATGATGTAGCATTCCAGGAGACAACTGAAAGGCAGGTGTAGCTTAAAGTTGGTTTTATACCCTGGTACAAGGGTAGCTCATGGGTAGAATAAAGTCCAAGGTTAGGAACAATTTCTGCCTCTGCTATCCCTACTGAAAAACTGGAATATCTGATGTGTCAGAGCTACCAGTGTGCAACCATTGCCCTTGATTTCCATAGCACGCTGGACTTCAAATCTCAGCTGAAAGCACATTGCCACACAATGCTTTTGCTTCTTCTCATAAATTTAGCAAATCTTCCCTACCAAAATGTTTAAGATTGCTCCCAGGACTATCAAAAAAGCAGACTTCAGCTACCTTGTACATACAGCTTACAGGATGGAATGCCTCTTAATACAGAGGAATCACTTTGTTGCTACAGTTCTTTTCCTGGGCAAACCAGACAATATTCTGGAATTACCAAAGTGTTCCCAATGAGCTGTCACGAGTCAAAATTATGTTTTAATATCATGAGAGGGATTATACTCACACTCTGCATGCAGTCAGTATGTTCAAATATTTAGCCTAATGTTGCAAAAAATGAAATCATTTGAAGTTTGTACAGACCAAATGGGAAAAGGTTTCACAGTTCCTCAGATTTCCATACCTTTTTTATCTGCTGCTTTTCCAAACATGTCCTCTCCACTCTAGCTATAGCTTTCATGTAGTAATACATTCTTTAACACGTTCCAACACTCAGCTTTTCTGGCCAACTCTGTGCAACACTAGGTCAAAGCTAAGTATTAGTTGCCTGTCAATTCACATAACCTTATGTCTTCTCAACCATCATTTATGTAACTGAGTAATCTTCCGCTCTACGTACAGAAATAAAGCCATAGGCTAAATACTAAAATCAGTTACACTATGGCAAATTCAGACTGCCTCTAATGGAAGTCACTTATATGGAATTAAGCAAACACAACTACACATCATAAAAAGGTGAGATGTTTTGGACAAGCTACTTGTCACAAAAGTTCTTTCAGTCCTTTCTGTACAATACAGACTCCTATACTGCATTCACTTCCATGGTGTCAATTCCTGAGAGACACAGACCAAGACACACAACTGTACTTGACTTCCCCATGTTCTTTAGACTAATTTACAAACATATGGTGTATGCCTGAATAAAATAATAAGAAAAAACAAAAAAGTAGGCTATCATTAGAGTTTCTGTGGATTGCTGCTTTACTACCTACTGTAAACCACCTTTACATGACATCCAAAGTGTTTTAATGAGTTTAGAAGTACACTGAAGCTCCTGAAAAGAAATTACATGAGATAACAAGAGATACATCACAACCAAGTACTTACTATGATGGCACTTTTTTTCCCCACAATCTAAAAACCATTTTGTGATTTCATTCTATGTCAGAGTGCAACGGGATTTTAGAAGACAGGCAAGTAACCTGGCAGGTAAGTTTCCAGATTTAGGTGACATCACACTAAAATTACAAAGGTAATGCCTACAATAGCACTTGCTCAACTGCTACGACTGGTTGAAGTAGAAGGCTTAGTGGCATTGCCAGTGGATGACATGAAACTGTAGTGGTCTTACTTAATTCTGCTTAAACCATCTAACCCCATGTATTTTTAAACAACGCAAACTAGCACAAGCCAAATACACACTCACACCATAAAGTAGTAGGTGATTGCATTATTTTAGTATTAGACATTATAAACAGATACAGCTTGATTTCAGTACTCAGAGAGTACTTCTCCAGCTTCTGAAGACAGGAAAGAAAATCCTCTTCAGAGCATAATATTCATCTTACTTTCACATTACTCTCCCCTTTCTGGCCCTGCCAACATTTCTAAAGCCAGTTACCTTTATTTCCCTCACTCCGTTATTTCAAATCTGTGTCAGCTAACCTCTTGATAATTATTTGCATCTTCTTTTGCCTTATTAGCAAGTACACTATCTGCTCATTCTCCAAACCTCTACACAATGGTCATCTCCTTTTCTCACCCTTTCTTCCTCTCACCCATTCAAAATGTCACTTTTGAAAGTGGATCTCTCTTTACACAGCCATGCCTTTGCTCTGTTTCACTTTGTTATGTATTTCTGGGTTGTCAGCACATCACACTTCACCTTTTGATTCATCTTACTGAACCTCAGTCTGTCTATTTCCTTTCTCCTTCCCCTCTTGGACTTATGTCCAAAGTATAGTTTAAGCAATACGTCACTGTGTGTTCACAAAAATCTCTCTTCATGTACATTCACCTTCTACTATAATACCCACTTGGCCCATAATAAATTCAAAAAAGGTTTTTTTGTCAATGACTATTTTTATTTTGGGTGCCAAATGCTGATCACTAGCAGTAGCTGCATAAATCAGCCCTCTTTATTGTTTTATTTTTATGCCCTTCAGTTACATTTGCACTGCCTGAGTTTTAGAGGTAAATATCCAAAATATTAGCTGAAAGCTTCCTCAGAAAGCAAATCTTTCCCACATCCTTCCCTGCAGCTCCCCTTTAAGAGGTGTCAGCATGGCTGAGAGAATGAAGTGGCTCCACATTGTTTGCCTGAACTATTATGTGTTTAACATTTCCATAACAAAAGTGCCACTCGACTTCTCCCGATTAATGCAGCTCGAGGGCTCTTGTCCTCCTTTAATAAAACATTGTTGAAATCATTTATTTAGAGCCCTTGGTTACTAGTGGGAGAATGACCATCTTTGTGCCAAAATATAGTGTATACAGTCCACTATTTTGTAGTAGATCATTCTGTTATTTAAGAAATTCATTAAATGGATGTCTTAGAAAGAATTTATGCTAATAACGCATTACTTATGTCATTCAGACAGTCAATGTGAGTCTTTTCGACTGTCTACCACAGCCACTGCCTCAAGTAAAATACAGTATCTTTCGATTTTACTGCTCACAAAACTGTATCAGACTTGAAATCTCGGGGAGAAGCACTGCCCCTTCCCATTTGAAAACGGTTTCTGTTTCCTGAGGACTGGAAATGGGTATGTAGTCACAGGCAGTGTGGTAGTGTGTGATGTTATTACTGAACAGGAAAAAAATCGATCGAAAGTCTGAATTTGTTTTAGTGACATTGATGGTGCAGGGCAACTCAGTCACTCAAGCAGTGTTTTCCATGAATCAGCTGGTAATGATCTTGTGTTCCACTACTTTTCATACCTGCATCTTGGCTCTTTTGGAGTTCCTCTCACCCTCCTCTAGTGCACTCAGAAGAAAAAACAAACCAGAAATCAAGTATTGGTTTTGCATTGTAGTGAGGTGATATTTCTTGTTCGGCAGCTGCAAAGTTGTCTGCAGTCACCTTTGCAGCCCCACCATGGATACACTCTATAGATGCATGCCTGCAGTGAGAGATTTCATAGGCTAAGAGCACTTAGGAGGAGTGGAGAGGAGATTGTAACTAAAAGCCATCATGTTTTCCAATGTGACAGTGAAAGCCCTGGCCAAGCAAGAGCTTTGCTTTCCCTCACTGTAAGGCTTCCTTTCGTAACAATTTTGAAAGTTGAGGTATGCCTGCCTGCATACACTGGTATATATTGTTAAAAATAAACAGAGACCTTACTTTATGTCCATTGTGATTCTACACAAAAGCTTTGCTGTGTGCTTGGGTGATCAGTGAAGCTTGAATCTCCCTCTATTTACTGTATGGTCACTGTCAGTTCAATGAACTGCCTCCTTGTTCTCCACCATTGTCCCACACTCCTTTAAACATTTGTCACTGAAGTGCCTCCAAAGACAAATAAACTGTCACCAATAATTCAAACCTGGTAACTGGGAATAAAAAGGGAGCAGAATTTACTGGATTATTTTGCATGAAATGGTGGATAGCTTGTTCTCCCCCTGGAAGAGACTGACTGGATAGGACCTTAGCAAGGAGCACTTCCAAATATCCACACAAATGAGAGAACTTCCTTCCTATGGAAAATCTCCCTCTGACAGGGAAAGTGAAGTCTGTTCCTCACTTAAAGCTGCCCTTGCTACATCTCTTGACATTTCAAGAATTTCTATTTGTCTCAAAATCAAGCAAAAGAAATATGAATTTGATGGACATCAACATCTGCACAGGCTTTGTAGGCTGGGACACATACCAATGCAGGGAGCCATTCTTCCTGGAAACCGTGCTTAGTCCAACAACACAAAAAACTCCAGAGAGTTATCTCCTTATGGGGAGGAACTGATAGGATATAATTAGTTCAAGTGTATTAATTGTACAGTTATTTAAATTAAAACATTCCACTTTCTGTGGGGAAGGAAGCATACAGATGAGTTCTCCCTGCCTAGTAGTGCTCAATGTTATTTTACTCAAGACAGATGCTTTTGACAGGAGCCCATAAAGTCAAGTCTTGAGTTTATTGTAGCAATAAATTCTTATTCCTTTTCCAGTGCTAATGTCTTTACTCCTAACTGAAGAAAACTAAAGGCTGGGACTTAATTTAGCTGGGACTTAATTTTTCATCAAAGAGTTGTATAGTCCTTATGGGAGCTAACTGTTGACAAACTCAAAGTATGTTTCTGAGCATCTCCTGAAGAACTGGAGAAAATATTTAAGATCATCCATATGTAACTGTGAACTCAGCACTCCGTAAAGAAAGTTGACTCTACTTACAAGTCTCACCCCACTATTCTATCCTATTCCCGAAGAAACATTTCCAGCTTTGTTTTAGCAATAAGCTTACTCAACTGTTGAGATTACTTTAAATATGAACCTCAGGTCACAGCCGTGCACCGTGCTCATACACTCATTTGGTATCACAACTATTTGGGGGTTGGTTATGTGGATGCACACACGTCTGTGAGTTTATCGCTGGTCAACCTAATAAAATTCACCGCCTAAACCAATAAAGAATTAATCTGCCATTGAAATAACTAACCCAGAAGCAGGGATTTCCAATTTTATTGATTTATACAACAGACAGATGTGGATTTGTCCTCTGCTGAGACCTGGTAAGAGGAAATAGACACTATTTTGCTAATCTGTTGCCCCCTCAGTCAAAGTTTATTTGTGCTAGCTTTTAAACTTCTGACTTGTCTTCCAACTACGGCATTTACAATGAAAAGCTTTAAATAAACACCATGAACAGAAGATAAATAAACTTGCCCCTACCCCTCCCTCCTTTTTTTTATATATATTTTTTGAGTGCCTAGCTCCTTGCAGTCCAAAGTCAAATCCCTAGAGGACTGAGCTCTCTCTTTTGTGTTAATGTTTAAAAGATTTTCCAATGTTGGAGTTTATTCCTACCGCAAACATTTCTATTTACAAGGTCAAGTGTATCCGCACTCAACACAGCTTAAGAGTGTAATTATTTATCTAAGGGCATTTGAGTGTAGATCAGTAGCTCTGGCAGCAAACCAGGCTTGAGCACGATGCAAAGCAACTCCTAAGGACAGTATTACACATGATCTAGTAATTGCTGATTCCTCCGCTGTGTTTACTTTTGCATTCTTCGCTGTGGGAGAAGGCAGGCTGAATGGCCAACTTTCATGGGTTTTGAGGCAGCCCCCTTGACGTGCGCGCCGTTGCTTTGTTTGAAATGCTTGCCACCTCCATCTGATGCATTTGTCACCGTTTACTTGTTTGCACGCCTAGGAGCACTTCTAAGAATGTCAGTGGCAGCAACGTGCCTCCACTTCACAGAAAGCACAGCACACTAGTAATTCCACATACATACAGGAGAAGCGTCCTTGAATTGCTTCACCCTCTTCTGCCACTGCCAAGTTGCCATGCCAACGCATTCTTAAATCAACCACTCTTTTAAAGTAGTACTTTCAAAGCTGTATTTACTTCTTGCATGTAATTATTAATTAAAGTAAGAATAGCAGTAATTTACATATATGTAAAGTATTACAGGCAGACAGAAAATTTTGTGGTTTTGGTTTTGGTTTGTAATTCTGTGGTTCGCTCCCTCCCCCCCTCCAACCGAGGGTGCTGAGAGTTCAAGTGTCCCTGGAAAACATTTTCACTACATCCATTATTTAAAGCTCTTTCTTTACTAATTTACACATTTAGAAAATACAAAAAAGCCATACATATTTAAAACACAGGCCTTTTTTATGCCTTCTATAAAAATACAAAGTTTAAGGCAGCTCAGAAATGCGTTTATACAATTCGACAACGTTCATACAGTCTCTCCAAGTAAGAAAGTTAACTTCCACTCTATAAAATACACTGTACATTTGATGTTCTAGAGAATACTTCACTGAATCACTGCTGCTGGTATCCCTTTAAACATAAAATGAATACTGTACCTTTCCAGAAATGAATAGCAAATGCAATTACCTGGAAAATAGGATGTGGTTTTAAACTTTTATTATTATTCTTTAAATAAATTATCCCCAAAGCATACAATTTATAAAATTCTATATACAAAGAAGAGCAACTGGTAACAAATCCCAGTTTTAAATACATTTTTTTTTTAATATAAGATTTACCAGAGGTCAGCACCCTGATATGAGAGACAATATAACTTTTCAGGATATTTGTATATACACGTTCTCGAGTTTAAAAGTGTCTTTTAAAGATGGCAGTGCAGAGCTCTTTTAAAACAAAAGTTGCATTGTTCAGTACAGCCAACAACTCCGTGTCGCTAGGCTAAGGTGAACGAGAGGCTGCTGGCATGCTTTTGTTCTAGAGAAGATGTGTGTGCAAGAGGGAGTACTGTAAACCACAGAATTCACTCAAGTCTGCTATTTCCTTAGATTTAATTAACGGCAGATGCCACGTAACACCGGTTCAGGCACCACTGCATCACAGCGAGACTCAGCGACTGATAACCAGGTTGTTGACTAACCAATACGGCAATAGCTGTGGCAGCAGGTTTGGATAGCTCGACTCCTTCTAACCTTCATCTCAAAATGCTTAAAAAATATCCCCTATGAGCTCGCCATCACTCCCAGTTTCTCCGGGGGCGGCTGGCGGCAGCGGGCAGCCCACCGCGGCCCCGCAGCAGTCTCTGGTAGCTCGCCCTGCTGACTCCAAGGCAGGGCAGCAGGAATTGCATAGTGCACACTCGAGACCCGCACTCGCACAACGAGCGGCCCGCGCCCGCTCCGCTCCGGCCGCCGCCGCTTCGCCGGGCCAAGGCTGCCCGGGGAGGCGAGGCCAGGCCCGGCCCAGGGAGGGGTGCGGGCGGGTGCTGCGGGCAGCAGCGGGGGCAGGGGGTGCAGACGCCCTGGCGGAGCCGCGGGAGCAGCAGCGAGGCGGGAGCAGCAGCGAGGCGGGCGGGAGGACAACGACGCCCGCTGTAACAGCTGGAGAAGTAACGGTCGGAGCGTTTAAAACGGCATGGCCCGGAGGGGCCGGGCCCCCAGCGCCGCGGGCGGGCCCGCCAGGAGGCCAGCGGCGGCCGGCACCGAGGGCCGGGCCCGGCCCGGCGAAGGGGGAAGGAAGGAAGGAAACAAGGAGGGAGAAGCGCTAGAGCCGCTGCAGCAGCGGCAAGATGGAGGCCAGCAGCGGCCAAGCCGCGGCGGCGGGCCGGCCGGCGCTACCCCTCTGCACGGGGAAGCCGGGCTCAGAGCCCGCATTGTCCTCCACGTCGTCCCTCCCCCTCTGGCTCGGCTCCTCGTCGTAGTCCTCGTCGTAGTACTCCTCCAGGCCGCTGTCCGAGCCGCCGCTGCTGCCGGCGCCGTTGCCGCCCATGTCCGCGCCGAAGCAGAGGCGGGCCATGTTCTCCTTGACCGACTCGCAGATGGGCCGCTCCAGCCCGTCGCAGACGCAGTCGTTCAGCAGCACGGCCTTAGGCACGGCCAGCATGTCCTCGATGACGGCGCGGCACTCGGGCGTGCAGCGCAGGCCGTTGAACAGCTTCCCGCAGTAGGTCATGTAGCGGTTGAGAGCCAGGCTGCAGCGGCTGTCCCAGTCGCAGCGCCGCCGCGCCTCCGTGCAGCCCATGATGCCGGGGCCCGGGCCGCCGGCCGCCGGGCTGCTGGTGCGGGGCAGGCAGGGCTCGATGGCGTGCTTGGTGGCGCGGCAGTTCTCGTCCTGCGCGCAGTCGCAGTCCTCCAGCGCCGGGCCGCGCCGGGTGTGGTTGAGCTGGATGAGGGCCGCGATGCAGTGGCTGGGGCATCGCCGCCTGGAGGAGGCAGCGGAGCCTGCAGCGGCCGCCGGCCCGTCCCCGCCGCCTCCCGCCGGCGGCTGCTGCAGGAGCACCGGCGCGCACGCCTCGGCGTACTGGTTGTAAGCGTAGCTGCAGTCGGCCTCCCCCTGGCAAGCCAGCACCGCCTGCCAGCAGATCAGCCGCCGGCCCTGCACCAGCGAGCCCCACGACGGCCACACGGCGCCCAGCGCCGCTGCCAGCCACAGCCAGACGGCCGGCCGCGGCCAGCGGCCCCCAGCGCCGCCTCCGTGCCGAGCGGGCGAGGAGGCCACCATCGCGGGCGGCGGCGGCGTCTGCTGCTGCAGGCGAGCGGGGGAGAGGCGCTGGTAGACGATGAGGAAGAGGAGGAGAAGGAGCTGCCGCCTGTGGAAAAGTTTGCAAAACTCCTGCCGGCCGTGTACATGAGGTCTCCTCGCATCAATCCGCGTCGGCTCCGGGGCCCTCCAGCCCCCCGTAGCTGCAACCGGCAGGGTCGCGGTACGAAGCAGGCGCCCGGGGCCGTCCCGTGCCCCCCACCCTGCTCCTGGCTTGGCGACGGCGGCGAAGGCGCCCGGAGAGGTGGGAAGAATCAGTGCAAACGGGGGCTCGGAGGAGAGCGGCTTCGGAGCACGCTGAGGAACTTGCAGGCTGCGCCGGGAGAGGTCATGGTGCCGTCCTTCCTCCTAATGCAGTTCCGTTTATTATTATTTTTTTAATTATTATTTTTTTTTTGCATAAAATAAACGGCCAGTTGGTGCTGCCGCCTCCTCGGGAGCTTTTAACTCTCCGCTGGCGGCATCTCTGAACATGCCAGCCACTCCGATCCCGTTCACAGTCCCAGCTCCGCTTGCTCCCTCTCGGTACTGGTTGCTCTTTCGGGTGGCGTGGAGAAGAAATGTCTCTCTCCGCTAAAAAGAAGATAGCACAGGGAAAGGAGAAGAGGCAGCCTTCTGGGTCTGTTTCTCTCCGGGCGACTGATGCTGCTTCTGTTGTCAACAAGCCCTGCAAGCTGCTCTGCTGATCTGTCTGTAGATCTTTTTTTCCTTTGCAAGGCTTTAAATAAAAAAGTGCTCTCCGAGCAGCAGCAACGTGCTCTGATTAGGCGTCATTATGCATGCATGGAAAAGCAAACAAACAAAAAAAAAACAAAAAAAAAAAAGAAAAGAAAAAAAAAAGCAGCGCTTCTTCTTTTACATATCCTCCCAGCCTGCGCTCTCTCGCTCTCTTTCTCCTTTTCTCCACTTTTTTTTCCCTTCGCTCGGCCCCCTTACCCTGACTCGCCACTTGCCATTGGTCCATCCTGTTGAAACTTTTTTTTCCCCTCCTCTTTTTACGATCTGCTGGAGGGAGGGAAGGAGAGATGGGGGCAGGAGCGCAGCTCACATTCAAAGCTTGAAAGGAAAGGCTTAAGGAGAGTGACAGCCCCCCGAGGAGCCCCTCCTCCCGTTAAGGCGGCGCGGCGGCGGCGCGATGGGCGCCACGGAGCTGGCCGGGCGGCTGCGGGGTCTCCAGCAGCCCCGTCCCGCTGCCGAGGCAGAAGGGCAGGCGGCGTAGGTCTGTCTGCCTGCTGCTTGTGCAGGCGTGTACAGGCAGGGGGAAAAGGAGGAGAGGAGAATAAAGAAGGAAAGGAAAGGAAAGGAAAGGAAAGGAAAGGAAAGGAAAGGAAAGGAAAGGAAAGGAAAGGAAAGGAAAGGAAAGGAAAGGAAAGGAAAGGAAAGGAAAGGAAAAAGAGGGAAAAGGAAAAAGAGGGAAAAGAAAAAGGAAAAATCACTAGCCTGAGTCGTGTGAATCCAAACTTGCCACTGATTCAAGTGAGGGCAGAGCCGCTTTCCGAAAAGTAGGCAGGAGTATGCTTAATATGGGATCGACTTTGTTCTTAATGAAATCTAAACTGGTTTCACTGTGTTAGTACCCTCAGGAAGAGCAAAGCTAACTCAGTGGTGTACTGCGACCATGTAAGTACTGTTTTGCTTTGCCTTCAGTATTGCAACTTTCCACTTACCCCATCTCCCACCGATTTTGATCTCATTCAGCTCAGCTTCTCGCCTGGGGTTTTTGTGCACAGGTTTAAGACACTGACCTATGAGGATGCCTGTTATGTATACCGGTACACAGTAGATACCAGTATAATTGTTTGATACTTCAGTAAGATCCGCCAACTAGTAAAAAGTTATTTACAATCTGTTAGTAAGAGGATGAAATGTGTTTTAATTGAAATAAAAGTACCGTGCTGACGTCCTGTCTTCCTGTTACACTCTCCCTTCTCTTTGCTTTGCTTATGAGGAAGTAGACCCAAAAATACAAATACTAAGGTACAATGAGACGAGCAGAACAAAGTAAATAGAGGTGCATTTACACATTGCCTTTCATTTCAGTGCTACCTTAATTCCAGAACAGCATCTTCTCCAACCACAAGGGGCATCGGTATCTGCTGCCTGTCAAAACTGGCGGTTTTTTTTTCATCCTGAGACTATCAACTCCATCTGTCACAAAAACTAGGACTAAATCATTTTTCCAGAAAGTCGGGGATCTTGGGGCCCCTGTATGGACTATGCAGTGTGGACTGATGTCTGTCTGAAAGTGCATGGAAGATGGAATGGTGGTGTGGTGTGGGAGTCAGTATGATTGATGTGTTGAGAAGCATTCATAAGGATCTGTTCCACTGCCATGAGTTTTACAAGCTGCTGGTGTTTCTCCTTCAGTACAGTTTTGCCTCTTCTGGTGCAAAACTGGGTTTGTGTTTTCAGATCTCTGAAAACTGCATTCAGAAACCCTGCCTTCATCCACCTTGTTTAGAGTGGTTTCCTTTCATTCTTGTTTAGTAGTGTTACTAAAAATGCCAGATGCCATTCCGGCAGGACGCAGTGAATACACGTTGCTATCTCCACTGCGCTCCTTCATGCATTAGTTCGCAGCCCTATTCACTGTTGGTAACACTGTTGCTGTTGGCAGTCATCTTGTTTGGGGTGGGTGAGTTGGGAACACATTGCAGGTGCTGTACAAAGTGGTGTGGCATTGCTGCGGAACCCAGTCCATGCTGGTGCATCTGGAGAAAAGGGAGCCTGCATACCGGGATGCTTCAGGCGTAGAAAGTCTGAGGGAAGAGGTTGCAATGGGGCAGGATTACGTCTTGGCATGGGACAGAGGCCTCCTGAGCTTCCCCAGCAAAGGAGAGCAGGAATGGCTGTCTCTCTGCTCCAGTGGGGCTGTCTTCTGCGGACAGCTGGGGAATGAGCTCTGCCCGATCGCAGTTCCTGCCTTCATCTGCAGAATCCACAGAATCCGTCCAGCTCGGCTGTCCTTCGTTTCTGGAGCGGAGAGCAGGCTGTTTACTTTGTGAGGAACGGCAGCAGCTGAACTTCGAACCTCCCAGGAGGGGGAGCAGGGGAGCCTTCCCTGCCGGCCTTGCACCCACGCGTGGCTGGGAAGAGGCTGCTGTGATGCTGCCTGAGCACGAGGAGGATCAGGGCGTGGTCCCATAGTGCTGACAGGATTCCTTGGCTGGGGACACTGCTCATTTTGCCTGCTGGTCTGAAAAACAGGGCACGGCATGAAGCATTGTGTCATTCATAGGCAAAGATTTTCACATACACCTTTTGGTTAAAGAAATGCAAGTTTCATACACTAATAATGATAATGGAAATGTTGAAGCTTGTAATTTGGAATTATCTTTGGTATCATGTAACTTACACAAATCATAATAGAAAATAGCTGGGCTCTTCACACCTTTTAGCTATGTAGAATATGGTCATCTACATCCAGTATTATGTATCTTTTATCAATAAATTAGCATCTTAAAATGGTTTAAAACACACTGGTCTGTCTTTAGTTAATGAGCATTTGTATTCTGTACATATTTGTAACTGCTATTTTGGATAAGGATTTTGGGACTCAGTGCTCTCTTGGAGGAAGGAAATCTTTCCTTGTGTGAACTAGACCTAGGCAAATAACTCTGTGGCCCCTCTTCGATACAGGTTTTCTAACAACAGAAATGTTGTTGTCAAGTTCAGCCTTTCAGTTTTCAGAGTAGCTTTAAAAGTAGTGAGGAAGGCAACTCCTGCTCTTTTTCATAAAGCACCATATAGGAAAGTACATCCCATGACAGGACAGTAAAATAAGGTCTGATAGCTTTCCTAATTCCCACATTTGCTACTTTTTGGTTTGCTATCCTTTCCTGTCTTAGCAGTAAGTTTTGTTCTTTACAATAGCTCTGCAAGTTATTATAGAGTAGCAGTCTTCCATCACTAGAGGTCATTTTCACAGTCAGGAAAGCTAGTATTTATCTAATCTGGATTTATTATGAAGACTCCTGGGCACCTTTTTGTTTAATTCTGACATCTTTTCCCCCTTTTATTTTCAGGATCTCCTTTCTGACTCACATTTTCTTTAATTCTTTCTCTGACCTGTTTTACACTGAGAGTGTTGATATACACAAAAAGAGTTTACCTTAAAATTTAGTATTCACCTTCAAGTATAATTAAAAATGCATGGCCTATATATGTGGTTAATTCCTCGTGATTTCTAAGCACATTTCTTTTACTGGATTATATTGCTTTTTCTACATGTCAAGAGATTTACAACTGCTCTTAAAAATGCCTGACAGGAGTCCTGTGAATTAATTTGCTGATAAAACTTCAGTCTGTGCATCCGGTAATATCTTAGTATGTGCCTGACAGAGCTACACATTGACAAAGCCTTTTTTTTTTCTTCTTGAAGAAGAGAGAGAATTCTCTACTAATAGAGGATTTCACCTGCCAGTGAAAGGTCACCACTTGCCAAGCTCTGTTCTTAGAACCTTCGTATTACTGTGCATGGGGGTCATGGGAGGCAGTAGGAGTCCTACTCAAGCACCAGTGTTCATTCTGTAGAAATGGCCCAGGAAGGTGTCACTCACAGTACCCTGCGCAAATGACTGAATGTCGACATGTGCGTACTGCTGAGTTCTTGGATTTGATGTACCCTTAGAGACCCATAAATAATGACTTCTGTACTCTAAAGTTACAAAAGAAAAACCTGGTGACTTACCAGAGTCTCAGCACAAACTGGAGAGAGACTGGGGATGGCAGGAGGGAGGGGGCAAATTAATATAATGCTTTCCCAAGTGGTGTCAGTTTCAATGGAGAAGGGCATCTAAATTAGGTTCTTGGTCCACATCTGGAGTAGTTTATCTTTTTATTGACTGTACAGGGCTATTTGAGATATTGGTGTCCTAAGTTAGCCACCTAAATTAGATGTGAATACTCCCCCAAACAGTAATTTATTCACTAGAATGTGCGGGGCTTTCTAGTGTGAGCACTCCTCCTCTTTCTTGCTTTAGTCAGAAAGAAAAATAATAAACAAGGATGATAGTAAGTAATTGCACTGATTGACAGTCACCCCATTGAGCTGAAGCCCTTAGCTGTTGAGACTACTGCACTTCATGCTGTAGGATCAGTTAGACATTGTTACATTGGCTTTACCTTTTTAAGGTTATCTTTGCCAGTGTAAAGTCTCATGAACACTACTGAGAGCATTCAACACCTGGCCTTCAGGCCAATTATTTTCAATTGATTGAATATTCTAAGATTTACACGTTCCAGAACAGGTTGCACATGTATACTTGTTCACCAATCAGCCTGGATGTCCTGTTGATAACTCTGTGATATTCATAGCCTTTTTCCACACAATGCATGCTTCAGACTGCCTGTGTGATTTGTTCATAGCATGGTTCTTGAGACTATGTGTTACATGCTCTGGGGTGTGATTTGGGAATGTCTGGAAGATCAAAGCACACTGATGTAGCACTGGAGGACTGTGTAGGGACTGTGTAGGATCATCAACTGTGTTGAGTCTTGAGTGTGCTACACTTGGAGGTGCTCCCTGGTTGCCTCACAAAAGAAAACCTGGAAATGAACTAACGTGTATGCTGGATGGAACTGGAGTGACTCAATTCATAAGCAACTGACTGTACTTCAGTTTCGGAGGTGCTATGGGAGCAGAGAATAAAAAGAATTGCTGATGGTCTTGTCTTACTACAGTGAGGGGACAGACATAAAAAATGTGGAGTGGGTCTGTTTGGAAGAGACTGAAACAGGATTATCATAGGTAATTTTGAAATATTAATTCTTTGAATCCTACAAATACAGTGCTGTAACAGCTGCATACATAGAAACCTAAAACAGTTTGGGTTGGAAGGGACCTTTAAAGGTCCTCAAGTCCAAACATTCTGCAGTGGGCAGGGCCACCTTCAACTAGATCAGGTTGCTCAAAGCCTTATCCGTGATGATCCTGAATGTTTCCACAGATGGGACATCTCGGGGCAACCTGTTCCAGGATTTCACCACCTTAATTGTAAAAAAAATCTTTCTAATATTTAGTCTAAATATACTCTCTTGTAGTTTAAAACCATCACCACTTCTATTGCTACAGGGTCTACTAAAATGTCTACCCCCTTTTTTCCTATAGATGTCCTTTAAGTATTGAAAGCCCTCAGTAAGGTCTTCCCAGAACCTTCTTTTCTCCAGGCGAAACAACCCCAGTTCTCTCAGCCTTTTCTGATGGAAGAGGTGTTCCATTCCTCTGATAATTTTTATGGACCTGTTCTGGACCTGCTCCAACAGATCCATGTGTTTCCTTTACCAAGGAATCCATAGCCAGATGCAATGCTTCAGGTGGGTTCTCACAACAGCAGAGTAAAGGTGCAGAATCACCACTCTTGACCTGCTGTTCACACTTCTTTCGATGTAGCCCAGGATATTATTTGCTTTCTGTGCTATGAGTGACATTGCTGGCTCCTGTCCAGCTTTTTATTCACCAGTACCCCCAAGTCCTCCTCAGGACTGCTCTCAATCCCTTCATCTCCCAGCCTGTATGGATCCCGAGGTTAATATGACCCAGATGCAAGACCTTGCCCTTGATTTTGTCAAACCTTGTGAGGTTCATGGGGACCCATTTCTTCAGTTTATCCAAGTCTCTCTGGATAGCATCCTGTCCATCAAGCATGTCATCTGGACACTTGCTGATGGTGCACTCAATCCCACTGTCTATTACATTGATAAAAATATTAAACAGCACTGGTCCTAGTACAGACCACTGAGGGACATCACTTATCATTGATGTCCGTCCAGACACTGACATGTTGACAACTACTCTATGAATATTACCATCCAAACAAATCCTAAGCCACCAAATAGTCCATCCATGAATTCAGTATTTTTCCAGTATCTGTCCAATTTAGTGAGAAGGGTATTGTAGGGGACAGAAGTCCAGATAAACAACATCCATAAACCTTCCCTTATCCACTGATGCAGTTACTCCAACGTAGAAGGCCACTAGGTTGTTCAGGCAAGATTTGCCCTTGGTAAAGCCATGCTGGCTGTGTTGTATCACCTTCCAGTCCTTCATGTGCCTTAGCATGGCATCTAGGAGGATGTCTTCCATGATCTTCCCAGGCACAGAGGTGAGGCTAACAGGTTGGTCATTCCTGGGCCCCTCCTTTCTACCCTTTCTAAAAATGGGTGCAAGGTTTCCCATTTTCCAGTCACTGAGAGCTTTACCTGACTGCCATGACTTTTCAAATATCATGGACAGTGGCTTGGCAACTACATCAGACAGTTCCCTCAGGACTCTGGGATGCATCTCATCAAGTAAGACACACTTAAGTATTTTCAGGTTCCTCAGGTGGCCACAAATCTGATCTCTTACAGAAGAAGGAAGGCTTCCCAGCCATGAGGTCCATCCCCTCGAGACAGTACATAAACTTGCCTCAAATATATTTTTAATTCACTGTCTCCTTTTCAATATGCCTTTTTAATTTATAATATTTACTTTAAAATTTAGTATCATTCTTATAAAGTTGAAGATTTTTTTTTTTAATATATTAAATAGTAAGTGTTGTTGAGAGCATCTACCCAGTGCATCCAGTACAGTAAACATGGAAATATTGCACAATACTTCGCTGGACTTCTGCTTTTTTGAACTCTGATCCAATCTAAACTACAAACTAGACCACACATGCTGTTAAAACAAATCTAAGGATAGAGTAGGACTCCAACCCTTTCTTGGCCCTGACAGAGGAAAAAGTGATTGTGAAGGCAACACAGTTCTGGTCATCTGTTAAGACAGTTAGAGAAAGGTTTTAAATAACTATGTTCAACAAAGATGAACGTAAACTGCACATGATGTCACTATGTCAAATCAACTTAAATCATCAGGCTATTATGGGAGTTCTTTGTTGGACATGTCAACATATACACACACAAAAGCCATTTGATGCTTTTTGTTTGATTGTTGACTTTGGTTTGTTGTTTATTTTCAGATTTTTCAAATGTTTACAAGCAGGTGTTCCCTGAAGCAGCTAATAGATTTGTGTTTCATTTTCTGGATGTGCTTTTTTAAAATTCATGTAATACAAGTTTGTAAGAAATAGGTAATACTGAGTTTTCCTGTATAAGAAGCATGAAGAAATTAGTAGCTTTGTGGGTAAGCAGAGTTCCATTCTATATAGTATGAAGGACAAAAATAAGAGTAGTTGTTTAATTTTTGTGGTTTCAGATTACACCAATACAAATATAAGATGTACTCTGGAAATGTAATACCTGATTTTTTCTCCCACTTCTACCCCAAAATTCCATTTTTTGTATTAGAATTTCAAGATGGCTGTAGTGAAACATGCCATTCAAAAGCATGTTCCCCATCTGTTAAGATTAGTAGGTATCCTTGATGTATCCTGTAATGGTATTTGCCTGAGGCCTTGTTTATATCCCAAAGTAACTGTGGTTAAAATAAAACTATCTTTCAAAACAATTTGTTTAAAGTAACAAAACTCTAATTCAACATAAATTTGGAGTTAGCAAACTGATTCTGAGTGTGTTTCAATAAGTCTCTTTAAGCACAGCTGGCTTCATATAATCAAGAAATGGTGATGTCTTTATTGAGTTGACCTGCTATAAGAGAGTGTCAGTCTTGTTTATTACACCTTCTTAAAAGTGTTTCATACTTCCATTGTACTAAAACAAAATGTGCATAGACTAAATAGTGTGCTAAACATGAAGTAGGCATGCAAATATTCAGAGTCCTGACCCAAATTACCAAATTCAGATAAATCAGTGTTACTCAATAAATAAACTACTTAGAGTATGCTTGGACAAGGATTTGCTCTGATTTAATTAGATATTTTAAAAGGCCATTCTAGATAATCAGTGCAACTTTTGGTATGGTCAGCAGCCTAACTTACCCTTAGTTCATTAGTTCATGTGCTTTATGTAGCAGAATTGAAGAATGAATTAGGATGGATTTTTATATGGAGAAAGATAGCTTGAATGATTAGCAGATTTTATTACAAGAACAGAGGCTACATTCATGCAGGTACATGCATGCATCTTCCTGTACTTCACCAAAGATTAAAAGATGTCAAAGCAGTTACTATTCTGCTCCATTCCTCTACTGTGCCCTTAGCTGTGGTATCTGAATGCCAAGATGAAAGAAAAATGTCTCTGTCTTCAAAGCTTAATTTGCAAAAGTGATTAATGATTCAGTTACTTCCATATTACGGGCATAGCTTGAGACATTTCCAGACAGCCTGATTTTCAAAGTATGTTGAGCACCTAACCTTTGAAAATTATGTTTTCTAATTTGATATTCGAAAAGGATAGCTTTGAAAATGTATCTGCTTTCTGCAGCTAACAAAAATTAAGGGCTTTAGAAATGATGGAGAAACACAGCCCATCATAAACTTGTCATTGTGCCAAGAATAAGCATTAAAATACTGAGGTAGGAGATGTCAGTAACAACACCGCATAATAACTGTGGTTTTCTTTTCAGGTTTAATATTGTGTTCAGGGCTTTGACACATCAAAATACATTCAGCCACCAGCCATTCTCAGACATGTTGCAAATTAGTATTTTGTTCTTCTTAACAAAGAGGAACCCTTCTTTGTGTGGATCATGGAGTTGAGCTATACTGATATCTTTCTGCTTGTCTGAGGTGACTGCTCTGTTAAAAATTCTCCAAAAGGGATGGATCAGATTAGGGAGACTGTAAAGAAGAGGCTAGAGTCCTTACTTTGGGGAAAGTGGTTAGCAACAGCAGTGCTCTGGAGATTTCCCAGACTCTGGGAACTGGGTTGTGTGCAGGCATCATGCTGCTGTCTGGAGCCAGACCTAATATCTGTGGCTGGATAGCTCAATCATGTCCAGAGGCTTACAAATATTAGAGATGGAAAGGAGGCTTTGGAACATTCTGCATCCCTGTTGCATCATTCTGCTGTCAGTGTGAGATTTGTCATTGTGTTAAATTTTCCAGTGGTTTATTTTAGCCTATTTTTAAATGTCCTAAGTGGTAAGTTAAGGGGTTTCTACCACTTTCTTTCAATGCATTTCTTTGTTTGGAAACATCTGCTACAACTGATGAAAATTTTTACCACCTTTAAAATACCATTGTGCATAGTGATATTTATTTTTCCCACCCAGGTAATTTTTGGTCAACAGTAATTCCTGTGGTATTCATAAGATTAATTATTAATTATTGGATAATTAGTTAGTAATTATACCCATGCTATTTCAGTTCATTATGCTGCAGGTGAAGCTGCTGTTTGTGTAGCATTGTCTAGTTGCTTTTATCTGATTTGTTAGCATTCAGACCTTAAGTAGGGCTAAAGCAGATTATGATTAGGATTTAGTGTAACACTATCACAAATATTCTTGTAAAATCCAGTCAATAGTATTTAAACTTGCTTCATTTTGCTCTTATATCAGTTTTATACATTCACCCCAGTGATCTACTTAGTACCTGTTTCTTCCTTTTGTTCACAGGCTTTACCCTATTCTGGATCCCTGCTCGTGCTTATGGGCTATGAGCTGTAAAAAATAGGCTTATAAATAGTGGAAAGGATATCCCCTAAATTAAGGTTAATGTCTTAGGAGAAAAAAAACCTTACAAATTTTTACCCTATTCTTACCTTCCACATTTGGCATTTGCTTCTTTAATTTAGGTGTAAAACAGAGCGAAATCCCTATTCTCTGCTTGCCTCTTTCTTAAGGCCCAAGTTGGAATAACTCCAGCAACAGTCTGAGTCAGGTTCACAGAACACTTATTTCATTGTATTTGTTTCATGCCAATGGGTAGATGCTATAGTGATGCTATAGAAATAAGGTTTTGCAGTACTTGCATAGTGCATCTTTTGGGTTTGCAAAGCTAGTCCTGCTTGAAAACTTTTTATTCTGTTTTCAAAGCTTATTTCTGTTGCATAGTTGTTTTTAACCTAAGCTTCACCAGTGTTATAAAACTGCTCTAGACATTGTCTTTTGACAGAAAAGTAGGATCATTAACTGATTGCTTGCTTCGGGTTAGCTGGGCATAGTGACTTCCATCATGTTATTTCTCCTCAACTGGAGTGAGTTGTCATACACTGAAAAGCTTAGCAGTGTGTCCTGATGTGGATAATCTGACACTGAAAGGTCATGAGTTTCCTCAAAGTGACATCAAAGGATCGTATATTCATGTAGGTAGTACCAGTGTCTTTTAATTTTTTTTCATCATTCTTTATTCCGTTGCAGAATGGTTGCCCCTTTGTGTTAGTATTTTTATACTTACTTTACCTATGCCTACATTATTTCCCTTACATTTTTTTCCTTACATTTTTCTCTCTCAGGCCTTTTTTTTTTTCATTGTGGTGGTTTTTTGTTTTGTTGTGTTGGGGTTTTTTGTGTTTTCTGTTTGTTTTTTTCTTTGTTTTGTTTGTTTGATTGTTTGGCGGGGGAGGGGTATTTGTTTGGTTTTGGTTTGGTTTGGTTTTTTTTCCTGATCTGTAGGAAAAAATAGCAGAGAAGAAGTCCTCTATTTGACCATACCTACTGATACTGCTATAGCCTCTCCAGTTGCCTTTTGCCAACTTTCTTGACTGAATTTCACTTTGCAAAAAGATTTGTCAAAGTAAAGCATTATACAAAGTCATACTTAAATGTATTTCTGTGAGAATGTGTATCAGGATGATTTGGGTGGCCATCTTTAAATCTTTCTGTGGATTTAGGAACTTCCCAGAGACCAGGACTTACCACCAGGTGGAAAATTGCAACCTGAATGGCACACTACTAATATTCGAGTCTTACAGCTCAGGTCAAAGCAAATAGTTCAGAGGAAGCCATAATCTGCTCGTGCGGTGTTTAGTGAATTATTAAAAAATGTAACAAAATAGAATTTTGCCTGCACATCATTAGAGAACAAAAAATGGGGCAAAACCTGTCAAACAAGAAGTTTGTTGTGAACGGTTCAGGCAGTGTTAGTCTTCTTTTAGCTGGAATGTGACCCTGTTAACCCTGAAGTGTGAGTTAGACCTTTGATGTTCAAAGGGATTCAGAACAGGCAGAGTTCATCCAGCCTGAGACAGAAGTGTCTGAGTGACTGATGCAAACTCTCCCTTTCAGATAAACCAGGCTTGGTTTGTAATCAGCCTAGAAACTGAGGACTAAATCTCCTCTTAGTAGAAAATCTTTCTCTTAGTAGAAAACTTTGGAGATCTGAGCAGAAGTGGCAAGATGTCTGTTCCTTTAAAAATAAATATATAAATAAACACAGGAAAGAAATAAAATGGAAGACAAATTGTACAGATAATAGGGAAGAGAAATTTCTCTTTACTTCTGTCTTCTCCCTTGTTTTTATATACGTAATTTTTAGATAATATTCAGTGTAACCTTAGTAATGTTTATATCTGCAGGATGTCCCTGAATGTGAGAATTCCCATTGGATAGGCACAGGTATGTAACAAGTAAGTTAATGTGCATAGACAGCACACCTGAAAAGGCACAGGTAGAATACAAGTTATATTTCTTCTGAAGCAGGTAGGCAAAGGGTACCAACTGGAGCATAGGAGGTTCCAGGTAAACCTGAGGAAATACTTCTTCACTGTGAGAGTGACAGAGCACTGGAACAGGATGCCCAGAGAGGTTGTGGAGTCTCCTTTGCTGGAGACATTCAAAACTCACCTGGACACGTTCCTGTGTGATGTGCTCTGGGTGATCCTGCTCTGGCAGGGGGGTTGAACTGAACGATCTTTCGAGTTTCCTTCCAACCCCTCAAATTCTGTGATTCTGTGATTTACGGCCATTGTGGACGAAAATTGGCCCTGGACACACAGCCAGCAAAGTTCTGTGTATCCTCTTTCCAGAACTTCAACTTAAGTGCTTAAAACTTGGCAGATTTAAGGTTGAAAGGCAGAGTCTGTATATATGGTCTATCTATGTCAGGAGAGATTTTCATGCAGAGAAACAATGTTAAATAGTGTTAAACAGATAAGGAAATCTGATGGAAATGGGATTTCTTCATGCAACATGCCCTGGAAACTCTTGTTTCCAGTGAGTTTTTCACCCCAGTGAGAAGGGGCAAACTCTTCTTTGCACTGGTAACGTGGTGAAAGCCCATTGCAGTTATGTCATGGCTGTTAGAACCATTGGCACCAATTGCATCAGCAAGCACTGTCCTGCATTTTTGCATCAATATTTCCCCAGGAAAGTAGAGCCATTTATGATGCCACTGCAAGTTTTCTTTGTTGTTCTCCCCATGTATAGAATTGGATTGTTTATGTCTGCCACAGAATTTTAAATAGGAATATATTAAAAAAAGGTAAATTCAGCAAATACAAATTATTATAAGTGCTTTGTATTCTACAAATGTATTCTGTTTTTCCCGAAAAAAAGTAAAATCATTGAGTTTTTGTGTTTTCTGCTACTCTTATCAGATGGCTTCTCTGTGGAATGAGCTAGTCCTGTTACAGAAACAAATTCTTGTGCTGGATATGGTCAAATGGAATAAGTTTTTGTGACAAAATTTTAATCTTGCTTTGCTGTAAATCATGAGAGAACGTACTGGTTTTCACCAGTGAGAATCCTTAACTGGACACTAGATCTCCAGTGATTACTTTGTAAAGTCAAAAATCATCTGTAATCACTTTTGAGGTCTCAGAGAAACCTGTCTATGTTTGGTTCTGTACTGATGTTTCTTTCCAGCTTTGCGTTTTATATAAGTATATAATTTACATAGTCATAACAGAATAACATGCTTGGGACACCTTTCATTTTTTGTCCTGTAGGAGGCCAATAAACAATTAGGGGTATTTTGCAACATGGTGATTGCTATTTTGCTATGTTTCATTAGGCACAAATCCACAAGTAACCTTTAGGAATTCCAGATGCCAGACTGAAGGTATTTTTGCAGCTGTTTTATGGGAGCTCATGGAAGTCTTGTTGCCTTTAAAGAAAAAAAAACACAAAACAAACAACAAAACAAAACAAAATCAAAACCAAAAAACAAACACCAAAAGAAAAAACAAAAACAACAAAACCTCTGTATCAGTCCTTTTGACACTCTTCTGTAAAGCAAGAAGTCTCATCTCCATTACTGTGCATTTTATGCCTATCCCTGTGGATAGTTCAAATATCAACTCTCTTGTAAAATATTTTTGCTATAGCTTCTTAGGAAGTGAATGCCTTTGATTAGGATATAATGTGCTCTAAAACACTTTGAATGGTTGTTCACTTAATAAAATATACCCTAAGGCAGTGCTATCTTCTAACTATTATATGGTGTTTCATGAGTCAACTTTTAAATTAAATTCCCTGCCATCTTTAGGTACTGAAGAACATCTTGAAAAAATCAAGCTACAAATAGTAACTGTTTTCTAAAGGTCCAAAGAAATTGTAAAGGGGGGTGGGAAAGTATTTTCTGAAAAGAAATATTCAGGAAGCCCTGCATATTTATATACTGATATCATCTTTAGACCTCCAGGGTGTTTCAGAGTACAGACAGCTACAGTTTTTAATAAAAATGTTTTCCAAACCAAATTTCATTTCTCATTTCATATATATATAAAATGATCAGTTTCCTGACTTATGCTTTTTGTTTGAGTTTTAACAGCTAATGTTTGGTCCTCTTCCAAAGCAATTTCTGTTTTTAAAAGTCCTAAGGCTTGGGATACAGATCTGCCAACAGCTGTTTGGAAAAACATATGCTAAATACTTGCCTACAAAGTAGTGGAAGGGGATGGACGGTTCCTTTGAAATTACCTCCATTCACATGACAGTAACTTAGCATGTATTAGCTGCTGAGATAATGCATGTTCTATACAACTATTTTAAAAATGCAGCTGGTTTACAGAGTATTAAGTCAGTGTGCAGATGTCTGTATTTGTTCATCTGCTCTGAGTGCTCTTTTTGGCGGTGCACCATTTTTTATCTTTACCAGGGTCTACCCGCACTGACTGCTCTTTCCATGATTATGAGATCTCATCTACCTGTTCAAGTGTTAGTCCCTCTCAGAATCAGTCCATTTACGTCTGTGCATTATATTGCTGTTGCTTGTTTTCTATGCCTGCCCTGGGACATAAAGAGGAACTGCCTCTGTTTGGTATATGGAGAGAACTGGGGGACCAGGTAATCCTTGAAATTAAGTATTGCCACAAACTTAACTAATGGACTCTGACAGTCAGCAAGTAGTCACACGGAGTGCAATGGGAAAGGACATCTTTCTCTTTATAAATAGTACAAAGGGCAGGTAGAAGGTGAGGGAACAAAGAATGTTAAGTCCTTGAATAACATCCAATGCAGAAAGATGGAGGCATAACCTGGTCTTGACCTTCAGTATCCTTCTATACACTAGCAAGCATGTGAGATAGAATATGAGACAAGATGCCAATGGAGTGGTAATGAACACTTTACAGCACTTTACAGCAACAGACTCATAGCACTTCGTCCCACAGCACATTGGTTCTCCTCTGAGAGGAAGCTAAATGTTGGAATTGCAAGTGGAAGAAGCCATGTGTTTCTGCATGGTCACAGGAGAGCTGCCCTCGTGCAGCTTAGTATCTAGCACTGTAGCTGACTAACACAATCAGAGGTGTAAAGTAATCATGCTATCATCATGGACAGAAGCATTTTATCTGTGTTGGCTGGATTCAGTAGCATCCAAAAAGACATGAGTTATAGGATGTCATGAATTGTGAGGGATTTGTGAGTTTGAATCCTGTCCCACACTGCCAGTTGTCTGTCTTCTACATTGCCCATTGCTCAGGCAAGATACCAGATAATATGGGGGCCCATAGCGGGACACAGGCATATTGAAAACAATCTGATTGCTGAGGGCTGCATACAAAGGCAAAAGACGAGATGATTGCCTTGTGCCTGCAGTTACATAACTATCTTACCATCTAATATGATGTAGTTATGGTGACCAAGACATCCGCTATGTATGACCTAGCCAAGCTCCACATGAACCACATGTGCATGCACCAGAGCCCCAGCAAAGCAGAGGCTGTGTGGCTTCATGAACAAGCAACGTGTGCATAACGGAAGGGAGAGAACCTCATCTGCAAGAACTGGAAATGTGAGCTTCTCTTCAGGGGCATTGCAGGTTGTGCAGCCCCCAGGGACCACAGGTTAGTGGAGTTCTGCTTGCACAACTTCCAGGCTTTGTGCACACGTGTGCAGGTCTCTAGAAAGATATTTTGGGTAGCAATCAGAGGTGGAACTGGGAGCCATGGGAGGAAATTAGGAAAGAAAATATATTCTCATCTTGAAGAAAATCACTGGAGGGTGACGGAAAAGCTTTGTTATTTCTGTGCTTCAATCCTACACTAGGCCAAACCAGAGAATATGTGGCAGGGAGGAGTTAATTTCAAAAAGGGTGAGCTATGATTTGGCTGTTTCTGTTTTGGGCAGAATTAATGGGAGTGGAGTGTTATTTTCACATTCCGAGTCAGTTTTTCTCAGGCATTTATTAAACTTGGGTTTGAAAAGATGCATAGAAAAATAAATATTTGATTTATCAAAGAGAGCCTAGACAACAAATTAACCTTGTAGGAAGATGGTTCCGTCTGCTTGAAGCAGATGCTATGCCTAGGAATTTGCACAAAGGATTCCTTGGTGGGTTCTTCAGCCTGGCAGCAAGGAAACAAAGCAGTGAAGAAAGATTAAACCCTCTTGTCTGTTCTTCTGAAAAAAAAAGGAAGTGATGTAAAAGGAGAAGAGCTCATGCTAGCTGAAATCTCTGGGTGCTACTGACTGAAGTTCTCATAAAGTGGGTTTTGACTGTAGCATTCCAGATCCATGCACAGACTTGGCAGATAAAAATCACTGCATAATTTGTGACTCCTGAAAGCAAATTAATGAATGCAATAAAATTTCTTGTTTTCTCTCTCAGAGATGAGATGAGAAAGAGAGGGAGGAGTGAAGGAGAGGAAGGAGCAGGGTTAGTTGCAGTGTTCTAGTTTGTTACCTATATCCTGTCCAACTTGTCAGCCGTCACTTCCCCAGCCCCTGGCTTCAGAGTGCCTCATCCACTTTCTTTTTAATTCTTCCCCAATCACTCCAAGATCTACCATGACCTCCATACTCTCTTTCAACTTTCACAGGCTATGCCACTCTGACTTTGCCATTCATTTTCTTTGTATGCAAAAGACTCATTTAAGCATAAATGTATAGACATGCCATGTCAGTGTCTTAATTCACAGCCCATGCTCATTTTCTTTCACAATTCTCTTTTGTTATCATTTATACAGATTAAAAATTTCCCTCAAGAAAGTGTTCTGTTGTATTGTTATGTCTCCACATGGTCTTGTAGCAAAGGATCAGTGTGGGATGTGAAAAGAATGCAGGAAAAGAGTGACAGCCCATAATAATAAGCACCAATTAAACAGATACAGATCACATTTAGGGCAAATCTGGAATCTGGTGTTCTACTTAGTATCTATCTCTTATTCCATATTTCATAGGCAGATGAGTTAACTACACCCAGAGGTTCTGTGTATTTCCCATTATAAGGCCTCTTCTTACAGTTGCTGCTGAGTTTGCCAAATGGTTTTAACTGTGCAGACAGAAAGTTTTCCATTCTGTGTTTCCACTTCTGGTTGAACCCTCTTGCTGCATCTAGAAGAAATAAAGAATGCTATTCATGTTTAAATTAATTTATTTTCAGCTTATTCTCCAATCCTACCATTTGAAGCAAGCCTTCGAATTTTGTGGCAGATAAAGAAGAGGCTACGTTGCCCTCATGCTGGAATGTGGTCTTTGCTTACTTTTCTTGTGTGGGGAAAACACTTCTCATGTATTTGGCCATGTTTTGGATTATTTTTTGTTTGGTTTTTTTTGTAAACCATTTGGCAGAAACAGAATTTGGCAGAAAGTTTTGCCATAGAGCCCTTCTCTGCTGCCCACAGCAGACCAGCAGGAATTGGGTAGAATTGTTCTTCAAAGACTTCTGAGTCTTTCTTTGTCTCCTTTTGGTAAGGAGTTGCAGTAAAAGAAGGGCTAGCTTCCTGATTAAGGAAAGTGAGGGCTTCTTCAGCAACTGTTTCTCCACATCTCCTGCCGACCATCATTTGAGTCGATCTCTTCTTGTCCAACCATTAGCTAGCTACATGTTTTCCTGCCCATCCAGGGAACACATCAGAAGGCAGGTTTGCAAAATGGCTGAGAGCTCACAGGAGCAAGTGAGGCTGATTGCAGATAGGTGCAGTACACAGTCAGGTTCTAGGTATGCCAAAAAAACCAAATGCCAGCAACTTGCTTTTGACAAGTCTGGCATTCCTTTTTCAGTACTTCACACTCCCAGACTGTAGGGTGGGAATAGAGAGCACTGAACCTGCAAGTGGTCTAGCAAAGGCATGGTGAGAGCATCCCTACAGTAGCCAGGAGCAACTGAATACTTGTGCATGCAGTGCAGAGCTTAAGTACATGATGTCAGAAGAAAATTGGAGGCCCATGTGAGAAGTGGGAAGATGAAAAGAAATAAAAATAGCCATCAGCTTTCTGAATGAAGCACAGCTTGGATATGTCAGAGGGAGGTTTGCGTGGCTATGTGGAAACATATATAATATGAATTGGACAAATGTCATTAAGATGGGGAAATCTTGCAATTCTTCTGAGCTTGATCTTCCAGCCTGAACACTCTTTAAACACAGGTGTTTAAGAATTGAGAAGGAGATATGTACAGTCTGTGGCTGCTCAGTTTCATGAGCATAAGTTTGGGATTTGCTGTTCCTGCTTTGTACATTATATAAAAACTCTTCTAAAATACTTTGGAACTCTGGAAAACATTTGCAGGAGACTGTTCTTTGTGTATCTTGGCCTGTTAAGCAAAGTGCCTTGACTGCCACGAGGAAGAAAAAAGTTAAAACTAGTACATTTATAACACATCTAAAATAATTTAAGAACACTTCCATGAATAAAAATTCCCTGTTTAAAAGTCCAACATCTCAGCCTCTCTGCACTTCAGTGAGTTTGTCTGCTCTGACACTACTAAAATTCTTTCTGTTTCACTGACTAGGACAATATATACATATGGCTTTAAAACTAGGACAATTTTGTAGTTTTCAGAGTTAATCTCACCTGTCCAGGACCTCATGAAGGTGTAATTTCTGCAGAAATTGTACTTCTTTGGTGAGGGGAGGGAGGAAATTCTTCTATGGGAGCTTGGTTTTAAAATATAAATGGTGCTGTCTGAAGAAGTTTAGGGGCCAAGAATCCCAGACTGAATTTGGGAGACAGATTAATGGGCAGGTGATGCAGTTGTAGTTATATGATAAATTGCTTGGTTATTTCTTTATTAAATGCCCTGCAGTACGGTATGTCACATGCTTATCACATGCGTACACATAGCCTATGTATGCACAGGCAGATGTCTTGGGGCAGATCCTCAGCAAGCATAAATTGACTGAGCTCCCCTGAAGCATGCCCCGGTGGCCAAAAAGGCGAACAGAATCCTGGCTTCTATTAGAAATAGTGATGCAAGCAGGGAAGTGATCCTCCCCTGGTACTCAGCATTGGTGAGGCCCCACCTCGAATCCTGAGTCCAGTTTTGGGCACCTCAATACAAGAAAGACACTGAGGTGCTGAAGTGTGTGCAGATGTAGGAGACAGTGCCCCTCTCCCAGAACTACATGGCTCACAAAGCACTAAGAAAGCACAAAATGGCTGCCCATGGACTGCATGGGGACTCTGTCTCCCCTCTCCTCCCTGCCACAAACTGCAGACTGGACTCCGTGTTGGAGACAGAGATTCCTGTGGTGGGAATCCACTGGCAACACTCTTGTGAAGCACTGCCCAGAGACTGCTGCTAACTCGGCAATGATTGGATCGTAGCCCCGGGAAGAGTGTGAAGTCCAACCCAGCAGGAGAAGATGCGTTGTAACAACTTATGAAAAGGACTGCAGCACTCAGGCTGGTGCTGGTTCTCTTGAAGCACAGAGGTGGTCAGTCAGGAGAGAGGTCTGCTGGCTTTTTGGAGTGCAGGGTAGGTGCTGCTGGTCAGTGCACAGAGAGATCTGCTGGCTCTCTAAAGAAACTGAGGGAGATACAGTCAATCAGCCCGGAGCAGGGAGGTACCTCCATTCCTTACAAGCACTGGAGAAGGCTAACAGTTCCTGTGAGCTCTGGGGAACACTGCCTACCTGTGAGGAGGACAACAAGTGTCCACCTGGATCATGGACCAGCACAAAGACTGTATGGTCACTGTTTCTTCCTGTACTCACAGTGTGATTAAATCTGTCCGCCAGTGAGGCAGGAAATCAGTGAAAACCTATAGAACAACTCACCATCTTGGGATTTGGGTAAAAACAAACATTTACTTGCCCCTAATTCTTCCTTACCCACTTACCCAGCCCCTTCCTTAGTCTCTGTGATTCCTTTTACAATCCGTTAGGTACGCCCTCCACCTCCTCTTTTCCCATTCCTTTCCTTCTCCTTATTGGTATTGTCATTGTTATTCCTTACATAACTGTGGTGGTGGTGTTATTGTTAGTTGAAATTATGTTGGTATAGCGTTACTGTTGTTTTCCAGTTATTCTGTATTATTATTATTATTGCTACTATTGTTTCCTAATTACCCTTTTTTTAACCTCCTGCCCCAAACTTATTTATCTATCCCTTTAATAAACCATATATTTGTAATTTCTAATTGGGAGTCGGCTGCTTTCGTTAGAAACATTAGTGAGTACCAGACAAGTGCCTCACCTTGAAAGTCAGTGCCAAAGCTCACTGCTCCTTTGTGAGAGCACCGCATGTGGACCTCTTGGCAGATCCCAACAAATTAAAATCTCCCCAAGAAGGAAATAAACAAGTTGGGATCGCAACAGCAGATAAGAGCAACTAGGCTGGTGAAAGGCCTAGATAACCAGTCTTATGAGGAGTGGCTGAGGGAACTGGGGCAGTCTGAAGAAGAGTAAGCTGAGGGGAGACCTCATCACCCTCTGCAACTACCTGAAAGGATGTTGTAGAGAAGTAGGTGCTAGTCTCTTCTTACAAGTAAATAACAATAGAACAAGAGGGAATGGCCTTAATGGCAGGGGAGGTTTAGGCTGGACATTAGGAATTTTTTTTTCTCTGAAAGGGTTGTCAGACATTGGAACATGCTACCCAGGGAGATGGTTGCGTCACCATTCCTAGATGTGTTTCAGAGTTGTCTAGATGTGGCACTTGGTAATATGGCTTAGTGCTGGACTTGGTAGAGTAGGGTTAAAGGTTGGACTTCATGATCTTAAATGTCTTTTCCAAGCAAAGTTATTCTATGATTCTATGAAGTCCCTTTAAGTTCTAGAGCTTTGCCATTTTGTACCAATTGAGGGCATGGTCCCTTTGTCTTCATCTACATTCACTAAGCTGCAGACCAAATTGATGATTATTCATCTTAGTAAGCATTGCAAGATTCTGGCTCTTATTTGCTAATGAAAAAAAAATATGTTCTAACATGAAACTGGGCTTAGATCCCAGTTTTCAGTCATACTCTCCATTAAAAGATGAAGGATGTGGCATACATCACCTGAGAAGTATAAATCAAATATTAATAGTACTGTTCTTTTCCTAAAGAACTCAGAGAAGGACTTAATTACATTCGCATCTCCTGCTGCATCTAGGCTGGTGTCCTGAGTCAGTCGCCTTAAGATTGAGAAATCCTTACCAGGGATACAATGCACACAATTGTTACAGTCACTGATGTAATACTGGCGCCAGTAAGCTTTATTTTATTTTAAAAAGTACTACTTCCCATGTACTTTAAAATAGCATAGACATAAAATATTTTTTAAAAAAACAGAAGCTCTGTCTGTGTAATTTGATGCTGAGCCCTAGCAAAACAGGCAAAGTTCCAAATATTTTTCCCTGCTCAAATGGTTTAAAATATGTTTCCAAGGGTGATTTGGCTGGAGAGGCGACCACTGGGGAATTACAAGCTTAAAAGTTTTATTTTTTGTGAAGATCTGTATTTTCTGAAAAACCACAACTGGTTTTGGGGCTGGCCAGGAGCCAGAAGTAAGGTACACTCAAAAAACATTTGCTCAAGTGAAGTCTCATTAGTGAAGCTGAAAGCAAAAAACGTTTTTCTTAAAAGACACTGAGATAAGTTCATTGCAAACAGAATACCTCAACTAGTATGTAAGGCCCCTGGTAGTCCTGTGAAGACTTCTGCCCACAACCCCCCTACCTTGCTTCCCACTCACATCAAATATTTGCCCTGCTGAAATGCAGGTCGTCATCCTTGCATGAGCATGTACCACACTAGGACCTCCCTTTGTACTTAATTAGTGTTTGACATATTCAGTAGGAAATCAGATCAACTAGAGGCACAAAGTATCCATAAGTTTACATTGCCAGGGGAAGTTAAATTTATGAGCTTGTTATATTCATAGCCAACTGTTACTTTTTGGCAAAAAGAATGTTTACAATGTTGTTGTTTGGTCAAATCACAATTATTTTTACTTCAGGGCCTCCATGTCCATGCACCCCTGGAAGGCAGAGAAGACTATAATGGCATTCCAGAGCAGGGGCCCTCTTCATTCATGCATGTGGATGTGTAACAACCATCTGATATTTTGGAGGTCTTGGCTCTTGTGAAGCTTGTGAACAACTCATTTGGGAAGCACCTGCAATACCTTCTCTACATGCCACGTAGCACCTACACTATTTGTTTTAGTGTCTGGCCTAAGATGTTGGCAGAACTAGGCACATCAGTTCCATCTGTTGTAAGGCTTCTTCCTTGTAAGCATCATCTGCATTTCTGTGCTGAATGTGGTTTCCTAATATGCCTAATTCTAGACTGTAGAGTGTATCACCATTCTTCCAATTTAAACAAAAAACAAAACCAAAACACACAAAAACCCCCCAAACATTGCAAATTAGAGTAGCACTTGCACCCTATACGTACCCAGCCAGATCTCAGCTTGGAGCACATGGTGATCTTTGACAAGCAGCTTCAGAGGACTACATATCTGGTCATTCTTGCTCAGAAATACTCCCACAGTTGCCATCAAGCCTTTTTCACAACAGCCTGCTGGTCAGAGAGTTTGCCCAGGAGTTGGGAGACAGGAGCATGTACATTTTTGTTGGCTGTTTCTCTGGCTTCATTATTCTGGCATTCTTCTCTGCATGATCATACAGCTTTAACAGGAAGCTGGGAATGACCTCTCCAGAGACACCTGGTAGCACACGTTTTCTTGGTGGGCCATAACTGTGGGTTTTTCATCCAGTGTGGTTCTGAAGACCTGGCAGCCTATCACCACCCTTCTTGGCTGATTACTCATGCCAGTATGCCATCCAACAAAGACAGGAGCCTGGTAGATACAGCTATGTTATTTTTGAAGTACAAATCAGTTTGTGCCTCAATGTATGGACTCTGTCCTTCTGGACTAGGTGAATAATGTACATGTTGAAGTGGTACACCTAAGAAGTGAATGCGCATTTAAGCACCCATTTGCTAACTCCCATGGAGCAGTCTGCTGTCCACCTGCTTAGCCTCTGGGTCTCTTGAATCTCTCTGTGAAGATATCCAACTTTTTCTGTTCACCAGATTGGGAGTTTATTAATTCTGACTTACACAGCACTAACCTGGGAGCACGTGCCTAATTTTTAGAAGTAATTAATCCCTAAATGAGAAGCACTACATCCTTTCCCTGATTCTCTCTCCAAACAAGAGGTGCTTTCATTTTACCACCTCTCCATTTACTTCCCACTTAATCATATTTCAGGAAATACCTACTTTGTGTGGCTTGCTCCCCTACAGTGAAGACCAAAGAGTGGATGAGAGGAAATCTGATTAATTCTGACCAGCAAACCATTTAAGGTAATTTCATTACTGACTTCAGGAGGACTCATGTACAACTCTTCTGGGGCTCTGAGAGCAACTGTGTCATGGAAGACAGAGGCAGGGAATTAGTCTTACTGTCTATGTTGTGGAGGAGTCAGTACTCAGAGCACATTCATACCTTCAGCAGACGACCATTAACCCTAGTCCAGACTATTATCAGTGTGGTTTTAGTGTTCAGTGAGAAATGAGGTTTTGCCTGGTAAAAATTGTAAGGATTATTATGTAGACATTGGGCCTCAGGGAAATTGCATATGCAACTATTTCTGTACTTTGATCTTAACATCCTCAGGGGCTTGGTATGCACACCAACTTCTGATTATATTTTATAGCTTTCTCTGCTCTTTTTCCTGTGTCTAATTCCTTTATGAAAGAACCCAATGATCGTTAAGGTCCCTTCCAACCTTAGCCTTTCTAAAATTCTATGATAAAGTAGACAATCTCCCCTCTGGAGAGTCATTTAATGAACTCCTCTGTTTTCATGCAACTGCTGAAAATCCTTACTACTTCTGTAGTATTTTCGTCCTTACTTCTTCTCCATACTGCAGCCTTCTGCTCCACTCTCAAAGTCTCTGGCCTGAACACAAACAGGTGCATGGGAAAACACAAGTCAAACTTCTGCACTGGCATTGCATAATCAAAACTCACTTGCTGGAAATCTTTCTCTGTTTAGATTATATCAGAAAAGGGTGCACTGAATTGTATCAGAAGTCAGACAATGGAATGCAAAGGTTCTTCCCCACCATTGCTGTGCACAGTTTAATACGTCAGAGTGAGTGTGTTTCCAGGTTATATCTGTTTACCATAAGCTCTTTGGGCTGAAAAAGTATTGGACTCAGAGAGCTCTGTGGCACTTATTACATTAGCTCTGTGGTAATCTGCTTGTTGAGTGATTCTTGCAGAGATCATAATGCTAAATATTGGAGACGTCTAGCTTTAAAATGTTTGGAGGAGCAGGTCAAATATAGATGTAGATAAAGAGGAGGTTCAAGACCACCTAAAGAACCTAAAGGTGAACAAGTTCATTGGACCAAATGGGATTCACTAACAGTTCCTGAAAGAACTGGTGGATGAAGTTGCAAAACCACTGTCCATCATATTTGAAAAGTCACGGTAGTCTGGTGAAGTTTTTGCTAACTGGAAACAGGGAAACATAGCCCCATTTTCAAGAAGGGCAAAAAAGAAGACCCAGAGAAATACAGACCAGTCAGTCTCACCTCTGTGCCTGGCAAGATCTTGGAGCAGATCCTCCTGAAGACCCTGCTAAGGCATGAGTACAACAAAGTGGTGTTTGGTGACAGCCAAACCCTTCACTAAGGGCAAGTCCTGCCTCACTAATTTGGTGGCCTTTTACGATAAGGTCACAGCCTCGGTGGACAAAGGCAGAGCAATAGACATCATCTACATGGACCTGTCCAAAGCCTTTGACACTGTCCTGCATGACATTCTGGTCTCAAAACTGGAACAATACAAATTTGATGGACGGATTACTCACTGGATAAGGAACTGGCTGACTGGTCACACCCAAAGAGTTGTGATCAATGGCTCAGTGCCCAAATTGAGATGTGCGACGAGTGGTGTTCCTCAAGGGTCAGTACTTGGACCAGTGTTACTTAACATCTTTGTTGGTGACATGGACAGTGGAATCAAGTGCACCCTCAGCAAGTTTGCTGATGACACCAAACTGTGTGGTGAAGTCAACACACTGGAGGGAAGGGATGCCATCCAGAGGGACCTTGACAGTCTCGAGAAGTGGGCTTGTGCAAACTGCATGAAGTTCAACAAGGCCAAGTGCAAGGTTCTACACCTGGGTCAGCAATCCCATGCACGAATACAGGTTGGGAGGAGTAAGGATTGAGGACAGCCCAAAGGAGAAGGACTTGGGAGTAGTGGTGAACCAGAAGTTTAACATGAGCTGTCAGTGTGCACTTGCAGCCCAGAAAGCCAACCGTTTCCTGGGGCTGCATCAAAAGAAGCAGAGCCAGCCAGTCAAGAGAGGTGATTCTCCCCCTCTACTCTGCTCTGGTGAGACCCCACTTGCAGTGCTGTGTCCAATTCTGGAGTCACCAACATAAGAAGGACATAGAACTACTCCAGAGAGGTCCACAAAGATGATCAGAGGGCTGGAGCACCTTCCCTATGAAGACAGGCCGAGGAAGTTAGGGTTGTTCAGCCTAAAGAAGAGGAGGCTCCATGGTGTCCTTATAGCAACTTTCTAATATCTGAAGGGGGCCTACAAGAAAGCTGGAGTAGGGCTTTTTACACAGGTGTAGTGAGGGGACAAGGTCTGAAGCTTAAGGAGGGGAGATTCAGGTTGGCCATTAAGAAAAGGTTTGTTCCTGTGACGGTGGTGAGATGCTGGAACAGGTTGCTCAGGGAGGTTGTGGATGCCCCCTCCCTGGAAGTGTTCAGGGATGGGGCTTTTCACCACCTCACTGGTAAGCTTGTTCCAGTGTTTTACCACCAAAAAAAAAAAAAAAAAAGACCATTTCTTACTTTAATAATAAGTATAGACTTTTATATATAGAATAAGCCAAATATGTCAAAGAATGTTTTTATTTTACTTTTAAATATTTTAGAAAGATTAGAAAGTTGGTTTATGTGTTCATTTTCTTGAAGACACTGCCTGCCTTCTAGTTACAGAAAAACACTTGAGACTTCCTATAAGGACAAAAATTTGAAGAGCACCTGAATGAAGGAGCCAACAAAAATGAGCTGAGCAATAAAAGCTACAATTTCACAAGTAATTGCTGTGCTTACAAATATGAGTGCATGCTGCACACAGTTACACATTTCAATCTGCTTCTCAAAACTACATATAGGAATTGTGAGGCTGCATCCTACTTTCAAACTTGATGCAGTCAATTCAGGATCCTTAGCTTAGCTGCAAAATGACAGTGACTCCAGATTCAAAGAAATAAATTTTTAGAACAATTGAGACACTTGTGAAATTCTCAGAGTACCTGGAAATTGAAATCTTATTGAAACCATACACCTTTAATGAACTGTAATTTATTTAAAATTTAAAAGAGGACGTTAGAAGCCACATGCAAAAAATAAGCCTTGAACATTGTAGAAAAATAACAAAAATGTTCTGTAGCTTTTCGTGGCGAGCACAGATTGTTGTTTTATAAGAACACAGAAGGTATGATTCTGAAAGCTGTTGTTTCTCTTCAGAAATAATGCAGGAAACTCTCTTTGCCTTCTGTTTTTGAGCACCCAGAGAGACATACCACGGATTGTCTACATTCCTCTGGAATCCTATGGGCACTTTCTAGAGGTAACAAGTAAATAATATCACTGTACTAATTTTTTTACATTCACTCACCAAAATAAAACCAGAATATTTTCAATGGATAGAACAAAACCACAAAATTTCCTCATGGAATCATAGAATCATCGAATAGTTATGGTTGGAAGGGACCTTAAAGATCATCAGGTTCCAACCTCCCTGCTATGAGCAGGGACACCTCACACTAGACCAGGCTGCACAAAGCCTCATCCAACCTGGCCTTAAACACCTCCAGGGAGGGGGTTTCCACAAACACCCTGGGCAACCTGTTCCAGCACCTTACTACCCACATGAAGAATTTCTTCCTGATATATAACTTAAATCTACCCTCTTTCAGTTTAAACCCATTACCTCTCATCCTATCCTGCCCTCAGAAAACTCCATATAGTCTTTTATTTTAAGAGACTCTTGAGATCTACCACTGAGCCAGGTGATGCTCTCTAGATACTCCCAGACTCTTTGTTTTTGTTTTCCACTTGGTTAATTTAGATTATATCACTGTTTGACTCAGATCGACAGCAATGCACTTGATCCCCTCCTCCTCCCGCCCAAGTAGGGAAGGAGAGAGAGAAGAAGAGAGAGACTTGTCTGGATTGAAGACTAAGCTACACAGCTTTAATTAAACACTAATGATAAAAGAAAATATATACAATTATATACAAATATGTTCAGATATGTGCAAAAGCCTCTTGCCTCCCCCCAGCCCCAGCAGCTCCCACAGCATCTCCTGAGCTGCAAACAGTCCCAAGAAATCCCAGAGCTGCTGGAGAAAGCACAGAGTGATGAGGGTCAGGAGAGCTCAAGCCTGGGGGTCAATGTTGATGGATGGACGGAGTCCTCCCTGGACACCACCCATGGACGGAAGAGAAGGGAAGAAGAAGCAGGAAGGAAGTTGTCTTCTGTGATCTCTGACCTTCCTCTGAGCTTACATAGATATATGGAATGGAATATCTCTGGCCAATTTTGCTGTCTGTCTAACTCAGCCTCCTATGGGGGGGGTCATAGATCTCCCTGTAGTGTCTGAGCTGGCAGAGTGTGACCTTAAAGACCCAGCAGTTAGAAAAACATTCCACTGTTATCAGTCTTATTTGGAACACTCTGCTGCTAGTTAAAAGAAAGCTGACTGAAGGAAAAAAAAAATCAGTAAAAGGAATATTGGCTTCATCCTGGCTCAGAACAGGACAGATGAAGTAGCGGTTAAAATTAATGTCTTGTTTTTGCAATTCAAAAATAATAAATAAAATAATAGGACCAGTGAGGCAGACATGCTCTAATAAAATACAGTGTACTTTTACTAAATGAACTATGTGTTAGCACTGACATAAGCTGTAATATGATCCAGCACTTTGAGATGCACTTTTGGATCCTGGCATGTTAATAGTTAAGCCTGACATTTTTTGCTGGATTTTAAAATAACAACAACAATAATATAATTAATATCATTATTATAATTAATATTATTACTAAGAAATTAATGTTTGTAGCTTATTTGGCAGGGTTTTTTTAATAAAGTGACAATATGCAATTTCCTTTTAAAACTGCTTTACTTGCTAAATGGAGAGTCTAGAAGTGAGAGCAGAAATCAGTACACAAAAGGGCTTGTGTCTTAAGATGTTAGTCTGGAATTTACCTTTACATCAACCTTCTGGTCTACTCAGACAAAAATGTACTGCATGTCAGTCACAGATGGGCAAACTGAAGGTATTGCCAGTCTCTTGACACTGCACTCTTTGGATATGATGGATGTAGAGAAATTTAATCCTTCCAAAGGGAATCAGGTGACACTGTCAGGACAAAGAGTGCAAACAATTTTGTACTGGAAAAAAAAATCCCGTTTTTGTATTTTTGTGTAAAAAATGTTACAGTCTCCAGCTGTTCTCTGTTAAACACTAAATCTACTAGAAAAAGAATGTCAAAGCAAAGGTTAAATATTGAATAGCAGTTTCTATTGGTTGGATTATGTTTAGATCATATATAACATGCTAAAAATAATTTCCCAGGCATTATTAAAACATCTGCTTTCTGGTTTAGAAAGCTAGACATTCAAATCCAAGTTTTGGGGAAAAATATGATAGCCAAAAGCTGTTTTCTTTAAAGGCTCTATGCTGCAAACAAGTGAATTGAGTGTTTGTGATATCTTATTATCCATGAAGTCAGCCCGAGAAGACAGAGAAAGATATGTCTTACAGACTGAGAGACTGTTATTTGAAGAACAATATAAGTAATCTTGCAAAAAACAGTTATTTAATTTGGGCTTTTCCTTATGTCCCCCCTCTGCTAAAACAGTGTTTTTCTTTTTCCCTTTAAATCCATACAGAACAATTGAAGTGTCTGGTTCTTTGATATTTCCACTGAGTTTTTAGCACTTCAGTTTCTTCATCAATGCAGGGAAACCCAGCATTCATCCTGGCAAACTTATGTTTTCTTTGTGTGACTCACAGTTTCTTTACAGGTGATTTATTAGTTTCCTTTCACAATAGCAGTTCTGGACCATAGAATCATAGAATCATTGAGGTTGAAAGGTACCTTAAATATCATCAGGTTCCAACCCCCCTGCTATAAGCAGGGACACCTAACACTAGACCAGGCTGCACAAAGCCTCATCCAACCTGGCCTTGAACACCTCCATGGAGGGGGCGTCCACAGTCTCCCTGGGTAACCTATTCCACCACCTTACTACCCGCATGGTGAATAATTTCTTCCTGATATCTAATCTAAATCTCCCCTCTTTCAGTTTCAAACCATTACCCCTTGTCCGGTCACTACCGTCTCTGGTGAAAAGCCCCTCCCCATCTTTCATGTAGGCCCCATGACTCTAAACTTCTTCAAACTATAAATACCAATCTCCTGGCAGAAGCTGAGTAACATTGTTCAGCAAGGCAGAATTTGCTCTTGATAGTGCTAGAAACTCCTGTGATTTTATCTTAAACTTTCTTAAAATTCCCAGATTTCTAGATGTGTTCTTACAAGAATCTGATCTTACACTCAAAAAACATGTGTTTCTATTCTTGTAGTTGGCTAAAAAACCCAAACCTTCTTGAACATATGAATTAAAGTTCCCCAAAAGTATTTTTTTTAATTTTGTACTTTTAAGCTCATCTCATGATTTTGGAATCATAACTTATTTTAGAAGTTCAGATTAATTTAATGGAATGCAGAAAGCTGGTTACAGAGTGTTGACTCGTTTTCAGTGGCTGACTTGCATAATTGAAGACAGATGAGAATATACCTGGACAACACTTTCAGAGCTATTTTGGAGTCACACTTGTGAATGGCTGGAAATATCTTGTAGTTACTTTTTGGTAATTGGGTTCTAATTACTTGTTTGTAAAAAGTGTCCTGTAGTTTCACCAAAAGTATCTTTCATCTGAATGCTGGAAACATCAATGCCCAGAAGGTTTTGGCTTCATATTTTGTCTAAAGGATATCCAAGCAAAAATTCTAAAAGTGAATGGCTAATTTTTTTAATGTGGACTATTCAGTACTAGTTTTTCTGTAGCTGCTACAGAGATGTTCTGTATCATCAATAAGAGACCAAGTAATCATCTAAAAAAAAAAAGTATTTCTTCATCATGAAAACACCAAATAGTCCTTAAATTCTCCACAATTTTTTCTTGAGTTTCTTGTATTCTGGAAACAGTTTTATTAGCTGCAAATTCCACCAGATCTGAAAAAGTTTGCTGAATGTTACTAGTAAAGAATTAGCTCTCTGTGGATTATGCATGCTGCAACGTCCAGCACTTTGTGTACCAACTTGAAATGCATAACCAATGGTCACTACTAAAGTGGAAGTAAAAAGTCTGTCACAGATATACATGCTAGTGGCTAAGTAAATGGAAGCCCAAAATACGCGTTTGACCGAATCACATGGGCAGAATATGAACGTCTGTGAATATGTAAACTCCAAGAGATTCAGGCAGGGAGGAATCAAGCCATCACACAGACATTAATAGTACATTCTTGCATTTCTGTCCAGTATTTCATTTGCTCTACAGTAAACTTGCTCATTATCAAATGTAAAGGAATCAGCCTGCCTAGGTGTTTCAGCACATAAAATCATATAATCATATAATCATAGAATCATTAAGGTTGGAAGGGACCTTAAAGATCATCAAGTTCCAATCCTCCTGACATGAGCAGGGAACCCTACAACTAAATCAGGTTGCACCAAACCTCATCCAACCTGGCCTTAAAAACCTCCAGGGATGGGGAATCACCAACATCCCTAGGCAACCCATTCCAATTCCTCATCACCCTTATAGTGAAAAATATCTTCCTAATATCTAACCTAAATTTCCCCTCTCTCAGTTTAAAACCAATAACCCTTGTCCTGTCACTATCTTCTCTGATGAAAAGCCCCTTTCCAGTTTTCCTGTAGGCCCCTTTCAAGTACTGGAAGGCCACTATAAGATCTCCCTGGAGCCTTCTCTTCTCCAGGCTCAACAGCCCCAACTGTCTCAGCCTGTCTTCATAGTAGAGGTGCTCCAGGCCTTTGATCATCTTGATAGCCCTCCTCTGGGCCCTCTCCAACAGGCCTATGTCTCCAACAAAGATGTTAAACAGCACTGGTCCCAATACGGACCCCTGAGGGACTCCACTTGTCACCTGCCTCCATTTCAACACTGAGCCACTGACCACAACTCTCTGGGTGTGGCCATCCAGCCAATCTCTTATCCACCGAGTCGTCCGTCTGTCAAATCCACACCTTGTCAGTTTGGAGACCAGGATGTCATGTGGGACAGTGTCAAACGCTTTGCACAAATCCAGGTAGATAACATCAGTTGATCCATCAGCTGAAATCACTCTGAATAGGCTGATTGCTTCCCCTTCAACAAAAAATTCTTCTGCATCAGCTAACTATTCCAAAAAGTGTATGGAAGAGGCACACTGATGACCTGGCTTTGGAAGGCCAAAGTCAGTATATTGCTATAGACCTCTGAGCCTGAAGGAGGCTTTAGTACAGGAGACAAGAAAAGCTTAGGACATCACAGTTATGTTATGTTGCGTCATCTATGGTGTCCATTTGTTGGTAAGACACATCCTTAGGATTACTTTGGTTTTATATTTTTTAATTATCTGGATAGACTAAGACAAGGAAACATTATATACACACGGGGCAAGTTAGATGGATGCAGAGACTTTCCACTGAGTAAGATTTTAGTAGTTATAATTAAATGAGACTCAGGGCATATGACAACTTGGCACTGTTTTGGCTTTTGGCTTGCTTAAGCTGTAACACACTGTTGTATCCTAGGAGTACAAATTAGACACAGCTTGCACAACAGCTCTTGGTCAGGATTGCATAAAGCTAGACATATAGCTAGACTCTGAACCAAAGCAAGGCAGCATCTCAAATTTGGGGATGTAACCCTCAAGAGATAAGAGTAATTCAATCACCTTGCTACATGCCAGGAAAATAAAGTGATGCAGCATTTCATGCAGCTGTAGCATTATAATTGAAACCAGAGCAGCCAGAGGAGGTTATTTAGCATCTGCAATTCATCTTAGTAGATGTTTAATGAATTAAGGTACCTTATGATTTTCAGAAAGCTGAGTATTATCACTTTAGTAGACAGTCTATCCCAAGACAGATATTATATTGCTGTTGTCCTTCTTGTCCTTTTCTCTTCTCTTTATCCTGCTCATAGTCACTTTTTATTCTTTCTTCTTTTTAACTCCTCCTTTCTTTCTTTTGCTACCCTGAGGCAGGTAGAATGAGAATCCTCATGGAAATGAGCCATGAGTTGTTTCCTGTGTTTCATATTTCTCTGGTCTTAGTGTCGTCATCTTTTTGCTTAAATTCTGATGGTTTAGTTCCTTGCCAGTAAAGTCTAAGACTCGTAAAAAAAGACAATTTTTAAATTTTTTTTTTAAAAAGCTTTTTGGAAATTAAGAGAATTACTCAAACTGGTAAAGAATCTGGTGGCCAGCAAGATCGCAGTTTCCTGAATTCAGTTCTATCTCATGACTAACACATTTTCTCACTCCTATAATTTTTTTATTTTTCTGTAAAAACACAAAGCTGATTTCATATTGATTTTAATGAGAATTTGTAGTCTATGGGGGAAACATTAGTATCAAAATTATGCTGATTTTTTAAATTTTAATAACACCAGTTGCAAGACAGAAGAGAACACCTTGATGTCTTCCCTTGGAATATGCTTGTTATTCTCAGATATTACTGGAGTAATTTCCTTAATCAGTTGTTTTCCTACTGCGTGTAATTTAGCCATTTTGTCTCAATATTTAGACACTATAGTATAGAAGTAAGGTCTAGTCACGTGATACTGCTTTGATCCATTTTTTGACAATATAAACTTTTTAAAGAGCAGGAGATTAATTACTAGAATAATTTTATTGTTCATGCTAAAATTTTTTTTTCAAACACAGTTTGTGTACAAAAGTAGTTCTGAAAGGAATGTAACACGTTATGATTAACAGAAGGGATATTCAGGTTCCAGCATTTTATAGTTAGTCTTTTACAGATAGTAAAGTAAAGATAGTGAAGTAAAGATGTGTGAAGCAGGAGAAGAGTAAAAAGAGTAAGGTGATGTTATGGCACTAGTATCCCCCTTAAAATTGTACATGTGCAAGTCCAGCATATTGTATTCCCAGTGCTCATCCAGTTGAGCTGCTGATAATGCAATGCTTCTCTTTTTCTGAGTTAAAAATTTTAGGTAGACATACTTCAGTGAGATCCAGCTAATTGTAGCTTTTAGGCATCTAGAAGTCAGGCATCTTGTCCAGCAACTTTTCCAGTCAGCTCTTCCTTTGACTCTCTGGTAAGTCATCTCTGGTCTTTGGTGTGTGCAGAGCACATCACCATCAGTGGACAGTTTTTAATATACTGGTCTAATCCTTCGAGTTCTGTGCAGATGTCTAGGAAGTCCAAAATTGTCACATGCCAGCCCTGAGAAGCACATCTCTGTGTCCTCTGTTTCACACCTGGTGCTTATTTCCTTCTTTCCCTTTCTGCTGGGAACTGTTTATCCCCTCCACCAAGACCTGGCATCTACTTCCCAACTCTCCTACTTCCTTTCTTCCTGCTTGCAAATCCTCTTGTCACTTGAAACACCCTGACTTAGCAGAAGGGACTTATTCCATAGCTGCCTCCTCCCACAGCTTCCATGTGGGCTGGTGGGAATTGCCAAGCCCAGAATCACCCTAGCCTGCCAGGGAGGCAGACCCAGCTCTGAAATGAGATCAGGAGCTGTCTGAAGGGGTCAGAGCATCCCATGGTACCAGCTTATCATCTAACAACAGCTTTGAGATGTTTGTAAAGTTTTTAATATTCTGATGTAACTTGTATCATGCTGAATTTATGCATTATACACCAAGCATTTCATGAAGTTCAAGTGCATGTTCTCTGAAATCTATGGATATTTTACCATGGCAGCAAGTCTTGAAAGTCTGTAGAAGGCTGCTCCAGATAGAGCTTTTCCCAAGATGGTTATGACAAACTGGTGTTCTTTGTTTTAAACATGTTTTACCTTTTCAGTTGGTGAAGATAAGAACCATACATTTAACTTAGTGGCTTTCCATCAGATGTAAGCTGGAACCATTCCAGTCCACTTTAACGCCTGGACATAATGTTTACTCACTAGTTGAATGCCAGCTGTTACAACATGTGCAGCTCTGCTTCAGCACACAGCACAAGTAGGTGTATTTATACAAGTTTGAGGGATTACTTACAGGCAAAAAACATGCATAAAATAATGCTAATAGACAGCTACACTGTGGAATGCAGACTGGCTGCAGTAGGGGCTCTGCCTTAGCAACTACCTTTACAGATTTGAAACATACAGGGGGGTTCCCGAAGCCAGGGAAGCCCGTGGGAGAGTGGAGAGACCCAGAAGGGCTCAGCAGCTCTTTCGAGAGAGGCTGATGTGACAGAGGGAGTCGCTGGGACAACCGCACGGCATTTAAGCGTGGCCATACCCAGAGGCCCCCTCAGAGCACGAGGAGAGCGGATAGAGGCAGCAGCCACCACAGAGGATGGCACGAGCAGGGCATGTGGGTGAGTGTGAGAGGGGAGGTTGTTAAAACCAACTAGAAATGAAAGAGGGTTAAGTATGGTTTCCACCTGGGCAAAAGCTTCTGTCAGGAGGACGGCGGCAACCCAAATGGAGGTTCATCACGGACGTGGAGCTCCAGGTCTCTGGCTGTAGGGAGTGCCAAAGCCTGTCATTCCCCCCAGAGAATGGCAGAGATACCAGCTGTGTGAGGTGTAAGCAGATAAATAATCTGCTTGGCATGACTGCACAGCTGAAGGAGGAAGTAGAGAGGCTTAGGAGTATCAGAGAGTGCTAGAGGGAGTTAGATCATTGGTGCCATGACTTAGCCCCCATGAACCAGGCCCAAAATACAAGTGGGGCTCATGATGCAGACCACTGCCTGTCTCCTGACTGTCTGGCTGAGTGTGATGGACTACAGGATGAGGAGCAATGGTGACAAGCTACTGCATGGCACAAGCAGTACAGCAACGGGGTCCCTAGAGTTCCCCCTTTCCAGGTGACTTTGCAAAATAGATACTCTGCAAGTAGAACCAAATGGTGATGTGGATGGTGGTTCACCGAACTTGGAGGTGTCACTGAGGCCAAGTCAGTCTGTACCTCAGTTAAGAAAAAAAGGCGTGTACTTGTCATGGGTGACTCACTTCTAAAGGGAGTGGAAGGCTCTATATGCAGGCCAGACCCACTTCTTAGGGAGGTCAGCTGCCTTCCTGGGGCCAGAGTTAAGGATATACAGAGGAAGCTCCCTACCCTAGTTCTACCCTCGGGATACTACCCTTTACTGTTATTCCAAGTAGCTACCAGAAGTCTAGGGACAATGAAGAGAGATTTCAGAGCCCTGGGATGGCTGGTTAGGGGATTGGGAGCACAGGTGGTGTTCTCCTCTATCCCACCACTCCTGGCTTCAGGACTGGTGCAGCAGACAGGACTTTGGCTTTTTCGATCATGGATGGATGGACCTACAGAACACCAGGGACGGCAACAGGTGTGGGAAGCCTAACCCGGAGGGGGAGAAGGATCCTGGGGTACGAGTTAGCAGGGCTCATTGAAAGGGCTTTAAACTAGGTTTGAAGGGGGATGGGGACAAAATCAGGCTCACCAGAGATGAGCCTAAGGACAGCCACCAGTCTGCCATCCCACTCAAAGTGGGAAGTGGGGATAAATGTGGCAACAAAAACATAGATCTCACTAACAGGTTAGTAACCACGCAAGTGGCCGGGATCTCTGTACTGTGGCTCAAGTGTATATATGCCAGTGCCCAAAGCATAGGAAATAAATAAGAGGAGTTAGAAGCTATTGTGCACCGGGGAGACCATGATACAATTGCCATCATGGAAATGTGGTGGGATGATCTGCATGGTGGAATGCTGCAATGGATGGCTACAGGCTCCTTAGAAGGGAAGGGTGGTGGGGTGATGTTATTTGTTAAGGACTGCTTTGACTGCCTAGAATTCAATATTAGACACACCAAGGCAGAATGTATATGAGTAAGGACAAAAGGGAAGGCCAATGAGGCTGATATCCTAGTGGGAGTTTGCTACAGGCCACCTGACCAGGATAAAGTGACTGACAAGATGTTTTTTCAACCTGGATGACCTGGTCCAGAGAGTGATGGTGAATGGACCTGCATCCAGTTGGTGTCTAGTGACCAGTGGTGTCCCCCAGGGATCAGTGCTGGGCCCAGTCCTATTCAACATCTTTATTGATGACCTGGATGTGGGGATTGAGTCCACCCTCAGTAAGTTGGCAGATGACACCAAGTTGGGGGGGGAGTGTTGATCTGCCAGAGGGGAGGAAGAAGCTGCAGGGGGACCTGGACAGGTTGGGTCAATACGCCAAGGCCAATGACATGAAATTCAACAAGACCAAGTGCAGGGTCCTGCTCTTTGGCCACAATAACCCCAGGCAGTGCTACAGACTGGGAGAAGAGTAGCTGGAAAGCAGCCCAGCAGGGAGGGACCTGGGAGTTCTGGTTGACAACCGGTTGAACATGAGCCAGCAGTGTGCCCAGGTGGCCTGGAAGGCCAATGGCATCCTGGCTTGTGTCAGGAATAGTCTGGCCAGCAGGAGTAGGGATGTAATTCTCCCCCTGTACACAGCACTGGTGAGAACCCACCTCAAGTACTGTGTCCAGTTCTGGGCCCCTCAGTTCAAGAAGGATATTGAGGTGCTGGAGCAGGTCCAGAGGAGAGCAACAAGGCTGATGAAGGGACTAGAGGGAAAGTCTTATAGGGATAGGCTGAGGGAGCTGGGGTTGTTTAGCCTGGAGAAGAGGAGACTCAGGGAGGACCTTATCACTCTCTACAACTACCTGAAGAGAGGCTGTAGTCAGATGGGGGCTGGGCTCTTTTTCCAGGCAACTAGTGACAAGACAAGAGGGCATGGCCTGAAGCTGCTCCAGGGGAGGCTTAGGTTGCATATTAGGAAGTAATTCCTCATGGAGAGAGTGATTAGACATTGGAATGGACTTCCCAGGGAAGTGGTGGAGGCACCATCCCTGAATGTGTTCAAGGAAAGGCTGGATGTGGCATTTAGTGCCATGGTCTGGGCAATGTGGTGGTGTTGGTCATAGGCTGGACTTGATTACCTTAAAAGTCTTTTCCAGCCTTGGTAATTCTGTGATTCTGTGAAAAGGAGTCAAGTTCAAAAGATAGCAAAATAAAATCCGGAAGCAAATTTCTGATCTACTCATGGAGAAAACTGGAAGTACCACAGCACAGGGCTTCCTTTCCCATGTGTGCCACTTTTGCATTGCAATGCTGTTTGAGATGGTCATAAGCCACACAAAGTGCAGAACTGAAGTTTGTTTTATTTCATTTTCCTCAGAGTCCAAAGTCATATTTCTCCATTTGTGGTTCAAACTGCAAAAATAAAATCTCAAACAGCTCTTTTGCTGAACTTACTGTTTTTCAGAGACAGCTTTGGTCCTTTTCTTACCCATATGTACACAGCCAACCATCTTTGATTCAGCCTGCCCTCATTGCTCACTGACAAATCTGCTGGGATTGCTCCATTGCTTCTAACCCTAATTTCAGTCTTCCTCTTTCAAACATTATGTCTAACCTGGTCATGTACTGCTCTAAAGCTACTCTGTAACCAGGCATCTTTCCTGCTACTTCAGTGCTCATCAGCTCACCAGATTGTTCTGGTTTATGAAGGTGTGTACTCAGTACACTCTCCTAAGCCTTTCAAGGAGACACATTCTTCAAGCCCTTCAAAAGTTTTGTTTTCTGAGCAATCTCAGAACTATATATTTTTTATTCCTGTGCCTGATTTAGTTATTGAAATCCCAGACTTAATTCAAATTAAATAAGTAGTTTCCCAAAGGCTAGTTGAAATAGCCAAGCACTCATAATGAAAGAAATGTCAAATTTTGGCAAATGTTTAGCACTGACTTTACAGTGGTAGAAATTACTCTGGGTCATTGTTGTTGGATGTAGTCTTTCCAGGCTGAAGAGAGATTTTTACTTAAGGGATAAAATCAGAAAATTACATTGTCTTCATTTGTACCATGACTTAGTTTGCAAAAAGTTACCACTTGCTAGCTATAGGCACATTTTGGGGGATGGGAAGCATTGCCAAATATCTTCCAGAGATGAAGAGGTGAAGAGGTTTTAGGACACTTCTCATTGTCATGCTTACCTTCAGACAAAATCTTTGACTAGCTTCTCCTCTGAAGAAATGAGGTCATAAATAGAGGTCTTGTATTTCACAATTGAGTTTAAAGGGTTTACATTTATAAAGTGTTTTCAACATGAAATGTACCACGGAGTGAAAAATACAACCAGTCCCTCTATATTGATGAAGTCCAAAAATGTGGTTTTCTGTGATTTCACACTTCTGTTTATGGGTGAACTGTTCCATGAGGGAATAGTTCACCATACAAGCAAAAAGCAGTGTTTTCACTAACAGCAAAAGTAAAACCTGAGTATAAAAATAATTAACTACATATAAGAAGGGAGTATTGAGTCCATCTAGACAGCAAAGGTCAGATGCTGTCTTGCCATATGGTCCTGTCCATTTTGCCTGGATGATGCAGTGTTGAAATTTAGGTAGACTTTTGCCATTTCTGGTGAGATCCCAATAAAAATTTTTATTATGAGCTCAGAAATAGTAGGCTGCAGCTTCACTCTTGGCTCCTAGGCAGTAGGGAGTGACTATTGGAAGCTCAGTCATGCTGATAATGTTTCTAAGGAAAACAACACGGGGAAGGAATTATTTGAGAGCAACCCAACATTTTAACAGTGAAACACATGGTCCCTTCATTTGGGACCCAGTGCCATGGAGTGACAGAAATGTGCATTTCGTGTAAAAAAATAAGAGGAGGCAATGCTGTCAGACCCCAGCACCAACAATCACTTGCAGTTTTCTTTTTATTTTCGCTGGCCCCAACTTCGAATGCCCAGGCTTAGGTCAGGAGGAGACAAGGCTTCCAGTGATCTCACACTATCCAGAGCCTTGCTAAAACCTTTTCAGCTGAAAGGCTACACTGGAACAGGCTGCTCAGAGAGGCTGTGGAGTCTCCTTCTCTGGAGACATTCAAAACCCACCTGGACGCCTTCCTGTGTGATGTGCTCTGGGTGATCCTGCAGGGGGGTTGGACTAGATGATCTTTTGACGTCCATTCCAACCCCTAAGATTCTGTGATTCTGTGAAAGTGGGGTAAGACTGGGAGCAGTTCCCGCTGGGGAAAGGTGGCAGGCAAATGTTAACTCAGTGTTCCTAGAGTCTCAGCTTGGAGAACTGGGAGACAGTGGTGGGATAGGTGAGAGGGAGCAAGCCCTGCTAGTTCTAACTGAATGGGTTTGCTCCATGCTAGCACTGTAGAAATGCTCATATAGAAGCAAGGGAGTGGACATATTCACAGAGATGAGTTAACTTTGCATTTAGAGAAAGGATTCAGTCATCAGTAGGCCACCAGATTTTTCATCTTCCTCTTCAATATAGAATGGATTCCTTGAGAATTCCTATTCATACAGAGGGCAGGGCAAGTTAATTCTGAGTCTATTAATGAAACATAGTATTGCTGTTTGTATATCATACTACAGATGTTTGCACGTGTCATGCCATGGTGAGGTTAACTTCTCTTTCAGTTTTCTGACAGGATGTTTATTCAAGGCATGTGCTAAATTTTCCTGCCACACAGTGCCTATATTATTATTCCCAATGCCTTGATAAGTAATATCCAATATTTAGAGGTGTTTGCCAGTCACGTAAGTGAGGGCAAGGGGCTTGAGAATGCTGCCTTGGAAGGGTCAGCAGACAATAAGCAATGAGTGTGTGTGTCAGGGTCAAACATTTTTACCCTTATCTTCCTTTCCAGTAGCATTTGTGTATCTCAAGAGAATGCGTGAGAGATGTCCTGAAGACCAGCTGATTTCAGAAACTTTTGAATGAAATGAAGGTGTGAGTTCTGCACTGACAGAATTCAAACCCCTTTGTCAGGTGAGATGACATCAATATTTTTGCTCCCAAACGGAACCTTCCATATTCACAAAATAATCTTTGTTGGGGATTGAGAATAAATAAAGTTAGGCTTTAATATCAATTGTAAAGTAGGTAATTGAAGACATACAGCATTCAGTATCGCAAGGAAAGACTTTTACAGGTTCTCTAAACTTGCCAGAGTGTTAAAATTATTGTCATCTTTCAGATAAACTGGTGTGACTTTGTAATCAAGATGCTCAAGGGCCCCGTAGATCTACCACTGAACACTTAGATCTTCAATATCCTAGTAAGAGAAAGTGTCAGTGTTGATTTCTCTGGTCTTAAGGATGGAAACTAAGTACTGCATAAAGTCAGACACTGACCCAGGCTTAACTGAATAAATAATTTTTAAAAGTTATCTCCCACATCTACATGTTGAAAAATGAAACAGATTGAGAGGCAAATGGTAAATACTTGGTTTTGGGGACATTTTGTTGAACTCATGCTAGCTTAACACACAAGTCCAACTCTGAAAGTGTGCAAAAAAAAAGTATTTCTGCAGTACATAGGTAAATCAATCTGCTACCCATATGCTCTGCTAATGCTGGCAGCTGGCCAGGGAACAGATCTCAATTAAACAGATTAGGCCAAAGAAAGCATAAATGCAGAGTTCAGGCAAATTACCAAAAATTGCCCTCATTCAAACATAGCTCTCATATGAAGTCTAGGTATAAGCTGCACTGAAATGTCAAAAGTACGTCTGAAAGACCTTGGCAAGCTTGCACAGGATTTGATCCTTGTCAAGAGGCAGCACAATATGAAGCCACTTCACTTGAACACAGGCTGAATGTGTTTGAAATTCATCATATCAAAGCCAGCACTTGCTTTGCAGCCCTCATTAGAATAACCAAACAATACAATGGCTTCTTTCTAAATAAATAAATGGGGCTCATAGGCAGCTAAGACTTTTTTTTTCAAATAGTCAGATCTGATCAGCTGCCTCTAAGCCCAGACAGACTGCCCTCTATGTAGGCTGGCAGGAAGGAGATTTTATCTCTAGTGTGCCTAGGCCGCCATAATTCCATCTCACTCCTGACTCCTTCAAAATAACAAGTGTATCCTCCCCATGGTTTGTAGAACACATGCAGAGGAAATAGCAGGGCTGCGAGCTAACTGGCACAAAAATTCTAACCAGATGATGGAAAAAATGTTTATTAAACTGAGAGTACTTAAGAAACGTTCTTCTTCCAAGAGAACTGTATATAACCCAGTAAATAGCCTCCCTTGGAATCAATTTACCCTATCTTAAGAAAGCTGTTACTTTTTATTCCAGTACCATTTTGCCAAGCACTGTTTTAACGTACACATGAAGATTCCAGGGTATAATAATCCCCCTTTATTGGCAGGCATATAAAGTATGTCTAAAAAAAAGGGGGACAAAAAGCCCCAAAAGCAATAAATGACACCTGGGAGGAGAAGAGGGTGGGTGGGAATCTCATAAACCAGCATTATTTTCCCAACTTTGTTAAATAAAAAGAGTGATTAAAATACTTCCAGCAACCTAATGCTTGTTTTGACAAGATTTTCCTTGAAATGATGATTTTCCCCCCACACTCTTTGTTGCAGCCCTGGAGCATTTACTTCAGCTCTTCAGAAGTAGCCTGCATCACTCAGTACTAGAACATTTTCAGGATAGATGTTCAGATGAAGCATCAGTGAGTTATCAGGAACTAGGAACAGTTTGTGATGTCACATGTTTCCTTGTCTCCAGAGGCTTTCCTGCCTTGTTAGCACACTCACTTTAAAAATAACACTTATTTACCAACAGTAATTCACCAAATACCTCCGACGAGACCAAGTAAAACAATTTTCTTAGTTGCTGAGATAAAATGGTGGAGCCAAACCTGCAGACTGTATAGATAAAAATGCCTCTTTTTAAGTCCAGGAACTAGCACTGAGTTTATCCACTGACGACTGGGCCCCCATCTAGAGTTCAAAGAAAATTTCCCTAGTAAATATACATGTGAATGGAGACTGCTGTGAAGTAACACAGTCAGAATAAAGTTTCACCATGTAATCCACGGTCAGACTGTTGCCAAACATTCCCAAGATGCCTTTCCTGCAACCAGTTGCTGTATTCATTCACCCCAATCCGAGCTGCACCTTGTTCTGCCTGTGTTCTTGATGTCCTTGCTGTAGCAGTTTTTGAAAGGATATTTCATGGACAAGTCTGCTTTTTCTACCTGTACATCAAGAGTAGAGAAGACTCCTGTGAAGCAGAGTAATTTCATTTAGAGGAAAGATAAGAAGTGGGCAACAGAGTGGTGCTCCTTTAAAAATATCAGAGATGGGACTTCAGTGGAGGGATCCTGCATAGTCATCTTGTCTGTGTCTGTACCTTGCCTGAAGACAAGGTCAACAGTGTTCCCTGTCACTGCAGCTAGATGCTTGTTCAACTTGGTTTTAGAAACCTGCAATAACAGTATTTCCACACCCTTTGGTACACACTATTGCAGTACTTTATAGCCTTACTGGTAGAAAACATTTCCTCCAAACCATTTAATACACCCTTGGTGTAACTTTGACCCAGTGAACATGGAAAAAAAAAAGGTATTCCCTTCCTGCTCATAGTTTCCTTTTACGTATTTTAAGAATATATTAACTAGTTGTAGCCACCTCTTCTTTAGAGTTAACACTTCTACTTGCTTCAGTCTTCATTTGCAGTTAGTGTTTTCTTGGCTTCTGATTGGTGACCTTCACCCTGCCTTGACTGCAAAATCCTCTCTTCAGAGCTTCATGGCTGTGCTAACTCATATTCACTACGAGCTTCAGCTTTTTTTCTGGTCTACTACTGTTCAGCAAGTGCCCTCTCATGCTGTCTTTGCACCTCTGCTTCCTCATGTCTCAGAAGATAATGGAGCTGCATCTACCCTTAGTAAAATATGTCTTCTTATTTCCTGATCTTCATTGCAGCAATCAAGCTTGCTGACCTCTGGACTGAGAAGATGCCAAAGAACACTGTACAGGAGTGCTCCCTGTGCATTACTTCTCTGCCCACCTTTTAACGCTTTCAGACCTTGTGTTCCTCCTCCTCCATGTTCCTGCAACAAATGCAGTCACTTTCTGTTGGCCTGAGATGCTGTAAAGGATAAGAAGTTCAGGGCAGTCTCATGTAACCTCTTCTGTGACATCTTCATTACAAATCCACCTGCCCTGACTAATTTTACAGCTTACTTTAATTTTGAGCAGTGTGGAATGATTCTGCACTAACAGATTCTGCAACTGTATGTCCTATCTTATTTTTTTTCTGACTGCAAAGTTCCCTCTAAGATCAACAATTTCCTTCTTATTAAAAATATTTTTAAAATACAAATATTTCAGGTAACCAATTCTCAGTCTCACAGAATTGTCAGAGTTGGAAGGCCCCTCTAGAGATCATCTAGTTCAACTCCCCCTGCTAAAGCAGGATCCCCTAGAACGTGTTACATAAGAGAGTTTTAATATATCTGGGGAAGGGGACTCCACAACCTTCCTGGGCAGGCTGTTCCAGTGCTCTGTCACCCTTGTAGTAAAGAAGGTTTTCTTCTATCTATTTTTTTGTTGTTGTTTTATTCTTGCTTTTTTTGTTGTTGTTTTTAATTTACTACCAGTTCTCTTTTAATCTGGGAGTACACTTTTTTCTGAATTCCAAAGGTGTCTCAACAGTCAAAAACTTACATGAAAAAGAAAGGTTAAAACTGCTGTCAGATATGGTTGTACGCCAATTAAATCAAAACCTTCCTTGGAAGATCTAAGTATGTAACTGTGAAACAGTACAGGACAAAGACAGTGATTTGGGAAGTGTTTGTTTCCATGTATACACTTAAGTAGGTACCCTCACTGCTTCCATTTTTCACAAAACTTACTTTGAAACTTTTCGGATTACAAAATTCAAACAAAGTCAGTAAAAGTAGCAAGTTCTGTTAGTAGATTGCTAGCGAATCTTTATGTGCACTCCCATAGCCTACACTGGGGATATCTGTGCAAGAAGATAATTCAATGTCATATGTTGTCACAGTGTCAGTCATTATAAATTTATTTTTCTGGAAAATTAGTTTTGCCAAGCTTACATTCCTTTGATTTTAGAGTATGACAAGTTTTAGTTTCAATTCTCTCCCCAATCCACTAACAAAAGGGGGGTTTCCCATTGTGTTTTTCGATTTTCTTCACATTTCTTCCATAGTGATGCTTTGTGCTTGATGCCTCTCTCTTTAAGCCTGTTTTTTTCTTCTCTTGAGCTAACTAGCCAACTGAATTGAGAATTGTGAACACTGGGGACATTAGACATGCTCTAAATTTCAGTGTGCAGCCAAGTGTTTATTTGGCTTCTTGCCTTTGGACTGATTTTTTTCTAGTTTTTTGCCAACTTTTATTTTATATTTACCAGGCAGTGGGAGTGTCACAGGCCAGGTAGCTGTAACAGTTGGACAGAAGCACATTCCAAGTACCAGAATAGCTACAGTGCATCCCTTGCCACCATAATGCCTACACCTGAGAGGGAAGAAACCTTACCCAATTTTGTAGGTGAAGACCTGGAACTGAGGACAAACAAATAAAATCCCTGACATCATGCAGAAATTTACATACGGAGCAAGACAGAGTCCCCATGTCTGTGTTAACAAAACAACATAATTGCCATTGGATATGAGGCCGGTCTGCACCCTTGTATCTGCTTTCACTATCTGAGCTAAATATGTCCAACAGTGTACTTTATTTTTCTGAGGTACCCAGCAGCAGCTATTATAGATGCTACAAAAATTCCTCCTTCCCAGCCAGGTGGGGACTGCAGTCTTCTGTCTGGAGCATGCAAAACTCCATCAGCACTCCAAAGCTGTGCCCAAGTTTGCTCAGCAAACAACTTTCTCCCTGCTTATGGTTTAAATTCTTTGCTTAAAGAGAATCTTCCTGCTGTTGTGGTATTTTTCCAGTGGGCTTGTTGTAGAAAGCTTATTTTTCAATCCCAGTCTTCCACATTTTTTTCTCTGTTACGCTTTGGTCCTTTTCAGGTTATTTTAGTACATTTCAACAGATAGTGCTGTCAAACTACCTGGCTGCTTCAAGTGTTTATGCAGAGTTTCAAATATTTTCCCCAAAAATTTGTATTCTGTTTACATTCTTTCTTTCCTTCTTTTTTTTTTTTTTTCTATTCATATTGAGTTCAGATATCAATGAAGATCTTATCTGTGGATTTGGAGTGCAGTATATTAAACACTATATTTGAAATAAATTATTTTCACTACAGCATATGTTTTGTCATTGTATGGTAAATATTTTTTGAGCTTGCTTTCAGGAATTTTGCATACCACTCTTTCCTCATCTGCTTTTTTAAAAATCATGCTATAAAACTGTAACTTTCAGGAATCGTGGCCTGAAGGTGAATTAAATCTGTTGACATTCTTCTGTAAAGCTGACTCAGCTTTGTTATTTGGTGGGATGTCTTAAAACAAAAGATAGGTGTATGAATTCATACTTGGCCCAAAGCAGTAAGGAAAATGTTATTTGGAGAAGAATAGGTAATCAACCAAAAAAATCATTAGGTGACTGAACACAGGTCTGGTACCCCTGTCTCTTGAGTACTATCTTCATTTCTGGTTAGCCCACTTAAAAAAAGCTTACTCTGTTTCACAAGTACAAAGAAAAGGGGAAAATCGTTGATGGAAGTACAAGATAATTTCCATGAGGAAAAGCAAAAGCAGACATGGATGAAGGGGAGATGGGACAGAGATTTTTAAAAGATCACATGTGACAAAGAAAAAGAAATAACAAAATTCTACTTCCTAACTCCCACTGTAAAAAAAAAAAAAAAAAAAAAAAAAAATCTTCATACTGGAGCTGAAGAAAGTCCTCCCTCAGACAACTCATGTCTAAACTATGGAACTCATTGCCATAAGGCGATAGGGAAGCAAAAGGTGATCTGACAATTACATGGAGGTTGCTGTTGTGTGTTATTAAAACCTCTGGCTTTGAGACTATATTATCCTTTCACTCCTTTTTCTATCAAAATTTTCTTCTTATTGCTGCTGAGCAAACTTGTTTTAAGGGACTCTTCTTCTTGACCACTTCCTAACTGACATAGTTTCACAGTGTAAAAAACAAACAAAACCCACTCAATCAAAAAAACCACTCACTATGGATGAAAAATTCCACACTAGTATTTTTACTGTTGCTTTCCCACCATTCAAAAAGGGATCATGAGACCCTTCTTTATCTACAGCAGTTGTATAGTTTGTGTGGTTCCTAACTTTGGAGGAATATCATCATAAAGGCTACATATTGCTGTCAGTTCCACCGACAGAAATCCAAGCTGATTCAGCTACATATATGTGAAGTTTTCTGGACCTAAAGTAATGGAAAGCTCAAAAAGAGGCTGGTGATTTTTCAGCAGCAGTAAAAACCCCTTTACTTTTATTCAGTTTTGTAAAGAAGTCCCCAGAAGAAAAAGGAAAAATATTTTTCTAACCCTTTATTTCATTTTGCAATTAGATGGGAGAAAAATATAATAGAAAGCTAATATTTGTTTGGAGTTTTCTTTCTGTTTGGGCCAAAAGAACAGATTTCTCTGCATATTTTTGACACTTTTGATCTGTTTTTACATGCTTCTCATGGAGTAAAGCAGCCACAAAAGGTAATTGTTATTTCTCATTTGTATTATAGGGGTATCCAAGGTACTACAAAGAGTATGTACCTAACGAAAGTACCATGTGTTAGATACTGTCCAAAAAGCAGCAAGAAATGTTTCCTTGTTCAAAAGGAATGACAATATGTTTGCTTAAGCACTGTAGAAACCCTGAGTGTTGTTTTCCATTCATCTGGCTTTTGGTCACATTTATAGTACCATAGCATTACCTAGAAAGGTTGGACCAGATGATTCTTGAGGTCCCTTCCAACCTGGCATTCTATGATTCTATGATTTATAACCCTTTCTGGCCTGGTCTTTGTGATTCGATCCAAATATATGTTAAAACAACCCTCACAGTATTTAAAGGAACAGATAGGAAGACGGCTTTGCAACCCAAGTGGCAAAGTGCAAAGTAATAAGTATCAATATGAGAAGACATACAACAAGATAATTGAGAAATAGTAAAGGAAGCATTCACCATACCTGATGTTGATGGTATTATGCTTGACATATGCAGTGTTGCAGTAATGTCATTTTGCTTCCCAAGAAGTTACTATTCAGAAACAATCACCAATATAGTGCAGAAACTGTGGCAAGTTTGAAAACTATTATTTTAATTTTTTCTCTTTTTCTCACTCCAGTATGACTCACTTGATAATAAATTCCACAGGTTTCTACTGCTACATTCCTTGATGTCAGCCAAGTTAATATGCCTCTTTCTGATTAGTAAGGTAATCTCTTCTCACCTTACAGACTTGGAAAAGGAGTTTTCTTTGTCAAACCCAGTTAGTTTATGATACTGTACCACCTTCTGCCATTCTGTGAAATTGAACCTACCTGGGAGTCTGGCAAGGGCTAGAGCATTCCCAGGGTACAGTGACATCAGCATCACTGATGCTGTCCTATCTTTGTTCCTTTCCCTCAGAAAAGTAACAGAACAATAATCAGGAGGGTTTTTTTAATTGCTCAGCAGCCTTTAATGTGATTGGTTTTTTTCCAAAAAGTACCACACATATTTAGTGAAGGAGACCTGCCCATGCCCTTTGTTGAGCTGCTGTAGCCTTTGCATTTCCACAAAGTCTGCCAAGCATCTCCCAAAATTATACAGATCATTAAAGCTGATAACATTTGCCTTCTTGAGTTACCAGTTCTGCTCATAACATCCCCACTGTCTATCCCCTGGCATGCTGTGGCTTGCTGCTGCTGTCTTTTTGCTTCTCTGTCCTTTGCCTGATTGTCAGCCTCAGGATTGGCAATTTCAGCAGTTTTATTACAACAGCAGTTATATTTTATATGCTTTTGCTAAAAACCTCAGCTGCCAGACTCCAGTGAGTCCATGTAATCTCTCCTTAAACTTGCTAGGAGAAGAGCATTTATATACTTCATGGTTGCAGAGAAAACCATGGAAAGACAAAATAAGTGAACCTGAAAGGTAAGAAACCTCAAGGTGACTAAACAAAACTTAATTAAAAAAAAACCAACCCCCACAACTAAAACCAGATTACTACTTTTAAGACAATAGCATGGCAATTTTTTTCCAACCCTCCCTTATGGTTTAGGTATGCAGTACACTTAGAGGTTTGAGCACATGCTAAGTACAACTCTCTGTAATTATGCTAATAAAAAAGAATAGAACAGAATAAAAATTCCCCCCGTCCTTTGTGCACTGCACATTTTCTTCATCTTACGCAATCTATTTAACATTTCAGAAAGTACTGCCCAAACATAAACCATCCAGCTTTTAGCTGACCTTCCTTTCTAGAAGAGTAGAGGGAAATGGCTGTACTACTTGCTGTTATTCACAAATTGCCAAATAGCCAGTCAAATTAAAAATAAGTTTTGAAGTGTCAGACAAAGATGTCTGAGATTTTAAAATGCAAGAAAGTGCATGCCAAGGGCCAAGGTCTGGCAATCCTTGCATCCAGTATTAAACAATTTTTGATTAATTTTTCATCTGTTACTTTCACTTGCTTAACTAGTAATGCTGCTGACATTAAAAGCCCTGACATAAGAGTGTAATTTTTCAAGACAGGCTAACTTCAAAAGACTTACTGAGAGACGATGAAAGGATGCAGCAAACTTACAAGGAGTCAGCCTCTGAATTCATCATTCAAATAAAATAATAATTGGCTCTGCAGATCTCTTTCAAGCACAAATCACTGTGCCCAAGAGCTGCATGTTTATTCCAGATAGAGAGGTAGTAATGCATGGGGCCCCTTCACGACTCTGCAGGTCTTGCACAAGGTAATGAAAGGGCTCCCAGCAGCATCTGGTATCAGTTTCTTCTTTGCTGTGGCAAACTGCTGGTGTTATAATCAACTCGCAATGCCATTTGTTTTTTTCTTCCTTTGTAGTCCTTGTGAGAGGTTTCTCTCTCAGATTTTTTATTTACTGTTGGGTAGTTTTTTCCTTTGTAGTTTTGTGGTAATTTCTGACAAATGGCCAAGCTCTTTGAAGTTCATGCTTCAGAAATGGTTTCTTGGGCAGGGGGAAACAGAGAGACCAAAGTTCTGTTGACTCTGGGCCAACCCAAAAGAAGAATGACATGGCATTAAATCACAGAGATGTGATATTTCACTGGAACATGAGGGTGTATGTATCTGCTGTCTGGTCTGTGCAGAAGGACACAATGTCAATTCCAGGTATCATCAAATCATCAAATGAGGTCTGCAACAATGCCTTGATGGAAGCTCCTCCTAGCTATGCTGGACCCATGATTCATACATGGCTCTTGCAATCTTCACTTCCTTTAATTTGGTGTTTTAGAGCAAGGAATGCTGACAGGATGGTAATGGTATAGATGGTTCCAAGAAAAATTTGGTCTCAGATCTGGATGACTGTGTGGGAATGATGTACTGTGTTCATATTACATCACCATCCATTTGACCAGGAAAGGACCATCTTGTACACCTACTTGTAAACCATCTCAGTAACAGCCTTAATGGTCTATGAAATTGTTTTATATCAGTCCCTCTTTAGAAGATACAATTGCCATCAAACAGAGACCTGACAAGTTTGAAACATCCCATCATCTGTTCAAGGAAATGCTACTAGGACCTTCACCTTATGCCTGTCTTCCCTCTTCCTGCAATAACGAACGGGTGGGAGAGGGGAAGCAAATATCTATGGAGTCTTTTTCATAATGTAACCACTTAGCACCTAGAGGAATTGCCACACAGCAGGCTTCAATAGACAAGAGGCTTTTCAGACAATGCAGACTCAATCACCAGAGATAAAACATAGAGGACAGATGAATTGGTGGCTACTAAACAGCCTCCAGTTTGGAAAGCAGCCTTCTCACTGAGTTTTGGAAGCCTTGAGGATAGAGCAGAGGAAGAGTCACCTTGTTTCTGTAAGTTTTGCTTTTTAGGAAACTGTTCAGCTAGTGTGTGAGATGGAGCCTCCATGCAATGCAAACTGTTCTTCTGTTCTGTAATTCTTCTGCTCTTTCAAGGCTGTAAAGCAAGACTGAATGTTTACATAGCATGTTGAATTGTTTCTGCTTGAGGGTCCTGCTTTTTGTACTACCACACTCTTTGTCTTGGGTACAAAGTTGGGTCATGATTATTTTAAGTTGCCTGGGACATTTCAGAGGAAGAAATGCTTTGAATCCCTTAGAGTGCTTTCAAAACCTCCAACTCAATGTTTAAGAGTTAAAAAGAGTTATCACTAGCTTCTTGCAATCTGAAGACTTGATCTGCTTAGCAAATGGCTCCAGAGTTCAGGTTCATGCATGTCTAGGCCCAGTAAAGTTTCCATCAACCATCATGTTACAATACTCATGCTAAGGAAGCCAAGGGATGTTTGTTTGTCTTGAGCAAACAGTTGCTCCCTCATCACCAAATTCTGACGCAGCTGTTGTTAGAAACTGTTCAGGTCCCCTGCTCCCAAACCACGTGGAGTGCTCCTCAGAGGCTGTCTGCCCTCTGCCAGATGCCAGCCTGCAAACTAGCAAGAAGCCATTCTCCACTGTTTCAGCTGCAGGAGTACAAGTTAAATGTTAGCTCCTTCCCCAAGGAAAGGCACTTGTCTTCCCATCCCAGGGATGCTCCTTGCTGTGGCATGGGAATGCAACAGCAGGGCTACAGAAATGTCCTCCCTTTTGGAGCTGAGCCAAGAGGAGTCATAGCAGGAATTAATATCCTGAAAGGGCTGCTACCTTTGCAGGACTTATTTTGAATGGAATACTTTAATTTCCAGTGGTCACAGCTGCCTGGAACACAGTTATTCTTTGAGTTTGCCTGTAGGAACACTGCGGATTTATGCAGTATACTCAGCAATAAGAAGAGAATGGCATTGCTTCATTGCTTTGATCTTTCTCTTGTTTGTTGTTTTGTTTTGTTATGTTTTGTTTTACAGTAGGTGGCAATTTACAAGACCATGTATCCTACCTTCAGAGAGGCAGTCACTTTCCTTGTGTTTATTTTAATGGTATATCTTCTTCTGTTTCATTAGATGACCAAAACAGTTTTGTCTTCCTTTGTTGTATGATCAATTCACCAATGTAAAATCATGAAATGCTTTTTTAGAGAACAAAAGGTAGCCTGTTTCCCACTGATAAAATAGCTGCTTTAGCACCTGTAAATCTGTTTTGCATTTAGTGGAAAACTTTATTCCATGCTGATAACAGGATCAGAAAACAAGCTCTGACAGCATGTTGTGATTTTACAGTATCCAGGGGTAAAACTTGAGCTAATTATGAGCACATGGCTTTCAAGAGTCATACTTTTATATATAACTCCATAAATCTTGCTAAGTGAATTCCAAACCTATGTCTACAGCATTTGCTAATAATTAGGTTATTAGTTGGTTTTGCTTCTTTATGCATGCAAGCTGGGGGTGTTTGGAGTTTTGTTTTTTAAGAAATGGCTGAAGAAAAATAGGAAGTATTTTCCTTCCCCCCTGTAACTTCACAGGAGGTGTTTCTGCTGAACTGCTGAAGCTAAAAAAAACCTGTTGGCCTCCTAAACAAAGGCGTTGTAGAAGAGTTTTTCAGCACTGTAATTTAAATGGTGTCTAGTTTCAACCCAGAACACCAAGGTCATAATTTTAGGCCATAGATGGCTCTCCCAGATGTCTTTGGTCAAGTTAATCACAGTTTGCCTGAAGGTTGCACTTTCAGGTAATCCATCAAGCCATAACTGTAAATCAAAACCTTCTTTTAGCTCAATAAGTAACATATTTTTAATTTGTGTTAAAACTGACTTTGAACAGGAACTTAAACTCGTTTAGAATATTAAGTAATATTACTGGTTAATCTCATTTGTCACAAATACTTTTAGAAATGTATGTTTTTATAATTGTTATTAAATATTTATTTGTGGGGCTTTTGTTTTGATTTTGTTTTCATTTTGTTTCATTTTGTTTTGTTTTAAATAATATTTTAAACTGAGATAGGAATTACCATATGGCCTTTTTAAGCTTTAACAATAAAGCCAGAAATAATTTGTGTTGTTTAAGCTAGCTACTGCTTTACTCCATGCTAGACAGAGATACCAGATATTAGCCTGATGCTTTAATCAGTGGACCTCAGAAGCACAGTTTTTTGATTAACTGAGCTTGCAAGATTTGTGTTTGTGTATAGGATGCCAGATCCTGAAGTGGGAGGGAAATATGTCTCTGAATGGGATGGCAGAGTTGTCAGCATCCAGAGACCATCTACCACACTTGTTCATGTTCAAGGGGGGTTACAAGGCAAAGAGAATGGTGGGAAAGGCAGTAGGCACATGGGAAAAAATAGAAATTGTGGGGTGCTAGAATAGAAATCTCTGAGCCCTTACAGTGGATTGTCCTGTGAGAATATGCACTCTCACCCTCAGTTCTTCCTACTTTTGGTATCTGTTGGAAGTTTATTCTTCTGATGAGAACAGATGTGACTTTTGGCCAGAAAAGTGAAAATAATTTTATCTGCACCTAAAGTTAGCCAGCCTGAGCATTAACAACACCAGATATCCAATACAGCAGAGCAGTGACTCCACATGGTTTAAGTCAAGAGTAGGGAATATACTTCAAGTATGCTTCATATACTCAAATCTAGGACGGGTGTATTTTAAGCAGATGGATAGCAATTGCACAAACTGGAATTTAGCCAGGATGCTGGCACCATCAGGCTTGTGACATGTGTCATGTGCCCGCCTATGCTGTGACCTTGGTTTGTGCCTTGCTATGAAGGACAGCAGCAGCCTGTGGTGTATCCCATTCTCGCTTTCAGTAGATTATCAAGTGATTATGTTTAATTGATGGTGTGACTCTGTAGAGACATACATACCTACACTGAGCACCTTTAACAAATTAAGGTAACAAGCACAGGGAGAGCTGCAGCTCCAATACTTCAAATTCACTTTGAACTATATTCACAGTACGCATTGTCAACGCACTGCCAAAGCCATAAACTATCTCAGCGTGGTAGACTAAATACACCTCTGTACAAAGGACATGAATCTCCCCTTTGGATTTCTCAGCTATAATACAGAAGGACAGAGGCTTAGCTGGTGTAACTCAGAATAGCTCCAGGGCAGCTAGGGAAGCACCGGATTCCTATTAGCTGGCCCCCAGGAGAAAGACCAGAGCAGAGGGTAGAAGGCAAAAGGTAAACACTGTGAAAACATTTTCTGAAACCTCTTGTGAATTAGATTTAATACCACCATAGCATCCAAACTTCCATCAAACACCAAAAGCTTTCTGCTGAAGAGAAAATTTACAGTTTAAAAAAAAATAAACAAGATACAGAAGTGCAAAATTTGGATAAATGAAATTATTTGGGTTTAGACTAATTAATGCCAATGTTTGTTTAATCTCCAAATTTCACCACAGGGCGCAGGAGTGCAGAGCTCTTACAGACTGAGGCAGTGCAAAACACATTGTGTATCCAAGAAAATCTTGCCTAAATCCCTGGCAATGCATTTTTCCTTTTCCTTTTCCTCTTTCTCTTTCCCCTTTCAAATCCTTGTTTTGCTCTTAAGTGTTCATGGTAACAGAAACAGCTGTCAAATGTGGCTTCAGGCTGTCTGACTCCCTTGGGAGAATTTATGTGTTTTTCTACTTCCTTTCCTTATTAGGAGGCAGGAATCTGTGACACCTTTTAGAACTAGTATGCATAAAGGGTAATGACTGTGCAATTTATTAGAGGTCTGTTCTCCTTCAAGCAAGCCATAAGCACACAATGTGTGCCAGGGATCATGGCTAAGTACAATCTTGCTGTGCAGCAGGTGGGCAGCAGCAGAGCACCACTACAGGGAGAAGTGTCGCAGGGAAGGTCAAATGCTGGCTGACTTAATAAACTTCTTAATTGAATATCAGTGAAGAGAAGACAGGAGGGATAAAGAGTGGCCCTTGTTAAATGTTTAGCTTGAAGCCCTGGGTGAGAAAGGCAAATATCAGCGAGCCAGTTCCTGTAATTTTGTGCTGGAGTCATTAAATTACAGTAGTGGTCACAGTGCCACTGGAGCTGCAGAGCCCTATAAGCATTTCTCAGAAGGTGTTGTGCTGCAGAAGGCTGTCCAGTAGGAGTAAGGGAAATAAGGAGAGCTCAGCCTTTCTGATATGCAGTAGAGTCATCCTGTCTTAGTCATATTCACACATAACAAAGCTGTTTTTTTTAAAAAAAAAAAAAAGTTAGGAGCTCTGATCTAGAAATGAAAATTTAGTAAAGCTTTTGCACAGTTCTCCACAGCATTCTCTTGGAGAAACTTGCTGCTCAAGGCTTGGACAGATGTACACTTAACTGTGTAAAAAAACCCCTGACTTAATGGCCCAGAGCTGTGGTGAATGAAGATAAATCCAGCTAGTAGCTGGTCACCAGTGGTATTCCCCAGGGCTCAGTGCTGGGGCCAGTTCTGTTTAATATCTTCATCAATTATCTATTTTGGCAAGGGGATGGAGTGCACCCCAAGTAAGTTTGCAGAAGACACCAAGTCAGGTGGAAGCATTAATTTGCTTGAGGGTAGGAAGGCTCTACAGAGGGACCTGGACAAACTGGATCAATGGGCCAAGACGAACTGCATGAGGTTCAACAAGGCCAACAAGTGAGGTCCTGCACTTGGGTCTTGACAACCCCTTGCAATGCTATTCCTCTACCTGACCAGGGAGAAGCTACATGCTCAACGGAAGTCTCAGTGCCAGCGGTGGGAGCTCTCTTTTCATATTCTGTGCATTTAGGGGTAAACTCTGGCTTTTGACAAAAGGGATTATAGGGTGACAAGATCGAAGTAGTGTGGCCAGCAGGACCAGAGAAATTACTGTCCCCCTGCACTTGGCACTGATGAAGCTGCATCTCTAGTGCCATGTTCAGTTTTGGGCCCCTCGCTGCAAGAAGGACATTGAGGTGCTGCAGCGATCCCAGAGAAGGGGAATGAAGCTGGTGATGGGTCTGGAGAGCAAGTCTTACAAGTAGCAGCTGAGACAACTGGGGTTGTTTAGCTTGGAGAAGAGGAGGCTGAGGGGAGACCTTTTTGCTCTCTACAACTACCTGAAAGGAGGTTGTAGTGAGGTGGGTGTTGGCCTTTTCTCCCAAGCAGCAAGTGACAGAACATGAGAAAACTGCCTCAAGTTGTGCCAAGGGAGGTTTAATTTGGTTATCAGGGAACATTCAGTCACCAAAAGACTCATCAAACATTGAATAGGAGGCCCAGGGGAGTGGTAGAGTCACCATTCCTGGGTATATTTAAAGGATGTATAGATGTGGTAATTTGGGTCACGGCTTAATGATGGACTTGGCAGTGTGCTAGGTTTGCAGTTGGACTCCATGATCTTTAAGGTCTTTTCCAACCTAAATAATTTTATAATCACAGATTACAATGATGAGCATTTTAAAAGAGTTAAAAAGCAGAGTCCACCTCATTCTTGAAAACAAGGAACCTTGATTTGTATTCCTTATGCTGGAAGACTTGAATGCAAGGGGTTGGATTTGCCCGAGTCTGGGAGCACTTACATCTGGTCTTTATCCTGGGCCCATCTCTAAACTTGCTAAACTTATACCTAACTGTTGCTTAGAGGCATTGTTCCTCACAGTTCTGTGGTTTATTGAGGAAATGTAGTCTGAAGAAGGTGAAAATCTTACTTTTATTTACACCTGATTTGGCTTAGATATTTGTAAGTATACTGCCATCCCTTGCACAAACAGATTATTTTATTGCATAATGTCTGTGGCTGTGTCATCTAACAGAAATGTGGGAGGAGAAGAAGGAAATAAAAAGCAGGGGCCACATCCGTGTCTCCAAGTACTGAACCAATCATCTGATAGCAATATTAGCAAAAGCAATAAACTTCTGTTGCAAGCTTCAGTGTACCAGTCTCAATGTGGTATTCCAATAAACGTCACACCCATTTTCCATAACTATGGAGCAGGAAGCAAAGTAATTGCCCTGGATTGCTGATGTATAAACAAGTGCAAGCTCAAACACATTGACTCCACCAGGTAATATGGATCAGAAAGCACAGTAGGACACTGCTCATGTTTGATTCGTTTAGAATATTTGTGCTAGTTTGTTTTGGTGGGTTTTTTGATAGTGATTGAAGGGCCCCAGGGGTGGCTCCGGTAAGAAGATGAGAAGCTCCCCCTGCTCCAAACCCAGCCAATTTGCCATTAGAGGGACAACAGATGCACCTCTATGATTAACATAGGAAAGAACTGATAGAAGACCTGAGCAAAGCAAGCACTGGGGGAGGAAGAAGAACTGTGCTGGAGAGGTGAAAGGCAGTGCTGGGGTGAATATCCCAAGTGGTTGGTGAGGAAGAAGGAAAAGAAGGTGCCCAAGCAGAAGTTTCTCTGCAACCCATGGTGAGATGGCAGCTGTCCCCCTGCACTCGTGGAGGAATGTGGTGAAACATTCCCTGAAGGTGCCAGGAGGGGTGAGCTTGGCAACTGGACTTGGATTTTGCAGCCAGTGGACTCAGATTTGCTGTCAGTGGACTTGAATAATGCAGCTGTGGAAGACCCCAGCACCAGGGGAGGTGACTGTTCCCGAAGCAGCCTGTGACTCTGTTGGAAGCCCAGGCTGGAGCAGCTCCAGACCTCATGGAAAGGTCTCAAGAAAGAGAGGTTTGTGGAGGATGCCCCCCCATGGGAGGGACCTTGTGGAGAAACAGGGAAGGACCGTAAGGAAACCTTCTCCCTGAGGACGGAAGAACAGCAGGAACCACCATCCTGTGAACTGACTCTAAACCCCATCCCCTGTCCCCCTGTGCTGCTGGGGGGAAGGAGGGAGAGAAACCGGGAACAAAGTCATTTGGGCCTGGGAAGAAGGGAGGGGTGGGGTAAAGTGTGTAAGCCCTGCTCTGTGTGTTGTCTGTGTATGCTTGATTAGTGTGAAATTAAACTATTATTTTTTTTCCCCAAGTTGAGTCTGTTTTGCCTGTGACCTTAATCGGTGAAGAACCCTCCTTGTCCTTTCTCTGGACCCATGAGCTTCTAGTTGGCCTTTTGTCCTCCCCACCCCACAGTGTGTGTGTGCAGGGTGGGGGGAGTTGAGTGAGCAGCCATGTAGCTGTTCCTTTGTTGTCATGTTAGGCCCAAACTACAGCAATATTCTACCAGAAAATCTGTATTTATTAATATAATAACATTTTAATATACCTTAAATGTTTAATCACCTGTCTCGTTAGTAAGCAGCTGGAAGTATTGGCGTGCAAGTGACAAAATCTCAAGCTAAGCAGATCTACTTGCTCATCATGAGATCTAGCTATTTTGCCACCATGCAGTTCATATTTAAGCAAAATAAGAACAGCGATGACAACAACACTGGAAAATTCAGATTCTTTCAAATTTTTCTTTTGTTATGAATAAACCTTTTGGAAAACACTGTAAGGAAAATATATTAATGTAAAGCAGAAAACTGAGATAAAAAAAACCAAAACAAAAACTGTTGAATGAAGACAAATTCAAGGAATTAGGACAGAAAGAGGTTCATGGGAAAGCCAATGCTGATGAAAACTAAGCATGTGCAGCACAGAAATTTGCCAGTTTTTCCAGAGTGCTCATACAACTATAATGTTCATCAGGAGCTATGTGATAGCTTTTTTTCAGGCATTCTGACTGATTAAATCTTGGTCCTTGGGCTAACAGCTAAACCTGCAGACAGCAAGGATAACATCATTGTTTGATCTATCTAATTAAGAGTTTGGATGTCTCAACATCTGTAAAGCAGTCAGATGCAACAGAGATGAATTAAACACGCACGCAATGTAGTAACAGGAATAGCAGTTCTTTCTGATAACTGGACAGAAGGAAATTATGCAGTCCCATGATCCATAGAATTGCTGTATTATTGGATTATCTTCCGAATACCCCCGCAAGGCACTGCTAACCCTGCATTGTTAGGAGCAGGAAGGCTTAGGGTGCACTGACTCTGCATTACCTCCACACCAACTCTTGCATGTCTGTGCCCGCTGTCACTTTTGGACAAGCTGTGTACTGTGGGATGTGTGGGTCCAGACATCACATCACTTACATCAGGGAAAACCTAATTGTGTCCTGTTATTCTCTTCTACCCCATCTATGAGAGGTGCCTTGCCATAGGCAAAATCTAGCACAGGCAATGTGTGAATTCCTTTATTTTTTTTGCCAGAATATCCCATTCTCTTACATACCACTTCATACATCACACTGTATGTTTTCTTTGCACTATGGCTATTACAGTTAAGCGTAATAATTATCAAAATGCCTCTGCATGCTTGACAAGGTGAATGATGGAGGAAAGAAAAGAAGGGCAGTGAGTGATCTTCAATTTTCACCAGTGCAAAGGAGGGCAAGGCACAACCCTCTTTCTCTCTGTTAGAGAGTATTTTCTTCTTCTAGTGACTTTCCTGTACAGTAAGTCCTCCTCAGCTTTTTAGATGTATCCTGAAAACCCTGCCATCATCTGCAATCTCTGTGCAGATTGGTGTATCCTACACAAATCCAGCCAGCACTGTAAATCAGATTTATTAAGCAAGTACTTCTCATCCAATTAGTCCAGGCACATTGGCAGTAGCTCTGTCAGGTCCAAATATGGATTGCTGGTGATGAATGACAATAAAAGTATTCCAGGTATTAAAGATATATTTTTTGGTATTCCAGGAATTCATGTTGTTCTTTTCCCTCTTTTAACCTACCTAGATCACAGAATTTAGATAGTGCCTGCCTTAATGATCATAGAGGCACGTGTTTTTTTTCCTTTTGTGCTTATCTTAGTTTATAGGTTCCAACCCAGATGGAAGGACAACAATCCCGGAGATCTTTCAGTCTTAAAGTTACTGTATTATTGGCTTTCATCTCTTTTGCTAAAGGATCCAAATGATAGGAATAACAGCTTAATCCAAAAAGGACAAGAGTGGAAGAGTTGTCACAGAATCACAGAATATTAGGGGTAGGAAGGGACCTCTGAAGATCATTGAGTCCAACCCACCTGTTGGAGCAGGACCAAAAAACCACACACAACTAGGGCAGATCACTCAGAAAGGCATCCAGATAGTTTTGAGGATGATGCTGGTAGCTTAAGTCTCATTTCAGGAATTAGCTTAATTTGATGCTCATGATAGGCACCATGATGACAGCCCTCAAGACAGTTTCTCTCTATTTTTGTCACAGACTCAGCCCTTGTAATGTGTTGGTGCCACTACATGTTTTATTTCTTATTGAGGTACATGCTGAAGGCACCAGCTATGCTTGAGGATGTATCACGTGGATCATAGAATCATAGCATCTTTTAAGTCTGAAAAGCCCCTTAAGATAATGGAGTTCAACTGCAAACCTAGCACACTAGTACCACATCTATACATCATTTAAATACCTTCTAAAATGTCTTGACCACTTCCCTGGGCAGCCTGTTCCAATGCTTGATAAATCTTTTGGTGAATTCATTTTTCCTAATACCCAAATTAAACCTCCCTTGGCACAACTTGAGGCAGTTTTCTCATGTTCTGTCACTTGCTGCTTGGGAGAAAAGGCCAACACCCACCTCACTACAACCTCCTTTCAGGTAGTTGTAGAGAGCAATAAGGCCTCCCCTCAGCCTCTTCTTCTCCAGGCTAAACAACCCCAGTTGTCTCAGCTGCTACTTGTAAGACTTGCTCTCCAGACCCATCACCAGCTTCATTCCCCTTCTCTGGGATCGCTGCAGCACCTCAATGTCCTTCTTGCAGCGAGGGGCCCAAAACTGAACATGGCACTAGAGATGCAGCTTCACCAATGCCAAGTGCAGAGGGACAGTAATTTCTCTGGTCCTGCTGGCCACACTACTTCGATCTTGTCACCCTATAATCCCTCTTGTCAAAAGCCAGAGTTTACCCCTAAATGCACAGAATATGAAAAGAGAGCTCCCACCGCTGGCACTGAGACTTCTGTTGAGCATGTAGCTTCTCCCTGGTCAGGTAGAGGAATTAAGCAAACTCGCCCAGAGGAGAAGCAGCTGGTGACTCTGTAACACTTGCGGGGCACAGCACAAGAGCCCTATGAGGGACAAACGCTGGCCTGACAGGGACAGCCAGGGGAAGCTAATGCTGATCGTATGCCTCTCTCTCTGCCACATGCCAGACTTAGGTCTGACAGACAGATGACAGTAGGGACCAAGACAAACAACCTGTAGCTTCCTGGCCAACAAATTGTGAGCACCTTGATAATTTTTTATTGCTTCTAGTTTTGACTGGATCTGAAGAGATGATATGGAGATGTAAAGGTTTCTATGCCATTACCAGATCCCTAAGCCATTCAATTTCTCAAGTGAGCGCTCATCATACCAAGGAATATCACTTTAAAAAATGCATTTGGTATCTGTGTCCTAACAAATTCTGTATACACATAATATATACAACAGTAAAATATGTGTTTATATAAAATATTACATTTTGCATTGATATTTACATTCAAACAAGGACAATTTTAAATATAAAGACTACACATGTAATGTATGTGTATAGTACATTGACAAGATTTAGCTAAACATTATACTATTAGGATAAATGTACAGATGTTCTCAGCGTACTTAAGACATTCTAAGATCAGCAGTTAACAGTATCGTTGCTATTGGGTTTAGCTAGTAAAAGGTATGAGCATGTGAGTTAATAACCTCCACAGTCCTAGTCTAACAGTGGGAAACCAACAAAAAAAAAGCGAATACATCAACTTCCATTTTAGCCTGTGAAAAATTCAAGTATTGATGAGGAACCATAATACATACTGACTTCAAATATCTTAGTGATCCAGTTTTCCCCTCAGATGAACAAGCATTTCTTCTATAGTAGTTTTATATTTTCAAAGGCCAACCAAAATAATCTGAGTTCCTCTCCCTGTCCGACCTCCTCTGCATGTAAGCATGAGCCAGGATTATGCAGGATGTGAGCAGAAAATGTGGGGACTTGGCTGATCAGCTAGCTGTCTGTGAGCACAGAGTAATACACAGAAGAGAAGAACCAATTGCCATTTTGGAAATTTTGGCTCTCAGTTTTGTAAGTACTAAAATCCCAACCACCCTGTTCAGTCAATCTTCTCAGCTGTATTGGATTGTTCTCTAAATTTCAGCCCAGTCCCTGACCCACTTTGTTCAAGCAATCACTTGAATGGATTTTATGAAATTTATGTCAAAGCAAAACATTCCTAATTAAAATATCCCCCACAGACTGCATGCTCCTGGCAGACACTGTAGGCTATCCATATCACAGGCATCAGAGCGTGGACCTCTGTATCTGTCCTGGATGGAATGGACAGCAAACGAGATGTACATGAACCAAGCAAGATCCATTGCATATAACGTTGGGGTCCCAACTATTCAGGATGCAAGGCACAAGTACAGCAAAAGTGTAGGGAAATTGGGAGTTCAGAATAGAAGTGCAATTTGAATGCAAAGGGTATCTTAGCAGTGAATTTTACTGCTTATAGTTAAACAACAAAGGTTAACCATTAAAATGCCAGCAACTTACTTATTATCAAATTCTATACTAGGACTAGAATATTAATTAGCACCTTTAAAGGATTCTACAGTCTTTAACTTAATAATGAAGATTACTTAACTTTAAGTTTGCTAATAAAAACAGTGAAAGAGTTAATATTTCTCAACCTTGCCAGGCCACAGCTCGGTGTCCTTGGTTAGATCATAATTCTTGACAATCAATCTCTCCGACAGGTGTCTGCACTAGAGGAGAGAAGGTCCCGCAACCTCCAGGGAAAGTGTATGGAAATCCCCCTGATCAGAAATGGGACCAGGCTTTTATAGAATAAAGTGGATTGACTGCTGTCATTTAAACATTAGCCATCCCTCCAACATCTTTCATTGGAGAACAAAAGGAACAAAGAAAGTAGAAAAAAACACAAAGGCCCTGTCCTCACCAAGCAAGTTTATCTGCTTATTCTTACTTTATCTCTGTTTCAGGCCTAGTTGTGGCTAGGCTGGGCTCCATGTTCTTCAACACTGGAGAGCAGCTGGTGTTGTGAACATTCACTTGACCTCTGTTTGTACCTTTCAAGGTACCAGCTCAGAGTTTCCTAGGCTTTTTCCTATCCCATGGGAGCCTTTCCACTTCAGGCCTGAGCCTGCAAAACTGAGAGACAAGAAGCATTTGAATCATAGAAGGAAACTATGGCAGACATATTGAGAGGTGGAGAGTCCTGCTACAGTATCTCTACATCCCCTTGCCTATTTTCAGACTGTCTTCTGGAACACTGCATGCTAGGAGAGCTTGCTATGAGTCCTTTTCCTTGCTTTTTCAGTACAAAAAGCTGTAGTTCTACTGAAAAGCTGGAGAAGCAGAGACAGCAGTCCAAGATTTGTATTTAAATGCAAATGTGTAATAGTGTACTTTCCACCAGAAAAAGATGGTCCAAAGCACAAAGAAGTTGTGACCCCCACAAACTCAAGAGGAGCAGTGTGCTTCTGACAGGTGATCACAATTTTCCCCTTGTGACTAAATACATTTACAGTATTTTTTTTTAGCCAGAGATGCTTCTGCACTGACTCAAGTATTAACAAGACAAGGGCTGTAAGCCAAACCACACTATAATTTAAGAGGGTACCTAATTTTTGTGTTTGCATGCTTCTTTTTATTTGCAGTGAAAACGAAGGTATTAGAGGAGAATTATATCCTTGTTATTAGCCTTTTGAACATCATGCTGAATATTTATTTTGACAAAATTGACAGGTGATGATTAAGAAAGTAGCTTCATGAGCAGCTTTGTCTCCACTTCCTACCTTTCAGTGACAGTATATGTGGGATGAAGAGTGTCAAAAGCCAGAGAAAGCAACTGTATAAACAGGTCAGGTGGTAACCAGCTTCATTAAGCAGCAGAATATGTTAAGACTATTAATAATATTTAATCAAGCAGATGTGGCCTTATTTCATCAAGCAGACATGACTAATACTTAAGTCTTTTTATAGCATACATTTAATTTAGACACCCTCCCTCAGAGGCTGGAGTAACATAGGGTCTGGTTCCCATTCATGCCTAGTCTCTATATGAATGCTAGCTTTCTAGCCATAAACAGCCAGTGGGCTTATTGCAGGCATCACAGGGCACGTGATCCTTTTGCAGGGATTTGCAATCTATTAACAAAACCGCATTGGAGAGTCTGTACATATACTCTACAACACAGAACAAGGAAACAGAAAAATGCTGGCTCTTACTCTTTATTGCCTTTTAAGAAGTAAAAGCAAAATGTGCAACCCATTGTACCAACCAAGCCATGTCTAAAAAATATGTTTGATATTCAGAGCTGAAGCAATATTTTCTCATCAAAGTGGTAATGACAGCTAAGCATTTCTTCAGAGCACTTTGGGCTGTTGTTTTAAAAATAAAAAGGGTGTTTCAGTTTTTCAAAACAAAATAATTTTCTTTTTTTAACAAAAAAAGTAAAGTCCTCTAATGAAAATTTCTATTTAACATTTTTGGCTAACAGACATAGAAGGGGATGCAATGGCATTGTCCATTCCCATACTGAAAAGTTAAAAAAAAGAAATTATAATATCAAAATACTTTTCTAGAATTATGTTTCAAAACAGCTTTTGCTTTAACAACTAAAACTTCTTGTATTATTAGTAATGTAATAATTTTTAGAAACTATTTGACAGTTGCTTGTGAAAAGTCACTTTTCTGAAGCTTTTCCTAAATACCTTAATACACATAGGACACAGTCTAATTACTTTCAGCATTTACACATTAGAATGGAATGACTATGAAGAAGCTGCCTATTGCTTTGGCAGAATACAGTATTAAAGATCTGGAGGAGTTCCTACCACATTTAACCCTTTAATAAATTTCCTTAAATTTATGTGCATTTAAATGCTTGTGAAGCAGATCCCCAAAAACCTCAAAGCACTGACTGAAGTGAGAGCTACGTGATTAGCCTCCTAGCAAGTTTATCTGGGCAAATTGAGATCAGCTTCCAGTTTGGTCCATTTCAGCATTTTCCCAGCCTGCACTGTAGGGCCCTGATCTGGTTTAATTTCCCCGTATTTTCTCTCTCTGCTCCCAGTCTGAAGCATTAGAAGAAGATCTGGGGAAACCCACGGGAAGGAGAACTGACTGGTGCTCTGAGAAAAGCAAATTAGGATGCTTTTGGTGCCATGCTGAAGAAAGGGATCTGCAATTAACCTTAAAAACATTAGCAAGCTTTTGCATCTGTTTTTACTGAAGATAAGCAGTTAAGACTTGAAGGCTGCAAGGACTCTAGTATGGGCTGATAAGCCTCAGAAGTATCTTCCTGCTTTTTCTCCTGAAGGCTGGGGAGACATTTCTGCAGCATATTCCTGTGGAGCCTGAGATAAGCTGGAACACCAGATTGAGTCTGGTATATTTATCAGTCAGTGAAAACCTTGGCTCATATGAAACACTACTTCAGAAGCTCATCAATCATTTCTTTTAGTTTCTAAGAGATAAGCCAGAAAATGTTTATTAAGAGCAGTTACTGCACAACTGAAATGTAATTAAAGAGACATACTGTTCACAATCACCCACTGTGTCATGTGCCATGTTATTAATAGACTATTTTTATATGGATGTTCTGGGGTTATACTATTCCTATATATTGTTTCTGAAGCTGAAGACAGCTGTGAATTAAGGTAAGGGCTTGCATATATCACTGCTTATCAGCTTCATAATCAGCCGTGCTATCCCTTAGTGCTCATTGTGTTAATCTTGCAGAGGCCCTTATTCTCCCTTGCCTCCTGTACTTGTGAGAAGATAGGAGATGCTTAGGATTTTTTGTGATCCTTTCTGGCAAGTTCACTGTCGGTCAGTACTGTGTTTTGCACTCATCTGAACATGTCAAGATTTATCTCCTCAGAGGAAGCCGCCACCTTCAGGGCTGGGGAGCCCTAAGATACCCCAGAATTTCAGTCCTGCTTCACCATCTTGGCTCCAAAATGGTGGGGTGGGGGTTCAACCTTTCCCTGATTTTTAATCACTTGGTGAAATCCCTCAGTAGGGCTTACATTCTCACTTAGATAAAGAAAAATGGCTCAAATGATCCATCAAGAAAATTTTAATCTCCTTTGACAACTGACAGTTTCCTTCTGGTTTTGGGGGCTGCTTTTAATGCTGTGCAGTAAGGTGTACCCTTACTGCCACATCATGTTCTCCAGAAAGTTTATTCCTTGTATCCTCTTGAAAATACCCACATGGAAAGAGTACAATTTATTTTGTTCTGTTTGTCTCTGTATGTATCTTTTGCTTGTCAATACACTAGCTCAGTTCTGCATCCGAGTTATGTACTGACCTTTGAAGTGCTGAAGTGTTCAGTGGAACAATGAATCCAGATGCCCAACGAATTTCTTCCCAGCAGATTGCAAATTTTTTTTCTAGTTTTACTTTCTTTCCTCATCAGCTGATGAACAGAAATCAGTGGGTTTTTTTAAATAAACATAAAATGCAATGAGAGGTTTGTGCATCTCTGTGATTCAAGCAATTTTTTATTCTTTTTTTTTTAAAGAGAATGTCCCTTTTTTCTAAGAACTAAAGAGGCTTCCCTTCCCTTAACAGCCAGGGAAGCAAGAGCCCAGGACTCCATTGATTGTGCACAATGGGACCCTTCTTGCAGTGCTTCTCGGGGCAGTTAAGAAAGTCAGCTATTACCTAGGGTGATGAAAGGGCTAAAGATGGGAAACAGAGAACATGAAGGGCCATTAATAAAATTTGTCCTGTTAGCAAACCAGCCTCATCAGGCTCTAATCAGTGAGGAACCAGCTGTGCTGCTTGGGCCTGAAATATTTAAATCCTCAGTGACAGACAAGATATAAGCTGCGTTGTATTTTAGGCTGCTGTCAAGGAAAAATTGACTGGTTTTGTGGGAGAAATAAGCTGAGAATGTGGGAGAGGAGACAGCAATGGAATTATTAATTATTTTACTTTGCACAGCCTTCATCTCCTTTCTTACTAAGTCATAATTTCGGCACGGGTGAGAGGGTCCTGCTGCCAGTGTTGATCCAACCATGCTTCCAAAGATGCCTGCCAGCTTTCTCACTCCCTTGCAGCCTGATGGGGAAGAAAATCCAACTCTGTGCCAAGCAAGGGGCCCCAGTATGATTGCTAGAGCAAGGCCACTAAAAGTAGAAAGACAGGTCCAAATTCCGACATCACTTAACTTTTGTTGAATATGTAAATCTAGATGTGCTCAGCTACGCTCTCTAGTAGGCACCAACCCCCTCTCTCTCCTTTTCTTTCTCAGAGTCAGCGTCCATCTCTCAGACCTTTCCTGTTTAGCATTGTCTTCAGACCTTACCAAGAAGCATTGGTGGTGCTTCACATAAAGCAGAGCTGTTTTAGCAAAGGAACACGTTATCTCTAAGGCACAATGTGTTGTCTTTCACTAAAAAGAAGGAAAATTGTAGAAAAGGTAGTCAAGGAAGCAGGCATAAGCTGCCATCATTTTACTCTGACTGACAAGTAATAATTTCCAGCATTAGCAATCTAAAATACCACTTCTGTTGGTCCAATAGAAATCAATCACATCTATGTTTGTTTTTTCAAAGTGGAAACTGAAGTTGTATCTGAGCTGTAGGTCAGACATCAAACCGAGTTTGTCCAGACAAACACTGGATAATTGTTCAAACAAGGCAGATCAGGGGACACTTCTTGGGCTGCAGGTGAATCTATTTTAAAATCTGGTAATTATTTGCTTGGTATTACAGTGCAATTTGGATATGTCTGTATTGTTACCAACTTAGACTTCTGTGCTGTGATAATAAAGATTAACCACACAGTGCTGGCAAGTAGATGCAGAAGGAAAGAAATTTCTTACTTTTTGAGTTGTGCTGTATTTTGCAAAATCTATTCCTTTTCAATTCCATATTTGAAAGGAAAGAGGCTCAATATAAAACAAAATATATGTCAGGAACACATTTCTGACTATTAAAGAAAATATTTTCTTTTGGTTAAGAGCAGGATGCTGCCATCTGAAATGCCTCATGAAACCACATTGTGAACTCCTCTCTGGCTTTTGGGAAAGAAAAAACATACTTGTACTACAAATTAATATTATGGTAGAGCTTGTGGTGTGCTCCCTGTCCAGGATTTCCAGATATTGAGAAGTCCACACAGAAATTCTTTGCATCCACAAATCTATCATGCTCCAGGAGCAAAACAAATTTACTGCATGCTTACAGAATCCTAAGACAGAGATGCTTAGACCCATGGAAAACAGTGTGTCCTTGTGCTAGACACCTCGCAAAAACAGAACAGGAGGAAACATCTATCTCTTGGAGATGAAAATCATAATTTAAAAAGAGTAATAAAGAGTGAAGGAAGAATGCATGTGGAATAAGCACTAAGGGAATGACTTCAAGGGACGACAGTAAAGAGCCATGCTGAATGAGGAAGAAAACATCTGTGGGGGTACAAGTAATGATGAGTCCTGTACAAACTTATTGCTGCAATGGCTCTTGCGAGATATTCCGCACAAGTTTTCCCAAACAGCCAAACAGCTACAGAGCACAAGAGACTCAGTGTGACGTAGTACCTCTTAAAGGTGGAGAATGCCATGTGTTTCCTGGGACCAGAGGGAGTGAGAGAGGGCTAGAAGAAGCTGGGTCCTGATTTCTTCTCTCTTGTCCAAATACTGTTGGGCAAAAGACTCACACAGGCAAAGTTGTTTTTTGTTTGTTTTGGTTTTGTTTTGTTTTGTTTTGTTTGTTTGTTTGTTTTTTAAACAGTAGAGGATCAGTGCATTTTTAAAGATCTGGCACAGATGTCTGAAAATAATGTCCAGGGCTTGTTCTTCTTGTTTTGTTTTTTTCCTCTAAAATTTTGTCTCCCTTTCTAACTCTGTTATGAAATGACTGTAGAAATACAACATTTAAAATTCCCAGTGACCAAGCCACAGTATGCTTCTTGTTTTATATAAAGGCTTCAGAGCAGGAGTCTTGCTAGAGGTGTTGACTTCATATTGCTAGTAGCACAGACATCACTGGTAGAGATGACTTAAAACCAAACACACAGTCTAGAGACACCACTGGCAAAATGGCCGGTGTTGGTCCAGATGCAAGCAGGCAAGCATTGAATAGCCACATAGACCTTGTGCAAGAACAATGCCATGGCACACTTCTGGAAAATGGGAGAAGCAGTGATGTGAAAACAAGAAGACAGAAGCAGCAGTGGGATGCTGGAGCTGGAGGGCAGGGGTTGGTAGAACTAGACCACAAATGCAAGTATGCAGCAAGGAGTCAGCATAGTATAATTAATTATGTCCAAGAGTTAGCACTAGAGAACTGGTAACTAAGAATCACTGTTCACAGCTTTCTTATGGATACTTAAAATGGATACTTAAAATACATGCCTAATATACACTTCTTCCTCTGCATTTTAATAGTTTCCTTGTTTTTCATATCTGAATCTAGAAGCTGAAAATTTCCCTTTCCTAATGAACACATAGACAATATTGGACTGAAATACTGTGACTGATAGTCCCTTTCCAGAGTTTGTATCCTGGTCTTCAAGTTAACAGAAAGTTCTGGAGAGATATATAAGCTATACATTAAAATTACATCACCTAGTATTTGATTGCAAATTCCTAATCAGCTGAGAATGAAATTTGCCTTTTGACATCTCTCCTTTACCCAGGATTTAAACTCCTCCCCTCTTCAAACTTGATCCATTGAGAGGGAGCTGAGACAAAACTTGAGCAAACAGCCCAAGCCCAGGAGCTGACCTCAGTGATCTGTGGCAAGGCCTTTCTCAAGGAAATACCTGACTTGAAGGGCAGAAAGAAGAGACCACTGGAAACAAAATACCATCAGTAAGAGCAGCATGCTTAGCCATGTGTGAAAAGACACAATCACAGAATTACCCTGGTTGCAAAAGACCTTCAAGACCATTGAGTCTATTTGCTTATGATGCAGATATGGATCTATCTACCAAGGGTATCTGCGTGTGTGGTCAGGATCAACAGGACAGGATCTTCTGAGAAAAGGAGGCCCCTGATACGAAAAAGGGTGCTGGAAAGCCATGTGTAAAACCAATACAGTACACCATAGCTAATAACAGTGGCCTCAGTGCAGGAAATCAAGCCCAAAGTATCAAAGCCCATCTACATCTGTTCTGGGGAAGTTACATGTTTTTGAACATTGCAATTAACAGCAGGAGCCTCCCCAAAATGTCTCCTCCCCATGAATGGGGCCAGTTTGGGTAACAATAGGCTACTTAGGTTTAACCACCTTTATAGGTGACGTTATTTAAGTACCACATGGAATACACCCTGACAGTTTGTGGCAAATATGAGAACTCAGGGTCCTTCACAGAAGGTGTCTCCTATTGTGCCCTGCAAAGGCAGCTCAAATTCGTGGATCAAGCAGAACCTAGGCTACCTACAAGGGATAACAGGGACAACAGATTCTATGCATAAGAAAGCTGGAAGCATTCTGTACATTCCAGAGTGTAATTGTTCCCTTTTTGCTATAAGGAACTGTTCCTGAATTATTACTGCTGTATGCAAGGTTTATTTCCTCAGGTAAAAACAGACTGAATGTCATGCTTTTAAGGTTTCATCTGTCTTATAGGTTTGAATAGATAAGCAAAAAGGATTGTTCTGATGAGTAAATACTACAATCATTATTTTCAAGGTTCCAATTCAGCAAGTCATTCTTCATCATAACATATGTTCAGTGCTATGCACATGCTAAATTGGAAAAAATGAAGAGGGTATTTTCAGACTTAACTAGAATCTGACTGAATCAGGATAGCAGAAAAAACACCTCTTGCCTAGATAACAAAGTCTCTATTTTATTTATAAAAACGCCAAAGACAGCAATGTTCTATTAAATTCATATTGTATCTGTTCATTGCACGTTGTGGTGGGGTTTGCCTATGTATATCTATGTGTATACATTAATAGAGGAACTGTATCTCTCTATAAAAATAAACATGATTTTTATTACATAAAATTTACATTAAACCAAGAATTGTCCTGGTTATCACTTTATATTTTACCTCCAACATTATGGGGGTTTTTTTGTGGTTTTTGTTTGTTTCCTTGTTTTCCCTTGTTTTTTTAACAGTCTCATGTGTCTTTTCTTTCTTTATCCTCTCCCTGACTCTCTCCATAAATCTTTTTTATTTATGCTTTCTTCCTGCCTAGGTTTTTCCCATTTTTTCCCTTTTCCCATCCTTCATTGCTGCATTATATGATAAGTTTTATATGTGTTTCTTGTTGCCTGTATATCTTCTGGTTAGGAAACACAGGAATATATTCAATCTTTTCCTCTTGTCCTGGTATAAACACCATGTGCACCCTGCAAACATGTAGTCCAGCCTCTGCTGTTCATCAGTGTTGGTTTCTCTGGTCACTGGGTCCAAATTAAAGGTGTGGAGAGGACACAAAGCTGCAATACACAAATAACTGCCAAACATTGACTTAGATGGTTGAATCAGCCTAGTCTGGAGGAGCACAGCATCCCCTTCTTGAGGATTAGGGGAAGGGAAAGGAAAGGGAAAGGGAAAGGGAAAGAGAAAAGGAAAGGGAAAGGGAAAGGGAAAAGGAAAGGGAAAGGGAAAGGGAAAGGAAAAGGGAAAAGGAAAGGGAAAGGGAAAGGGAAAGGGAAAGGGAAAGGGAAAAGGAAAGGGAAAGGGAAAGGGAAAGGGAAAGGGAAAGGGAAAGGGAAAGGGAAAGGGAAGAAACCTGGAAATGGCCTTGAAAATAATGTCTCAAATAAGAAAAAGATTAACTATGAGGAAATTCTTGGACTTGGCCAGGCATTGAGTGGAACATCTGGTTAAGTTTTATGAAAATATGTGCTCTGAATCTTAAGATGATGAGTTGGAAATCAAAAGATTCTATCCTTAAACCTAACTCACATTTATCTTCCACTTCCAGCTCAAAGGCCCCTCACATTTACGGTGTTTTACCCCAACATTTGAATTTTACTATTTCTTGAAAGCTAGACATGAGCTTGTAGTGTAATTTCTTCCCAGTTCTTTAAGACTCACAAAGTATTTCTTGGGCATTTTAGCAATTTTGCCAGCAGGTCAAAGTGAAAGACACCTCAGTTCAAGAAGGCTTCTTTCTGTCTTTGGAGAGTATACTAGTTTATATACTTGTAGGAAATGGTTCTTTTTCTTCCCCACATAAGTCTAAACAAAATGCCTTTTAAGTCAGCAAAGGGCTTCTGCTGGTTATGCCCAGCTAACGGACCAAAACCAGCCTGCTGCTCAAGGACAAATGAAAGCAGAACAACAGATGTGGTACAAGGCAGGAAGGATGGCCAACAAGTTATGCATTGCCCTGCTAGTTACTGCCCTAACTTGGGACTCATGGATGCCAATTGGCTCTGGACAGTGACCCTGGCTGGATACGGGGGCCATGGCGGTGTAAAAGGCAGCGAATTCAGCAGGTGGGATCGAGGCCTGCTCGGATGTTCCTGCGTGGGACACCCCCCTGCTGCGGAGCCTGGCGCTGGGACTGCCTGGTGGGACTGCCTGCCCTGCCTGCCTGCCCTGCCTGCCTGCCTGCCCTGCCCTGCCCTGCCTGCCCTGCCTGCCTGCCCTGCCCTGCCTGCCTGCCTGCCCTGCCCTGCCCTGCCTGCCCTGCCTGCCTGCCCTGCCCTGCCTGCCCTGCCTGCCTGCCCTGCCCTGCCCTGCCTGCCCTGCCCTGCCCTGCCCTGCCTGCCCTGCCTGCCTGCCCTGCCCTCTCTGCCCTGCCCTGCCTGCCCTGCCCTGCCTGCCTGCCCTGCCCTGTCCTCTCTGCCCTGCCCTGCCCTGCCTGCCCTGCCCTGCCTGCCTGCCCTGCCCTGCCCTCTCTGCCCTGCCCTGCCCTGCCTGCCCTGCCCTGCCCTGCCCTGCCCTGCCCTGCCCTGCCCTGGCTGCCCTGCCCTGCCCTGCCCTGCCTGCCCGGGGATCCAGCCTGAGCCTGAGCGGTGAGTGTGCCGGGATTCTGACCCCTGCGTGCCGAGTTCTGACCCCTGGAGCACTGGGGCCTTCCCGCAGCCACGAGGGGCTGCTCCCCAAAACCCCGGATTTGGAGATCCTGCCGTAGCTGCCTGCCCGGGCTGCCTCCTGCGCTGCCCCGGGACCGGAGCCTGCCCGGTCCGCCTGCTGCTGCTGCCGGGGGGTCACCCCTGTCACCGGGAAGCCGCCCCCCTACGGACCTGCTGCCGAGCCCCGCCAGCTGGAAAAGAACCGCATCCCAGGAGCCACGCGCTCCAGAAGGGTCAACACACACACACACGCACTAACAGTCCTGCCGGGCTCCACTCCTCCCTCCCCCTCCTTTGATCCACAACCCTCTCCGGGAGAGAACACCTTAAGAGCAGAGAACTTTCTGCGTTACCTCCCTAAAGGACACATTACTGCCCAGATACATCCCTGGTAGCCATTTCCCACTTGTACATTTTCCCTAAACCTCACCCCTCAGTTTGTGCTGACCCTTAATAAACCGGTTAATTCGCAAACTAACGCTGGTCTCAGCAGCAATGTGTGGGCGCGGTGGGGCTGCATTCTAACCTCCCCTCTAAGACACGGTCCCGCAGCGGCCGCTCCTCTGTGGGAGGCAGCGCCACGTGTGACCCTCGGGCTCATCCAGCAGCCCCTCCAGACTGGGGGAAGTCGCGGAAGCACCTCATGACAATACTACATATACTAGCAGCCACCCCCTGTGCTGCCCATCAGCACATCCCCAGCCACCCAGCACTGCACCTAGGTCAGCACTGCACTAGGCAAAGGATGCATCAGCCTCCCGGGCCTCAATGGAAACACCCTGAAATGCCCCGAAATGGCACCAGTTCCTCAGGACCCCCTGCAGGGTTAGCCGGGACTCAGGTTGTGAGGGCTGGGCTCAGTGGCTTTTTGGAAAGGGTCAGTGACAGACTGAGCAGTGGAGACAGCTGAGTGGGGCTGGGGAGTAGGAGCTAGCAGGGAACTGGCTGGAATATGGAAGGCATCAGTACTGTTCCTGGCTTAGGCCACTTGCATGCCTGCCTCCTTCCACCATGGGGGTGAGCTTCTCTTCCTCTCAGCTGCTGTCTGCTCAGCTACACCAGGGTGGGGCTGTCTCTTTGCTGGGCAGTTGTGATGGGTGGGTTCTGTAGCCCTCTCTTCGCACCACCTCATTTCTTCTTCAGTGTGTTTTGGCATTTCCTACAGCCCTGCCCACTGTGCTGGACCATGGCCTTTTCATTCTTACCCATGCTTTGCAACCCAGTCCAGCAAGACTGGGACTATGGTGGGGCCCCAAGCAAGGATGCCACCCAGCACAGCATCAGGCTTGTTGCCTGGCACAGTGGAACCAGCATCTCATACTGGATGATGAGTGTCACTGTGAAAATACTTAATACTAATTAATAACAACAAAAACAACAAAGCAATTGTGACATTCAGGATGTATAGTGCTTGTTTCAAACAATTCAAGGGATAAGTGGTGTGTGTACTTAGGCACTCAGAGTATCTGTTGTTTGTCTTGAGACATCTAAGAGTTAAACAAGATTTGTTGATGGACTAAAGAGATGTCTCAGCAACCCACCAAACTGTTTTACTGTCCCCCCTGTGATGTGTACCTGAGAACTGGGGAGTTTAGTGTGGGACATTCTGAGATTGGAGACAAAGGAGCTCTACAGCTGGTGCTGGGAGCAGAATATCCAGTGATAACCAGGCCTTAAGATTTCATGAAAACCACTGACTTAGCAGGAAAAGATGAAGAGTTACAGTCTCAAGTCGCCTCCTAGGACGGAACCTCCACTGCAATAAACTAATCCTGTGGTGCCAGTTGTCTCAACCTCCTGAGAGGTTGATTGCAATGGCTGATCTTAGTAATTAGCCAAAGACTATATGCAGGACACAGCCCCAGCACCATACCCCCACTCCTATCTAGGAGGAGCATGGAGAAGATAGAAGGATTTTCTCCCCTGTACAGGAAGAAAAGTGGGGATGCAGTGGGCAAGTTCTGTATAAAAGTCTGGGACACTACAGCTGCAGGGAGGCACTTCCTCACCGACAACATTGTTAGACCGTGGTGGTAACTATTCTCTCACTTGCTGTCCTCTGTATTTCTGCTTTCTACTTGGTTCTCTGTCCCTGTTTTCCTCCCTGTCCTGTTCACTCTAGGGACTTTGTTGTGTTACTCCAGTAAAGTTTGTTGTGCACGTGACATCTGAACTCATTTGTGTCTTAATTTCACCCTTTGGGATCACCTTTAAACCTTTTCACAGGTCCTGCTGGACAACAGAGGGTGCAGCTGCTGTGCAGCTTATCCCAGGGGAGGGAAGGCAGAATCCAGCCACACCAGCCTCCCACTATGGTGAGGAGTGTTAGAAAGCAAGGGGGTTCTGCCCCATCTCTTTTAAGACCACACGCCAGCCCCAGTGCCTATCTGTGCACCTATCTGTGCCTATCTGTGCTCAAGCTGATTAGCTTGGGAAGAATGAGAAACAGTCAAATATGAACACACTGTAATGCTCAGCATGTAGTTCTGCAGCAGAGCAGACGTGGTGTCTTCAGGGACCTCAGAGCTTCTCAGTTTCTGTCCTCTGAGCTAGCAAGCAACTGTCCCCTGCCCTTCTGTGGCTTTCATTTGAAGGTTTTGGCTATCCTGTCCATGATAAACATTGAGACCATTAGAATGAGTTTCTCCATTCTGCATTGCTTGAGAGGGGAGTACATTTTTCTTTCAAGACTCTGAGTTGATCAATGTTTCCACCACTAACAGCACAGTATCATTCTGGATCTTTAAGCCTGAGCTCTACAGATCTTTCATTTCCAATTGGAGTAAACATTGCAGTCTATTTTTGTTCTCAGTAGTAACATTTTCTTGAACTAACTCTTCTCCATTTTGACTAAACAAAGACCCAAAAGGCGTTGTTCAGATTTGTATTTTTGGGAATGGTTTTGGTCAGATTCACATCTGAGAACAAGTTGAGACAGGAATTCAGGCTTGATGGAAGCAAGTGCTGTCATAGATTTAATCTCAAAGTAGTTATTGTCTCAAAAATTCAGATGTATCCAAATTCCTTCTGGAGTATTAAAAATCTGACTAAGGCAGCAGACGGGGATTATTGCTTTGGATTTGGTCTAAAGTCAAAATACTGGAGCACCTTTAGTATCAAATAGCCTCATTTTGGTGTGATCATAAATGCCAGTTCCAGTGCAATGACAACTCAGTGAAATGTCTGGAGAAGCATTTTTTTAATGTGGGCAAGCAGCTGATTTCCCCCCTCTCACAATTTCATCTTCATTAATGTTTCCATTCTAGCAGAATTTTTTCCCAGAAAAATCAGCCTCATAGCAGACACTTAACATTTCAGCTTGAAATGTTTGGCAAAGTGATAAGGAACAAAAAGCAGTATTTTTTAATGGAAAAAATGTTGCACAGCAGTTTCTGTACCACTCGTTATTTTAATCTGTTTGTCTAGCTCTGATATTGCCAAGGCATTTAATACTAGAATATTTAGGTCATTGGCTAAATGTCAGTTATTTCTTCAGCCTTGCCTCAAAGATTTAGCAAAATAAAAAGGAATCACTCATGTTTAGTACCTACAAGTTTGGCATCACAGGCAAAGCATCATGTTAAAGCAGGGGTAGGAAGGGCCTTTGGTGACTTCAGTAACTCCCAAGATCACTAAATGGTTGATCTGAAACAGTTTTTTCTTCTAAACTTATTTTGAGTTTTCTTCAATTTTTACACTGACTTTTTAAAATAGTTGGATAATTATGCATGCTAAGACTAGAATAATTGAGAGGGCTCCTTGTGACCATAATCTGGCTTTTCTGGCTGTGTTCCTTCAGCTGGCAGTGGAATGTGTTACTCACAAACTAATTAGTGCATCTGAATTTATACATCATTATTAATGTCTTTATTTCTTGCCAAAGTACATTTGGTGTTTTACAAAGCACAAAAGCAGGCAGTGCCTGGCCTAAGGAAAGGCTGACATGCATATAGATGTGTTGGCAGGAAGAAAGCTGCTTTAATGATCAATGGAAAAACTAATTGAAGGAGAAACAAAGCTTACCTGCCTACCAGATATAGTTAGATGAGAAACAAAAGAAAGGCAATTGTGAGTCTAGATTTTAGTGGGATAGGACCACTTGGAGATAGGTATCCAGTAGAACTGGCTACACTTATGTCCAAACCAGATCAAGAGAGGTGAATTCAGATGGGACCTTAGGCAGAGGAGAGCAAACAAAAGGATGAGGTGGTGGCAAATTGATCCCAAGTGAGAAAACAGAAAGACTGGCCTTGTAAAAGAAATCTGAAGTGTGACAAGGCATAGAAAGGGTGAGTAGCTGCTGAAGTCATAAAGAAGTACTGGAGAACTGCTGCACATGACACTCAAAAAGTGGTTTAACATATAGAATAATGGCAACAGAAGGATTGATGGGAAGATAGTAGGTATGTAGGAGGTTTAAGATAGAATCTAGGTGGAGATTTCTCACCCTGGTGGCCTGAGGCTCTGGAACAACCTGCTGATGGAAAGTGAGTGCAGATGGATAGCCTGGCCAGGTGTGAGGGAAGTGATATGGTATAGACCCTAGGGAAATGGAGCCATCATTGCCTGTGTCCTTCCCAATACCATAGTCCTTTGAGGCAACGTACAGGAATCACTAAACTGTCAAACCATATTCCTTAAAGGACAAAGGGATATTGCACACATGGTATGTAATTTCTGTGTTATATATTATATGAGCTACAGGGGATACGTTACATTCAACTTCCTCTTAATGACAATTTTCCCAACCTGTGTGCAAAGGATACAACTCAGGGGTTCATCTCCTAATCCCGGTAAGTTTCTAATATTATTTTTCCCTCCAAGAGACAGGCATTTTTTATGATTGTTGTTTTTCGAATCAGCGTGAAACAAAGAACTGGTGCCATTTTGCTGAATTTGAGGGGCATGGTTTGAGACAATCTCTTGAAGATTATATTGGATGCCCTCTCATTTCTCCACACCTGTTCCAACCACTGGTATGTAGTGACACTCAGGAATTACATTAATAGCTTCCTCTTTCCCTTTCTCTTTCCCTTTAATTGTTCTGTATTTGGTGGAAGCATCTAAGCTTTCACAGGACATGTGAACTTGGATTTCAACTGTTTCTTCCTTGCAAGATGTAAAAAAATTTGTACATCTCACCTTCTTCCATGTTAGTCAGGAATGGTTAGTCACAATCTTTCCGTCCATTTGTGGAGCGGAAAGATTCTTCTGCTGTCAGATATATACCTTAATATTTCATTTGCTGTAATTAAACATTTCTCTGAGTGTCGCTGGATATCAAATAAATTAGCAGCAGTTACAGCATAAATTTCTGCCTCATTATTGGTAAAATTATACTCAGCACATCAGCACAACACATTTTTATGTTTTGGGAGACCCTGGCACAGTGTTGGAACCTACAGAGAGAGAGGGTCCTTCGGCTCCTGACAGACTGGAAGGGTCAGTATTCCCGCCACTTCCTGTCACAATCTATAAAAGCCAGGAGAGCTGGAAGCCAGGCCCTTCTCCCTTCCTGCTCCTTTCTCCCTGCAGGGGCTGCTGCTGGTTCCTTCGGTTTCCCATGTGCTCGCTCCAGAATCCAACTGCATCGGGTGCTGGGGGGAGCCATGGACCTTCCCCTGGAGCTGCCCTGACTTTCCCATATCCCTGCCATCCTCAAGATCAGCTTTGTATATAGATACTTACCTGTTCTTCCCCCACGTTTTACCTTTTATCTTGTGTTATAGTAAATTTGTTTCTAGTTTCAATTTCCAAAGTTTAAATCTCTTCCTTACTCCCATTCTGTCTTTCCTTGGGAGGGGGATAATAGAGAGCAACTCTGTCCTCTGGTTTTTGGCATTCACCTTTAATACTTAAACCAGGACACACATTGTGCTGGAAGGACTCCAGTGCCCTGAAAAACTTTCTCACAGTTATAACGCACAGTCAGCAGACACAAATAGGAACAAGGAAAGCTAAATCTAAACCAGCTCCAGTATTGTGGTTAGAGAAAATACATACAAATATCTCTTCTATCATATACTGCCCTTGCCTTTACAAAGACTATTTCTTCAGAATCACTGGCTAAGTAAAATGTCCAAAGTGGATTTTTTTTATTTACTGCTTTTGCCAGGGAAGCTGATTCTAGGTCTCATTCTTAGTCCTTGAGTAAATGCTGGGAGTTGTATCCCTCTGTTTTAGCCAGCAAGGTGTCCAGAGAAGCATAATTATGGACTCTTATCTCTCACAATTTCTAGCACCTGTACATATATATTTATGCATATGCATACATACACATGTATGTATATATGCATGCATATGGATGGGGTGTTTTTTTCATGTTTTTAAGTGACTTTTTAAACTACACAGAAAACCACAGTCGAACCTTTTAACCCATTTTTGGAAAAGAGTAAGTGTTGTCAGGGTATTTGAGTGACTTGCCCTACCAAGACGACTGCCCAGGGGGATGGGTATTGTCCCATTGAAGTGAAACCAGAGCAACAGTGGGAGGATTTCTAGAAGTAGATGTAGCCCTATAGTGCAAGATGTTTTATATTTAAGAAAAGTTTGGATTCTATTATTTCAGCTTTATTTATAGACATTTATAATTTTTTCAGGTCTGATGATGAAATGACAAATGGCATTTGTGCAAGAGTTAAATGAAATAAGCATCTTTGGGGTCTGGGTCTTGGTTTTAATCAAAGCTGGCTGTTTGGCATTGTCACTTTTAATGTGAAAAGGTCACAATATTGCACTTAAATTAGGTACAATTGGAAAGCCATTCAAATAAATAAACAGAGGTTCCCACTGGGATAAACTGAGAGACTATTTCCAAGTTTCCATAAAGCTCATTGTTGACACATATCCACACATATGTATGCTAATTCTCATTTGCACCTCCCTTCCTCCATCATGATAATAAATGCCCATGGAAAGACTATTCTAGCATGCTGTACTCCTGGGAACAGGAGGCAGCGTGGGAGAAGAGCCACTTGGTATATGTGATCTTGGTCACAAGGCTGTGGAGCATCTCTCAGCTGAATCATTCTTGCTCTTTAAAAATCATTGAGCAAGGCTTTGGGACTCAGTGACCTGCAGGGACACTGTTTGAGCTGATCTGCTGATATGCGTGGGAGGTTGGAAGGGGCAAGTTTTACAAAAGACGTGTCCATTAAAAAAAAACAACAAATCAAAGCAAAACCAACAGCCTATCAACCTGCTGCAAAATATGCTGGAGGATTTCAGGGCTTTGATTGTAGAAGGCCCTGAAATTCTCCTTCAGCCATAAATGCGCAAAGTTAGCTCTTCGTGATTTTGGTCAATTCCAGTCATATTTAGACTTCATCTATCTCAATCACCTTTTAAAAATAATGTTTTGTGGTTCTAAAACATCTTTAGTTAATCCTTGCTTAGTTTGGAAAGGAATTATATTTGGAAGGATGCACAAGTCCATGTGGATACATGGATACTCCCTTTACTGTTCTCATCCATCATAAATATTCTTGAACTACGATATATAATGCTCCAGCATCAGGCTACCAAACTTTGGTTTCTAAACAATATGGTGGGGTTTTTTCAAGGGAACCTAGATCCCGTACTGCACCAAAACCACTAAGCTCTTTAAAATATGCCAAGTTACACGAATGCTCTTGGCTTTTCTCCATAATGCAAGTCAGAGGTACCAGTGCTGCTTACCACAGAGGAAGCTAAGGAAGAAGAAATAAAAATTTTATAGTATTTCAAAGATCATGACCACAAATGTCTCTGGAAATGGCCTGATATTTCACATGGAGATGTCACTCTCTCTGAGGACCACGAGCTTGGCTTTATTACTGAACGTAAGGAAAACAGTTCCTGAGATTAGTTTCCAATCCATGGGTAACTGAAAGAAAGTTCTTTAAATCGTTCATTTTGCACTCTTTTCTCAAGTGAAATGGTCATTTTCATTTCTCATTCCCCTCTTAAATTAGAGCAATCTGAGGGATTGCAAGGCTTGAGAAATCTGGCCTCAGATTCTTCTTTTATACTTCTTAAACAAACACTTGTTTTGTTCCACTTCAACTTTTAGATACCTTGCTGAGATTTTTAGCCAATGACATTATTGCAGAACAGTGTATTCTTAAGCACAGTTGTTATAATTTCTCAAAAGATAACTTTCCTCATGCAGAGAACACGTACATTGCTTAAGTCTCTCTCCAGATCTTAAGATAGGCTTGCATGACATGTAGGCCTAGATTAAATGTTATAGGCAGGAAAAAAACTTGAAGCTGAATGCAACAATGTCATCCTAATCTTCTGTAGACATATTTTATTTATATTATAGCTAGTGATGTGTATGTCCCACTCAAGTAAGTACCTTTCAGAAAGAGCACTGTGGTTGACGTACACTATAAGAACTCTTAAACTCCATTGTCACCTTTACAACAATGGCATTTTGTGGGAAAGACTTTATCACATTATTTTTGCAATCAGATCTTTGGTTTGAACCTTCAGATTGTGCTTGTGCTTAAACTGAGTGGCTAAACAACATGTCTATCTAAGAATGTGAGTATGTGCTAATATAGCAACCATGCACATATCTGAGGCCACAGAGAGAAAAAAAAGCTCTTTGCACATAAAGTTGTGGACAAGCAAAAGAGGGGTGTGTGTGTGTGCAACTGTAGCAGCCAGATCAAAACCACTTACAAAAACGTTTACAAAAATATGGCTCTAAATATTGTGGGATTTTGTTTTCATGCTTTTTTTTTGAAGAGCAAATTACAGAGGTCTACAGATACAAATGCATAGGCATAGTACACAAAGAGCAGAAAACCAAGTCTATGCTGTGCTTTCTGTGCAATTCAAAACAATTCAGTTCAAAATTCCAGAACATATGCAATTACACAAAACCTCAGGGAAAAAAAAAATAAAAATAAAGAATTTCTCAAATTAGTTCTGGTTTGTGAATCAATTTCCAGCTCTCTTGTTTCCACTGGACAACTGGAACTGAAAAACAGGAAGACCCAGGAACTGCCATCGTAAGGGATTTTAGAGTTTTGCTGCTAGCAAACAAGTGGGAGGGAAGGAAGGTAAGAATGAGCACGTGGCAGCGCAGAGCGGAGAGCGGCAGCGGCACCGGCAGCGGTGAGAGCTGCTCCTTTAATTACTGAGGATTAGAGAAGGGGCCGGGCTTCCCGGAAACGGCGAAGCCGGAGCAGAGCGAGCAGACCCGAGTCTGAGCGGGAATCCTGACAGGAACAGGAAGGCTGACGTGGCAGGGGTGTGGCTGGGAACGGCGGCAGGTTTAACAGCGGCCATCTCGGCAGCTCCCTCAGAGCGCGCGGCAGCGCAGAGCGGAGAGCGGCAGCGGCAGGAGCAGGGAGTGGCGCGAGGGCAGGCAGGAAGCAGAGAACACCGGTAGCTTTCTCTAGCATGGTGACAACACGCCCTAAAACCGTATTGAAAAAGGATACGGGAACTCAGACGGAGGTTCTGAGCAGGCACGCAGCTGTGCAGGTCTCTGGCTGCAGCGAGTGCCTGAGCCTGGCACTGGTACCAGAGGGAGCCAGTGGCACCGCGTGTGTGCGGTGTGAGCAAATCAATGATCTCCTCAGGCAGGTGGTTAGACTGACAGAGGAGGTTGAAAGACTTAGAATCATCAGAGATTGTGAGAGCAAAATAGATTGGTGGAGCCAAACCCTGAGGCAAGGGCAGAAGGAAGAGGTGCTAGAAGAAGTGACGGATCCCCTCCCCTCCTGTCCTCAGACAGAAGGAGAGAACGTTAGGGACATGGAGGAATGGAGGGAGGTCCGTCCTCGGAGAGGCAAGAAAAAACCCTCCCAACCCCCTCCACCCTCCGAATTGCCCTTGAAGAATAGGTATGAAGCCTTGGTACTTCAGGGACAGGAAAATGAGGCTGGAGTGACAGATTTGTCTAGTGAACCACCTAGGACTTGTCGCTCAGCTCCACGACTTAGGACTTCTTCAACTAAAAAGGAAAGGAGGGTAATTGTGGTGGGAGACTCCCTTCTGAGGGGAACTGAAGGGCCCATCTGTCAAGCAGACCCATTCCACAGGGAGGTCTGCTGCCTCCCTGGGGCTCGCATTAGAGATGTTAAAAGGAAACTCTCTAGTATGGTAAATCCATCTGATTACTACCCACTGCTGATTTTTCAGGTTGGTAGTGACAAAATTATTACAAGAAATGTAAGGGCAATGAAGAGTGACTTCAGGGCCCTGGGACGGCTAGTTAGGGGGTCTGGAGCACAAGTAGTGTTTGCCTCCATACCTCCTGCAAGAATGGGTGGGGAGGTAAACAGGAGGAGTTTACTTTTCGATGAATGGCTATGAGACTGGTGCCAAAGGCAGGGCTTTGGTTTTTTTGACCATGGGCTGCTCTACGAGACACCTGGCCTGATGGTGGCAGGTGGGATGCACCTGTCCCAGAGGGGGAAAAGGCTTTTGGGGCAGGACTTAGCAGGGTTCATTGAGAGAGCTTTAAACTAGATGTGAAGGGGGAAGGGGAGAAAACTGGGTCTGTTAGGGACAAGCCCAAGAGAAACATACCAGGGCCTGAAGGGGGGTGGTCTAAGGAGGATTTGGTCCCACCAGTGTGCTCTGCTTGCTTCCTGAAATGCCTGTACACCAATGCACGCAGCATGGGCAATAAACAGGAAGAGTTAGAGGTCTGTGTGCCGTCTAAGGGTTATGATCTGGTAGCAATAACAGAGACATGGTGGGACAGCTCACACGACTGGAATGCGGCCATGGATGGCTGTGTGCTTTTTAGGAAAGATCCGTCGGTGAAGCGAGGTGGTGGAGTTGCTCTTTATGTGAGAGAGCAGCTAGAATGTATCAAGTTTTGTGCAGGGGCTGATGAGGAGCAAGTTGAAAGTCTGTGGGTAAGAATTAATGGGCAGGGTGGTATGGGTGATACAGTTGTGGGGGTCTACTGCAGACATCCTGATCAAGATGAGGAAGTTGATGAGGCTTTCTACAGGCAGCTGAAAGCAGCCTCACAATTACAGTCCTTGGTCCTCATGGGAGATTTTAACTACCCCGATATCTGCTGGAAGACTTACACAGCCAGCCTTTCACAGTCTAGGAGGTTCCTCCAGTGCATTGATGACAACTTCTTAATGCAAATGGTGGACAAGCCAACTAGAAGAGGAGCGCTGCTGGATCTTGTGCTCACCAGCAAGGAGGGCCTTGTTGAAGCAGTGGTGGTCAATGGCAGCCTTGGCTGCAGTGACCACGAGATGGTGGAGTTCAGGATCCTGTGTGGGAGGAACAGAATACCCAGCAGGACCAGAACCCTGGACTTCCACAGAGCAAACTTCGGCCTCCTCAATCAATTGTTAAAGGAAGTCCCATGGGACAGAGTGCTAGAAGGTAAAGGGGCTCAAGATAGCTGGTCAACATTCAAGGACCACTTCTTGCAAGCACAGGATCAGTGTGTCCCAATGGGTAGAAAATCTAGTAAGGGAGCTAGGAGACCAGCGTGGTTAAAAAAGGAACTGCTGGGCAAACTCAAATGGAAAAGGAAAATCTATAGATCATGGAAGGAGGGGCTGGTTACTTGGGAGGAATATAGGACTGTTGTCAGAGAATGTAGGGAGGCAACTAGGAAAGCTAAGGCCTCCTTGGAACTTAACCTTGCAAGTCGGGTTAAGGACAATAGAAAGGGCTTTTTCAAATACATAGCCAACAAAACTAACACCAGAGGCAATATAGGCCCACTGCTGAATGAAGTGGGCGCCCTGGTGACAGAGGATATAAAGAAGGCAGAGGTGCTGAATGCCTTCTTTGCCTCTGTCTTTACTCCTGCAGGCTTTCCCCATGAGCCCCAGTCTCATATAGCCCCAGAAGAAGTCAAGATAAAGGAGAAGTTTGCCCAGGTAGATGAGGATTGGGTTAGGGATCAGTTGAGTAATCTGGACATCCATAAATCAATGGGTCCGGATGAAATGCATCCAAGGGTGCTGAGGGAGCTGGCGGAGGTCATTGCTAGTCCACTCTCCATCATCTTTGATAAGTCATGGGTAACAGGAGAGGTGCCTGAGGACTGGAGGATAGCAAATGTCACTCCAGTCTACAAGAAGGGCAAGAAGGAGGACCCGGGTAACTATAGACCGGTCAGCCTCACCTCCATCCCTGGAAAGGTGATGGAACAACTTGTCCTTGGCACTATCTCTAGGCATATCAAGGACATGGGGGTCATCAGGAGCAGTCAACATGGTTTTACCAAGGGTAAGTCATGTTTGACTAACCTCATAGCCTTCTATGAGGAAATTACTAGGTGGATAGATGATGGTAGAGCGGTGGATGTGGTCTATCTTTATTTCAGCAAAGCATTTGACATCGTCTCCCACAGCATCCTTGTAGATAAGTTGATCAAGTATGGGTTTGATGATCAGGCAGTGAGGTGGATCAAGAACTGGTTGAAAGGAAGAAGTCAGAGAGTTGTAGTCAATGGGGCAGAATCTAGTTGGAGGCCTGTGACTAGTGGAGTCCCTCAGGGGTCAGTACTGGGACCGGTGTTGTTCAACATCTTCATCAACGACCTGGATGAGGGTACAGAATGTACCCTCAGCAAGTTTGCTGATGACACCAAGCTGGGAGGAGTGGCTGACACACCAGAAGGCTGTGCTGCCATTCAGAGAGACTTAGACAGGCTGGAGACTTGGGCGGGGAAAAACCTGATGAAGTTCAACAAGGGCAAGTGTAGAGTTTTGCATTTTGGGAAGAAAAATGTCATGCACCAGTACAGGTTGGGGGCTGACCTGCTGGAGAGCAGTGTAGGTGAAAGGGATCTGGGGGTCCTGGTAGACAGGAGGATGACCATGAGCCAGCAATGTGCCCTTGTGGCTAAGAAGGCCAATGGCATCCTGGGGTGTATTAGAAAGGGTGTGGTTAGTAGGTCAAGAGAGGTTCTCCTCCCCCTCTATTGTGCATTGGTGAGGCCGCATCTGGAGTATTGTGTCCAGTTCTGGGCCCCTCAGTTCAAGAAGGACAGGGATCTGCTTGAAAGAGTCCAACGCAGAGCCACAAAGATGATTAAGGGAGTGGAACATCTCCCTTATGAGGAGAGGCTGAGGGAGCTGGGTCTCTTTAGTTTGGAGAAAAGGAGACTGAGGGGTGACCTCATTAATGTTTACAAATACGTAAAGGGTGAGTGTCAAGAAGATGGAGTTAAGCTTTTTTCAGTGATGACCAGTGATAGGACAAGGAGTAATGGATACAAATTGGAGCATAGGAGGTTTAAGGTGAATATCAGAATTTTTTTTTTTTACTGTGAGAGTGACAGAGCACTGGAACAGGCTGCCCAGAGAGGTTGTGGAGTCTCCTTCACTGGAGACATTCAAAACCCACCTGGATGCGTTCTTGTGTGATGTGCTCTAGGTGACCCTGCTCTGGCAAGGGGGTTGGACTAGATGATCTTTCGAGGTCCCTTCCAACCCCTATGATTCTATGATTCTATGGTATCAGCAATTTCCGAAGTAATTTGCCATTTCTTCTATTATTCAAACCAAGTTAGCTGAATCCTCACCAAGAATGTGTTAGATGTAGTGCACAGCAGTAGCTTTGGGTCAGTTCTGCAGAGAAATGTGATTTACGCAGCCAGCCATGGCATATGATACCACAAGGTCTTGCTGCCTGTACCCACAGCGCCCAGCTCAAACAGCCACATAAACAGTTCTGCAACCAGCTGCAGCAAGAGTTACAGCTCTAACAGCTAAGAGTAGGTAAAGGATGCTTCTGTAGACAGGTACCATTTAGTACCTGTCCTATTAGTTTTGTGAAATTTCCATAATTATCCATATCTCAGTGTATATGTAGATTGATTTTTTTTTTATTTTATTTTTTTCCCCCAATTCCTTGTCTTTAATGAATTAAGGTGAGTCACTGGGGCTTTCATCTAAGACTTGCAGCTAGATACCATTCCTGCTGTAGCACACATCTGAAGTAAATGCTTTTTGAAACAGTTTTGCAGCAGAAGTCCAAAATCAGGGTTACTGTCTGTTTTGGCATCCTCTATATCCCAGTGGGAGTGATTTCTCAGGTGTTAGGCTGGTATCCATGCATAGGAGGGCAGCTGAGTTTAGTCAGCATATATATTTGGTCTTTTCAGTTTTTACTGTGTACAGGAATTTACTGTGTAGTCATTGCGCAAGTTGGATTTAGGAGTGGATTTTCACCCTCAAAACATGTACATTCCTGGGCTGTAAAGGACAGTTCCACAATGAGTCAGAGTGATAAAGAGCCTTCTTGTTTACCAAAGGCTGGCAATCATTTAATCTCCACCAACAGCCTCCTTAGTGACAACAGCCTGACTACTTCTCACAACCAAATGGGTTTTCACATCAGGGTTCAACCAGTAATTTTCTTGAAGGAACTTGCTAGTATTTTGTCTTGTTGGAGGCCATTAATCTTTACATTTAAACTTCCATATACAGGAGGAGATACTTAGAAAATACCTGCAAGTGAAATGCTGTGTAGTGAGATAAGATGGCAACCTTTCATAGCTGAATTTTAATTATGTCCAATCTAATAAGCTTCTGCCAAGTGAAAGCACAGGGGAAGCATGAGTGGATTTCACCTATGGAGAGCAGATGTGAGAGAAAACTAAAGCCTGACACATCATGCCCTGAACGGTGTGCTTAAGACTCCCATCTTTGCTACTACTAACACTTACAATAAACCTTTCTGAAACATAGAATCATAGAATCATAGAATCCTAGGGGTTGGAAGGGACCTCGAAAGATCATCTAGTCCAACCCCCCCGCCAGAGCAGGGTCACCTAGAGTACATCACACAGGAAGGCGTCCAGGCGGGTTTTGAATGTCTCCAGCGAAGGAGACTCCACAACCTCTCTGGGCAGCCTGTTCCAGTGCTCTGTCACTCTTACAGTAAAAAAATTTTTCCTGATATTCATCTTAAACCTCCTATGCTCCAACTTGTATCCATTACTCCTTGTCCTATCACTGGTCTTCACTGAAAAAAGCTTAACTCCATCGCCTTGACACTCACCCTTTACATATTTGTAAACATTGATGAGGTCCCCCCTCAGTCTCCTTTTCTCCAAACTAAAGAGACCCAGCTCCCTCAGCCTTTCCTCATAAGGGAGATGTTCCACTCCCTTAATCATCCTTGTGGCTCTGCGCTGGACTCTTTCAAGCACTTCCCTGTCCTTCTTGAACTGAGGGGCCCAGAACTGGACACAATATTCCAGATGTGGCCTCACCAATGCAGAATAGAGGGGGAGGAGAACCTCTCTTGACCTACTAACCACACCCTTTCTAATACACCCCAGGATGCCATTGGCCTTCTTAGCCACAAGGGCACACTGCTGACTCATGGTCATCCTCCTGTCTACCATGACCCCCAGGTCCCTTTCACCTACACTGCTCTCCAGCAGGTCAGCCCCCAACCTGTACTGGTGCATGGCGTTTTTCTTCCCCAAATGCAAAACTCTACACTTGCCCTTGTTAAACTTCATCAGGTTTTTCCCCGCCCAAGTCTCCAGCCTGTCTAAGTCTCTCTGAATGGCAGCACAGCCTTCTGGTGTGTCAGCCACTCCTCCCAGCTTGGTGTCATCAGCAAACTTGCTGAGGGTACATTCTGTACCCTCATCCAGGTCGTTGATGAAGATGTTGAACAACACCGGTCCCAGTACCGACCCCTGAGGGACTCCACTAGTCACAGGCCTCCAACTAGATTCTGCCCCATTGACTACAACTCTCTGACTTCTTCCTTTCAACCAGTTCTTGATCCACCTCACTGCCTGATCATCAAACCCATACTTGATCAACTTATCTACAAGGATGCTGTGGGAGACGGTGTCAAATGCTTTACTGAAATCAAGATAGACCACATCTACCGCTCTACCATCATCTATCCACCTAGTAATTTCCTCATAGAAGGCTATGAGGTTAGTCAAACATGACTTACCCTTGGTAAAACCATGTTGACTGCTCTTGATGACCCCCATCTCCTTGATATGTCTAGAGATAGTGCCAAGGACAAGTTGTTCCATCACCTTTCCAGGGATGGAGGTGAAACATGCACTATCGGGCCAGAAAGTCTGCATGTAGAGGAAGAGCAAAGAGTTACTTTGTTTAGATTTGTGAAGAAGAGGAGAAGGGCAGGCTGCATGGAGCCAGGACTTAGAGGAGTTTTAGTGCTGTCTCTCCGTTTTACATGTTGGTGAAAAAGTTCCTGTTCCTGGTGCAAGCCTCTCCCCTTGAATCTGGTTGTGTTAGGTTTGGAGGGCTTTGCAGCTTGATAGACACTGTGGTATATCTCCTATAATGGAAACAGTTTCCCAAGGGTGATGTATTTTGCTCCAAAGAAGGTGTGACACAACCAGAACTACCCATCACCCTCCCAAAGCTTGCTTTGATTCGAGGCCCATTTCAAATTAGAACCCTCCCTCTGGTGTGCTGTTGTATGTCAAACATCAGAGACTATCCAAATGCTGTGTTTGTTGTATTGCATTGGAACTGTCCCACAGGGAGGAAAAAGAGAGTGATTTGAAAAATGAAAGCAGTAAAAATACATGTTTTTCACAGAAGTTTAAAAAAAACATTGGCATCAAAGCACAAAAGCATGAAGCAGTGGACATTAAGTACTGGGCAGCATTCCTACAGATATGCTGCAGTTTGTGTTTTTAGTTTCAGAATTTGGAAGTAGGCAGCAGACCTAACATTTCCCAGAAGCCACATGAACCAACAAGACCATTGCATTGATCATCCCACTGTTGTTTTTCCCAAATGCCCAGAAGACAAAGCTGCTTAGGTGGCCACATGGTGTTCCATAGAGCTGTGAAATTAATTGGCATTTCTTGAATGGATGGTGCCCAAAGCAGAGGCTTGTTCCACTTTTGTTGAGTGAGAGATGTCAGTCATAGAGAGACTGTCACACTCCTGAGCTCAAGCACTGACAGGCTAGCACCAAATACACTCTCCAGCTACCCAAGCATGTCTAAGCATGCCAGCAGGAGCCAACAGCATCCTTGACCAGTGCTCATGCAGTTGCAAAGAAAGAAGCATCTGTGTTGAGGAATGAGTAGAAGCTGAAAAAGCAGGCAGAGCAACACCAAGAAGGTAACCAAGAGTGGGGCAATGCTAACATGGCACCAACAGGACCAGCAGAGTATGGGAGAGAGTCAGGAGCTGTGATGCAGCAGGGACACTGAAGCTGCCAGGCTTTGAAATGTGAGAAGCAGCTGGCAACCTGCAATATGAGCTTAAACACATGCAGTTGTTCTTCCTCTGGGTGGCAGGAAGTTGTTGGTGACAACAGCATTGTAGAGGCAGTCACAGGACTGGTGGAGTGTGGGCTAGTGCAGGTTAGAGAGAAAAGGAAGAAGTTGTTTGCTCTGACACCATTCTTCCCCACTCTTATTAACTGGATGATTATCCATGACCTTTATGTACCTTTAAACATTGAAATGGGTTAGTTCAGGGAAGAGGGGTTGTAAATGACATGAATTTGTGAGGATTGGTATGTGGCAGAGTTTGAAATTTTGTTAATTTATATAATATCAGGAATCAGAAAGTAGAGCTACATCCATCGTAGGTATCCTTTGAGTCCTACACGAACTTGGTTTGTTATTTTTAGGTCATTAAGAGCAAAACAAGCCTCCAAATACCCATACATATCTGTTCTTAGCTACCTTATACTGAGTTACTGTGCACACTGAAGTACACATATACTACACAATCCACTGCATACATGTGCACTATACAGTGTATATGTATGAACTCATTATGTAAACACATTTGTGCAGGGTGTACACAGAGAATACCAAACAGTACTGCTGAGTGCAAAGAGCCTTTGGGGATTACACCTGTTTGTACAGGGATATGAATGTTTCTTTCCCAACTTACAGTCTATTCACAGATTCCCGTTGAGAATTTGTTCACTATTTTATGCACTGACCACAAAATTGTCATTCTTTTAATGTGCTCTTGGAAAAAACCCTAAATAATATTGTGGAAAAGAATCTAGACATGGAAAATAACTTAGACATAAAAACTGTTCCAACTCTCCCACTGAGCCACCTCTTTCCAGCTTAATTAATTAATGTAATATTTCTCCTACTTAGAGCAGTTTTAAATGAAAACAAAAATGTTGCATTAGGATGTTATGTATTCTATAGTTGTGGATAATAAGTTAATTTTCTTCTGGATGTCTGGTCACAAAAAACTCCATTACAGAATGTGTCTGCTGAAGCAAAGACCGTAAAACATACTCTGCATTCTCAAAGTAATATGCATTAAGATTATTAGGTGATTATGACCATGGTGAGATGAGCTTTTAAGATAAATATTTGAGGGCTGCCTCACAGAGGACCTATTATGTCCCTGCATTACGACACCAGCATTCCTGATCAGACCTTTTAGAGCAACCCAGGACACCAGTCTTGGAGAGGAAACATTTGCTTTGTATCCACGGGTACAATACTTCGTAGCTCTTACATCACAGCATAAGAAATACACTACCTTTTATTGTGATGTGAATTAGTTCAATGGCAATTTCATGTACCTACCAATCACTGATCCTGTGAAGCCAGTTTCAGCTAAGTTTCTGAACCCTGGGATGAAACTGTGAACAAGTCTTCATACAAAGCTTGGCCATGTTCTCTGTGTCTATGTCTTACTCTGAATTTATGCACCTGTCTGTAGGAATAGCAGACCTGTGAATTTTAACCACCAGGCACAGGTAACAGATCAGGCCAGCAGTGCAGACATTGTAGATAAAGTCCAGTGATCACGGTCTTTGCTGCTAAATGATAATTTTACCTGATTCTCCATATTCTGAAAGAGTGAAGATAAGCATGGCAGAACTAAATACAAGTGCTTTCCTCTTCTTACTGCCAGCTTCCCAGTCCTGTCTTTCTCCTCCTGCTCTTCACTCAGCCTAGACTACACACAAGATAAGTAGAGAGAGTTAATTTACTTACTTGTGCAGTAGCTAGCAAGTAATTTTTTGGTAGAGTTGTTACAGAATAAATATTCATGTTCTACTACTAACCAGTAATGCCTTCTGCCTCCCTAAGGAAAAGTTTAGAAAGTAAAAAGATGGTGGGTGCACACAGTGCCTTCTCCCATTCTCAGTTATCACAGACACTCTGCAGAGATAAAATCACATAACTTGTTTTTGCTTGGAGTTTAGTTTTTTGCATTCTTCTAGTCTCTCACATTAAGATCTGCCAAAAGTTGAGAAAGAATTGCAAATCGGAAGACAATATAATTAGTATCCTTTCAAAATCATCACACTTTTCCTAAGTACTAGCCCATCCCAAGAACCATGTGTACTTTCCATTGACTGATCATAAGCCTGTTTGCTTTCTCTGCAAAGATGCTGTGGTTTGATTTCTTTTTCTGTTCCCTGAGGCTGGAGTGATAAAAGAAATCAGGTCCAGATGAGCCACATTTGGGTTAGAGAAATCCATATATATTGAGAAGACTTCCCATGCCTCTGGTCTCCTCCCGGTGAGGACTCCAGTCATGTACATAACCCTGGTAAATACCATTGAACTGACAATTCTGTAATACCTACCAAATCCCTCACAAAGTTAAACATTGGGCTTTGAACTTGCTCAGCATCTCTTGCAGCACAGTCTTGATCAGCACAGAAAGCAGCTGCATTTAAGAGAACTCAGTGTCTTGTTGGTAGCAGCACCTTGGAACGTATAGGTCTAGGTCCTCTGAAAGTTGGTGGGAAAGAAAAGAAAAGCCAATGAATGAGAACTTTGAAATGAAATTAAGAGACATGGGAAGACGAGCAATTTTTCTGACATCTTTAATGCTGCTGGGAAGCTGTCATCTTTTATTACAGCACAGAGCCATATGTTACAAATACAGGAAAATACTGCTTGGCAGAACACATAGTTCTGTTTAGTCATAGATAATTTTTTTATACATTATCCTTGGTGAAACTGTATCCAATTAAAAGGCTTGGGAGTTGATCCTTTGCCTACTTATCCTAACCTTAGTTAATTCCATTTTCTGAGGTGTGCCATGGTATATGTGAGATGAAATCAGGCCTTCTGGGTATGAAATGCAGGTTAGTTTGTGCTGTAAATATTTGTCCTCTACGTAGAAATTCCTAATAGCATAGGGGTTTTCATTATAATAAAATTGCAACCTGGTGGTCCTCTGGCAGTTCCTATTGATATTCTGATGCATTTCCTTTTTTTCTGCTGATGCCCGTTCCTTTTTTTTATTCGGTATCAAAAAAGAGTTGCTTATCAAATTTTTTCTGTTGCTCCTACATTTAGAGGCCCTGGAGTCTGCATGGATCAAAATGCCATTTTGTGAGGTGTTACATAAAATAAGTTAGAGTCCTGGTCCCAAGGTGTTTACCGTCTAAGTTGACAAGGCAGACAAAGCAGGGAGAGAGCCACTGGGCAGCATTTTCAAGGGTCCAGTGTTCACACTGACTTAGGAGGCTAAAGCTCATTGAAAGGCAGCAGACTTGGGACTCTTAGTTGCTTTTTATTCTTACAGTTCATTGTATGTATGCCCTACCCAATTCACGTCAAACGTCAGAGTATCAGCTGCCACAGGTCCAAGCCATAAAATCCATAAAACACAGTGAAAGATTTTAAAACTACTTTGAATGCTACTGTAGCAGCCACTGTGCCTTTTAATTGCCACATTGTCCCTTGAGTATTTTGTTAGTCTTCTGACATCTCATTTATCACAATCACAGTTCAAAACACTTCAGTCAGAAAAGCATTTACTGTACTGTATATTTTCCACCATAAATGCATTTCTTTGGGGCTGTTGCATTTTCTCTTTAGTTTTACTTCAGCAACCAGTTTATCAGGGGTTTCAGCTCCTTTAGCACTATATGTTGTTACCAAGGATACTTTTTGTCTTGCTTCTTTTTTGGGTTTTCCTGTACTCATTTTAAAATGAGAAAGTAGCACCTTTTTCTGAGAGGCATGGATGGAAGTCCACATTGTTTCTTTGACCTTTCATTTTGCATTCATGGAATGCAGATGCAAATTTGACTACCTAAAGACCATAACCCGAAATAACTCTATATTAAAAATAAGAAAAGTCAACTTAAGGATCTTGTGCCCAGATGGATGGTAGCCGCTTTTTAAAGTTTCTTTTCTTCAAGGAAGTTCCCTCCAGACTTGCACCCATTTTGGAGACCTAACACTAGCAATTGCTTAGCTCCAGCACCCCGATGTCTTTCTTGTACTGAGGTGCCCAAATATATGAAAGCACACTAAAATGATGTTTTGTTCATACCTTTCATACCTTTAAAGCTAAATCCCATTAAATGTGAAGTAATATTAAACAAATAGATAAGCCACAGGTTTAGGCAGGTTTTTGACTGGCTTCCTGCCACTACTTTGCCCTCAGCTAGAAAGGCTGCTCGCTAAAAGGCAGCAAAAGCAGATCAGGGACAGATCTACAGACACATATCTCATTTCTCATGCTGAAGATCCAGGAAAGTACACTGTGCTATCAGCACTCTGGAATTACTAAATTGTGATTTATCTTCTGTGAAATGGCTGTACAAATTTAAAAACCATGTAAAAGAGGCCAAGTGGCAGTAATGTGAGATTTTAACTAGCAGCAATCAACTGGTATATTTGGCGGAGGAAATAAACTGGAGGCTGGTGACATCGTTTTTTTACTTAATACAGAATATGCATTAAGTGTAAAAGACTGGAATAAAGCCCAGATTGCAGACAAGGGAGAACAAGTTTTAGGAACAGTCAAGTGGTTGGGAAGATGAGGAAGATATTTTTCCTCATCTAATTGCTTTGACTCTCTTCTAGACAAACAGAAATGGATGGCAGAGTTACCTAATATAAAAATTATTTTTAAAAACCCAAAAGAAGGAATTTTACCCCATCCACAGCCAGAAAAGGGTAATCAATTATGTCTGCTAGAAGTATAAACTCCTTCCTTCTCTGTGAAAGCAGTGTGTCTGTTGGATTGTCCTTTCAGACAATCAGAAAATCTTTCTCTTATGCATTTTTTGCTTACCCAGGTTTTAAGATTACATGTTACGGAGGAGAAGACATGGCATAAAAATGACCCACAGGATGATTTCCTACAGAAATGCTGCATTATATAGCTGTAATAAAGTAGAATGCAATCATAGTCAGACAAACATTAACTATAACATGGATACCTATATGAGAATAAAAGTAAGGACAGTTGTCTGGTAGTTTGAGTTGGAAATTAAATCTTTAAGAACCATGGACTGTATAAGTTATTTTGCCTCTGTCCTGCTTCGTGACTTTCAAATTATGTATTAGCTCTATCCCAGTATACTTTCTCAGACAAGGTGACTGTACTTGCTTTGTAAATGGTTTCGCATTATTCAAATAGTTGTACAATTATTTGAGCTAATGTGCAGAAAGCTAACACTTGGTGAAATCCTGCTGCACAATAAATCACTGCCTCCACAAGACATATAGTATTTTCACAAGAAAAAATTAGTGACACAGCACACACATGCTCAAAACCCTGATAACACTAAAATGCAGAAGGCTCATGCAGAACTCAGTGAGCCAGGAAGACTCCTTCTACCCTAAATTTTCCATCCTGTATATCCTGTAATTGAAGGAAGGGAGTTCCCTGGGAGTGCAGTTCACTGTATATAGTGATGAGAATTTCAGCTGCAGTAGTATAATAATAAACATAATAACTAACAAAGAAACATAAAACACCAGAATGGCTTGGGTTGGAATGGATCTTTGAAGATCATCTAGTCCAACCACGCTGCCATAGGCAGGGTAATCTTTCATTAGAGCAGGCAGCTCAAAGTCCCACCAACCTGGCCTTGAACACTTCCAGGGATGATCCATCCACAACTCCTCTGAGCAACCTGTGCCAGTATTGCACAGCACTCATGGTAGAAAGTTTCTTCCTGATGTCCAATGTAAAGTTACCCTTCTCAGTTTAAAAGACCATTTCCCCTTGTCCTGTCACTACAGACCTTAGTAAAACCTCTTTATCTTTCTCAGAAGGTCTCTGAGATATTGAAAGGCAAGAATAACATCTTACTGAAGCCACCTTTTCTCCAAATGAGCAAACCCAACTCTCTCAGGCTGTCTTCATCTGGGTGCTCCAGCCCTCTGACCATCTTTGTGGCCCTCCTCTGGACCTACTGCAACAGGTCCATGTCTTTCCTGTACTCAGGGTCCCAGAGCTGGATGCAGTCCTCCTGGAGGGGCTCCAGGCAGGAGAGGGGCAGAATCACCTCCCTTGACCCCCTGGCCATGCTTCTTTTGATAGAGCCCATGGTAGAGTTGGCTTTCTGGGCTGCAAGTGCACATTGCTGGCTCATGCTCAGTTTTTGTCCACCAGTATGCCTAGGTCCTGCTTCTCAAGGCTGCTCTCAATCCATTCATGTCTCTGTCTGTATTGATACTGGGAATTGTCTTGATCCAGCAGAACATTGCTGGAACTTCATGAGGTCCATAGGGGCCCAGTCTTCAAGCCTGTCAAGGTCCCTTTGGATGGCATCCTTCCCTATAGTGAATCAAGTGCACTTCTCAGATAATCCAAAACTTTGCTGAGGGTGCATTCAATTCCACTGTCTATATCACTGATTAAGATATTAGATGGTATTGGTGTCAGTATGAACCTTTGAGGGACACTATTCATTACTGTTTCTACTTGGATATTGAACCATTGACTATAACTCTCTGGATGCAGTAATCCAGCCAGTTCCTTATCCATCTAGCAGTCCATCTCTCAAACCCATATCTCTCCAATTTTTCAGTGAGAATGTTGTGGAGGATCATATCTAAAACCTTACAGAAATCTAGATAGACGGCATCTTCATAAGAGACTGGTTATGAAGTAGATGGTACATTCTTTCTACTTTATTAATTCTCATTTTCAGACTAGGTCTGAGTGAGATTCATTGATACAACCTGCTTCTCTTAAAACAAGGTTTCCCATACCTTATTTTGTTGGGTGCTGCTGTCGGAAGAAACAGCTATATGGTCTGTGCTATATAAGAGCTGTATAGGTTGAAGTATCTGATTGCTTGAAATATACTTTTATAAGCACATCATTACTATGGGCAGGCACCAGAGTATGCAGTTCCAGACATTTCATAAAACACATTGCAGGACATCAGTCAGGTGATGTGCAGAAGGCTGAAATGTTAGTTTGGTATAGTGCATGTGCAATGGTTAAGTGAAGACTTGTTCTTGGCAAGGCCATCAACCTATTTGTTTCGTTTTTTTCCTCAGGACTAATTAACTGAAAAGAGGACTTGTATAAGAAAACTCCTTTTCAAGAGCCAGTTATCCAAACTTAATAAAAAACTTTCATGTAGACTACATTTTTTTCATAGAATCATAAAATGGTTGGGTGGGAAGGAAAGATCATCTAGTTTCAACCCCCCTGCATAGGCAGGGACACCTTCCACTAGACCAGGCTCCTCAAAGTTGCATCCAACCTGCCCTTGAACACTTCCAGGGATGGGGCTTCCACAACATTCCTGGGCAACCTATGCCAGAGTCTCACTACCCTCATAATTAAAAATTTCCTTCTAATGTCTCACCTCAATCTCCCCTCTTCAAGTTATAAGCCATTCCCCATTGTCTTCTTGTGGAGAATGGTCCATATTCTCTCCCCCTACATAAGACTAAACAAAATGCCTTTCAAGCCAGCAAAGCAAGAGTGGCGTCACCTCACTTTACCTGCTGGTCTTGCTTCTTTTGTTGCAGCCCAGGACACTGTTGGCTTTCTGGGCTGCAAGTTCACATTGCTGGCTCCTGTTGAGCTTCTCATCAACCAACACCCCCACATCCTTTTCCTCAGGGTTGTTATCTATCCATTCTCCCCCCCAACTGAATTTGTGCTTGGAATTGCCCCAACCCAGGTGCAGGACCTTGCATTTGACTTTGTTGTACTTCATGCAGTTTGCATGGGCCCAACTCTCAAGCCTGCAAAGGTCCCTCTGGATGGCATCCCTTCCTTCCAGTGTGTTGAAAATTTGTGGAGAATATGTGCATGGCCCTGCATCGAGAGCATGGTTGTCCTGGTTTGAGCCAGGATTAAGCCAATTTTCCTTTTACTGATTATTTTATTTTTTCCTTCAGTCATCTTTCTTTTACCTAGCAGCAGAGTGTTCCAACTTTGGCTGATAACAGTGGAATGTTTTTCTAACTGCTGGGTTTTAAGGTCCCACCTTTACTCTGTTGGCTCAGGCAGAGATTTATGACCCCCCCGTAGGATGCTGAGTTAGACAAACAGCAAAACTGGCCAGAGATATTCCATTACCATATATCTACATATGCTCAGAGGAGGGTCAGAGATCACAGAAGACAACTTCCTTCCTGCTTCTTCTTCCCGTCTCTTCCGTCCATGACCAGCGTCCAGGGAGGACTCCATCCATCCATCACCATCAACCCCCAGGCTTGAGCTCTCGTGACCCTCATCACTCTGTGCTTTCTCCAGCAGCCCTGGGATTTCTCGGGATTTTTCCAGCTCAGGAGTTGCTGTGGGAGCTGCTGAGGTGGTGGGAGGCAAGAGGCTTTTGCACATATCTGAACACATTTGTATATATTTGTATATATTTTCCTTTATCATTAGTGTTTAATTAAATCTGTGTGTAGTTTAGTTTTCAATCCAGCCAAGTCTCTCTCTTTTTCTCTCTCTCCTTCCCTACCTGGATGGGAGGGGTAGGGGATTGAGAGCATTGTTGTCAAACCTGAGAAAAACGGTGACAAGGGTGTACAATATCCAAAGCCCAGCTGAGAGGAAGACTCTCAAACTGTTTTTCACACATGCTGAACTGCAGAACACATGTGTAATCTGTCCCACACATGAGCCTATCTTGCTGTATACATCTTTGCCACCCCGACACTGTAAGGCACACATAGCCCGTGACCTGGCTCAAGAGATTTTTTGCTGGTCCCAGCTGAGTAATTTATAAGTTGAAGATAAAGTGAATCACTGGCATTGTTCATCCATTCATTCACCCTTCTGATTTTTGCTCTCATGACAGGATTTCCCAGTTACGACCTGAACCAAAGCATCTTCAGCAGTGTTTCTGAGTCCTGAAGTCTCCCACTGCTCTTTGTGCTTCATAGCGAGGGGTTTTTCATGGTGCTCTGTGGTTTTGGCAATATTTTTTTTTAATAAGTACTTAAAATACATCCAAACCTGGAATTACTCCATTTTACTGTTGGTAAATAATCTTGGATCTGTCTTCACAACTATTACCCTTTCAGGTTGATTCACTCTACATTTGTAAAAAAAGGAGCCAATAGCATTTTCTTACTCTGGTTACATGTGCACTCACACTGTTAGCAGATATTAAACATCAATGTTAATCACTTAAAGTTTAATCTACAAACTCAGTGTGGCCTCCATGGGTGACATCTTGTACAGGGCTATATTTTATGGCTTCTCCCTGGAGAGTTCTCAGGTTAGGCCAAAAAAATGCTGTCACTTATTCTTTAACAGACACTATTGTGGAGCCTGTAAAACCTCAACCCTACTGTTATGTGGGTTCTTCAGCAACTATGCAATCAGTATGTTGTAGCTGCAGAATGTATTTCTCAGTCAAGGGAGCTACAATCTAAAATAAATATTTAAAAGAAAAAATTGAAGAACTTTTGTCTACAGGTGTTCACTTGTGTCATTGCAGCAGTAAAATTGCTTTCACTGGAGGTTTTTTTGGCTGGCTACCTACAGGAATACAAATGACAAAGCAAAATACTGACTTTCTATAGATGCGTTAACTTTAATCCTTTGAAAACTACTCATTCTTGGATAGCTCTGAGCTGTAGCATGTCAGCAAAGGAGAAGCATTTCAGTGTTAACTTTGTTCCTTTTTATGCTACAGTTAATAGCATAAATGTATCTGCCAGCAAATGTGATTGCCATAGCATGAGAAAGTATTTAAGACAGGGGGCCATAAAAACCAAACTGATAAACACTTCTACATAGTATGCCCCTGTCAATGTAAGATGATGTGTGTATTCCATATGGATATATTTTTGGCACAATGTGAGGTACAAAGAAAAGTCATGTATGAATATAAAACTCACATGTCCAGACCTATATATATATGTGTGTATACATGTTATATATACATATATATATCTAGAGAGAGAGAGACACACACACATATATACACACATATGCCCAAATCCCTGAAATTTCATTGAAAAATGCCCATGAAACATGGGCAGCAGAACACAGCAGAAGATAGGGTAGGGGCTGCAGAAAAGTACTGCCCCAGTGAATGCTCAGTACTGTTACCTGACTTACAGAGCCAAACTCTGTCTCTTGTATGTACTTGCAGGTGCATCCACACTTGGTGGCAGGCTCGTAATTGATGGCTGAAACTCCTTAAGTAAAACTCACAAACTGAAAGAAAAAGATGAAAGTGTCATGTTTGAGCTCCTTGAAATGTGCTGCAGAGCATGTTTTCTATGTTAGAAACTGCTGACCTGAGTGACTAAGCAGATATTTCTTCTAATTAGACTCAACATGGAAATCAATGCCTTGATGTCCGTTAAAGCTTCCAGAGAGACTGAAGGGGTCTCAAAAAGGGGTAATTTGCCTGATTCTTCACCAAGAACTGCTTCACAATTACCTTAAATGTCACAGCTCTTCACTTTGCCACTGCTGTGGAAAGTTAACACAGAAAGAAGAAGGAAAACCCAACAGAACTCAGATATACAGCCCATGGCTTGTTACCCCATCACAGGGTTGGAAGATTTCTGCTGCAATCAAAGTAACTGGAAATAGGATGGAGTAGCTACCCAGAAGGACCAGGTTAGCAGAGCAAAAATTCAGTAGTACATTTAACTGTAATTAATTCATATTATGTTTTCTGACAGTTTCCACTGGAAACCAAGAAATATCATAATTTTGCCAAACCTATATGTGCCCTTTATCAGAGTATAGCACCAGAATCACATTTAATACAGAGAAAATGAGGGTTAAGCGTGAATGCTTGGCCCAAATAAAGTCACTGGGAGCTTTGCCATGTCCTTTAGAGGACTAGCTAGTTACCACAGGTATTCAGCCAGGGTCAGTATAACCCATTCTTATTCATGGCCTTTACTTGTGAACACATTTTTTTCTTTAGTGGTAACAGTGTGTTGAAAATACTGACCTTCTGAGCTAAAGAAAAGCAAAAGAAGCGGAGGGGAGGAGGGGAAGGGGAGAAATTATTTGTGTGCATGATAGAAGTGTTTTTCTGCAATAACACAGCATGAGGTCAAGCATTACACAGGTTGCATTTGCCACTTTTTATCTCCTGCCAGACGAATACAATCCGGGGCCTGTTACCCTCGCCTGCAGTACTGTTTCATAGTTATGAAGTCATGACAGCTGTGATTGCTGGTGTGGGGAATTTAGTCTGTGGAAAAAGTTTGGATAGCTTCCCACTGCACGCTGGCCAAAAATAAGTTAGCTGGAATTAAAGCAGAAGAGGAGAATGCCTGCAGGGGTAGAAGAGCAAGGGAAACTGCCCACATTTCAGATGGAGACACAGGCTGAGGCACAGCAACTCTGGGACTGTCATGGTTTGACTCAGGATTGGAAATTAAACCAGAGACAAAAATGCTCTTGATCCCCTTCCACCCAGGTATGGAAGGAGATAGAGAACGAGAAAGAAACTCCCCAGATTGAAAACTAAACTAGACATCTTTAATTAAACACTAATGATAAAATAAAATATGTAGAATTGTATGCAAATGTGTTCAGGAATGTGCAAAAGCCTCTTGCCTCCCCCCACCCCCAGCAACTCCCATGGCATTTCCTGAGCTGTGAGCAGTCCCACAATGTCCCATAGCGCTGCTGGAGAGAGCAGCAGAGCAGACAGGAGCTGAGGGGAGAGTTGTGAGGGTCAGGAATTCATGGGCCTGGGGATCAATGGTGATGGATTGATGGAGTCCTCCCTGGACACCGGCCATGGACGGAAGAGAAGGGAAGAAGAAGGAGGAAGGAAGTTGTCTTCTGTGATCTCTGACCTTCCTCTGAGCTTATGTAGATATATGGAATGGAATATCTCTGGCCAATTTTTCTGTCTATTTCAGCCTCCTATGGGGGGTCATAGATCTCCCGGTACTGCCTGAGCCAACAGAGTAAAGATGTGACCTTGGAATCTCAGCAGTAACATAAACACTGCAGTGTTATCAGTGTACTAGCTGGAACACTTGCTGCTAGTTGAAAGAAAACTTACTGAAGGAAAAAAATCAGTAAAAGAAAAATTGGCTTAATCCTGGCTCAAACCAGGACAGGGACAGAACCTGGCTCCACTTCCATCTTTGCTGGATCCTGGAACTGGTGAAAAATTCAAGGTGTAGCCAAGAATCCACATTGGCCGAGTGTGTCCTACTTCATGGAAACTGGTACTTCCCATTTCCGGCCTCCCCAGAGATTAACAAGTAATTTTATTTCATTTACTCCAAGCCTAACAATGACTGTGCAAACACACCACCTCTGTCCATGCACCTGAGGAAACATTGTATATGATCTATAAACTCATATCCCACTTGAACATGGGGAGCTGCTAATCAATAACATGTTGCCAACATTTAAACAAGGGATCCTCACAGTCAGCACCTCCCTTAGCTTTGACAAGTGCTGCTGCTCCAGCCCCCTCTGGTTTCAGGTCTGTATGCATTTGCAAAGCACGATCTCATTTCTTTCTCATCTACCATCTGTGGAAAAATGTTTTTCTTGTATCATTGCTTTGCATATTAATGTTAACGGAAAATGTTACTGTTTCATTTGCAAAAAATAACACTATGGTATTCAGAATGGTATAACATTCAGTGCGTATTGTTTGGTTCTGCAAGTTGGTGTGTAAGTGCCAGAGAGAAGATTGCAAAGATTTTTTTCTTCTGCGTCTAGTAGCTGATACTTGCTACAATAAGAGATTTTGCATGAGGATGAGATGTGCTCTTCAGAATTCTTTGGGGGAAATCTCACAGAGAAGTCACTTCTGCTAGGGATGACAATAAAATATCTAGAGATTATTTTATATTGAATACAGGATGATGGAAGCTGACTACAGACCTTTCGCAGGCCATGAAGAAGCACTCTGATGTATCTGTGACCGATCCAGGTGGACATGACAATTTGAATTCAATCAGATTGTGTGGAACACAATTGCATTGAACAGAATCTTCCCAGTCACCCCAGGAAGCAGCAGGTACAGTGATACAAGATAAATGGAAAAAGCTCCTGAGAAAAAGGATCAGACCAGAAAGGACAAAAGAAGGACCAAAAAGGAGGCCAGCTATTACATTTTGAGTTCAACCAAGATTCCCATAACCATACTCAAAGAGAAGGGTATACTTCTTCAACTTTAAAGTGGGAGAGAGCTTTGACTTATTCTCACAATGACAATTTACAGGGGCCTAACAATACTATGCAAATTACTTATTTTACTTACATGTCTCAGAAACTGTCTCATAGCTCAAAAACCTGCTAGACAGTGATAAAAGTTCACTAGCGCATACCAGTGACAACAATAGCAATGTTGTTTTTTTTTTCCTTTTCGTTGCTCCAGCTCATGTGGGAAGAACTCATCTTTGCCTTATTTAGAAATAAACTTCTACATTATGAAACTATCCACTATATTAACACAGAGGCAGACTCAGACTGTTTGACTTTTCTAATCTTTATTTGTTTATGATTTGAAAATATTTAGAGCCAGTTAAAAAAAAAAAAATTAAACATGGTGAAAGCCATATACAAGGGGAAGATCAGGGAATGAAACATTCCCCTTCTGTCTGTCCTCCCTCAGCAATTGCATCACCACCATAGCACCTCCTTCTCCCAACTGCATCAGGTCTTGGGAAGCAGATAGCCTGCCATCTTGAGACAAGAAAAAGACATGAGTTGGAAATTTGAAATACTTGTTATAAATGTATTCAATGTCACTTAAAAGCCTGGAGCTTATGCAGGGCTAAAGGAGCGGTAAGAAAACATGAACTGTTGTGTACATTTTGAAGCTGACTGTCGAAAGCAGGAAAAGTAAAAGTCAGTACAAGGCTGCAGAAGTATTACCAAGAATGAGATTTGACCCATTCTTTAGCTGTGACTGTACTATAGCCATAGAACAGGTAGACAGTCCAAAGACTTCAGTGTTTTGTTCTTGGTCATGGCTGCTTCTCTGTTTCTGGGACTGGACTTTTCAGACGCAATTTCCATACACAGTCGCTTGCAGGCACTGTAAATAGAGATGGTTGTGATCACTTGCCATATGTGACAGAGTCCAGTTGTATTTGCTTAAATTAGAAATTACAGGCATGCTTACCTTCCTTTCTGGTATTCTCGTTGATGTTGCTTTTGTGAATTGTATTTGCCATGCATTGTAAAGCTGCCTGAACTTGAAACTAGCGTCAGCCCTGCAGTTGATTATTGTGTCCTTTCCACTGCTTGATCCTGGTTAGTATAGCTAGACAGATGGATCCAAAAAAGTAATACAAACCTCATATCTTTTTCCTTTTGTGCTGTTTTCTCCCTATGCACAAAAGCATTTCATGTCATGCACTGTGTTCCATTACACTAGACTCTGTGGTAAACCTGAATGACTCTGCATGAAGGAATAATCCAAAGAAGCACTGGGCAAGAGAAATGCTGGCCTCTTCTCATAAATATGAGTTCTCAAATTTTCATGCATTTGTCCCTCATGTAATCCATAATCCATTGAAATACTGATCCAAGGAAACCAAATTAAATCAAAAGCAAAATGCTGCAATTTAATTTTTTTTTTTTTTCTGGGTGGAAGAGAAATGAAATTAACAAAACAATTTTTATTTCCCTTATCTACCAGCATGAACCTCCAAACCAACTGTGTCTACCCACACTTATTTATTAAATTTCTTTAGTGTTTCTGGAAGGGGTAGGCAAATTCTTTGTTTTTATTGCCCAACCCCATAAGGGATGAGAGGAGCACAGGGAAGGGCACCAATTGTTGTGACTAGCAATTTGTATGTCATTATGCACAACCAAACCAAAGATCACACTTCCCTTCTGTGCAAAAACACTAGTGCACCAAAGGAAAACTGCAGTCTTTTCCCTTAAAAGTACTAGACAGAAGAGAAGAAAAAGATCTCTGCAGGATGCTGTGAGCTGTATAATATACTCATTAGTGACTTTGCCCTGGGAGCTGCCTTCTCTGGCCCCTATCCAGGAAAGCACAAAGTATAGATTTAATTTTCAGCATATGTGTAGGGTCATTAACTGCAAGCATATGCTTACATGCTTTTCCTCATTGCTGCTTTTGGTTCTGTTGTTTAATATAAAGGCAGCTGTGGCTTTTTAGGCTTGAGAATGTTTTGCAGAAGATCTAAAGGAAAGTGCTGAAACCTCCCTACCGGATATATGAATAGCAAGATAGTAACATTCTCCTGATGTATATGGTATTCCTGCCTGAAAACTGTATTTTGAATTACTTTGTCAGGCAAACCTCTATCTGCTTGCATGCATGTTGATTCATGCTACTATGCTGGGCAGCACACAGAGAAGGGAAAAACTAACTAGCTTGTTTCAGCAAAAGATGTATACTGTTCTCACAGTAGCCAGACTATGCAGCTATCCTGCAGCTGCAAACTGCATTACTGATGTGTCTCTGCCTGCAAGTTTACCCTCTGGTGAGCCATGCAGGGAAACCTGCAAAGTGAACTCCTGGCTTCCATGAAGTGGCAAGACACAGGTAGAATTAAGCTTTATCTCATATTCATACTTTCTTCTGTGTTACTGAGAAATGACAGGTTTCTTCTTTGTATACCTCCTTCTCAAGCTGATACAAGTACATTATTATGACTGCTTCATCCATGAAAGAAGCAACAGTTTGGCACCCTGGTCATACACTGATGTGGTAGCAGAGGAAAAATTTAGAGTTAAGCAGGTGCGGAGTAGTGGGCTGGTGTCTGAGCCAAACAGATAGTGTTGCATCTTACAGGACCTGCTGGACAACCAGCAAAGGCAAGTGACTAAAGCTGCACAGACTCATCCACTTGTACAGTAGCAGCCTGTCCTCTCTGTTGTGAGTGTTGGATGAGCACTGCAGGTGGGGGTGGACCAGTTCCCAGCCCCAGGGAGCTGCCAGGTAGCTGTGTTCATGTCAGTGGCTTCTGAGCATGGGAATGGCTTCAGTGCTTGAGTATGCACACCTGGGGACTGACGTCTCTGGAAAAGATTTTCTGCAGTACTGTACTCACTGTCAGTCCTGTCTGAGCACTGCAAAGCAAGGTAATTGTAAATTAAATAATCTGTTTCCTTTCCCCAAAATTAAAACTAGATTTGTCCTTAGGATTTGGAGAAAATTTCCATGTAGGACTGAATTTATTAAAATCATGTTCATATGAGACAGAAAATGTCCCAATATTGCAAAAGAGATACACGAGCATAAAGTTCAAGCTCTGAGACTGAAGTTCTTCAAGCAATTAAACTTCTTTTCTAACCAACATTATTTGTCTCATATGTGGCATATATCCATTTCAAAGTAACCTCATTTGTACTGTTCTGTAAAAATAAATCTTTGCACACTACTGGAACAAAAAAATATGATACACTGTATGTGCCTGGTATCTTTTGAAAGTTCTCTGAAGGAAAAAAAAACACAACAAAACAGTCAGGGGCACTGAGATTTATTAAAATGCAAGTCCCTTTTGAGGAGGCCAGCTGTACTAATGAGATAGCCTGAAAACCAGACACTGTCCCTTCTGGCATATGTGTATCATATGAAAGGCAGTAATTTTTTAGTGTCTCAGTATTCCCAGAAATTATATTAAGCTGAAACATGGCTCCAGTTAACATAAGCATCAAGTATATTCTAGGACCTTTTAATGCTAGAACAATAAGCCAGCTTTATTACAATGCTTATTGATAATATGAGAGTTGTGTTGGTATTTAGTTGTAACTACACAAAATCATTGTTTTTCTGCTGTAATCATTGGCTTTGCAGCTACAAGGGAACAATAATATGTTTATAAGTAATCAGTGACAAAGATTTCTTTTATGGTATATAAACGGAGTAAAAGCCTCAGGCTAATTTTATCAGCTTGTTCATATGGTACCACTTCCTGAAAATACATGGAAGTTGTTTTTTTTAAAAAAAGTATATACATAAAGCAGAGGCTGTCCAAGTCCTACAGAAAAAAATTACCTCAATAAATATGCTAGGTTTTTACCTCAGAAACCTGATTTAACATTGAGGTCATTGCAGGAATTCAAGCAAAAATGTTGTTCTGTCTTGGTGTAAGGCTATAGAGCATTTATTTTGCTCTTAGTAGCCTTCTTAGATGACCATAATTCAGTGGCAATATTTTCTGAGTCACTCCATTGATTTAGCAAGACTCTGTTTTCCCATTTTTCCACATTGTCACTATCTATAGATAGGAGCCAACTGTGCTAATTACTCTGCTCTAAATTACCAGTTGGCAAATCTGCATCAATTAATCTGATTTTATACGCTATTCCACTGAGTTTACAGGCTTCACCCTGAGTTTACCCACACACAGACAGGTGCAGAATTTGGCCAGTTTTTTGTTTGTAAGAAAATGTAATTAAGCATGACAGATGTGTTTATCTGAGAAAATATTACTGTACTGCAAGAAAGATAGCAAAGATATTTATACTACTCCTTAAAATCCACAGTCTTTTTACCATGTCCAAAAGTCTGTTCTGACTTTTTTCTGGATTGCACAGATACACCTCGAATTTTATAAAGGATTTCTGAACTTCAGATGAGTTTAGACTTGTAATTTAACTGAAAAACTTTTTTAAGTACTACTTTTTTCTGGCAGAAGTCTCCCAAGTCTCTAGTCTTTGGCTAACAAGCTTGTACTTTCCTTGGGCTTCTGGATGGAAATGCCACTAAATTGCCCTTTGTATGGAAAGCTGATTTAGTTCTTGCATTGTGTGGAATAGTCTCAAATTTCCTGTTAGCATCTGGTAGGAGTAAGTGAGCTATCTGTTCAGAAAAATCTAAGAACCAGCCCTGATCCAACCCCCAAATCGAAGATACCATTTGAACTGGCTATGGTGAACTTGTTTCTTATTCCCATTTCCTCTGTATTATCTGGATTTGGGTATCAACAGAGCTTCTGAAATGATGTGAAGAAGGTTAACAGGCCTAACAAAATTCACATTATATTTCCCATTAATCCCTGCATAAACATATGATCTTTTCATGGATACTGCTAGCTAAAATTAATAAAGCAAAGATGTGAAAACTCCCACCTTAAGGGATTTAACTCCCACCTTTTAAGGGTGACTTATCAATAATTATGAGACCTTATGTTTTCTTCATATGGGTCATAAAAATACAAAGATGAAATTTTTACCAATAATACAAAATGCCTGAATGCTCAGCCTCACATCACCAGGGATGATAAGGTAAAATGCCATTGTGGCATTATGGGGTCATTGAGCCATTCTTCTAAGTAGGGCTACAAACTGAAGCCATTTTTGCAACACTTCTGATGGAAGAAGATCAAAATTATCCTGATGTCTACTTTAAGGACACCTATTTACAATAATCTTTATTTAACTGCAAATCAAAATAGTACAATGAAAATATTACCCCTCTAAGCATGCACTACAGATCTGTGGACTGCTGGGGGTCTACAGACTCATACCAGAAAGCTGTTGCTCTGGAGATTTGACTTACCTGAGTAGCTTTCACTGGAATGCTTTTTGGCAACACACCACACACATCTTCAGTTTCTTCTAGATCTCTCAATACAGAGCCATGACATAACATAGCAAAGCCATGCTTCTCAATCTGGGTAGTTTTTCACTCTCATTTTCTGGGCTATACTTGCTGTTTTTGGTCAGAAAAGAGAATACAGTAGAATACAATAGAGTAAGAAAAATGCATATGACCACCACATGTCACTCTGAGTGCCCACTGCTGGAACTGCACAGGTCTGAAGGAAATGCTGGAAGAAGTTGTATGGAAAATGACATTAGGAATTCATTATCAGCATGGGAGGAAGTATACTAAATCATGCCCAATGTAGAGACAATTACTATGCTTGTAAAGAAGTGGCAAAACCCTATTTTGAGTAAAGGAACAGTTCTGTCAGAAGCATCAATTCACTACCGTAAGAGCATCAACCCCTAAGGGCTTCGACCAGCAAAGTGATGAGAGTCAGAGCTTGCACCCCCATATCACATCTCCTTGTACCCTGACTAGCACAGTTATTTTAGAACAGGACTGTGATTGTGAGTATCACAGGAAATTTTTCACATTCTTTTTTACAGATCCTGGTGACTGCTCAGTAGTGCAGAATTTTTAAATCATAGAATCATAGAATCATAGAATCCTAGGGGTTGGAAGGGACCTCAAAAGATCATCTAGTCCAACCCCCCCGCCAGATCAGGGTCACCTAGAGCACATCACACAGGAAGGCGTCCAGGCGGGTTTTGAATGTCTCCAGTGAAGAAGACTCCACAGCCTCTCTGGGCAGCCTCTTCCAGTGCTCTGTCACTCTCACAGTAAAAAAATTTTTCTGATCTTCACCTTAAACCTCCTGTGCTCCAATTTCCACCCATTACCCCTTGTCCTATCACTGGTCATCACTGAAAAAAGCTTAACTCCATCTTCTTGACACTCACCCTTTACGTATTTGTAAACATTGATGAGGTCACTCCTCAGTCTCCTTTTCTCCAAACTAAAGAGACTCAGCTCTCTCAGCCTTTCCTCATAAGGGAGATGTTCCACTCCCTTAATCATCTTTGTGGCTCTGCGTTGGACTCTTTCCAGCAGTTCCCTGTCCTTCCTGAACTGAGGGGCCCAGAACTGGGCACAATATTCCAGATGTGGCCTCACCAATGCAGAATAGAGGGGGAGGAGAACGTCTCCCGACCTACTAACCACATCCTTTCTAATGCACCCCAGGATGCCATTGGCCTTCTTAGCCACAAGGGCACATTGCTGCCTCATGGTCATCCTTCTGTCCACCAGGACCCCCAGGTCCCTTTCACCTACACTGCTCTCCAGCAGGTCAGCCCCCAACCTGTACTGGTACATGGCATTTTCTTCCCCAAATGCAAAACTCTACACTTGCCCTTGTTGAACTTCATCAGGTTTTTCCCCGCCCAAGTCTCCAGCCTGTCTAGGTCTCTCTGAATGGCAGCACAGCCTTCTGGTGTGTCAGCCACTCCTCCCAGCTTGGTGTCATCAGCAAACTTGCTGAGGGTACATTCTGTACCCTCATCCAGGTCGTTGATGAAGATGTTGAACAACACCGGTCCCAGTACCGACCCCTGAGGGACTCCACTAGATTCAGGCCCATTAGTCCAACTAGATTCTGCCCCATTGACTACAATTCTCTGACTTCTACCTTTCAACCAGTTCTTGATCCACCTCACTGCCTGATCACCAAACCCATACTTGATCAACTTATCTACAAGGATGCTGTGGGAGACGGTGTCAAATGCTTTACTGAAATCAAGATAGACCACATCAACCGCTCTACCATCATCTATCCACCTAGTAATTTCCTCATAGAAGGCTATGAGGTTAGTCAAACATGACTTACCCTTGGTAAAACCATGTTGACTGCTCCTGATGACCCCCATGTCCTTGATATGCCTAGAGATAGTGCCAAGGACAAGTTGTTCCATCACCTTTCCAGGGATGGAGGTGAGGCTGACCGGTCTATAGTTACCCGGGTCCTCCTTCTTGCCCTTCTTGTAGACTGGAGTGACATTTGCTATCCTCCAGTCCTCAGGCACCTCTCCTGTTACCCATGACTTATCAAAGATGATGGAGAGTGGACTAGCAATGACCTCCGCCAGCTCCCTCAGCACCCTTGGATGCATTTCATCCGGACCCATTGATTTATGGATGTCCAGATTACTCAACTGATCCCTAACCCAATCCTCATCTACCTGGGCAAACTTCTCCTTTATCTTGACTTCTTCTGGGGCTATATGAGACTGGGGCTCATGGGGAAAGCCTGCAGGAGTAAAGACAGAGGCAAAGAAGGCATTCAGCACCTCTGCCTTCTTTATATCCTCTGTCACCAGGGCACCCACTTCATTCAGCAGTGGGCCTATATTGCCTCTGGTGTTAGTTTTGTCGGCTATGTATTTGAAAAAGCCCTTTCTATTATCCTTAACCCGACTTGCAAGGTTAAGTTCCAAGGAGGCCTTAGCTTTCCTAGTTGCCTCCCTACATTCTCTGACAACAGTCCTAAATGCTGATCACAAAAGCAGCAGATGTACAAGCATGTTCATTACTCTATCTGTTTTATTTCTCCAAGCCCCTGTAGATCTGAATTTTGAAATAAGGATAACTGAAATATTCATACAATCTAATCACTGCTTCCTGGATACATCAGAGAGTGTTGCGCAATGAAAAAACAGGCTTCCTTCTGGGCTCACAAATATATGGTTACCCGTGCTCTCAAGATTCCTGCACACTGATAGCCAGAGCATGTGGCAGATCCAGCCTCATCAATTTGCTCTCTCCAGGGAGGTGCTGGAGAAAGAAATGTGGAAAAAATATTAGAAGTAAGATCTCGCTTGAGTTCTCATGGTTTAACGCCTGTTTGAAAACTGCTGGTGACTTTAACAGAGCAGCAGTTCAGGTTTCTCAAGAGCAAAGCTTTTACTTCATCTGCAAAATCCCCTGGAAAGCACTTGACTGTGTAGCAGGCCGTAGAGCCCCCGGCACGTCTAGCCAAGGGGCGGGAAGGGGAAGGGGCTGCACCGGAGCAGCTGTCAGAGGAGGGGCTGGAGCCCCTGCGCCAGTCACAAGCTGGTGTCTGCAGCCACTGCTCGTCCTTACCGGAACAGCAATGCTGGGCTCTGGTATTCCAGCAGAGATTCAGGCCTATATTGAATCAAGCACACACAGACACAAATTTAAATACCTGCGAGGGTCAGAGTGAAGCCAGCACAAGGGAGCTGGAGCCAGTCTGCCCCATCCTTGCTGTGGAAGGAGCAATGGAGCTGGATCAGTGGCATGGCACCAGCCAGCTCGGGGTTCCAGGGAGATTGCTTCTCCAGCTCCCCCAGCCTGCTAGAGGCTTCTCAGGCTGTCTGTCTGACTTCTCAGAGAGAAAAAAGAGTAGAATGTTATTAAATATGTTTTAGGAGCTTTCACAAAGAAAGAGCGTTAATTAGGAAGGGTATTTGTACTGAGTGGGATGATTTACAATCAAAACAGATACTTTTCTACCAGTTTTGAAAGACTTTAGAGAAGAGTGGGTTTATTTTATTTTATTTTATTTTGTTAGTGTGGTGAAAAAAAAGAGAAAGAAAATTAAAGTTAATGGATCCCTCTGACTGAAATATAGCAGTGAATGACAGTGTTCACTTAACTATTCTCAAGTAACAAACATTAATGTCTTACTGTTTTGTTTAAGTGTATTAGAGACCATAAGGCTATAGAGCTTTGTAACCGTGATGCATAATAACACCAGAACTTTAGGTTTTTCTCTGGAAAAAAATGTTCAACTCCCTTTCATGCACAGATAAAATAGAAGATATAATAAAATAGGTAGGAAGATGTTGCTATGGAGGAAAGACTGAGAAAAAAAAAACCAAAACAAACCAAATCAAAACAAACAACAAACAAAACAAAAACCTGAAAAAGCCAGTGCCAGATTCTGCTGTCTCCCCAGGTGAATTAAGTTTACAGGTCATTTGATGGGAGCATATGATCAGGGCAACAGCAGGTGGTAACTATAAAACACAGCCAGAGTCCTTGTTCTGGGCGTTGGTTGATAGGCAGATCCCAGGTGTTTGGAGGGTTTTGGTGTTCATCAGAGTGTCTTGCTCTTAGACACTTTGTGGAGGGCAAAAGGCAGCAAGATGGGTTGGTCTGTGATAGCTGAACCTCATAGGGTTCTTCCAGAGTCAGGACTGTGGGCTAGCTGGAGCATGCAGGTGGGAGGCTGCTGCCCAGATTTTGCTTCTCCTCCTCCAGCCCTCTGCCACTCTGCAACTTGAAGTTTATTTTTCTGTGTGTAAGGCAATGGTGTGAGCAGGCTGAACGCTTCTTTCTGCTGCCTCTCTCTAAGATCAGATCTTCTATCCTGTGTTTTCTCATATGCTTCCCAAGGAGGTGAGCTACAGCTTCACAGCCTGCCCTTGCTCAGCTTCCTGTTGCCTCATAGAATCACACAATTGTTTAGATTGGAAGGAACCTTAAAAATCATCTAGATCCAACCCCCCTGCATGGGCAGGGACACCTCTCACTAGACCAGGTTGCTCAGAGCCCCATCCAGCCCAGCCTTGAACACTTCCAGGGAGGGGGCATCCAAAACCATACTGGACAACCTGTGCCAGTATCTCATCACCTTCACACTAAATAATATTTTCCTAATGTCCAACCTAAATCCATCCTCTTTCAGTTTAAAGCAATTACCTCTTGTCCTATCCCTAATCGCCCTTATAAAACGTCCCTTCCCAGCTTTCCTGTAGGCCCCTTCACATACTGGAAGGCTGCTATGAGGTCTTTTCCAGGCTGAAAACTCCAGTTCTCCCAGCCTGTCTTCACAGGAGAGGTTCTCCAGCCCTTTGATCATCTTTGTTGCCCTTGTCTGCACTCACTCCAACAGTTTCACGTCCTTCTTGTGTTGGGGTCTCCAGAGCTGTACACAGTATTCCAGGTGCAGTCTTACAAGAGCAGAGTAGAAGGGCAGAATCACCTCCCTTGACCTGCTGGCCACACCTTTTTTGATTGAGCCCAGGATACAGTCGGCTTTCTGGGATGCAAGGGCACATTGCTGACTCCTGTTGAGCTTCTCATCAACCAGCACCCCCACATCCTTTTCTTCAGGGCTGCTCAGAATCCTTTTTCTGCCCAACTTGTAATTGTGCTTGCGTGGTGGTGGCTTGAGACAAAACCTGAATGGCAACAGAGATCTGGGAAACACATGCACCGTGTCTCGTCTGAGAATTTTCATCAAGACAAATCACCAGACTGCAGGTCCAAATCTCTTTGAAAAATAGCTCTTTGAGAAATATGTCTTGCTCTTCATGTCATCTAATTAGTAGTCATCTAATGACTGCTTAGAAAGACAATGGACAATGCAGGTGTGTAAAATTATGGTCTTGCTACCTTGCCAGTGAGTATGGAGTATTAAAGTATTTTTGCATTGGAAAACCATAAAAATAATCTGAAGTGGAGTAACAGTACTGAGGGCATGCATAGTGTTCACCCTTACTTCCAACTTCAGAAGCTGTTGACTTCATAAATGAAGTGAAGCTTGAAAATTTAATCTCATCTGTCCCATCCTGATGCCTGTGGTTTCTGGAAAGAAAATTTCCATTGCAAACCTATAGGAAAATTTACTGTATTGACTACATAATCATTCCCTAACTAGCCCATGAGTAAGCTAAGTTTAAGTGAAGGGACAGAACACCTTCTAAGGGGACAAACGGGTAAAAATTCTTCTTTGGATGAGCTGTCATTGCACATGTCACTAAAGAGAATGTGTATTTACCTCTCTGGTATACTGAAACAAACATCTTGATCTTGACTCAGTAGTACCTAGTGTTACTGAATCAGACAGATGAAATTATCCTGAAAAAAAAACAAAATATATCAGGACCAGTGGCCTAATCGAAAATGAGAGAAAATGGTTAAGGTATTGTAGTCCAGTGTACACTGAAAATTCTTTTGAGCTACTGATGGCATTAAAGGACCTACTTACTGCAGCCACAAGTGAATACCACAGATTCCTTGGGAAAAATGTTGAAACCTTATCAGCTCTCTTCTCTTTAAATTGCATTGTGGGGTGTGGGGGAGCAGGAATCATCAAGGGAGCAATATGAAAGAATAGACCCTGAGCCAGTGTGATATTTTCACTCTTTCACATAACATCTGGACTCCAGATATCCACTGGTACATGTGAGTCACTGCAGATGCAATTGTAGAACATAGCAAGCATGCATTGCTTGATCTCGAGAATATCCAGCAAGGGGATCTAGCAGAGCCCAAAAGCTGTTATTACTTAACGAAAATTAATTTTCAGTCACAACTAGTTGCATTTGAAATCAATGGGAATTTTCTTTAAAGTTTATTTGGTTTAGCCATTGATACAGAGAAATTTATGTGTCTGCAAGATTTGGACACACAGATCAAATGAGTATTTCTTCCTGTGAGAAAATGTAGCCCGTGTGTGTCATTCTAGAAATAGCAAAAAGGGGAACTGTCATCAATTTGTTGCTAAATGAAGGTGTTCTCACAGAGACCCTTATCTCCCTGTGACAGTTAACAGAATGTGATTGAATGGTTAATAGTAGCAGCTAAGTTACTTAAGGAAAATCATATTTTCTGTCTAGAAGGAGGGAAAAAATATATTAAAAGACAAAGGAGTGAATGGATGGCAGCAATAAAATATAATTTCATGGGTAACTTAAATCTGGATTTTTGGAACTTCATATTTATGGTCATTCCTATTTGTTCACAATCTCCTCCTTCTTGCTGAAGAGATTGGAATTTATAATAATTGTTAAAAACCCCTTAAAAACAGGCATGAGTGAATAACTGAAAAAAACAGTTGCCAAAGGCCAGTAGATCCTCAGTTTGGTAAGATTTTTTAATTTTTTCCATTCTCTTTATGGTGCAACTTTCAAACTTTGGAGATGTGCATGTCTATGTTTGTTCCATGAGCCCAGGCCTGGTACCTAGGGGTCTTATATTAAAAATCTGAATATGTTTCATTGAGATTGTCTAAGCTGAGTGGTGTCCATTTGAGATATGATTCACTTAAGCAACAGAGAAGATCCCATACCACTCACTTAAAATGTCAGTCTGAGTTTTATGCTATTCAAGCATCTTCCTAACCATCTGGAGAAAGAGGCCTTGTGCTCATTGGTCAGAGGACCATGTGTTTCTTCAACCACTTATTCAAAGTTATGTCAGCCTACTGCCATCTGGCCTGCAGTGTGTTGCAGGAACTAATGTGATAAAGCAAAATCAGCTGTGGGTACGACACTAGCAAGCACAGCTCCTCATGGTGCATAAAGACATGAAACCTCCAGTAGAGTTTTCCCGGACTAGTATCCATCTTCTGAACAGATTTTGAAAACTGTGGATTAACTGCTACCATTAGTGTGCATGCTCCCTGAAGTAAATGGACTGTTGTCTGCTTTTTTATTAAGTTGAGCATTCTAATGCACTATGTTTTAATGGCTAATGGGTAACTAATGACAACTAACATGCCATGTGGACAACTGGTCCACACTGTGCTGTGACATTTATTTTACAGTAATTTTAGGTGTACCCAAGAGACACCAGCCTATTGCAGCATCCTTAGCAATGCTGAAGGAAAGGAGCTACTTAGCAGATCAGGAAAACCAGCATGTTTGAACTGTGGTCACAGGACATTCTAGTTCATTTGTCCAAGTGACATTTCTCTGAAGGTAAGACAGATAGATAGATAGATAGATAGATAGATAGATAGATAGATAGATAGATAGATAGATAGATAGACAGACAGATAATTCCTCTAAGCTCAAATGAAGCCTCTTACAAACATATCCATCCCTGTTCCATACTGCTACTATTATTTTTTACTTGAAATGCCTTCAGTTCCCAGGTACACATAAGCCACAGTACAGTGGCTGGAAGAAGTGGGGAATTATTTCAGCTATAAATACAGGCTAGACACATTAATGTAGAAAACTACAGTGCCTAACATTTCATAAGTTGAGTGCAAAACACCCCATACAGGGACCTGTGCAAGTACTTCTAGCACTAGACTCACATGGGGTCCAGGGACAAGAGAGGCTAAATCTGCTCAGAGCCAAGACAGACCTTCTGCATCTGCATCTTCAGGTTGAAAAAAGGGAGTCAGCTCAGCATTTCAAGTGTATCAACCAATTTTGTATTTTATCTGTCATTGGTATCTAATGAGTGGTTTGGACCTTCTGTTTGCGATGTATTCTTCAAGGCACTATGGTTTTTGACCTGGTGGTGAATATAGCATGCACAACACTGGATAAAGACCCTCTTGGTTATCTTATATGCTGACTGAAGAAATTACATCCTGGAAGCTGTATAAATGTTGCAATTTTTTCCTTCCTTTCAGTGAGGAATATCAGATGTGTCCAAAAAGAGCAAACCCATGCAAAGGGAGGATTGGACTATTTGCCAAGGATAGCAGAAGATGCATATTTCTCTTATCACCTCTTTCTTGGCGTGATCACCCGGAGCCAGATCTCCCTGTTACAGCTGGGTAGATCTTGGCAGACAAGCAACTCTGAAACCCCCTTTGCCTGCAGCAGGAAAAAAAAGGATGTGTCTTATCAGCTGGAGGCATCTTCAGAGAAAGTGGTGGAGGGAAATGCAAACAGCATGCCTTCCCACAGCCTCTCAGTCATCTTCCACAGCCTCTGTCCTCTCATCACTCTTTCAAGTCTCTTGGGCCACTGTCCAGTGCGTATCTGGCTGCTGCTTAACAAACTCAAGCTGTGGTTTTCTGGCTGATAAATAATTGTGCTAATTAACAGGTTGGAGGAAAATGTGATGTTATTTCTGTGGAATGTTCTGAGAGGCTGGAAACACTTAACTGCAAAAACGACATGTGGTGAAATAACCAATAATTTGCTTAAGAAACCCACATCTGGTATGCCTGCTAGAAGCAGGGGTTAATAGTCTGTCAGGGGCATGCAGTGGCAGTTCGTAGCCCTAGGATAAACAAAAAAGCCTTAACGGCAGGAAATGGGCTTGTTCTCCAAGCATAACCATTTACATTGGCTGCTAACCAGCAAGAGATGTAAAAAGAGTTGTTTCGTTTACATTTTTGGGAAAAAAAAAGAAGAAAAAAAAGAAAAAAAAAAGCCAAACAAAAAACACCAGTCTTTTGCATTTTGTGTATCTGTGAAAAGGAATAAATGCCACCAAGTGTAGCTAAAAATCATAGTAATATCTATGCTCTGCTTTCCTGAATGGAGCCATAGACTTAGTACAAGGATTACTTAGTTTATGTTTGTATTATTTAAATAACTGTCAGATAATTACATACATGACTTTCAAATGACTGCTCATGTGGAAAAGGAGGATGGGGGACAGTAGAAGACAAGACATATGGGGAAACTTGGTTAATTGATTCAGGTTGACATCCTGATTTTTTAATGAAAATATTTACCCTGATTTTCATTTTAAGGATGAAAGTCCAAATACTGGTGATAAGAAGGAAGGCATTTGCATTTGACACCTCAGTATTCAGGAAAGCATCTGGACCACAATGGTAGGAACCCACCCTTGTGTTGGTGTGGCATTGCTGCAGCACTTAAAAATGCAAAAGAAAATGTCACATTTTAATATGGGATGAAATGTAAATAATGTATTCATTTGACAAGATTCAGATGAAGTGCTCTGTGTGTGGCAAGCTGAATCTGTATTTGCAGCAGTTAAAGAAACACGGAGACACTCTGGATACACTGAAGGCTGTGAATAATACATTGTTGGTTTCTAATCCTGTTTTAAATAAACAGACAATGCCCTACTTAGGTGGTGTTTTTCCATTGAAGTGAGACCCTTGCAAAGATTGCTGCCACATCTGAGTTGTACTTTTCACACAAGAAAACACAACACCTCAGCAGATGTTACATGCTGGACTACTTGACATCTCAAACTAAATTTTCTTTCATAGTCACTCTCAAATATGTACATTATCCCTTGTGAAAATCAAGAGCTGTGGTCTCTTTCTAGCCCAGACAAATAGAGTAAGTGCACATTATCACCATAACATCTAAGTTGCTCTTTCTTTCACTACATTAGTGCATATCACAGCCTTGCAAATGACAGGCTTTCGCAGACTCATTTTAGTCATGTCTTGTTTTATAATGACATCACGTTTTTTCTAGTGATCCCAGCACATAGTACCAATGTGACCCTGCGTATTTGCAACATTTCTCTCTGCAGAGAGATCTCCAGGCCACATGTTGATACCTGAGATGGGAAGCAACAGCAATAAAATTACTCAAAAGCCTTATTTATCAGCAAAAAGCTACTGGTAGTGCTTAGCTCATGTGGATGCATCCACCATGTGATGTGTTCTGGACTGAGCCTGTGGCTTCCCATGTGAAAGTTGAATCAAGTGAGTCAATGGTGCTTTATAATACTTTCTGTAAGCATCCAAGGCGCTCCCCTGCAGGAGGGGTCTGTCCTCTATCACTGCTTCTGCTTGAAGTAGCAGATCAGAGGAGGTTCCATCTAGAAACAAGAAATGCCAGGGAGAGGCCACCTCAGACAGTGCAGCTTCCCCTTTTTTCCACCTGCTGTTCTTACAATAGGCTGTGCTCCCCCAGACCTCATCATGCTACACTTAGCCACAGGTTCACATATTTTGATTGTTTAAATCATCACTTGAATAGCATGATGCTAGAATAACTGCAGCCTTCCAGGAGCAGAACCAGAGGTGGAAACTATGCTCCATTTCTTGTTCCTGTATTTTCTGGTTCAGCCATGGACATTTCTGTTCACCAGAGACCAACTTGCTGGTTCTAAGTTGCTAGAAGCAACTTAAAGAGCGGGTGACAAAAATAAGGTAAGTTTTAGGAATGTTGATTAGATTTTATCTGAATTCTTGGAAATTCAGTAAGCTTCTTCTTATTTGGAATGCTGCATCAGATAATATTTTGCCTTTTTGCATATTCCCAGTCCAAGAACATTCATAATCCTTTTGCTTGTAAGAAAAGTTGTGCGTGATGAAGAGGGCAGGAAAACTATCTAGAATAAACATTAGTATGGCAGCAGAGATCAATCATTAAAAATTGTAAATCTAGTTGCATATTTTCCACTGAAAGTATTACTGGAGGAATACAGCTCTTTACCACAGAAAAAAAAATAAAAAATCACCAAATAACTGTACCTGCCTCTGTTCTTCATATTACTTCCATCAACATCACAAAAGGTGCAATTTTGTGAGAGTTTTGCATAATTTCCTATGGCTTATGCATAACCTGTTTGAATTTTTAGTGAACTGATCTGCAAAACTGTTGAGAATCTTCCACAAGCAGCCCTGATGCTCACAAAAAGGAAGCTAGAGCAGTCCTCATGCCCCATTAAGGTCCTTTGAGCTTCTTTGGGGAGAAGACCCCAGGCACAGTCCTGGAGAAGTAAAGGCAGCCTTTCCTTTCTCCTGTGAACCCCACGTGGGGATGTTTTATTTATGTTGTCGCACAGTGAAGGCACAGAGGACTCATCACTAGACCTTGGCACCCCCAAAGCTTGCCAAGGATCTATCCGTGCCCCCAGCATCTGCCTGCTTGCAGCAGTAATTTCTTCCCATCAGCTTCAGAGGGAAGCTAAGCTTAGATATATGATCAGGTATCTGTGTTTATGATGTAAACTGAAGTGCTACAACCGTTTTCCTCTCCCTCCCAAAAGTACTTGGACTGCAACTAGTATTGGGATCTAGCGCTAAATACGGGGCATTCGTATCTATTCCAATTTACCCAAAACTCCGCAGTTTTTTTGAAGCGTTCTACATAAAAAGCAAGCAAGCAAGCAAACAAAACAAAAACAACAAAAAAGCGCAGCTTTTTGTTTGGCTCTAAATATTTACTTTCATAACTGATTTATGTAGGTTTTGCATAAATAGAAACTTAGTAAGCTTCCAATGCATTACCAAACAAACCATTGTGGTGGAGCATCTGATGATATCCTTTATTGCTTCCCTTTTTAAGGTCTTTAATTCAGAAATGGAATTTCTGCGTCAGAAATGCAGCAGGAAAAGTGATATCATAGAATCATGGAATCATAGAATCTTAGGGGTTGGAAGTGACCTCGAAAGATCATCTAGTCCAACCCCCCCTGCTAGAGCAGGGTCACCTAGAGCACATCACACAAGAACGCATCCAGGTGGGTTTTGAATGTCTCCAGTGAAGGAGACTCCACAACCTCCCTGGGCAGCCTGTTCCAGTGCTCTGTCACTCTCACAGTAAAAAATTTTTTTCGTATATTCACCTTGAACCTCCTATGCTCCAATTTCCACCCATTACTCCTTGTCCTATCACTGGTCATCACTGAGAAAAGCCTAACTCCATCTCCCTGACACTCACCCCTTACGTATTTGTAAACATTAATGAGGTCACCCCTCAGTCTCCTTTTCTCCAAACTAAAGAGACCCAGCTCCCTCAGCCTCTCCTCATAAGGGAGATGTTCTACTCCCTTAATCATCTTGGTAGCTCTGCGCTGGACTCTCTCAAGCAGATCCCTGTCCTTCTTGAACTGAGGGGCCCAGAACTGGACACAATACTTCAGATGCGGCCTCACCAATGCAGAATAAAGAGGTAGGAGAACCTCTCTTGACCTACTAACCACACCCTTTCTAATGCACCCCAGGATGCCGTTGGCCTTCTTGGCCACAAGGGCACATTGCTGGCTCATGGTCATCCTCCTGTCTACCAGGATTCCCAAGTCCCTTTCTCCTACACTGCTCTCCAGCAGGTCAGCCCCCAACCTGTACTGGTGCATGGTGTTTTTCTTCCCCAAATGCAGAACTCTACACTTACCCTTGTTGAACTTCATCAGATTTCTCCCCGCCCAAGTCTCCAGCCTGTCTAAGTCCCTCTGAATGGCAGCACAGCCTTCTGGTGTGTCAGCCACTCCTCCCAGCTTAGTGTCATCAGCAAACCTGCTGAGGGTACATTCTATACCCTCATCCAGGTCGTTGATGAAGATGTTGAACAACACCGGTCCCAGTACCGACCCCTGAGGGACTCCACTGGTCACACACCTCCAACCAGATTCTGCCCCATTGACTACAACTCTCTGACTCCTTCCTTTCAACCAGTTCTTGATCCATCTCACTACCTGATCACCAAACCCATACCTGATCAACTTATCTACAAGGATGCTGTGGGAGACAGTGTCAAATGCTTTACTGAAATCAAGGTATACCACATCTACCGCTCTACCATCATCTATCCACCTAGTAATTTCCTCATAGAAGGCTATGAGGTTAGTCAAACATGATTTACCCTTGATAAAACCATGCTGACTGCTCCTGATGACCCCCATGTCCTTGATATGCCTGGAGATAGTGCCAAGGACAAGTTGTTCCATCACCTTTCCAGGGATGGAGGTGAGGCTGACCGGTCTATAGTTACCCGGGTCCTCCTTCTTGCCCTTCTTGTAGACTGGTGTGACATTTGCTATCCTATGCAATGGGATGGATATGATAGGGGATGGTCAGCGGAAGCTGTTAAAAGGAAAACAGACATGTTTTCCTAGCAAATGCTATGGAAGGCAACCATAGACAGCTTTACACTGCATCTTCTTGTTATCTTCTTCCCGTCCTTCTACTCTTACAAGAGACACTGTTTTAAGCTGTGTAACATCAGGCCACACTCTCTTTCAAAATTTTTACAATAACCAACTATGACCATTTCGGGTATTTTTCATCTACATTAATATCCAGTTTTTCTAAATGGTCCTGGCATGCTTCTGACTTCAAGAACTTCCTGTGATACTCAACACCAGAATTACGCATTGCTATTAAAATATATTTCTTTAACCAATATAACTTTGCCAGTTTAAGATCATTAAGTGTTTTATTATTCATAATCTCCCTGAACTTTATTTACATCAACAAAGATCTCAAAATTGCAAAAGCATAAATGAAAGTGCATCTGTGAAAGGATGGAGAATTTGTCATGTTTTACATAAAAACTTAATCACAGAAGTTATTACTCATTTTGGGACACAATGCCAGAGTGTATCTGAGTACATGTAGATATACACAAAAATATTTCCATGGGAATATCGTTGGGAGGCTTCTTCACCACACTGACCATATCATGTAATTTCACTGCATATCAGCATCTACTGATGTAGGTAGTACTGCGAAGCAGGCAACTGCATTTCTTTTACATGGATAACTATGAGCACTACTTAAATCAGAAAGTTTATTACTCAAAGGAGCAAAGTGTCTTGAGTATATGCCTTTACTCAGTAAGCACTTGCAGCTGTTAACCTACGTGTGTAGACAAATGTTCCCGCTGATCATTTTAAGTAATTTAATGAATGGCATGATAATTTAAAGCTTGCAATATGCCAGGTTTGTGAGTTGCATTGAGAAACAGAGCTTGCCTGTGCAATAGCTTTGCCTAGAAGCCCTAAGGCTGACATGCTGGCTGCTCTGTTGCACTAAGCTTTGGGCCTTCTCAGTATTACTGTGGGAAAGCAATGTGAGCTGCTTCCTTCCTTTTGCTCATTTTGGAGCATAAAATAAAAGAGGTACTCCCCACACACAAATGCTGTTAACATTAACATCAATAACACATGCACCTAATGAGTGAGATCAGACAACATTATTGCATTTCGAGTTTAGGTGTTGTGCAAATTGAATCTCCTTATAAAGCAGGATTTTTAAATGCCTACTACTTTAAATAATTTGCTTTAAAAAAGTTTATTCTGATTAATACTGGGTCATGACATACAACAGTTTCTTATCTGAGCATTCAAAAGTATTATCTTCACATATGTGCAAAGTGTAGAAACAGCAGTTAGTATACTATACCTCTTTTCTCTCTAGAAGGCTGGTTTTAAATTTTAATAATCTTTAAATGGTAGTATTCCATTATATTTAATGCATATTGAAAGTTACTGGTGAAACAGGACCAAGGAAAGTAACTATTTAGTTTACATTTCAATTAAAATATTTATACCAGTATCAACTTTATTCTAGTGAAGTTTATACCCCAAATTTCCTTTTATATTTCTAAATCTTTAGGGCACATTCTTGTCACCATTCGACTCAGGTCCGACAACAATGCTCTTGATTCCTTCCCCCTCCTATCCAGGTAGGGAAGGAAAGAGAGAAAAAGAGAGAGACCTGGCTGGACTGAAAACTAAACTACACACATTTAATTAAACACTAATGATATAAGAAAATAAATACAATTACATACAAATATGTTCAGATATGTGCAAGAGCCTCTCACCTCCTCCCACCCCCAGCAGCTCCCACAGCATCTCCTGAGCTGGAACAGTCCTGAGAAATCCTGGAGCTACTGCTGGAGAAAGCACAGAGTGATGAGGGTCAGGAGAGCTCGAGCCTGGGGGTCGATGGTGCTGAATGGACGGAGTCCTTCCTGGACGCCAGCCATGGATGGAAGAGAAGGGAAGAAGAAGCAGGAAGGAAGTTGTCTTCTGTGGTCTCTGACCTTCCTCTGAGCTTACGTAGATATATGGAATGGGATATCTCTGGCCAGTTTTGCTGTCTGTCTAACGCAGCCTCCTGCTGGGGGGTCATAGATCTCTGCCTGAGCCAACAGAGTAAAGGTGGGACCTTGAAGACCCAGCAGTTAGAAAAACATTCCAGATGTTATCAGCCCAAGCTGGGACACTTTGCTGCTAGTTAAAAGAAAGCTGACTGAAGAAAATAATCAGTAAAAGGAAAATTGGCTTCATCCTGGCTCAAACCAGGAAAATTCTGAAGTAGACATGTTGGGGGAAATTATCAGGAATATAAAGAAGCTCAAGTTGAAATGGGAAATTATCCCCCAACATGTTTACATTGGAAAGTGAGTTGCAACACTTACCACATCCTGAACATCCCACCTGGGTTTTGGTACAGTTGGGCAAACCAGAGTTCTCTGACACCAGGATGTGACCCTATTTGAAAAGAGCCTCCTGTATGGGCTGGGAGGAGTTCAGTCCCTTAATCATCCCACCCTGCCTTCTGTGCATTGTAACTTCTAAAACTTTCGCCGGGTATGGGCAAAAAGAATGCTATGGTCACTTGTCTCCCTGAAAATCAGCTGAAGGTCTTTGAAACAGAATAAAAAGCTGTGCTACTCTTCAGAGTCTAAGCTGGGAAGTCAGTAAAATGTCTCCTTCATGACTGGACGAAGATGAGCCCCACTGCGAGGAGGTCCCGAAGCCAGTGGGTAATGCTCTCACACCTGCAGGGCCTGCTTTCTTCTCAGCCATCTGCTTCCACCTATACTGGCATGACATTATTGAAACAGCAGTAAAGATTTGAATGCAGTAAATAACATGTTTTGTTTTCTTTTCCCCCTGGAACTCCGAAAGTCATGAAAAATGCAGGTTTTGTGGGGGATGGAGAGAGAGGGAGTAAATCCCTGCCCAGACCTAATCTTTTTGTTAACCCCTTGAAGCTCAGAGTAAGAGCAGCTGTTGAAAATGCAACTGTCTTTTCTATACACAATTAAATAAAGTAAAATATCAAGCCCTATCATCAAGCGGTCAGTTAAACGTAATTTCTTTCCTCTCTGCATATATGCACAGAGGGAGCTTAAGCCCTCTTTCATCTGGTTTCTTCATCTTTAAAAGAAACAAAAGCACACTGCACAGTATTTTCTTATTGATAGTATCTTTATGGGATTTTAATATCCTCCCCCTTGCCAGCTACAAGCCAGACCAGCAACAACTGCATCTACAGTTATGAACTGCAGCTGTTTGTGGCCTGTAAAGGTCTATCTACAGCCTGGAAATTTCCAATCAGTGCAAACACAGGGTAGGCTCCAGCACTATTAGCAAAAGTACGAACGCCTGCAGGCAAAACATCCGCTACCACTAGCAGAAGTGCTGGCAAAATTCAACCTGTTTAAGCAAGCAGGCTAGCACTGAAAGTGCTAGGGACAGCCATCCATCAGGGTGGTGCAGGGCTCTAGCTCTGTTGATCACAGAAACTGTGTTGTTAGCCAGGGAAAATCCCATCTGCAAAAGCTGCTCCAAACAGCAATTGTAACGGTTGGTGAGGGGTAGGATACATATGATGAGCATGGAGGATTTGGGTAGCTCCTCTACTGAGCAGAGCTATTTCATGAGGAAGGATTTGCAACTAATATCAACGACAACACACTGAGGAGACTAAGAATAGTTTTTGAAAGATTCAAGCATTATCTTTTTTTGTATAGTTTATAATGTACATAGTATGTGCATAGCATTTACATTACCATAGATATACATTTCCCACTTAGAAGTTTCAGTTACCTTAGAAAATGACCCAGATAACAATCCCCAGATTAACTGAACCATCTGATAACAAAAGGCAGAGTTAAAAACATCTAATAATCTTCAAGCTCATTTCTGCCCCGTCTTCACTGGGTTGTTCATTTGATGTAGCTTTATCACCCTGTACAGTCAGTACTTGACTTAGTGTGCTGAAAATGCTGGGATTAGCTGCTGAGGCTGGCACATTAGAATTCAGGGAAATACAGATGGTTTAGCCACTTGCTTAGATGGCTAAAGTATTTGCCCATTCTTGGGACTTAGCTTAGCCTACAAGTGCTACCTCATTGTATTATTCATGGTGCAAAGCAGTGTAATAATCCGGGTGTGTCACGATAGATGTGGATCCATCGTCACCTCAGTTGGTAATATCTGTATACCAGCAGTCCCTCTGAAGAACCTGAATCCCTGTCTTCTGAGTAGAGCTTCCACTTCACTATGAAATCAGTTGAAAAAAGATTCAGGTAACTCAAGATACAAATTTTCAGCATGAGGATGAAAAAGTATCAGAATTCACAACACATCCTTAGACCTGATGCATTTTCTATAGAATATAATCTGTACCCACTCAAAGGAACAGCAGAGAAATTTGTTGGCCTTATATTAGATCTGAAAAACACAGATTCATTTTAATTCCATAATACCATTTCATGGTTTTTGTTCAACTTGAAAGAAGGATTATGTCATTCTGTAAACCAAAGACCTCAGTCAATGGTATTTTAAGACTAAATCTCTGCTTATTCAATGTATTAGAGGTAATGTCTTTGTCAAACAAACTCTTTTTGCCTGGAGGTTCAGCATTAACACTCCTTTAAGCCTCTTTTAAACACAGGTAGCTCAGCACCCTCATCCACAACAGTTTCAGTAACTGATTGCCTTCACAAGATAAACTATGTCTTTGTTTCTGTCCTCAACTGTTCTTTCATCAGGTGCTGCTGTGCACATTAGACAGAACATGTGAGGATAGACAGACTAGAAAAGTGGCTTGTGAAAATATGTTGAGCCAGCTGCTGAATTTTCAGGTCTTGTCTATACTAGGCAAAAGAGGTGCAGCACAGAACACAATGGTTTCAAATGTGATGCAATCCTTGCAGCGCTTGTGTGGTACACAAGCAAGCCTCAAAGCTAGTTTGAAGAGATCAGCTATACGAAAATGCTGTGAGGGTACATCTGTGGTTGCTACTCCATTTGTGTTCTTGTCCTTGCTTGGTCTCATTGGCTGACCTGGGAGTGTGGCTCAAGCTAAGCAGAACTCTCTCTTTCTTCTTTCTTTACTCATGAACCTGCCCCACTTCATTTCACAGGCACTTGAATCTCCCCCTCCACAATTTCAAGTCCCTTTATGTCTGTTTTTGTCTAGTGATTTCATGTAAAAAATCCAGCTTTCCAGCCATTCAGCATCCTTTCCTCATCCTTCCTAAACCTCCCTCAGAGTAGCAGAGAGACTTTGTGGCCTAGAGTTGAAAGGAAGTAGTGACAATTATTAATGTTTTCCAATGGGAACTCTATCTGGTCTTTCAGGTGATGATGACACCCAGTAAGACATGGCTGTAAGAGCCACCACTCCCTCAGAGCACACCAGAAGAATGAGACCTTACAATATCCACCTGGAAGGTAAGGAAGGACTTGACATAGGGCCTGTCCCCTGAATGCCTTGAGCAACAGAACCACTGGCTTGAAGTTATGAGTGGGGTATTTCTTTACCCTTTATGACTCTATCATTCTTCAGTTAAATTCACACACTCTTTTTCAGGAGGATCCTCTACTGTGCAGGTCAAAAAAACACGAGTAATGCTCTTCCAGCCCTCACTCAAATACTCTGTTTGCTTGTAAAACAAGTCAAACAGAATCCATGAAAAAAACACCACATATATACAAGCAACAACTTTTCAATGCCACTCCCTCACTATCTCATCTTCTTTTGGTGCTGACTTTCCAGCAAATTACAAATCCTGTGAATTACAGAATCATAGAATCATTTAGGTTGGAAATGACTTTTAACATCATCGAGTCTACTGCACACCTAGCACACTTTCAAGGCCACTACCATACCATGTCCCTAAGCACCACATCTCACATCTTTTAAAAACCTCCAGGTTGGTGACTCAACCAGTTTTCCAGGCAGCCTGTTCCAGTGCCTGAAATTAATTTTCTTTCTCACTTACTCACCCATAGTAATCTTTTTCACCTGAATAGCCTGAATGTTAGAACATCTCCTTTTAAAAATGTCAGAACATCACAGGAGTACCTCCAAAGTACCAAACCACAATTTCCATGCTGGATCCAAGATGTATCCGTTTAATTCAGTGGATTATGATAGCACACTTTTACTGACTGTGTTTCTGATAGACTGTAAATAAACATGCACTTCAATAATTGATCTAACAACTTAGACCAATTGCGTAATCAGTCAACAACACTAAATCATGTATGTTATGAAATCCTTTTTTGAATCACTGAAATGTTTTAAATAAAACAAGTTTAGAATGTTGTTTTAGATACAAATATTTATGACCCAATACTTTTTGTTGATCAGTGTCTAAATACAGGACTACAAGCACATCTATAGATCAGACATATAAGCTTATATGATCTGACAGTCTTCTAGGAGAAAGCATCAAAAGTGAATAACACATACAAACCTTTGCTTCTGCAGAAAATAAAAAATATATCATTCAAACCATAAATAGACAGGTTTATCTAGAACCTTAACAATAGTAAACTAAAGATTATGGGAATTTAGTTCAAAAATTTTATAAAAGCCTTATTCTAATAAGAAAAGTGGTTATGTAGATACCTAACATAACAGTAGATGTCAACACACCAGAGTGAGATACATAATTTTTATTTATACCTTTGATTTCTGCATTACTAGATAAAGTAGAACATTAAAAAGCATTTTCTCATTTTTATTGTCAATGAAAATGTTTAACACAATTTATGAAACATTTAAAATACTTCTTTTAGTAACAGTTATCTGTTATTGCTCAGGCACACTCTAGAAAGTTTATGAGAGTTTGACTCATGAGTGTTTTTCGGAGGGAGCAAGTTACTTTTCTGTTAGTTATGTATATTGTCAGCTCAGAAGTAATAGAAAACAATGAATCTGGAATAATGATCTGTTTAACGGCTGACAAACAGATTCTGGAGCAATTTCAGTCTAAGATTACCTTTCCAATTTTAGTCTGAGGAGAAAAGAAAAAGTTTGCAAAGTAATGCTGAAAGGTAGGTATTTAGAACAGAAATATAGAATATTTTCATTTATTCTCACATGGCTGCTAGCAGGTATATCCATGGACATTTCAACTTCTGTGTTTCAAACCATTAACATGATGTCATTCAACCTATTATAGCATCTCTTGGAAATACCAATAAATAGTTTACTGGTGAACCAAAATAAATCAGCTGATTATTGTGTCATCAACTAAAAAGCTAATGAAATACATGCAGATTCATTTGCAGACAAATTAGGGTATAAGTTCTTCTATTCTTGTAATACCTGAACATTTTAAAAATGTTTGAAAATAAACCAGGCCAATTTCTGCACTCCTTGCAATGACTCCAGGTAGTCCCTCTCACTCCTCTCCTCAGTGCTCTGCCTTTGGGGCTGTGTTTCTCTGGTGCTCTATATTGCAGCTGGATTATGTGGTCTTGCAGTGCACCGATGCCATTGTGCAAGCCCCAGTGGAGAGCTGGGGCTCATACCTCCAGGTACCTGGTAAAAGGCATCTAATCTGCCTGTGCAAAGCATCCAGATTAAGATAGCAGGAGGCACCTGATTTCTCCTCCCATAGCTCCTGTTGGGTTATGGTGGGGCAACCCCAAATATATTCCCAAAGCTGGTGCAATGGGCTGGTGAAATGATTGGCCCAGACTCTCTCCAGGGCTGCACTTAAACACCATCATAGGCACAACTGTGGGGTCATTGCATAGGAGAGAAGGAGTTAGTATCAGGGGTTCCTGCATAATATCTGAGGGGCCAGAATGTTGCAGGTGGTGATGTGTTCAGTGGCTGTGGTCACAAGGGCCATGAACATGTCAAAGATGTGATGATATCTTGATGTGCCACCAAATTGCAGCCTTCAAAACCTACTGGGTAATATTTTTTGACTGCTGCTCTCAAGACTGTAACTGTTCTGTGATGACATCCAGAAGGCATATTGCAAGCCCTACCTCTCATGGAGGAATTGCAAGATAAATGTTTTGCTCTGTTTGGTTTTGAGGACTATCATTGGCTTGTCAGGCAGCTCCACTGTAAACACAGTGGGACTGTAGCTGCTGCAGCAAACGCACTTTCCGTGTTCACTGCTCTGGTCCAGTGGGAAAGCACAGACAGGGTAAGGCACATGTTTAGATGAACCTTGGTAAGCATTTCTAATGGTGTGTGGATTTTAAATTGGTGTAGTGTCTTCATACTTTTTGGTGAGTGAACTCAAGAGATGCTGTTCTTATTTAAAAAGTAATTGGAAAAGAAAAAACACATAGAAAATAACTCCACTTGGCTAGACAGTGCTAGCTGACACTCCTCTTCTCGTAAACATGCTCTCAGTCAACGTTATTTCCCAAGCAGAAATCTCTAATGAAAACAGGCAACATGTTGCTACAACGGAGAGGAGAAAAGGAGGTCAAAGCAATCCTGGAGCCAGCAGTTGTCACACTGCCCCAGCATGCTGTTCCATCTCTACTCTGTCCCCACAATGTCCCTGCTCTGCAGAGCACACAAGAAATCAGCGGCAAAAAAAGCACATACCTGTGGTCACATAAACACATAAACACTTTCACTCACAGTAGTTCTCTCATTATCTGGCCATCCAATGCAGCTAAAGCTGAGACAGGAGAGACATTATAGGATCCTGTCTGCCTAGAGTGCATTCACAGTCCACACCAGCTGGGAATGACTTCCAGATGTCAGCGTGCTGCAAATGTGCCTCCAGCCCACAGCCCAACCCCTTATCGATCACACTGGACAATACTGGCACTGAGCCAGGAGAAGGAGTGGCTCATTCAGCCCAGAGGGTGTTGGTAGACTTCATCAGAGCAAAGGCAAGTTCCTCAAGGAAGCTGGTTGTGTGAAAACACTATCTGCTGCAGCAGAGAGGTTTTGAATAATTAAAAAATTAACTACCAAAAACCCCACAAAACCAAATAAAAACCAACAAAAAGCCAAAACACACCAAGCTACCAAGCCAGGAGGCTAGAAAAGTGTGTATGATCTACCTTGAAGCCCTTGTTTGAAATCTGTAGTGCCTTTCCGAAAGAAACAGCTGTTAAAGGGTTAACTGTTAAAGAAATTAAATGCTTGGATCTTTTCCTGTGGGCCTGCTTCTTTTTGATGATCCAGTTGGCAGATTTATCAAAGTCTGCATAGACATTTTGGTTTTAAATAGCATGGTTCAGGTTACCTTAACTGCATGTCAAAGACTAGCTGAAACAATGCTGCAATAGTCAGGATCTGTGCCACCAAACAGCTGTCCCTGTGTGCAGACAACTATTAAGAACTATATAGGATTTTTGGTAAAAAAAGTTTCTTGACATCTTCCTTCTTTTTGCGAAAAACTTTTACCACTAATACGTAAAATAGAGACTGGAATGAATTTTCTGTAAGAAAGACTACTTCCTTGCAACTGCATGTTCAGGCTCCACCTACTGAAGGAAATAATTTATTCTTCTAGTGACAACCTCCTTGCACCCCTTCAGTTTTTGAGCACATATGTACAAATGAATTTTGTATATATTGTATAGAAATTTCCCTTTTAATTTTTGTCCTGCAAAACCAGGACAAATTTTTTTATATATAAAAACTCTACACACAGCTTTTCCCTTTCCCTTTTTTTTTTTTTTTTTTCCTGCCTAATATTTAGCCCTGCTATAATTTAAAAACTTTTCTGGGCACTACTACAAGGTGTAAATTTATAGAGATTCCCCTTTTATTCATATCCTCAGTGCTGGTTTGAAAGGGTTTGTTGTTTGTTTTTTTTTCTGGCAAGCCTTTTGAGTAATTTGTTTGTAGTCCACATCTGTATGCACTGGCAAGAAGTATGCAACTATACAGTCCCCAGGTCAAGTTTTTCTGGCAAATGTATACTTATTTTTAAACTAAGACCAAAGCTTAAAGGTGTTTAGCACCTTTAAGTTGCAAATTGGACATAATTTTGGATTTTTCAAAAGACCACAGGCATGAATGTCCCACTAGACAATTATCTGCATCATTAAGCCCCTAAATTACATTATAAAATTTTTGCTTAGGCTTGTTTATTTGTTTGTTTGTTTTGTTAATTAATCTGCTCCCTTCTTATTATCCATGTGGACAGCCAGTCATCTAAATCACCTTATGATTTCTGCCTTCTCACTCACAATTTTTTTTACCAGGATAATTATGAGCATCGAAGGCAATAAGCAGCAAAGCACACGTGATTTATTGTTGATATGAATTTGAAGATAATAGTTATTCCTGTTAAAATTCACTAAATTTGTAGTTGATGTTGGTATATTTGTGGCTTCCATATCTTGGCATCTAACATACCCCCTGTCACCACAAATCATGGATACTGCTACTGCATGCTTATCCATAAAAGTGTTTGCCAGATACTTTTCTTTTACTGTTGGATTCTTCATCTGAATGATGGTCCAAGAAAGTCTGCATTGACAAATCTGGATGCTTAAAATGAGTACATTATTCTGTGCTTTGGAATTGAAAGAAATATTTAGGTGCCTGTGGAAACTCTTACAGGCTTAATGATAGCCTTACAAGCCTAGTAGCAATTCACTGTTGAAGACTGTTTTCTGTGTAAGCTGCATAGATATTTATGCCATTTAATTCATTTTTATTACCAAATTTAATTTTAGATTGCAGTCATTTCTTACTTTTTAAAATTCACCAAGATAATAGAAATTAACTAACATCTAGGTAACAGTTAGGCCCCAAGCAGTGTTGTCACTTTGCAGTGAAAAAGGTAAATGTTTACTTCATTAAAGATGTGTCAAGCTCAGAATTTCCATGAACACATGAGATTTCAGTAAAGTAAGCAACAGGCTTTATTTCACAGAAATAGAATCCTGGCAACACTTTATTTTCATGGGTACTTTTAACCTGAATTACAGCATTCTATTTTATAAAGAAAAAGAGTACTTTTGAAAAAGTGCTTGGAATGACCTGTCTCTTTTGACCAGATTGCAAGATGAGTACATATATTTTTCCCTGTCCTGTGTTTTTTCCAAAGATTACATTTACTTTTAAAATGTTCCAGGCTTGGTGCATCATTTGGGCAAGAGGAAGTGTGAACTTTGTACTGTACGGGCTGTTTCACGGAACCTTAGTAAAGGCTTACAGCTTGCCAGTCTCATGGTAAATGAGAAGTACACATTCAGTTTTTGCGTGAAGAGTAAAACACCCCAAATCACTGAGGGATTAAACAGGTAACAGGACACAGTGGGCAGCTGAGCCTGCAGAGTACCCTAAAAACTTGGTTATATTTACCTGCTAACATTAGATCACTTCAATGTGGCTGCACACTGCACTGAAAAACAAAATGAAGTATGAAAGCAGGCCACTAGCAATACATATATAAAAGGTTTGGTTAATTTTCCCTGGATTTTCTTTACCTGCTCTGTTTCAAATCGGGTAATCTCTACAGCTACTCTCTACATTCCATACCATACTACTGAGCTGTTCTCTAGAGATACTTGTTTCCAAACCCCAAATTATTTCCTTTAAATTAAACCTGAATTAAGGAGGTAGAAGGAGGAAAAGTGAGTGGTGGTCTCTCAGCAAAAAAAGCTGTCTGTGTTCAGAATTTCCCAAGAGATAATTTTTTAATGAAAAGGCAGAGGAGGAGAGATTAGGTGCATGATGAAATTCCTTCCCAACCCAGTACCTCATGTCTTTTGCCTCTCTATGCATCTTCAATTCTAGGAAAGCCTCTGTTGCATGCTAACTGTCCTGGCTGTAACATGTGTAGTGAGTTTAGTATTTTTCCTCTACAGCCTGGCTTTTGGAGAGTGACCAGCTGAGCTAAGTAAGACAAAGCAACTCAGTAAATCTTGGCAGAAGGTGATTGTGGTGCTGCCAGGTTCCTTGCAGGCTGAACACCTGCAGCAGATGCAGGGGGAGCCCAGAAAGCCAGCCAGTTCCCTCTTTCAGTCCCATACAAAGGCATACCTCCAGTGCTTTCTGCCCACAGACCTAACCCCACATGGCACCTGGAGAGCAGTTAGCAAGAGCTACCCACCTGCTCTGCCAAAGGATTGAACAGCATGAAGCAGGTGAGGTGGCCAGCTCCTGCCCATCATCTCCATGTCAGGCAAGTCTCTGACATCCCCTTGGGAGAGGAGAGAGGAAGGAAGAGCCTTGCTCCTTTTGCTCTTAATGCACTGCTAAGTAGACAACTTTAATGCCCTTATTCAGTTACCCACCGAAGGCATTCCTTCCTGCTTCTCACCAGCTTGTTTTGCCATCTGTGCAATAAATTCAGGCCAGAGGACAAGGACAACTTGCAATCTACATCTACTTCAACTGCTGTTGTCATTTACAGAGCTTCTTCTCTGGTTACCTATATATTCTCCATATTTTGGCCACGTCATTCCTACAGCCTTTATTTTCACTCTGCTTTAATTTCACCCCATAGTTAGTACAAACCTTCACCATGTAAATGTATGCAAGCCACAATTCCCATTACCCAGTGCACACTGTGAAAATTTTGCCCTCCCCAGCATGTTTTAAGTTCACTTCCACCAGTTCAAACACTGATTATTCATTATAACAAGTATCCAAACTTCTAGCTGATGACAGCCAAGAAACCATAAGCTGCCTTGAGGCTTGTCTTCCTATCAGCTTCTGCAGCTGGGATATTTTTTCTTCCATTGAAACTATTAGGTTGCTGCAGTTTGTTTGGTTTCAGCTTACCATAATTGCTGCCATTTCCACAGCTGATTTGGGCTATGTTTGAAATTGATGTACAATACAAAGAGTGCTGCTTGTGTAGCTGCTCTGTATGTGTCAAGAAATTAGAGAGGGAGAGTGTGTGTATATGTGCATATGTACATGTATATAAACATCTGCCAAGTAGCTGTCTTCTACTTACTCATGTCTCTGAGGGGCTTACTCTGACAAAAGCAAGTAAATGTCTTAAATGTTCTTGCAGTAAAAATCGTCCAGGTTACTGCTACTAGGGAGATTAATTTAGGCTTAGTGTGAGCAGACACCACAGGTGGAGGAGAAGTAGGATGACTAGTAGAGGTTCTTTAATGTATATATAGCTACAGGTCACAGACCTCAAAGATGTTGAACACAGAGGTCTATGTGGATGTGAAGCCACCAGGGCAACATTTTTTCATGGTCCTGGAGCTCTTGTCCCTTGTAGAGGCACCGTAATTCAGTAAAGTCACAGAGCTGCTCTCACCAGAGGCACTGAGGCCACCAGATATTTATGGACCAGTGAGCTGGAGAGAAACCCAGCCCAGAAAAGGAAATGCAATGGCTACCATGGGACACAGGATAGTCCTTCATTGGAACTGCTGGTATGGAACCTTAGGAAAAAAGGACCTTCTTTGGGAGAATCTCACTGTGTTTCAGGTACTCATTTGTAACTGGAGGATAACAAGGTTGCTGCCCACCAACTTCTGCCACACTTGCAGTGCAAGGTGCTTTGGGGGAGGGCCCCTTTCTAGCATATATTGATGTATTGCCCAGTATGATGATAAAAGCTAACTGATCACAGTTGTGTTGCACTGATTAAAAGGAGAAGAGTGAAATACACTGCAGTGTGTTTTCATTAACAGAAATGGGACAAAGAAAAGGAAGGTTTAGGTCTCTTATTTTCCATGAATAGAAGTATTTAAAGTGTTTCTGTGAGTCCCTATGCTGACTCACACTGGTGATCATCAGAGTTTGTCCTTTCTGTTCTCCAGGAGGAGCAGCAAAGAGGATGGAGGAAGACAAAAGCTTTTTTGAAACTATATGAGGATGAGAGAAGAAGGAAAGAGTGCTCGTGGGTGGGAGGGCGGCACAGTTACGTATCATCTAGAAAAAAAATATATAACTAGATAGGAGAGAGAAGTGTAGAAATGTGGACTGACTATAGTGGGTGGACTGGAGGTAGTTTCCCATGTGTGCTTGAAAGCCCTGCCCGTGATATTAATGGGATACAGGCTGCCGCGTTTTGCCTCACCCCCTGTTTTTCCTTGGTGGGAAGAAACAGTTATTTAATTCCAAGTAAATTAGCTAGAGATGGATACTTCACTGTCCCAGTGACACTGGTGGATGTGCTGAGTGTGAACCCTTGTGCCTGGCACCCCACATCTTCACAGAGTGCACCGGGGCAGGACTTCTGGAGATGAGCACAGCAAGATGTAGACCTGCTTAAGCTGACAAAAGCTGTACAAAAAGTGTAAAATCACTCAAATTCGGAGTACAAGGACACACGGACACATGTCCTAGATGTGTGCTGAAATAGCCCAACACCCTGCCTCCAGTCCTGGCCAAGAGCAGATGTCAGCAGAGGAGTGGAGGAACAGGACACAAGTATAAGAAACATGTCTTATTATTGGACATAACTGAGAAGAGCCTGGCTCTGAAATCCTGACATTTGCCCTTAACATACTTATAAACATCGATGAGGTTGCTCCCTCAGACTCCTCCAAGCTAAAGACACTCAGCTCCCGCAGCCTTTCCTCATAAGGGAGATGTTCCACTTCCTTAATCATCTTTGTGTCTCTGCCCTGGACTCTTTCAAGCAGTTCTCTGTCCTTCCTGAACTGAGGGGCCCAGAACTGGAGACAATATTCCAGATGTGGCCTCACCAAGGCAGAAGAGAGGGAGAAGAGAACCTCCCTTGACCTACTAACCACACCCTTTCTAACACACCCCAGGATGCCATCGCCCTTCTTAGCCACAATGGCACATTGCTGGCTCGTGGTCATCCTCCTGTCCACCAGCACCCCCAGGTCCCTTTCTCCTACACTGCTCTCCAGCAGGTCAGCCCCCAAGCTGTACTGGTGCATGGGATTGTTCTTCCCCAGATGCAAGACTCTAATCTTGCAGTTGTTGAATTTCATCAAGTTTCTCCCTGCCCAACTCTCCAGCCTGTCCAGGTCTCACTGAATGGCAGCACAGCCTCTCCTCCCAGTTTTGTGTCACCAGCAAACTTGCTGAGAATACACTCTGTCCCCTCATCCAGGTTGTTGATGAAAATATTGAATAGTGCTGGCTTCAGTACTGACCCCTGCGGGACCCCACCAGTCACATCCTCATAGAATTCTATCAGGTTGGTCAAACATGACCTCCCCTTGGTAAAACCATGCTGACTGCTCCTATGACCCTCTCATTCTTGATATGCCTAGAGACAGTGCCTAGGATAAGTTGTTCTATCCCCTTTCCAGGGATCAAGGTGAGGCTGACTGATCTATAGTTACCTGGGCCCTGCATCACCTGCCAACACTGGCATGCAAGCCTGTGTCTCTGCTCCTGCAGAGGCTGATAGATGCCTCCCAACCCTTTCCTCACCATCACCCAGTGGCCCTGCATCCTCTCTCCATCTCCTCCTTGCTTGCTGATGCCTGTTCATCCACAGCCACCCTACTTCCCTCCTACACCATCCCACTCTGTCCTGGCAGCCTGTCTGGCAGTACCAGGCCAGGGTGCTGAGGTGTGCTGATTACAGCCTGCTTTATTGTGTGTGTGAACAATGGCTAAGTGGCAACCCTTGTAATGGTGCAAGTTTATTTTGGTTCCTGCTTGTCCTCTTACTTACTGTTTGGCAGGATTTGCTGGATTAGAGAAACTCTGATGATGGAGAGATGTCTGTGGTAAAGCAAGGACTTGAGCTCAACCTCCTCAGGATGGGAATGGGACCAGTGTTCCCCTGACTGTCTTCCCCACTCCTACATCCCTGCTGACACAGCAGGGACAGGCACCACACCCCTCTTCAAAAAACAGCATAGAAGCCAAATGCAGGTAACACCTACAGCTCTGCAAAAAAATAACGGTGGCTGTCTACCATAAAATCTCCTTGCCAGCATGACCTTTACCAGACCCTGCTTTTCCCCCACTCAGCTAATGGTCCATTTCAGCATCTCATGACACACCACCCAAAGCTCTTCCTACAACCACAATTGCAGGAGACAGGCAGAACTACAATCCATCACTAAGGATGTATTTTTAAAGCAAAGGAATAACAAACCCTATGTAGGGGAAAGATTCTTTCCCTTACTGTGAGCAGCTTTTGCTGAGCTGAAAGAAACAACAGGTTGCAAAGCCTTTTGTTTTTCAGACTGACATTCAGACCATTTTTGCATTTTTGAATTATTAGTCTTCTGTCCAGGCTAGCACATTCTTGGAAACACTACAGAGGGCCTGTAGACAGTGTATCTGCTGACCCTGACGATAATCCAAAGCATTTCACAGGAACAACTGCTGGCAGCCACGGTGCTGACTGTGAAAAAGTACTGTGAACGAAGAGAGGTTGCAGTAACAAAAGCCAAATTAAAACAAGGGTGAACAACACTCACACCCCTATATTTGCAATCATTTTTTCTTTCACATGAGGTTCTGCTTTGTGCATTCCTCCTTCACCACCACATCCTTGCAGAGGCCCTTCTTAGCCCCCATGCTCAGGGCTGAAAACTCAGCTAGGAATAAGGTGCACCAGCCAGACCCAAACTCATATTGAAAAGCGTGGGGGCAGCTGCTGGCAGATGTCCTGTGACAAGCCAGACAGCAATTCCACACGTCACAGAGAAACGGCGATCTCCAGAAGCACGTCACCTGAGGTTTCTCTGATTTTTTGCTGTTGTTCTTGGCCCCATTCTCATCCTTGCCCTGAAGTGGAGTGCATGGGTCTTGCTCCACCAGCAGCACAGCAGATGGCTCATGGTAGCCACAGCCAGACCTAGCTGAGCACAGCAGCTAAGTCTACAAGAGCATGGTTATTTTGGTTTCCTATTAAAAATAAATTAAGAAAAAACACACACATATTTTCTTTGTTGGAAAGGAGAGACATCTTTCTTTGCCTTAGCAGGAAGTGGTTGCAAAAGTAAATTAAGATGAAGGAGATTAAACTGATGGGGACTTTTTCACCACAGAAAGGCGAAATGCTTAAGAATGCCCCTGCAAGACTTTGTTCCAGAGACAGGAGAGAACAAGCAATTCAGTTTTTCAGGTAATTTATTTCACCATTTGTGATTTTAAAGCCTCTTCATTCAAGGGATGAAAAAATAGAATAAAAAAATCTGTGTGATGAGGGGAAACAGCCTTAATAAAGCCCTACATCTGAAGAAGCCAAAAAACACTTGAGTTGAATGGAGGTACGGCATAAATCCTTTTCTCATTGATATAGTTTGAGGGAAATCCTGTACCTCACACTGCATATGCTTGTACATTTACAAAGGTTTTCTTCAAGTAGCAGAACCGAGGTAAAATCCATCCAATCATTAAGGTTTTATAGCAAAAGGCCTGGTCAAAATAACAATCCCAGTGAAGTATCTCAGAGGGACATTCACATTTTTCATTGATCAAGTAATGTTTCTTTCACTAACACAATGTTTTTTTACATTCAGCTTTGTTAAGAAATGAGCATGCTAGGCCCAAAGGATTGCAAATAAATATAAAGTAGTCTGCAGTTTTATGTTAGGAGCTACAAGGAAGCCTAGGGCTCACCTCAACCTGATAACATATGTTAAAACTAAAATGGCAACATTAAAATGTGATTTTGCGGTACCTAAAAGTTACGTAATACAGGCAGAACTACCTGGAGCAGAGAGTTAATTGGGGAGCAACTGGAGAGGTGATGACACACTACCATCAGCAGATCGTTCATAATTTAGGATTAGGGAGTAAACCAATGTGGGTAGTATTGTGGTGGATATCTGCTATGGACCATCTGGTCACAAAGAGGCAGATGAGACCTTTGGTCAACCGGAAGAATCCTTTTGTCTGCAGGACATCATCCTCATGGGGAACTTCAATTACCCCAGTAATATTCTAAATAATAATGCAGTGGGGCACAAGCAAACCAGGAGGTTTCTGGATTGTGTTGATGTCAACTTCTGGTAGAGGTGACTGAGGTGCTGAGAGCTGTAAATGCTCTGCTGAACATCACACTTACAGGAAGGAAGATCTGGTTCTGATGAAGGTCAGCAGCAGCCTTGGCTGTAGCGACCATGAGATCGTCCAGGTGGCGTGCAGGATCCTGAGGATCCACAAAAAGCCTGCATTAGTGATGGGTCAGGGGGATTTAGCAACATACATAAACAACTGAGGTGAGGAATTAGAGTGGTGCCCAGTGGGCAATGTGTACAAACTGAAATGCAGGAAATTCCACTTAATGTTAAAAACCTCAAAGTTTCTTTACCATGAGGGTGGTCAAGCACTGGCACAGGTTTCCCAGAGAGGCTGTGACATGTCAGTCTTGGAACTATCAAAATCCATCTGGAGGAGGCCCTGAGCAGCCTGTTTGGGCTGACCCTGAACAAGCAGAGAGGGCTGGACAAGACAACCTCCAGAATTGTCTGCCAGCCTCGGCTACTCTGTGACTCTGTAACACATCTAAGGAAATCTTTTACATCGTAAGACAAGATCTGACTTTCTGAAAATTAAAAGTTGCCTGAAACCGATCTGACATAAATCACTTTAAATATAATTTGTTAAGAGAGCACAATTGTGCACTTTGCAGGATAGGAGGATTGCCATCTTTACTCACTTAAAAATTCTGATGAATTACCATAAACTATCATGGAAAATTCTTACCAATGACAGAACAGTACATATCTGAAACTATAATGTTTTATTTGTGGCAGAGTGGTTAGAAATTACTGATGGAGACACCCCCTAATGTCTTCACTCCCAGACACTCCCATTTGTATCAGGTTGCATGTTCTTTCTCAAGTAAAGTCTACTGGCACGGACTGGGCTGTGGAAAAAAAATATTTTTAGTATGAACAGCTCAACATTTATAGAGTTAAGCGTTCTGAATTCAGCATGAAAACACATTAGATCAGGAACTAGTGGCAAATACTACTTCTCCAATGTCAGCTGGATTGAGTAATGTCTGGAAGTACTATGATTCCAAAATGAGCATCTGGACATGTCAAAACAATTTAAATATCCTTTCCAGAGAGTGTAAAAAAATGAATTTAACTATTCACTTAATTTAAAATATTCTTCATAGCCCAATGAAGCTACTAATTACCTTACTGTAAATCTTTCCATTTTTCAATAGAAAGTGAAATGGAATTGAATCCAAGCAGCTAAAGCTTGTTTCATGTACCAATAGAGTGGAGTGGTATGAAGTCAATACTTTTTTTACCTATTTTCCTGGTGGGACAGAGATGTCAGGACACTTTCTTTCTTGATCTGCATTTGTTATGTGCTTACAAGAGCAGTACTGAGTATTGCACAGGTAAGTAGAGTCTGGAAAACAAATACGGTTTTATTCCCTAGAAGTACCCATACTGGGATGAAAGCTAAGTGCTGCCTAAGCTGGAATACAGAGAATAAATATGTGTTGAATTTCACTTCACACCAATACTAATAGCATTGAGAAAACTAATTACATTATTATTTAAATGCAATTAATTTCCCAGATTTCATATGTCCTTGTTTGGACATATTAGATGCTCAGCACCTTCAGAGATCTGAATTTTCTGTTTCCAGAAGCAGTGTTGGCATCTGCCTGGATGGCTTCACTATGACTCCAGGAGACCCTGGGCACAGCCAGTGCTGTTGCAGTATATATCTTTCAAATGAACCTTAATATTCACCAGAGCATTCAGAAAAAAATTTGAGAGTTTGACTTCCAGAACATCTGCAGATCCAGTCTAAACAGCTTGACTTTAACTGAGCTGTTTGAATAACTAGTGAAAAAAAGCAGTTTACAACAGTTCACATGGTTTCAAGAAACATGGAAGATTAAAAATTGAGTCATCTAAGTTTTTAGTTATTCAGTTCTGCCTTTTGACTGCTTTTTTTTGGTTACTTTTCCTGATTTCTTACTTCTTCTGTTCGCTGCAAAGGTATCCTGCCAAAAATAAAAATCCCTAACCTCCCTCCCCATCCCCAGCAACAAAATACATTTTCGAGGCACAGGAGTAGTAAGCATTATAATTTAATATATGTGGCAGTGGCAACTCCTCAAACAGCTGTGTTTTAAACATCTCTAGAAAGAATATACAAATATATAAAAAACACTTCTGATACATGAAATCTTTCATGCACTCCTCATTTAATATATTTTCAGTTTAATATATTTTCAGTTTAATATATTTTCAGTTTCTCAAATGAAAAAAAAAATAATCCAAGCCAACTTAAGACTGCTACCAAGCCAAGGTCCACTTTTCTGTGTCTCACTTTTACAGTTTTAAGCTCTATTCCAGAAGAACACTTAAATGTTTGCCTGTGTCCTTCAAACAGTTCAACACAGTAAAAATATGAGCAATTTTCCGCTCCTGAATATTTTTTTTCTTGTCCAGTTTTAAGGTTAAGAACTTTTGTCTCATAGCAATGACAAAAAGCATTATGGAACATACAAGGAACACTAGCTTATAGGAAGAAATTATGTAAAGATCTTCTGTTCTTTATCTTCCCTCACAAGAAGATTTATATGAAATTGAGTTAGCTGAACAGTAAAAAAATGTTCACACAAGATGGGATTAAAACATGGGATCTGTTCCCATAGACAGACCTTAAAATGCAAAATATAACAACCTTCAGAAAGGACTAGATGGTTATATAAACTTTGAAAACATCAAGGACAGGCATTTTGGAATAGGTATTAAAATGTACTCTGCAGAGCTTAAGAAAAACTATATCTATCAGTAACCAAGACAAACCCCTGTCTGCAAGTTTCTTACACTTTCATCTGAAGCATCTGGCACTGAAAGCTCTCAGATGTGCAATGCTAGACTAGATGGATGATGGACATAATCCAGTCGAACAGTCTCCACATTCCACTTTTGCTATAGACAGGCTACGAGGGCTTTTTCTGCTCCATGAAAAACCTAAATGTTTTCCTGACAACTTTCTGCACCACCCTGTTTCACAGCAGATACAATACAAAGCAGATTTTTTACAAGGGTAAAGTTACAAAGCACAAAAGTGCAATACTATCACTTAAGTCAATACTTATACCCTTTGTATCCTTTTCTTCTTTAAAATATATTCTTATTATGAAGAGTTAGAGTTAATTAAATCAAATTTTATATTCACCAATACTATGTTAAAGAAGAAAAAAATTATTTTCTAGAGATCTTACTACTGGAGTTTCTGCTTGCAGCAAAAGTTCATTTACAAGCAACTTTTTTCTTTTTTTTCTTTTTTTTTTAAATAACAAACATTTTAAAATCAGGATTTTAACAAAACATCAATTTTTGAGTTTTAGGCCCTGATTTTCAGTTGATACAACTCAACATGTCTGTGTTTACCTCATCAGAGCCATCAGAAAGCCAAAGGATCAGTAAGAAAACTCCAAAGGCACCTGGTCCCTGTCCCACCTGAATGGTAGGAATGACCAAAGGACATCATACCCAATGTGTTTGTCTCAGCTCTTTCTAAAGGTGAAACACCAACCTATGATTTCATCCTTGCACACCAGCTTTCTTGGTGACTTGCATTGCTTCATGTTACTTGATATCCCCTTGAGTTACATGAAAGCAGGTTTTGGGACAGAGCAAGAGTGTTTTTATCTGAGGCTGCAATACTCTTTTGACAGCCTAATAAAAGTTTCTTTTCCTGCTTTAATGATGCCAGTATTTATTAATACCTTAATATGACTGTGTAAAGAAACAAATCCTAAATATTCCATTTTCTGAAGTACATCTGGTATGATCCTAAAATTTAAATACACACTTGGCAAGCTTAATGGAAAGTCTTCCCTTCTCCAGTGACACACACTTTCTCTCTGCGGCCAAAGAAAAGGTGGAAGTCTCTCACAATAAAGTATTATTCACAGACCTCCAGATCTGGCTTATCCTGTCCTCAGTAATATTAAACACATCAGGACACAGATCAACTATAAAGCATTCCTTCAGACAATTGCCTGAACCAGCAGCTGCTTTTTGAATAGAAAATTAAGTTTATTCCAGACTTTCCCTCAGACATAGAGTAACGAGTTGCTTAGCACTGCATGGCAGGGAAGCACGCAGTTATTTGATATGCCTGGGAGAGCAAGAGAGCATGCTACAATGCTGGGAATTTTAAAAATGCCTCAGAGATAAGGTGGAGACTGCAGACGAACAGAAAAAGGCAGTTGTGAAGTAACTGCCAATAATTTTTACGGGGGGTGAGACAATTCTCTGCAGCACTGTGGAGACCAGCTCCACAACATGTGAATGAGGGCTGACAGGGGACACGGTGTCATGGAGATTACTGCGGTGCAGGGACACCGCTGCCCTTGGGACTATTAGCTCAGCTCCCATAAAGCTGAACATTATGGTGTTCAACTTTTACATTAGTTCTTTAGGCAGGGTCAGGAAGGCACCACCACTTCCCACCCCTTGATTCACCGTGGCAAGACTCATCCCAGAGGGCACCAACTGGTTTCTTTCAGGGTAGAAATAGACCTGCAGATTCACCCCCAGGAGGTCACCTAATATACTCCAGCCACTCCTCTACACCCTGTCCAAAGCAAAATGCCCCAAACACATAGTCACTGTATCTCTGCATGACCAGTTTCACTCTGCTGCTCTGCTCTTCCCATGTTGCACTACTTGCAGCTGCCGACAGCTTGTCACCCTGCAACAGCCTAGGCAGGTAATGTGAATTTACAGAAGACTTTGGTGGAAAATATATCAGGACTAGTTGCTACATCTTTGGCAGCATCAGCAACTGAGGCACAAGAAAGCTGAGCAGTTAAATTTTTTTCCTACTTACAAGTGGCCTATACTTTTCCATTGATTAATCTGCAAGGGAGGCTTGTGCTGCTTCGCAGCCTGCAGTGTGGTGCAGTGTAAAAATACATTTTAGCCATCACCACAAAAAAGTAACCTTTGGCACTCAAATAGTCAGTGTGATTGAACCAGATGAATATGGTGTAGCCTGCTTTGAGCAGAGGCTGCACAGTGTGACAGCTTGCAGTCTCCTTACCTCTTCTGCAGGACAACGCAAAGAGGAAGTTTTGTTTCTCCCCAGCAGATTTTTAGTATGTTGGTTCAGTATGCAATATTATGCTTGTCTTCCAAAGTTACAGGGATATGTTTAAATTTTAAAACCATGTGGTTATTTATGAAAACAGCAGTTCCTTTTATATTTTGCCATAATATCTTTCACATTTTCTTTTACACATATGTCCCTTCAAAAAAACTCAGTACCAGGCATAAATCAGCTGTCAGTATCCATTTAAAGATATCCTGCTTGAGAATATCAGGATGTGCATGGTGCAGTATATTTAGACAAAAAACATTCATATTCTTTACACAGGATAAATTTTTGGCCTCTCTTTTTTTCCCCCTTTTCCTCTTCCCTTCCAGCCTTTGGATCATAGGGCATATATCTTGTTACTCAGTGCTACATGGAAGTAAACTCTGCATTTCCTCTTTGAGCATGTGAAAGCTGGCCAGCCCAACTGGGGCTTCAGCTAAAACCAACAGGGAGAAAAGCTGAATGAACCAATTACAACAGAAAATAGTAAAAAGGAAGCCTGCATCTATTAGTATTAATTGTAAGGGGGTTGTTTTTAGGAGAGGAAATTGATGAGCTGGACAAAGAGCAGCACAGTGACACATGCAGCTGCTGAGGCTCTGGCCAGGAGTTGGCAAAGCCCTACAGTGGGAAAGCAGAGCATGGGAAAGGATGGACTTGCAGAGTGACTGACGATGGCACTCCTACTCATTCCTAACTGTAACCCACCGCCAGCACCATATATATTCCAATGGCTGGTGTGTATACCCCTGACTGTTCGTTATGAGTAAGGTGCCAACACACACCCTCCCTTCCAAGGTCTCCCCACTGAAGCAGAAATGTTTCTACAGTACATGGACTGCTTTATAGTCATCCTTTTCAAACTTACAGGGAGCCATCATCACAGAAAGGAGTTCCTGTAATTTTTCTTTACTCTTCCTCATCTGGGGAAGAGTGCCATGAGATCCTGCACCAGTCACCATTTTGCTGCAAGTGGCCACACAGGGCTGCTGCTCAGCACCAGATAAGAGTGGCAGCAGGTGAAAGGGACACCAAGGAAGAGGGCAGGGAGAGGCTACCCCAATTTCATCTCACCCTAGGCATAGATGATAATAATGAAAACCAAGTAGACACCTGGCCCAAATCACTGTAAAAGACAAATGCAGACCAGATGGCACATCTTGCTGGAATAGAATGAGGATGTCTTGCCCTCTCTTCAGCATCTGTGAAACTGCTCAGCCCAAAATGAGAAGAATCTTCACTCTATTTTAATATATATCTGTGTTTCCATGGTTGCCTCTTTTTAACTATAAACATTTCATGCTTTAAAGATTTAAGAAATGATCTTGTTACACTGATGGCCTTCTTTTAAGGAAACCCCTTAAAATACTACTGTGTTTAGATCTGCATAGTTGTCCTGTTGTTACTTTGAAATAGCCAGTAATCTCTACTGAACAGTTGTCTTTTTTTCTCTGCGGGTCCTGACATAGAAATAGACTAATCACAAAAATTAATTACAGAGTATTTTTGCAGAAAAAATGTTAGTTATGTACCCTTGCAATCAACTCTATCAGGTTTTCATACTCTCTCTAGCCCTTACTTTCTCCCTGCCTCCCTCTCTCTTTTAAAGATAAATTTTAAAAGCAGTATATGGCAAAATTCCAGGGGTTATGTTACTGCCAAAAATTAATTTAAAATACAGAAGAGAGAGGCTGTGAGCTGGGGAAAAAAAAAAAAAAAAAGGGACTGGGAAACGCATTCCCTGTACATCTGGGACCTTAGATCTTGGCAGTATGACTGATGGCATTTTACCTTGAAAACAGCTCTCCCTCCTCTGTCTCTCCTGTCCACCAGACATGGCTGATTACACTGAGCTTTTCCCTTTTTCTTTTGCAAGAAGAGACTTAAAACTTCACTTCTGAAGCAGCAGCTCACTGGTTTGCAAGGAAGAGACACAGTCTAGTGTCAAATCTGGCTCCTTGACTCTTCCTAGGCTTTACAAGCTATTATTTTACAGGACTGAGATAGTAGCTGAGAAGTGATGTGGCAAAGTAGCCTTTAAGAGGATTTTGAAAAAACAGAAACAGGATCTATTTGCAGGAGGGTTGATTCTGCCATTACATGGTGGAGTGGATACTTTCAACAAAATTTTTTCTGTTTATTTTTACAATCTTGTCTTCACCTACTAAAAACTAGTGCCTCTTACAGCAGTGCTCTGGGACAAGTCTAAAACAAATAGGCAGGAGCTAGCCCCAGCTGTAGCCTCAGCTGAGCCAGCAAATAGCCCAGCACACTGGGGCAGAAACACTCCACTGACCTCAAGGGGTGTCCCTAACATCATTTTCAACAACTTGTTAGGAAGATGCTCTGTACCCTTGATGACCTTCTCTGTGTTTTTTTCCAGTTCTGCTGGATCCTTGGCAACATGAAATAACTAAAACAATTGAGAGACTTACAGATTTAAGTGAATGACAAAAATCTGATGTCGGCTTTGTTTTCTCCTCTAATAACTGCAAATACTTTATATGCTTTCTCAACCTCTGTTGAGTATTGAACTGATATTTTCATATTTTCTGTTGTATTCCCATTATCTCAATCCTCACATGTAATGGTCAGCTCAGAAATCAGGTTAATTAGCAGGTTAATTTAAGACCGTTCTTTCCCTCATCTGTATCACTTTATTTTTGTCTACCTTGAATGCTACTCAACAGATACTTCTACAACTCTTCACAGATGTCGTTCTTTGTTGGTTTGAGCAATTTGGTTTAATCAGCAAATTTTCTTATGTTTCTGCTCATTGAAAATAAAAGGTCTAGCCACAGATCACCATTTTATTCCCTCTGTTGACCTCAATATGCTCCAAGAATTGATTTAGTCATGTGTTCCATTTCCTACCTGTGGGGAACGGTCCATCTTCTCTCTCCCCACATAAGACTAAACAAAATGCCTTTCAAGCCAGCAAAGCAAGAGTGGTGTCTTTTTACTGATTTAGCCAAAGACAGACTGGAACAGACCTCTTGCTCTACCAGATAACTCCATAGCAAGAAAAACAGCACAAGGGTTACAATAACTGGCAGAAAAATGGACAATAGGTTAAAAACTGTCTCTGACAGAGTATGTACCTGGCCAATGCTAATTGGCTAATTTAAACAGTGGTACTTTCTCAAACAGTGATTTCTAATCTATAAAAGAGGGCAAGATCTGCAGGCTGGTGCTCTTTGCCTGACCAGGACAAGACTCTGCTGCAGTACCTGGACCTGCTTGGAACGTCAGCCTCGCTGTCCGGAGGAGCCAAGAGGGAAGGGGGGCTGCCCCACTACCGCTGCCCAGAGAAGCGGAAAAGGGGGCAGGGGCCTCCTGTGCCCCCTCCGCTGGGATCGTGCCTGCTCCCTGGGGACCCTGCCTGTGCAGCCTAAACGAAACTGGATCAAAGTAGGAGCTTGCCCAGCCTGCATTCGCCACCTACTTCAGGACTAAAACCGTGCTTGCCGCAGGAAGCCGGCCCCTCCACGGATCTCCTGCCGAGCCTGCCAGCCGCATCCCAGGAACCACCCGCTACGGAAGGAAGGTAAATACACACACACATACACACACGCACTCTAACTTTCCCGCCAGGCTCAATTCCTACCCTTTCACTCCATTGACTTTACACCTCTCCCTCAGAGTGTGCATTTAATAAGACCATAGTACCTTTGAATCCCTTTTCCAATATACACCTAGACAACCTCTCCTGAACCTTGATCCCTTAGTTTGTGTTGACCCTTAATAAAACGATTAGTAACAATTTGTGAGTGTGGTGGGAGGGTATTCTAATCTACCATCTGAGATACGTTCCCACAGTGGCCGTTCCTCTGTGAGAGGCGAAAGCCACGTGTGACCCTCGGTCCCATTCATAAACCTCTTCACACTTAGGGGGGAAGTCGTGGAAACATCCTGACAGCCAGTAGCCCCCCGATACCAGCCCGCGACATTTTGGTGTCAGAAGTGGGGTATTGAGGGTCTTTTGGAGCCCCCATACCACGGTCTCAATTGCTAATTAATAAATTAAAAAAAAAAAAAAAAAAAAAAAAAAAAAAGGCTACTACAATTGGTATCAAAATGAGCACCGAGAGTACCAATGCTGAGGCTGCTTGTGCAGAAGATAGCACTCCTGCAAAAGCTGCCACTGAGGCAGAAAATATCAGGGTTCAGGACAGGTCATATCCATCACCTTCTCTGTTTGAGGAGGAACTGTGCAAATATGCACTTGTGCAGCCCTTGTGGGACTACCTTAAAAAGCACCAGTACATTCCAACCTTTGGAGAATGTATGTGGGCTCAAGGGGCCTATATGAAGGGAGACTTCTATATCATTGCAGATAACCTTATAAAATTGAATAAGGATTCCCCTTTTTCCTGGAGGCTTAAAAAAGGATATCAAGAAATATGGGATAGATTATATTAATGCCAGCTGTTTCTTTATCCTGGCCACAGTTGCATGGAGGGATGGGAAAAAGCAGCGGCAAGAGATCACAAAGCTGCAGCAAGAGTATACAGGGCTGCAGCGAGAATTTAAAGGGCTGCAGCAAGGGCTTGAGCAAGGGTATGCAGGAGTGCAGCAACAGATTCAAGAGCTGCACCAAGAGTGTATAAAGGCGCAGCAGCAGTATACAGAGCTGCAACAAGAAAATGAGGGGTGGTAACAAAATGTTACAGGTTGCAACAAGTGAATGAAGGGTCACAACAGGCATAGAAGGAGTTGCAGACAAAGGTGTAACAAGAGTATGCAGGACTGCAACAGGAAAATGAAGGACTGCAACAGGAAAGTAAAAGGCTGCAACAAGTGATTGCAGGGCTACAGCAAGAATGTGTAAAGGTGCAACAGGAGTATGCAGAACTGCGACAGGAAAATGAGGGGCTAAAACAAGAGATTGAATGGCGAGGGCAGTTAAAACAAAAAGATGCTTCCCCTTCGAGGGAGGAGGACTTCTTGGACTCCTCAGATTCCTCGGAGTCGGATAGCACAAACCATGAGCGTCAGGACTGCTTTAAGACAATAAAAAAATGCAAGTCTGTTAGCTCGCCGCAGGTGCCCTTACCTGATCAGTCAGTTAAGAAGCATTTATCTTTTAATGATAAAATAGAAATACTTAATCCTTCCCTTTCAAAATCAAAACAGCAGTAAGCCCCCACGCAGCCACTCCCTCTCCCCTCTCTGGCCGATAGCAAGCTGGAGAGTTCATTAGTTGAGATAAAGGAGCTGTTTGAATTCCTTGCTAAAAAAGTGCACAACCTGGAAGAGAAACATAACCAACTTTCTGCTAGAGAGGAAGACATTTCAATCCACTCGTCTTCTCCCTATAGTTCTGAGGATGAGACAGAGGAGGGAGTAAAATATAAACATCTGTGCCCAGTTGTGAAAATTTCCTATTCTCACAAAGAAGGTGCTAACAAGAAAAAAGAGCTAGTAATTAAAGAAATACCTTACACTGCAATGGAATTGGCAAATATTAGAAAACAATACAGCAGGCTTCCATCTGAGATGGAAGCTGAATATGTAATGAGAGTGTTCCTCACAGGAGGAGACCATATCATGTTGAGTGACAAAGAAGCTGAAGGGTACTGGGGACTTGGAATCATTTTAAAGACTGAAGATAGGTCGCACCCCTGGACCTTAACTCAGTGTGCAGCTTTTTGTGTTGGCACAACTGATCCCCTTTCCAGAGGAGAGCCGTGGGCCCTGGAAGGGGATGACTCTAATCTTATGGCTAACATAAGAAAAGCTGCTGTAATTAAAATGATTTATGAACATGAATTAATAGCAGGTCAGAATAGTCCTATGAGTCTTCAAGTGAGACCCAAAAGACTGAATGTTCTAATCAGGGGACTCCCTGGACCAATTCAAGGTGTAGTCATTCAAATTAAAGACAGACTCCAAAATGGACATATGTGAGGATTTACATGGTCCAATTTGGCTAAAGAATTGATAAATTACAGCAAGGAGTATGGTGTAGCTGTTTCAGAAAAATCTCGCAAGCCTTCTGCAGTCAGACTGCTGATATGGCTGCTAGGCCACCCCAGAACCCCCCTCCTCCTAAGCAACAAGAGAAATCACAGGTGACTGGACAGTCTTGAATAGAGGTAAACAAAACAGAAAACCACATAGCACACATAGAAACCAACGCCCCGAAAATCAATGTGCTTCATCACAAGATGGCATGGGGCCGTACGCTAAGCTTAAGGAGGAAGCCAGGTGTATATGTATCCCACCAAGGCTTTTGTCCCAGAATTATTCTTATCAGCACCTGAAAGACCTAATAGAAGATTGGCCTAAAAGGCCTAACTCAATATTTAATTCAAGAGAAAATGAGTCTAGAAGACCTAACTCACGGTCTAATTCAAGAAAGAGATCGAGAGAAAGATCCAATAGCTCAGGAAACTAAATAACCATCTTTCTGCAAAGAAAAGAAAATCTAAAAGACAGTGGAGAAGGGGGAAAAGGAGAGGATTTTAATGCAGAAACTAAAAATGATTGGCAAACAAACAGTAATCAATGAGGGCCTAAAACTTCCAGTCCTCCAAAGCATTGGCAAAACATGTTAAGGTTAGTTCAAAATAAAAACGGGGACTTGGAACTTACCTGTGCTGTTGGGCCAAGACGTTATCCTGTAACATTTGTGGTAGACACGGGATCACAAATTTCCACGCTGAAAGCCAATGTAGCTGAACAACGTGGTATTAAACCATCTCTAAAGCCAATATATGTAAGTGGAGCATTTGGCAACTCTGCTTTACAAAAAACAGCTAAAGTCACTTTAAATCTACCAGGAGAGGAAAAACCAATTCGGACTGAAATGATTGTGGGTGACATTCCTTACAATTTGTTAGGAATAGATGTTCTCATGGGCCAAGCGTGGAGATGAAGAAGGCTGTTGCTGGAACTTTGGCACACACACACCAAAGATAAGATTGTTGCAGTGTGCTCCGTGCCTGCCACAAAGCAGGATAACAAATGTGAGACATATTCCATCCCAATTGTTGCAAAGGAAGGCATTAAAGAAGTAATTTCTGATTTAAAACAAAAGGGCATTATTGTGCCCTGTCATTCACCATTTAACTCCCCAATCTGGCCTGTAAGAAAACCAAATGGTAAATGGAGGATGACTGTTGATTACAGGAAATTGAATGCCAATACAGACACACTCACAGCTGTTGTACCTAACATTGCTGATTTGGTACTAGAAATCCAGGAAGCAGCACACCCAGTGCTGGCCTCACTGGATTTAAAGGATATGTTTTTCGAAATCCCTATTGATCCTGAGGACCAAAAATATTTTGCCTTCACTTAAGATGGGGTGCAGTACACTTTCACAAGGTTGCCCGAGAGATATAAACACTCACCCACACTGGCCCACCATGCGCTTGTGTGTGAGTGGAAAACATTCCAGAAATCAAGAATAACACTGACGTCGAAGTCTATCAGTACATAGACGATGTTCTGATAGTGGGCCAGAGTGTAAAGGAGGTAAAAGCAGTTTATGATGCTATCATCAAGCATCTAACTGACTTGCATGTAGAAATCCCTGAGGAAAAGAGGCAACCACCTTCCCAAGAGGCAAAATTTCTGGGAATGTGGAAAGTGGAAAGGGGGGACATGGAATATTCCTTCTGATACTTTGTCCCACCTGAAAGAGATAAAGGTGCCCTCTAATAAAAAAGAATTGCAGGAAATACTAGGAACCCTTCAGTACTGGAGGAAGCACATCCCAGATTCATCTATCATAGCATGTCCTCTTTTTGATTTACTGAAAAAGAACGGTCACTGGGAATGGGATAAATCTCATGAGGACGCCCTTGAATCATTACTATTGGAGGCACAGACTTTCCAGACTCTGGGACCTCTCCACCCAGAAGATCCAATAATAATAGAATGGGGGTTCTCAATCAGTGCCTTATCCTATCACTTTTGGCAATGAGGGCCTAACAGGAGTACTCAACCAATTGGCTTCTACTCTCAATCATTTAAGGATTCAGAAAAGTGATATTCCATTTTGGAGAAGAGATTGTTAACAGTGTGTACAGCACTGGAAGAAGTCAGCAAAATCATTAGAAAACAAAGGGTAATTCTTCAAGGTCCTTTCAAAGTGGTTAACCAAGTACTGTCTGGAAAGGCCCCTCCAGAAGGGATATCCCAAAAAGGTACAATCAGGAAGTGGTATAGCCAAATTGAGTACTATTCTAGCCTTTTCAAGCTTGAGGAAGGCCCAGACAAACAATTGAAGATTCAGGAACAAATTGGATCGACAGATGAGAAAAATTTAACCATGAAAACTCCCAGTCTTATTAAAGAGGCCCCAGAATACAAGAGTGAAATGGTTAATGCTTGGTTTACAGATGCTTCATCTCGAAGAGAAGGGAAAACCTGGTTGTTGAAATCTGCTGTAATTAAACCCTCCACAGGCAAACAAATAATAAATCATGATAAGGGCAGTGCCCAAGCAGGGGAGCTCGACGCTGTTCTCAATGTTTTTGTAAAAGAAAAAGCCTCCAAGGACGCTGTGTATATTTACACAGATTCTTTTGCAGTCTTCAAGGGCTGTGTGGAGTGGATAACTTTCTGGGAACAGAATAATTGGAAAATTAACGGGGTGCCAGTTTGGCATAAAGAGAAATGGCAACAAGTACTGAAGATTGCTAAAGAGAACCCTAATTTTCATGTAGGGTGGATTCCTTCTCACCAGACTAATTTGAAAAATGAAGCTAGTAGGTGGAATAACTATGTTGATGAGCTAGCTAGAATTGATGTGAAGGAAATCCGATTAGCTATCACAGAAGGAGAAAATCAGGAATGGAAAAGATTGCTTGAATGGCTCCACTGTAAAAGAGGCCATTCAGGAATCTTTGATTTGTACAAAGAGGTACAAGCCCATGGGTGGCCTGTCACCCATGAGCAGTGTAAATCAGTCATTTCTTCATGTGATCTTTGCAAAATCAGACTTGGGGAACATCCACTAACATCTGATCACTTGCATATCAAGGAAGGAAAACCCTTGTGGTCCACATGGCAGGTGGACTATATCGGTCCCTTCTGCAAATGAGGAAACAAACAATATATCATTGTGATTGTGGAGGTAGCATCAGGCTTAACCTGTGCTGAAGCTGTTTCTAAAGCAAGTGGGGAGAACACAGTTAATTTTCTGGAAAAGGTATTTGGGGTTCTTCCTAAACCCACAAATATTCAATCTGACAACAAAACTCATTGTATCTCACACCTGGTACAACAATGGGCTAAAAGGAAAGGTAGCAAATGGACATTTCATGTCCCAGACTACCCACAAGCTTAAGGGATAGTAGAATGTACTAACAGGTTAATTAAAAGTCTCATTCGTCCACAGGATTCCAGATGGGATGAGAGGTTGAGATATGCGGTCTCTACTATAAACAACAGGTGGGGGGTGAATGGGTGTCCTCGCCTAAATGCGTTTTTCCCTACATCACCTACTCAGGATGATGGCCAGCACAGAAGACTTTACAAAAAGTCCAAAACTCTTCTCCACCCCGGACAGACTGTTTTGGCAAATCTGCCAAATATTGGTAAAGTCAAGCTTACTTTACAGATATTGGTGAATTCAAATACATGGGTTGCATCTGATTTAAATGACAAACAACATAAAATCAGTACGAACTGGATAATTCACATTGAGTAAATCAGCATTTTCTTTTGAAAAATAAAAAAATATAAAAAAACCCCGGTCATTTCTGTGTACCTGTGTCTCATGATGTTAGTTAATATATTGCAAATTATGACAGCCTAAAGAGCCAGAGACATCCCAGTGACAGTACCAGGCCTGATCAACCTGCTACTGGACTCTGGAGGAGTTACTCTGTGACAGCTGTGGGACTGATCATCCCATGGCCTAAACAAAGTGCACTATAACACTGGCTCCTTCTATACTCTCCTTTGAGTTGTTGTTGTTTCCAATATATTGTATTGGAAGGGAATACTTAAAAATACTGCTACAGAACTCACTGAAGTAACAAGAACTTGGCTCAAATTTGGGGATTTCCTAAGTGGTCTGCTTCCTTTTCTTTTTGATGGAATTGAAAATTGGGTGTATGTTTTAATAACTGCAATTATTCCATTCCTTTTCCTTTTATTGTTTTAAATAAGGCTGATAAGAAAGGAATGTTTTTCTAACTGCTGGGTCCTCGAGGTCGTATCTTCACTCTGCCAGCTCAGACACTACTGGGAGATCTATGACCCCCTGTAGGAGGCTAAATTAGACAGACAGCAAAATTCCTGCTCTTCTTCCCTTCTCTTCCGTCTATGGCCGACGTCCAGGGAGGACTCCGTCCATCCATCACCCTCGACCCCCAGGCTTGAGCTCTCTTGACCCTCATCACTCTCCGCTTTTCTCCATCAGCAGTCTGGAATTCTTTGGGACTGTTTGCAGCTGGGGGTGGGGGGAATAAGAAGCTTTTGCATGCATCTGTACATATTTGTATATCGTACGTATTTTCTTGCAGCATTGGTGTTTAACTGAAGTTGTATGATTTGGTTTTTGGTCTAGAGGGGGCTCTCTATTTTTCTCTCTCTCCTTCCCTACCTGGGTCGGAGGCAGAGGGGATCGGGAGCATTGTTGTTGGGCCTGAGTCAAATGGTGACATATATCATTGTATATTATGTTTGGGAATTGTTCCCTTATTTGTTGTTATGGATTATTATATTTTATTTGTAATTTTGTATTTACATTTGTTTTTACATCCAAGGAGGGGAACGATCTAATGGGAGGAAACGGTTTGGACAAGAGCCTGGTTCACACATATGTACTAATGGATGGTAAGGGCACTACATAATTGCTGCCTTAAAAGCCACGGGATGAGGTTTGTATCTTTTACAAAGACCATGTTGACCCTCCACAAATGGGGTATTACTCAAGCATCCACCAGTTTTGAGTGTGCCCCAGTGGCAAATCTTTCTATACTCTCAGAAGACTGAAAAATCAGCAGGCTTTTGAACACATGTATAAGTTCAATAAATTACAGTTTTCCAAATCCAAAGCTGGGAACAAGGGCAAAGGCTTCATCTTCATGGGAAAGTCCTCTTGGTTTAACATCTTCTGTACTTCCAGTTGAGTCTCTAAATCCTTCCTACTTCTGCCATGGTACTCCAGCACAGAAAGGAGTGGTGGCTGGCAAAGAGAAAGGTCCCAGGCTGTTTAAAAGGCAGTCTCTACCCAGCAACTTGCAGAATGAACAGCAATGTATTTACATCATGAGCTCCTTGAGAAATGCATGCAGGAAGCAAAATGAAAACCAGACTGCCAAATTCTGCTTTGGTACTTTCCAGATAAATCTAAATGTAGCCACATATTGCATTACTGAAATATTATTGCAATAGTCTAATCACCAGAGACACTTGCAAAGGTTGCATCACAATGCACTCATTATGACTTCTTAGCAGTAATTAAATGCAAAACAGGGGACCTGGCTTTCTGCTTGATCTTCTTGGAGCACAACCAGATGTCTAGATTGTCCACAGATGGCCAGGAAACCTCAGAAGTCAGCAATGCTTCTCATATGATCAGGCACTGCAGATTCATATTCAGGAGTTGTTATTATTATTACTCATTACTTAATATTATGGCTGTTCTGAAGATCCCCCATGGAAATCAGAAACCAGGTCCCCATCATTTTCAGTCCTGGCAGAGAGCAAAGAGACAATCCTTGCCTTGAAGAACTCGAATACACAATTACCATGGAGACACACTTACTTCATGTCAGTGGGAGATATTTTGTGTACTGTTTTCATATTTGTCCCTGACTTGCCACAAGAGTCTCTCCCCATGGCAATATCTCACATCTCTATATTCCCTCAGGATTTTAACAGTGTAAAACTTTTTAGGTGCATTTGGGTTTTATCTAAAATTTTTTCCTTTATTAATTTTTTTCCCAACTCTCAGATCCATAATTAAATCCATATTATTAATACAAGCAGCTTGGTCTTCTTTCTTTTTTTGTCTTTTTTTTTTTTTTCTCAGCTGAAGCACACAAAACAAGGGTTTAACTCTTCAGTAGCACACTTGGCTTCTTGATGCTGTATCTGTAATGCATCAGCTTTCCAACTTCAATAGTACAAAGCTCAAATTTCTAAGTAATATGTCTTCACATAGCAACATGCAAATATTTTCTGTCCATGGAAGAACTGTGAACACAATGAAAGCTGAGCCCTGGCTCCACCAACTTGAGGATTTCTCCCCTGGATCTACCTACTATTAAAAAAGAACCAGAATAGCTGAATGCCTCCAGACTCCAACTGCTCCAAAGTGTATTTTCTGACACTGTCTGAGCTACAGAACTAAGAGTAAGAATGAGCTTTTCCAAATGGTTGTGCCTGATGTTAAACTTTGAATTTTTGAGGTCATTCAATTGATCCTGAGCTTTTAGCACCTCTGAAAACCAGGATGCTTTTGTAAATAACAAAATACAGAGAAGTAACATTGTGGATACTCATCTTCCAAACTGGCTACAGATGGATGGGATAACCATCTTTCACAAACATTAAATGCCTTTTCTTTTTATTTAATTGTCTACACCACTCTTCCTTTCACCTCTGTCTCCATTAGACCCTTTCCCCTTCTCATGGCAACCTGTGTCTTTGAGCCAAGGGGTCCATGCTGTCATGCATTGCAAGGTCCCAACCTTTCTAACCTTCCCATCTGGTAGCCAAGACATCTCAAAAGTCACAAAAGCCCCTTCTCATACTTACTTTCACCATCAGTCTCAAAAGTGACATCTTCATAATTTCTGGGAAAAGCAGCTGTTCCAGGATATCACTCCCTTAAAGGAAGGCCCTGCTTGGCCAGCTCTGCCAGGTCCTTTGAGGATCCTGAACATTAAAACTGAGATGTTGAATACAACTTCATATTTCATGGGGAGCTAACATAATGAATAACGAACCACGATTAAACTTCCTTAGCAACCAATGTTGCCCAGATGGAGGACTGTTGCAAACAAAATCTTTTTCTGTGTGCCAATACTTATTTTTAGATGTAATTCATACTGATATCTAGAGACAGAGACCTGGTGCACAACATGGATTTCTGGGTAAGAGGGGACCCCAGCAATCACAGCTGGAGGAAAGCCAAGAGGAATTTCCTGCTGTTACTGTCCTGAGTCCCTTAGCAGCAGACTGGAGGTCGCTGCAGCCCAAAGAAAGAAACTGAGGTAAAACCGTAAATAAGGTAATTTGGTCTGGCATGTCTTAACAGTATTCTCCTTTTTCCATCTGTGTCACCTTCATTTCTCCACCATTACCCACAGCCAGGTGCTGGTCCCAGCTGTGTGAGAGGAAATGGTAGGAAGTCGTGTGTCCTCTATTTTAAGAATATTGTCAGCCAGACATGGTAAAGCATTTTCCTAAATGTAATTGTAATGGAGCATGCCTGTTTTTAATTATTCCTCCACTTGCATTTGAAGAGCATTTGGGCTATATTCTCTGTTCCAAGTACTGATTACTGAGTATTTTAAGATACAGTGATTGTATTACACCAACTTTTCTGTACATGTGCCTGGGTTTACAGTGAAAAGACCCTTGAAAATTATTTCCCCTACCATTCTTCCTTTGAATTCTGCAGCATATTTCTTTAAAACAAGTAACGAATCCATTTTTCCACAGTCACATTGATGTAGTGGGGAGGAAAATTAGCTACAACATAGCTGTTTTTCTTTGAAATTTATTTCAGAGGTATTTACACTACCTGTACACATAAAAGGAAGATGTAAAATAGGGGACTCACAGGATCCCTAACAAAACTTTTCTAGTCTGTATCAAACTAGAATTGTGGGACTGTTATATATTTCAGTTATAGCATATATTACAAAATGATTTTCCCCTTTAAATTCACGAAGGGAGGATGGATAATTAAGTATACATATGAGTGACAAAGAACCAGTGCAAATAGTGATGCCACTCACATCTATGATGAGGAAAAAGATGTCTGTAACTCTGAAGAACAAATATAATACACTTTTGCTTTCAGAGCTGGCCTGTTCCTCTAAAGGAGCATACAGAGTCCTCAGAAATAAGTTTATAAAAAAGGAATCACAGCAAGAATCAGCAACTGGAAGAAGAAAGAGCAGGAGGTAGACTGACAGTCCAAAATGCCACAGCAGGACTGGCTGGCTGTCCCAAGCATAATACATCTGAAAGGGAGAAGCAGTCCTAAAGAGAAGATGACCTGGGATGACACACTTCATTTGTATATGCCTGATTCCTCAGGCATCTCAAAACAACTCATATACTGCTACCAGTATGTCCAATCCTGTCAGCAATTGTTTTGCCTGCCTATTACTTTTTTTCATGGAAAATGAAGCATGTTACAAATGTTTGCCTTCACATTTGCTCCCATGAGTTTTTCTTTTATGGCAGATCCGTAGCACCAGCAAACAGAATTAGCATTAACATGTGGTATAATCACCTTAAAAGTGTTTTCTGTTTATATAGCTTTTCATTTTCCTGTGGTATTGCCAACTGAGCACCAAAGAGCAGAGGTAGAAACTCTGCTTTCTAATTCACAGTATGTTCCTCTCTGTTTCCTTACAAACCCTGTTGAAGGACATGATAAAGCTGAGCTGACCTGCTTCAATCTTGTCCATCAGCACAGGCACAACTGGAAATGAGCCCTCCTGGAGTCATGTCAGCACTTTCACTGACAGCAAGTGTAAACTAAAAAAGAGCAGAAGACAAAACACCAGCAAGTCCTATTTGGTGTCTGGGAAGCTACTTTGCCACTCTTTTTTGGCCGTCTTTTACACATGTGATGCAGTTGCCAGCAGTGCACATTACAGCACACTGAAAATTAGACTGCCCATATACCCACTACACGGTATGTCTGTGCCAGTGTTTACAGAACAATTATTTTGCAAATTGTTGATGGAAATGTGAAAAATATTTAAGAGCTGGGCTAGAACCTCAGCTGGCATTAGAACTTGGTGTCAATGGGAAGGCATTGCTGAGCATCAGCTGAACCCTGGACATGGCAATACTTCAAATGAGGGATGTCGCCAATACCTTCTATCTTTTCTACACACATGCAAATGTACCCAAGAATTCATGCCTTTACTTTTCACTTCTTTGTTACTCTTTCACTAAAAACATAGCATCCATCCTACACAGTCCTTCACAGCATACCAAACCCTTAGGAAAGGAGATTTTTAGCAGAGGCTTTGGGTCTCTGCACAGGCTTTTCCAGGGCACAGGAAACCAGAAGCTGGAGTCCTGGAGGCACTTACATGCTGCTGAGCAGCGAGGAATAAGGCAGGATGGGAGCAAAGTTAACAGACATATTTGAAGCTCTGGAGGTTCAATCTGCTCCTCAGGCCAGGTTTGTTCCCATAATCCATAGAGTCTAGTGCAGGATTCAGGTCTTAACATATCCACTGCACTTGCCCAGACAAGTTTGTGAGGGAGCTAGGGATAGATAGGGTTTTCTCTCCTATGCAGCTTTACTCCCTGGGTTAGCTGGGAGTCCCACAGAGAACAGAGCCAGCCCTGTATCAGCAGCTGAAAGGGGACACCATCACCTCATTGCACCCTGTTGTTGAATAGGGTAGAAATCTACCTACTGTGAGGCAGACTTACTTTGGTGTAAATACTTCATTTTGCTGGACTTAACACCATTTCATTCCAGCTCAGATTTCCCGCTTCATGCTCAATTTAGAAGATATTGGTTTGATCAGCATAAAGTAGTTGCATATGTCGTCTTAAATCTCAACATCAGCACACATAACAATTAGGGCAAAGCAGTTATTTTCATCTGATATTAACTGATAACTCAGCAAGTTTTCAGGGTCAGCTTTGAGTTTTGCCTAGCCTTGTAGAGAGCTGTGGCCACATCTCCAAACACCATCATCTGGAGGCACAGAATGCATTTTTCAGCTGGGTGAGGCTGAGGAAAATTAAAATGTAAGCAGAAATTATGAAGATGTCCAGCAGCAACTGTGGCTGTGCTGCTGAATGGTATCTACACTGCGGAACCAGATAAATACATATAAAACCAGAATGCAAAAGCACAGAAACCACATGAAAATGTCAAGGGGGTATATTTCAAAGGCCATCTGCTTTGGGTAGGTAAACAGTGTAACTAAAAGCTGGCTACTGTAGTTGTTAAACAAAATTAACCACAAGTGATAAATGGGAAGAAATCCGTAATTGTATTGAATCACACTCAACAGTACTCAGAGTGTGTTACCGTAACTCTACCCCTTTTAAGTCTGACAGCCATGTTTTTATTCATTACAGGCACAGACTGCAGGTTCAAATGGAGGAGTCTGTAGTGACAAATTATTTCTGACTTTGGGAGATAAAATGAGCTGCAACTGTTTCACTAAAGCCATAGTCACTTGCATGGCAATTCTGCTACTTCATCTTCTAATTGCAGGGAGAGAGGAGTACTTAAACCAGTGTGTGCATTCTTGTAAACTGCAAAGCCAGTGCAAATTACACAGTGAAGTTTGAAGAGGGCCATAATTTGATTCACAAATAATAAACAAACAACATCTGGTTTTCTCTGTGGCTACCAGAGTTATTATAAAAGTCCAAAAACAACAGTAATGCTTTTTACCATAAAATTATAAGGCAAGGAAAAGGATTCAGATAACAGTAAGGGTCTTAATTGTGTATTTGTAAACTTACAGGCAAGCTTTTATTCAGTCACAACTTAAGTTCAAATACCGTAGCTTATACAAAGCCCACATTCTCTTTTCCTTTGTCTCCTTCCATTCCTCTCCAAGAGACGTACCATCAGATAATGTTGTGCTTGCCAGCAGGGCTGAAACACATGGCAAAGTTTTGCAAAAGCCATTACTCCACAATGAATTTCAACACTTGGATCATTTACTAGGATGATAATGTGCAATGCTCATGCACTGTCCTCTTACAGCCATGAGACTTCCATCATCAGAGCTTCTTCAAATTTCTAAGAAGAACTAATTAAGGAGGTGATTTGGGTCAACAAAAATAATGCATTGTTATTTCCACCTCATATCTTGAAGGAATTTATTTCTTTTAAATGTTCCTGCAAGTGTTTATCTACAGGAAACCTAACAGATCTTCTTCATCTTCTGGCCACTCTAACAGTTCAAAGGAAGACAAAAATTGCACAGCTCACTTGAAAACAAACAAACAAAAAATTAATGGATCCAAAATCCTTTCAACTTTACAGCTTATATAAATATTACCTGTTCCTGTTCTCTACATTTCAGCTTGAGAGAACCTTCAATGTCTTTGAAAATTAAAAGGTTCTTTTTCAATTTTATTGAACATGAAAACTTCAGTGGAACCAGAAGTTGGCCACCATTTGCTGAATGTTCAACACCTGTGTACGTCATCTCTGAGTACAAGCTTAACTTCAAAGTGTTTGTTGTATTGCACCTAGCTATTGACATGATGTTTCCTTTGTAACACTTCTGACTTATGTGGATTGTCACAAATCGGGCACCAAGACATGGAGAGAGCAACATGACTTAGGACAAAAGAAATAATTTTTTTATGCAAGCAGACTACAGGAAGCAGAACATTTGATGTTTGGCTGATGTTTAGATGTCAATGATTCAGGTTGTCTTCCAACATTTAGGTGAAAGTAGACAGTGTTAAATATAAGTAAGTACCTATCTTGGACATCAGCAGGTTAGCAGTGATAAAAAAGCATTTTGTCTAGCTGCATGATAAAAAAATGGAGAAGGAAAAATATTTGCTACACCACATTAAAAAAAAAAAAAAAAAAAAAAAAAAAAAGAGAGACGGAGAGGAGAAGGCAGGAGTGGGAATGTAGGACTCATTTTCACAGATTAAATAATATCGGATCACGCAGGATTTTTCTTATTCCATCAGGCATCACAGGTGTCTTTTTCCATTAAGGTAATTGATGGCAAATATTATCAAAGACTTGGAGAGGACACAGAAGTCCCTTATGTTTCCCTTATGTTTCTCAGAGGGCTTGTGTGTACTCACAAATAATATAGGATACTCACCAAGGTCATTATTGGCAAGTCCAATCAAAGAGAAGTAATCATTTATTACTTTAGGAGCAATGGCTACTCAGGCAGATTGTTGCTTGGCATCCAGAATAATCAGGTGTTTTGCATGGATGCAAAATGCTCTCTCTGAGCTATACCTCCTAGAAAGACTGGAAGCTTTTAATGAAGGTAAATTCCTTGAAACACAGGAGTGGTGAGCTCAAAAATGAGCTTCAACTGCAAATTTCATAGTCAAATGAGAATAGTACTTTGAACTTGCAACACAGTAAGCCATTTTGAAATTGTATATTATTTATAAATGAATAGTAACTCTGGGAATTTCCTGTTGCTGAAAAGGTAAAGAATCTGGGGAAAACTAGAGAACATGGCCTATATCCAAGTTGCACTTATCCATCCGCATGATGACAGCATTTTCTAGGACTGAAATAAATTAAACAGCTAAATGTGATGAATACTCATAGTATTTTGTGCTTTTTGTTGCTGACAATAACACAGCAGTTGAGAAGGCTAGCAAGCCCAGTCAAACCAGCAAAATTGGTCAGCTCTAGTCAAAAGCAATCAAAATGCTTTGCTTCACAACACTGAAATGCAAATGTCACAAGTCTGAGGGTTTTTTTCATGACATGACTTCTGCCATTTCTGTGTATGAATCTCCAAAACAGCTTGAGTCTGCTTCAATTTATGGGAAAAGTCTATCTCATCCATCTGTAACTCAGAAATCTACTGTTAATTCACTGGTGCTCCCAGCTACTCCCCCATCTTGGTGAGGGAAAGTACCAACTCCTTTACAGTTCCTCTGGGCTTGGATCCAGACCCTGGATGCAGTTTGGAAGGGCAAATTCATGCAGCTGTGAGGCCCAGATCTGGATCAGGCTTCTCATCTCACTTGCACAGATATTTGCAACTACACACACACAGAGATACACACACAAAAAACCAAGGCCACAGGGATTAATACACTGTTACAACTGCACAGAGCATCCAATTATCATCAGTCAGTATGGTAGCATGCACTTTCGGTATCAGGCTCAAAGCTATGACCTCCCCACTGGGAAATTTTAGAGCTCTGATCCTACAGGAGAGAAAACCGCTCAAGCCAAGGAGGCCTGAATAGCTAACTTCAGGACAAAGGTTTTAAGCAAAACAATTCAATTCCTCAGAAGAATGATTTTTTCCTCTACTTTATGGCAACCTCTGACCTGCTGTCTGGGGTTGATAGATGAGGTGAGGCAGAGCCAGGAGAGAAGACCGGAGGATAGTTGCCGACATGTTATAGTTAGCAGTCATTAACAGGCAAGGTTTTCTCAGAGGGAAATAAGAATTATTTCAAATCAAGAAAAAAAAACACCAGAAGAATCAGCTGCGCAGAGTGGCTCACATAAAATACTAATGTGGCCAAGGTTTGCAAGTCCAAGGGGAATCCAAATTCATGAGCTTACCACAGAAAAATGCAGGCCCCAGCCCTGTGCTCTTATAAAAGGGCTGAAATGAAAGACCAAAGCCCTTCTCGAACATACAGAGAAAACTGCATAAATTATTGCAGCCCACAACTTGTCAGGTAGTCTTCCAGTGCCAGCACGTTGACTGACAGTTACCTGTCTGCAGTGCCTTTATTTGTCTGGCACAGGTAGAAGAGAAGACAAGAAAAGCAACTGCTAAAGTAAGATTTTGGTACATGAAAAAGAAATCTCTCCCAGTGTTTCTTTTTGCATTAATAGTTTCAGTAGACACCATTACAATCCTGTCCACTTGCAAAGCAAAGCTGCAGCTCCATATATTATTAAAACTCCAGAGCTGAACACTTTCCACACAGCGGTGTTACTAGAGCTAACAGAATACGGACAAACCTGTTTGGTCAGCAAGGATTTTTTTTCAACAAAAAGTACAATAACCTTTTCTCTGAATAATGCAAACTGGTTGGCTTCAAGCAAGAATGAGAACAAGGTGCTGGGCATTTAAGGTCAAAGGCCCAAATCTTTCCTCCCCAGGCACTGGAGCTGCCAGCACCCATACTGCCTCATTGCCAGACCTTGCAGAAATGTGCAGGGACCCCAGAAGAGGCAGATAACCCTGGCCTAGCATTAGAGCTGCACTTCATTTAAAGACTGCTTGAAAATGCTGCTGAACAATGGGCAGTTAATCCTCTGCACATGAAAGGGAGCTACAGGGGTAACAGCAGCTTGTCTAGATACTCCAACTTACTTTTGTGCCTGTGAAACTTCCTGGTGGCTGGGATCTCTGCTTATCTGGTTACCTCAAATACCCACAGTACCAGCTCATAGATACTGATGTAGGCAATTGATATATCTCAACAGCAGGCCTGACTAGTTTTTGGCAAATCCTTCTGGGATCTCACCTTGGACCTGTAAGTTTCCCCGTGCCCAGATGCAGGTGGAGCAGAGAAGTTTCCAGAAATGGATGAAAGTCTCCTTTTACCTTTGTGCAATCTGCCTGCACCAGCCCTTCTCTCAGACATCAGTAGCAATCCTAGCAGATAGCAGTTTTGCCTCCAAGTCCTCCAGCATGCAGAGTCCTCTGGTCACAGGCAAGAGCTATTAACCTTAGATCCCAGAAATAGCCATTGCACACAGCTCACTCAAAAGCTCAGCTAATTACACTTCCATACTGTCTTTCTTTCATCTCACTTGAAATATGCCTCATTGGCTGATTATCCTGGAATATCACACATGGTGTAGTGTTAGTAAAACAGTGGCACAGAAGACTAATATTTGTCACATGTGAATGAAAAAAATCACAGTGTTTCATAGTCAGTTACCACAATGTTTATTTACCAATGTCAAATACTAAAGTGCTGCCTTTCCTGAAATACTTTCTTCACTCTCTGTATACAGTACTGTGCACGTTTTATTTTACATGCCTTGAAGCCAGAGTGTGTTGTGTTACTTTACTTTTTGATAGCCTGTAGGGCTAAAATGAGAGCAAATAATTGGTCTCCATGTGCTAGTACATCCTCAGAGAGCTCAGTCTTTCTGTTATGGATGAAAAGGTCAAAATCAGAACCAGTGACCCAGGGGTTTTTACACTTCAAGCCTGTAATTGGTAAGAACTCAAAACACACATCTCTCTCTTGGGCAAATAAAAGCCACTTTCGAAAAATGTATTTACCCATGTCAGTTTCAAATAATGATGGGCCAAACTATCTCCTCAGAGGGTGTTCAAACTGGCACTGTGAGCTGGTGAAATCTGTGATCCTTCTGCTGATCACAGTGGAATACTTTTGACCTCCACTAGCTGAGGAGCTGCCTTATGAACTAAAATGAAATACAAAATCCCAGGCATGATAATTCTGCAAAACTGAAGCTAACCACAACACAGTTTATGACTGATTTAAATATCTTGATGCATTACTTGCTTTACCATTGTCCTCCTGTTTGCTTCAGAGACATTTGTGATTTGCACTTGAAATAAACTACATAACCAATTCTGTAGGCACAGTTGTGTTCCTTGTGTGCACACTGTCAGCTGCTGATGACCAGATGTATGCTCTGCTGTCTCCATTGGTGTTATGGATACAGTTTCATGCTCATAGCTCTACACACACATTGGATCTCTCTCAGCAGTACTTCATGGTCAGTGAAGGCTGCATTGAGTAATGCAGTGAGCTATGGAGGAAGCAGATTCAGCAGTTTTTCAGTCTGTATTGCATAACCTGTTTGCAGCTGAGATTTCTCACTTTCTAGTGTGCTGATAGCTGCTTCACTTTAGCAGGTATCACTGAGAGGCAACATTGCACAGAAAGTCTGGGAGTAGGTGTATAAATCTTGCACTCAGTGGATTTATTGTCACTTTTTTTACCTATGAGGACTTTAAAAGACAAAAGTAAGAAGGGACCAATTGTTCACTGTTTAACACTGAACAGAACCAAATCTTTAAAACATCATATCACTGCAAACCCTTGAATCTTTGGTCAAAGTAATGCAAAAGTTTGCTGAAGACCTATTTGCATTGACATTTTACCCAAAATATACCTACCAGTCCCCGAATGATAAACAAAAAAAGCCAAACAAACTAGAAAACCAAAAAGACCACAGCAAGCACAGTGATCTCTTTATGGACATGGATCCAAAATGTTTTAGGCATGTTAGAAACAATCATATGATCACTACCTCAGTCTGCCCAGTATTTCCTCTTTTTTTTTTTTTTTGTTCCCCAGCAGAATTACAGTTTCCAAATGAATACAGCAATGAAAATATTTCTATGTATTAGGATTCAGATAAGTAGTAAAAATTTCCTGTACTACCTACCCATAGGCATTAAAAGTAAAATGAGACCATTTATTTGAAGCTGGCAAAGGAACTAGTTTATATTTGTACAGTCCTGCTAAAATACATATTGTAAATACTTATTTAAAAGTATTAAGCATTTTTATTTTCTCATTGGCCCCTTCTGCTTCTGTCAGTGCATATAAAAAGGCATGTCCTCTCAGAACAGAAGATTTTTTGTCTGTCCCATCAGTGTTCTTCCTACAATATTTTATAATAAAAGACGTGGCACTCGCACAATCTCATTTCCAGCTACCTGGAAGCCTTTGGAAAGGTTTATGTCTTTAACTGTGCTGAGGTGCCTGATTTGGCAGAGGGGGTCCCACATGAGAGAAAGACATTTTTTTCTAATTTAAAATAAAAATGGTTTTGTACTTCAGAGAGCTACAGAAAGCAGAGCTTTTAATTTTTTTATTTCTCCCTTAAAAAAACTCCACAACCTTAAATGGATGACATATCTTACAGTAAAGTTGGACTGGTCATAATATGACTGAACCTGCAGGGATATTTTCATAATACAATTAAAGTAGCTAGGTTGGAAGAACACAGAGCTTTCCTTGACCTAAAATTAAACTGGGCAACATCCAAGAATTTATTTTTTTTACTTCCATATATGCCAAAACACATAACAATAGGACACTACTAATTCTTCTTGTTGAGCTGTTCTGACTCTTGGAAGTGCCCTTATTTCAGTTCTTCAAATAAAGAAGCAATTAACCTGTGTTTAATAACTAACCTTTCCAGTGGATGGCTCTCAGGATAACCTATACCGTTGTTCAATGACAGTGGGAATGAAAGCACCAGGGATACTTCCCAGGTAATTCACAGGCTATCCTGACCCCAGCATGGGCTCTCCTTACACAGAGACCCTTCAAGGTCAGTATATCAGAAAGATGACCAGGGTTTGACATGTCTGCATCTCCTACAGGGCCTCTTAAGACCCTATTTGCAAAAGAACTTCCCAGTGTTTTGATTTCTCTTTGTAATTACTTCAGCCCTGCAAAGCACCACTACACTATATTGCAACTATATGAAGACCCTCTAAAAGAAACACTAAATGACAGGGGATAAGCAGCCACTGCTACCAGTGTGAGTTTTGTGTGCCACGTGCCACCTCAGCCCCAGAGTTAATTTTTTTCATTATTTCCACCTTTGAAAACCAACAAACAAACCAACCTACATGCTATGCTGGGACTGTTTCATGTGGAGTGGGACTGATGAACCCCTCCTCTTGCACACCATGGCCATGGCTCCCTGTGGCCACATTTGCCCAGCAGGTTTCTGAGTACCATAGGGCGTGGGGACAATGCTGCTGCCCTTTAAAAGGCAAGTCCTCTGACCCTAGACCTCTGCCCAGGGCCTTCCCAGCCTGCACTTGCCTCAGGCTACAAGATCTCTGCTGAACTCCACTCACAGATCTGCAGCACATCAATCAAAGCCTGACTGCTGGGCCTGCCTACATTTCCCACTTTTGTGCCTTAGTATTACTTACAAATATTTCCCCCTTGTCCTTTAATTGTTGAGACCTCTGCCTGTAGGGGTAAGAGGGAAATCCTCATCTTCTTAACTCAGTGATAACCAGACTCCCTTTCAAAATTAATTTCTTCAGACTACAAAGCTCTGTGCATTTCACCTGATAAATCATATCAGAAAACAGCATGCAGCATCCTCTGGAACATAATTCCCACAGCACAACTCCTGCTTCCTGCTGTGCCTGTCTCCTTACTGATGCTCATGCTGACAAGAAGGTAGGGGAAAAAAAATAACTTCAAACAAGGAGGGGAAAAAAAGCACAAACAGGAGAGATCTCACTTAGTGGTCTGTCTGTTTTCTGATGTTCAGGTGTACAGGTAAGGGGAAGATGTAGTGCTAGAGACTAATAAACTTACTCTACCCAAACACGTCAGAATTGTTTCTCATGGCCAGGGCTGGCAGAGCTCAAGCATAGTTATGAAAACCTTATTTTGGAGAAGGAAAAAAATAAGTAAAGAGGACAAGTGTGAAAGTCTGGCTTCCTATCAGGAAAAAATATCCTTTCCAAACAGTGAAAGTCATTAAATTGGGTTATATACTTAGCACATGAAAGACACATTTAAAACTACACAAGCGGGAATACACTGCAACAAAACATTCAGAAATTATCAGAAAAACAGACAGGGGACTACAACCTTCCTTCCCTCCACCTTTCTCTATCATATGATCCTATGAGCAACTTGGTCAGATGTAAATGTCAGGTATACATTGCGGATAAACATATAGGCCAAGATCCACACTACCTGTAGGGACAGCTGAGAATTTAGGAACAACTTTCCAGGCCAGCAGAAACCTGCACAAACTACAATTGGACTGAAAAATAAGAAATTAAATTAGACAAGTTTCTTATGGAAAGAAAATGTAGAAATTACAGCTGCAGCTACCAACAAAGAAAGGTAAGAGGAGGGAAGCAGAATGGAGATCAGATACCTTAATGTACCAAGCACATCCAAGATAAGGAAGTGAAGTAATATCTGAGGTGATAAGAAGATTATGTAATCATCACATGAAAATCAAGTCTGCTGACTCTAGCCTTTCAGAGAGTAATGGTGTAACCTGAGAATAAGGTATAAGAGAGGGAAGTGTCAGGCACGATACCTCTGCAGACAGATTGAGTCAAGCAGATTAAATATTCCACCTTCCAGGGCACAGCTTCCTATCCTCCCTGCCACACCAGGAGATATCTATATGCTCAATAAAGCTTCCCACAACAAGACTCTGCAGTGGCTTTGCTGGAAAAACACAAGGCTGCTGCACACATGGGGTTACTGTGTTGGAAGCAGAGTCCCTCACTGACACCAAGTCACATCAATGAAGTAATGAGCAGCCTACAGTAAATTAAAAGGTAATCCCCATTTTTTAGCATGGTCTCAGCGCTAGGTGCTTCTCAGGCCTCTCATGCAGAGAGAGAAAGTTTCTTCTCATCTGGAGTTTTCCTTGTGCCCCAGGAGGCTGAACTTCATTGTCACGTAAACAGTTTCTGTGGGGCAAAGAGAACAAGGAGAAGCCATAATGATGTACCACCTGTAATGGGTAAAAAGGGCCAGAGCAGGAGGAAGAATTTTCTCTCTGGAGCCAGGCCTTGTGTAGCAACCACAGAGAGGACACTGAGAGTCTGTGACAGTCATCTTGGGTGTTGTAGGTATTGAGACCACATCAAGACACCCCCCTACAGTGCAAGAGTCGACTCGTTTGCATGGCCATGGCACCTCTAAAGGGCTCCCTTTGGGATCTCTGCTGTGAGAGTCAAGAATTTACCATGTCATTTCCGAACTACAAGATTGACTTTTTGTTGTCAGTGAATTATTATTGTAGAATAACCACTCCCTTTGCCAGTGTTGTGCAGAGGTTAAAAATGAAGTAAAACACAAGACAAATGGAGTCATCAGCCACTAAAGAGTATGAAAGTTTGCACAAAACCCATTCACTGGAGCTGTGGTGTCTCAAATAGTTCTGAGTTAAGCCACGATAAACAGACATCTCTGAATCATCATTTTTCTTAATAGTTTATCATGGTTTCCCATGTAGCTTTTTAAATCTTCCAGAAAATACCATACATTTCACAAATTTTTCCAAACCTTGATAACCTTAGTTCCGAGAAAAGAACCTAACTTCTCTGCTGATAAAGAAAATTGAAAGCTGTAAACCTCCTCTCACAAAGGCAAAGAATTTGGGTCAATCTTTGCTGTTGGAGATTGTAGCATATTGACCACTGTCCAGCTATGCAAACATTTTCAAAAATAATGTCAAAGGCAAGATGTTCAAAAGCACTTAGCTCTCTTTGAAGTCAGGGGCCAATCTTCCTCGACTCCTACATATCTCAAAGATTCACTTCCTTGTAAATTATTTAATCATCTTATTTACAGATGAGCAGGTCATGTGGAAAGAAAACTCTTCACAGAGCATACTGTATGCATTTTTGCAATTAATACACTCCTATCACATTGGGTCCAAAATCTCTTTCATCAGAAACACAGTACTACAAAGTATGCATTTTAGGTGGCAGAGCCACTCGTATCCTTGCAGAGAAATCACTAATTAACCTTGATGGTTTATCAGTCCAGAAGGAACACAAAAGACAACTTTGTCCTATGAACCATGTGTCCTTTGTCTGACATTTAGCTTACTCCCTCCTACAACAAACAAAAAAGTAAGAACATAGATTTCCAATAAACAATACCAAGTAACTGTACATTGCTTTTTTGATAAGAGATTAAATGCTTCTAGCATATCTCAGAGGGTCAACCACTGAACTGTAAACAAAAAATATGAGGTAGTGAATGCAAATATAAAGTTAACTGAATAATACAAATTGCCAGAGAAAGATGCTCCCTCTAAAGGGAAATAAGCATGCTTAAAATGGCGAGGTAACAATAACTTTCAGAATCACTACAGACTATCTGCAAAATGGACAAAAGACAGCTAACAGCTTAAACATTTTACAGCATTTTCACAAGTATGTAAAACTGACAGAAAACACAGAGCAGCACACTGAGGAAATGAAATTAAGAAATACTAAAGCATACAAAATGGGACGGTGGAATTCTGAAGAAAGATGGAGAAACCTAAAAAGAGAGAGGAAAAATAAATGTCCCGATGCTATCAGAGCCAAAAAAACCCACAACAGTGGAGGAGGAAATTAGAATACTTCGGTGGAATGACAAATTTCAGTCAAGACAAAACATCCAAAGCACTATATTAAGAAATGCCTCAAAAAAACATCAGCACCACCATAAAAATATGAGCATAGAATGCTTAATAACCCAAAACCAAACCATGGGATGAGACAACATAAAAAAAAAAACCCTTGCCAATAGCAAATCCGTAACTTGTATAAATTGTCTTACATGAAAAAGTGGTATAGGTCTGTTCCTAAAAATTTCATGAAAGAATGCCTCCCTATAAAAAACTAAACACAGTTTAAGTGTCTTGAAGTAAGGCAGTAACACCACTCATGCAAGTCAAATAGTTGTTTAACATTGATTTAGAACACTGAATAGAAAAGAAGGCAGAACAAAGACCAATACGATAGTAAAAATTATTCCATTCAGTTGTGCAAAACTCAATAGTTCATAACAAAGTTTCCGTTATCTCTGATATTATTTTCAAGGAAGGAAGGAGAAAAGTAACATGCCAACTGAAAAACTTTACTCACAAAATAACAAAAAAAATACCCACAGGGACAGTTAAGGGCACATCAGAGTTATATGCCACCAACATTCCTGTAAAGTAAATTAGACTTTACTACCTGATTTCTACACAGAGACAATGAAAAAATATCTCTAGCTGACTGGCCATCTCCCTGGGGAAGAAATTAATTTTACTGAATACCGATTAACTTTAAGTGTCTCATTGTTTAATTTGCTCATTTGGAACACAGACGATATCTCTCTGAAAATACTCTGTTCCTGTTCTATTTGAAATCTGCGTGGAGTTTTGACACTGAAAAAAATTGTAATTGGTATAAGGAAAACATGTTCTGTCGTTGAGGTGATTATTTCCTTTACAAGGCTTTATTGATTAATGCTTTTCCCAATCTCAGTCATCTCTGAAATATCTGAGATTCACCTGTGGAGAATCTTGTATAGGTGAGAAGGTTTTGGAGACAAAATACTTATGATGGGGACACTGGTTAACTTCGTGCACTGAGAATCTACAGAGTGAGCTAAAACAGAAATGTAGGCAACGTGTCCACCCCAATAATTACTTCAATAATGCCTGGGAAGATTTCATCAACAAAGGCAGGAAGAACTTGAAAGTTATCACTGTCACTAACAAGAGGTGAAGTAGAGCAGTATGAAGTCTTGAAGATTTCAGGAGAAAAAAAGATGGATTAAGAAGGCAGTTGTCTCTACTGTTAAGACTCTCAGTATACAATCATGCCTATGAAGACAGTCATTGAATCATAGAATCATAGAATGGTTTGAGTTGCAAGGGACTTTAAAGATCCTCTAGTTCCCACACCCTGCATGGGCAGGGACACCTCCCAGTAGATGAGGCTTCCACAAACTCCCTGGGCAACCTGTTCCAGTGTCTCACTGCCCTCACACGGAAGAATTTCTTCCTAATGCCTAACCTAAATCTCTCCTCTTCAAGTTTTGATCCATTACCTGTTGTCCTCTTCTACATGGCCTTGCAAAAAGTCCCTCCCCAGCTTTTCTGTAGCCTCTTTCAGATACTGGAAGGCCAGTATGAGGTCCCGCTGGAGCCTCCTCTTCTCCAGGCTGAACAACCCCAACTCTCAGCCTGTCCTCACAGCAGAGGTGCTCCAACTCACAGATCATCTTCATGGTCCTTCTCTGGACTTTCTCCAGGAGCTCCCCATCCTTCTTGTGTTAGAAGCTCCAGAACTGGACACAGTAGTCCACATGGGGTCTCACAAGAGCCGAGTAAAGGGAGAGACTCACCTCCCCTGACCTGCTGGCTGCACTTCCTCTGATGCAGCCCAGAACAGATTAGGTTTTTCAAAGTGAGTCCTGTGGTCTGTTTAGCTGAAGCCCTCACTCTGGCACCACTCCTGTAACCATTTGTTAATTCTTCCTACTCAGTTGGCCCTTTCCAGCCCTTTCCTTTTGACCAGAAGGATTGATGAGAACACTGCCTGTGATAATGAGCCCTTCACTGCCACTCCCAGTGCTCTACAGTCTTTCCTGAAAGTCTTCAAGTTACTCCTGTCTGTATCATTGGTGCCCGCGTGAAACAGTGTCACCCTAATATGGGGACCAGGTCTTTGTAAGGAATCTGTCAGCCTTTTATTAATCTGCTCATTGGTATAAGCAGCTCTGTTATAGATTATCTTGAGCTGTAATCCCAGATAAATTCAAGGGAGAGAGCAGAAAAGAAGAATTACCCCAGTGATCCAGGAAGCATCATAGGGAATAAAAGGGGTTTATTTTAAACAAACCGCACCTAGTAAAGCCAAGATTTTCTAAAATAGGTGCATAAAGACCATGTATGAGGACCCAAATACATAGCCTGATTTCTAAACGGGCTGTCAGTCCACTGCTAGGCATTCATACGAAAGAACACATACTCAGCCCATCAGAAATCAAATTAGTGTTGGATATTCAGCTGATCCTAGAGACTAGCAATAGCTGACATTCTGGGTAGGGACAGTGGTTGCCCTTTCTTGCTTCTGTATCACAATGCCAGAATAGGCAAGATGGGTAAACTCCAAAAGCACAAGTACAACATGGAACCTGCACTTCAATGTGCTGCTAATGCTTGGAAATGCTTGGAATGCTCTGTGAACAGTCAAGTAATGGGACAATGCTGTCAGCTCAGGCAAAATCAACTGTTGTCTTCCTTGGGAGTCATCCCCTGGCTTAGAATCATAGAATCATAGAATCATAGGGGTTGGAAGGGACCTCAAAAGATCATCTAGTCCAACCCCCCTGCCAGAGCAGGGTCACCTAGAGTACATCACACAGGAAGGCGTCCAGGCGGGTTTTGAATGTCTCCAGAGAAGGAGACTCCACAGCCTCTCTGGGCAGCCTGTTCCAGTGCTCTGTCACTCTCACAGTAAAAAAACTTTTTCTGATATTCACCTTAAACCTCCTATGCTCCAATTTGTATCCATTACTCCTTGTCCTATCACTGGTCATCACTGAAAAAAGCTTAACTCCATCTTCTTGACACTCACCCTTTACGTATTTGTAAACACTGATGAGGTCACCCTTCAGTCTCCTTTTCTCCAAACTAAAGAGACCCAGCTCCCTCAGCCTTTCCTCATAAGGGAGATGTTCCACTCCCTTAATCATCTTTGTGGCTCTGCGCTGGACTCTTTCAAGCACTTCCCTGTCCTTCTTGAACTGAAGGGCCCAGAACTGGACACAATACTCCAGATGCGGCCTCACCAAGGCAGAATAGAGGGGGAGGAGAACCTCTCTTGACCTACTAACCACACCCTTTCTAATACAGCCCAGGATGCCATTTGCCTTCTTAGCCACAAGGGCACATTGCTGGCTCATGGTCATCCTCCTGTCCACCAGGACCCCCAGATCCCTTTCACTCACACTGCTCTCCAGCAGGTCAGCCCCCAACCTGTACTGGTGCATGACATTTTTCTTCCCAAAATGCAAAACTCTACACTTGCCCTTGTTGAACTTCATCAGGTTTTTCCCCGCCCAAGTCTCCAGCCTGTCTAAGTCTCTCTGAATGGCAGCACAGCCTTCTGGTGTGTCAGCCACTCCTCCCAGCTTGGTGTCATCAGCAAACTTGCTGAGGGTACATTCTGTACCCTCATCCAGGTCGTTGATGAAGATGTTGAACAACACCGGTCCCAGCACCGACCCCTGAGGGACTCCACTAGTCACAGGCCTCCAACTAGATTCTGCCCCATTGACTACAACTCTCTGACTTCTTCCTTGCAACCAGTTCTTGATCCACCTCACTGCCTGATCATCAAACCCATTCTTGATCAACTTATCTACAAGGATGCTGTGGGAGACTGTGTCAAATGCTTTACTGAAATCAAGATAGACCACATCCACCGCTCTACCATCATCTATCCACCTAGTAATTTCCTCATAGAAGGCTATGAGGTTAGTCAAACATGACTTACCCTTGATAAAACCATGTTGACTGCTCTTGATGACCCCCATCTCCTTGATATGTCTAGAGATAGTGCCAAGGACAAGTTGTTCCATCACCTTTCCAGGGATGGAGGTGAGGCTGACCGGTCTATAGTTACCCGGGTCCTCCTTCTTGCCCTTCTTGTAGACTGGAGTGACATTTACTATCCTCCAGTCCTCAGGCACCTCTCCTGTTACCCATGACTTATCGAAGATGATGGAGAGTGGACTAGCAATGACCTCCGCCAGCTCCCTCAGCACCCTTGGATTCATTTCATCTGGACCCATCGATTTATGCATTTGCTTATGCATTTGAACATATGAAAAAGGTGTATCAGGGACCTATCATGGCATATAAAGTTATCATGATTAGAAATAACAGCAGCCATGAGGCTGTTACCTCTCCGCGTACAGGTGGATGATGAAGCAGAGAAAAGGTTCTCAGCTTTCAGACACCAACCACAGCCAGCACTGCTAGTACAACACACAGGGGCAGTTAGTTGAATTGAGGCTGATTGTGGATGTAGGACTCTTGGCTAAATTAAACACACTCAGTGGCATTCCCTGGCACTGAATGAGAATTAAAGAGCCCACTTCTGCAATAGCCAAGTCTACATTTATAATCTGTTGGAAATGGTCCCCAGGCATTTTGAGCTGTCAAGCTGTGTCCAGGAACAACCTGGGGAGAACATTAGCTGGAGTAGGCCAAATCCATGGCAAGGAAGGCTCTAACACTGAACACAAGCAGTATCCCAGTACCTGGGAATGTTCCACCTGAATTTCATAGCACAGACACAACTATAAAGTCTGCCTAGGCTGCTCTTGGAGCAGTACAGTTTGGTAATGGCAGGTGTGCATGTCCACAAAAGTGCATACAAGATGCAGCAACAGCCTACGGCTCCAGAACAGTAAGCGCAAAATCTTTTGGAATCAGAGAGAATTACAATTATTGTCCACTTTCATAAGCAATAAGAGAAACCTGCTCCAGACACTTTAGTGGCCTCCCTACACTGAAAATTGAGAAACTTCTCTATCCCTTCTAGCCTTGTCCTTAAAGAATCTTTCTAGTATTTTCAAGAAAAAATGTCTAGTGTTACAGCGAAGCCAAAGACTCTGCAGAGGGAAATCTGTTTTGTTGATAATCTGTGGCACAGCATCATGCTGAACATATTATCCACATCAATGAAAGTACAAAGACATCATTAATACTAGAAATAACAGCATATTCAAAGTGATCCCATTTGCTGCTGATAAAATGTGTCTTATACAGAGCAAGAAAGCAGAGAGTAGCAGTGATTAAAAATAAAAAAGGATTCAAACTTGTGAAAATGAGACTTGACATCCAGAAAATCCTAGTTCCTTAACGAGAAATGTTCCATGCACTGTGCTCACAAGCTGATGTTCAGGCTAAATAGTGCCTGAACTGAAGTATTATATATCTTTTAGGATGCTCCATATGCCCAAGACTACAGACAGTCCTCTTTCTAATACTAATGTCTGTCATGCAGACTGCCCTGAGAAAACATTGGCAACAGCATGCCTCAGAGACAGAGAGAGGTCTCCAAAAATGACACTAGGATGTCTTGTTTGTCACTTGTTAGTCAACTTGTAGGGAAAAATTTTGAACCTCACATAGTTACCATAGCTGTCTATGGATATATCTCAAGAGGATGAGTAGCAGACATGGTCCCATATTTTCCTGCTCAGCCTCTGTGCTTCTAGGAAATTTGGTTTACTTTTTCCAAAGTCAGGTTAGAGATTTGAGATAGTGAATAGATACATCAAGCAGACCTGTAAAATTTATTTGTGCAAGCACTTTGAAATGCTAATCCAATTTGAAATGAGATAAATAACTCTTACAAATGCATTTTCTTCTGCCTGAACTTTTAAATAGTATCTTAGCCCTGTTGTTTTGTGAATACACCTACAGCCACACATGCACACAAATGCTTAATCCAGTCATCACAGCCATCTTATCACAGTTACAAGAGAAGCCAGATGGATTTCCCAATACTTATTGGCACTTAAATTGTCTTCTAATTATCAATCACTTAGTGAAAAGGAGGCAGAAAGAACACAGAAGGCTCTCCAGCACTTTGCTTTTGTTCACAGGGCTGCCAGCACAGGAGAAACTATTCTTGAGCTGTTGTGAATATCTGTGCTCCAGCCATTGCCAGAGGATTCCAGTTTTTAAGTGCCATGATGAAAAAGGCTTTCAGAGCTTTATATGTGTTCTAATAGTTGATGTCAAACACTTGTGTTAAGGAGTCTTGCTCTGGACACACAACCTCCTCCAGCACTGCTGGAAAACTTAGCTTCCTCACACAGAGGGAACCACTCTGACCCTTTTGAATCTGAGCCTGGGCCTCAAAACCCACAGTCTCACTTTTTACTGTACAACCAGAAACACAGACGTCTTCTGATACCGGAAATTAAACCTCAGTAATCACTGGGGAGTTAAGAGTGAAGCAGGAGGCCACTTCCAAAAGTAACCAGCCTTTTTTGGCTGTCTGGATTTAAAAATCAACTCTTGAGTCAGATGCTTGCTATTTCCAAAATCCAATGTGTGTTTCAAAGTCCTATGTGTACTTCTGTCTCCTCTCTGCTTTATGCTTCCCATTTGGTTGGTCAACAATATTAAGTGTAATAGCACACTGTAAACCATAATGCTAAAATTATCTGACTTTAGAGATAATCTCTTTTATCATATCTACCTCAATGAAGGAACATCAAACTTTGGGGAAGACAAGAAGCCTCAGATCATAATCAATCAGTACCACTGAAGCCAGACACCCTGAGTCTTTCTATCTCTGTTTTTCTAATTCCTTTCATCTTCCTAAGCAGTTCATTAATTGCCTAGTTTCTATAAGGCCAGTTCACATATAGGTTTGGGATACGTCTGGCACAACATACAACAAACACACACGCACACAAGAAGGGGGTTGTTTGGTTTATGTTCAAACAAACTGATAAACATTTTGCATATCAAGATTGGTTAAGACCTGCAGAAAAATCTTTACATGTAAGTACATTTGTTCTATGGCATTAGCCAGACATATCTCACATCCACAGGGCCTAACAATGATTCAGCCTCACAACGATTCAGAGAGATGAAACATGAAAATAACAAGATGAACAAAGGCAACAGTTGCTCAGTTGGATCCCCTAACCCATAAGCTACCCTCACCTGCATGTTGGAGATGATGTTGGTGCAGCACAGGAATGTGAAATGTGCCTATCACCTATTTGTGAGATGGAGTCCTTGTATTAAAAAAAAACTCTGCTCTGATAGCCTGGATGAAGATGACCTCTCATTGATCAGTTGTCCACTATTATGTGACTTTACTCCAACTGCAGCTTTTGCCTTGCTCTTCTCAGCACCTTTTTTACTTACAAGAATCCAGCGTTCAGGTTTGATGGGATTATCTGCAAATTACCCAGCATCCTGGGAGAAGCTGATGAGTGAATAAGATCATATTCAGTCAGACATATAAGATCTTACGAGTGAATAAAAAGTACTCAAAATCTGTATCTTAAATGGTCTTGATTACTTAGCTCAAAACTGGCTAGCATTCTTAATTGATTTTAACATTTATACACATGTGCAACAGATAGCTACAGTGTTAAGGACATCAACAATAACTGACTGCATTCACAAGTCCCCAGGGTCTTTGCTTTGTTGGGTCTAGTGAAATAACAATTCCGTGTGGAATCAAGAGATAAATTCTTTACCACCATCTCTGTCACCAAGGCACAGCTGTCTCAGACTAAGCCTCTAAATAATATCATCTGACCTGGAAGACTGCATATATGGGCTCACTGTTGGCATGACCACTCTATGTGACGTTTCCTGTGCAGAATGTGGCAATTTATGTAGTAATTACTTTAGTGAACAACTGCCCTAAGAATTAGCAAAAGAATTCACTTACTCATCCTTTAGACTTCTGCCTGTTGGGCTAGAAATTTCCAAATGTGTATGTCAGTAACTTTTTTTTTCTGACAAAGCCAAGATAGTTGGCATTAATATGATGTTTTTTCTTATTACTATAAATATAAAACATTTCCCTAGAATTGGAAATGGTCACAGTACATTACAGTCCTAGGAAAACAAACAAACAAACAAACAAACATGTTCCAGCTCTGGGAGAGCTGGAAATCTAAGTCATGCATGACACACACACAAAACATTTGGCCAGTATTGGATGACTTCTCTGAACACTCCAGAAACAGTGTTTATTAGCCTTCTGGTTACTTCTTTACAAATCTTCCCAAGGAAACAGCAAGGCTTAATTCAAGACCTGGAGACTACATTCTCCTCTGCATCAATGTCTTACAATATCTGTGGTTTTCAGTCACCAGAACAACATCACATATCTTCTTCTGGTCACGAAATACCATGTTCAGGATCACATAAATGCACCCTATCCAACTGCACTAGAGCCACTTGTCTCAGTCTTAGGCACTCATTCATACTTTAAGTTGCTTCTCCTCCTCAATTCTACCCTTTTGGTAGAAAAAAAGAAAAACAACAACAAAACTGTAAAAAGAAAAACAAACAACTGGGTTAGTTCTTTACTACTTATTGTAAGAATCTGAGATTTGTCCACAGTTTCTGCTTTTGACTTAAGAGGACAGATTCTCCAAGCTATGAAATGGCTGCCAAATTTAATATGAGTGGCATTTAGCTGGCAAAAAGTGTATTACTGACAAATGCCTAACACACTGGGCATATTGTATCTGTACCATCTGGGAGAGTAAACAGTGACAGGAAATAACCACGAACAGGTGTTACTGTTAGCCTCTTAAGGGTCATTAATGAAGTATGGCATACTGACAGCATTGCAAGAGCCCACACACAAGTCCGGGCAACTGGAAAGGAGAAGGTGGGATCCCAGTGAGTTTAAGAGTGTAATAATTTGTCACAATGAAAAAAAAATATTCTTGATTTCATCTCCTCTATGTGACCTTGTTTATCCTCTTGCCATATTACACCCTTCAGCTGAGCTCCTGTTGAATACTCCTTTCTTTTCCTCTTTTAGGCATCCAGCTCTTTCTTTACTCCAACCAGCCAGAACAAACATAATTCTGAAATACCAATCTTTCTCAGAAAGCCTATCACCCTCTGAAAACAACTGCATGCCTTCATGCATTCTTCAGAATATAAATCCTGTCTCAGTTCCTCTTCAGACATTTTCAGAGCCATTTATACCAGCACTAAAATAAAAACCCTCTGGCTACACGGAAGTGTGGTCCTAACTGCACTGCATCAGTGTTTCCCCAGTGCACCTCCAGGGTGACTTCCCCTGTCCAAGAAGAGACCTGAGAAAGGGTCCGTGGCAGTGACACCACCTGCCTTTACAATCATATCACACAAATCCAGAGTAGAGAAGGTTCAGACTACCATGAGGAAATGCAACAGAAGCCATGAGACAGACTCATAGGGTGAATCCAGCCTGATACATGAAGAGTTACATGACTTTGAAAATACCAAAGCAGAACATACGGAGTATTGCCCTTTACCTTCACAAGGATAAAAAAAATAAAATACAAAAAAAAAAAAAAAAAAAAAAAGGAAAACCTAAATTTCCAAAGCAAGTGTTAATACCTACTCAAGGTCATACAAAAAAAGAATTAACAATTTGCAATAAACAATGAAGCAAAACAGACCTATCTCTAGCCACTACCCTACTCTCCATCCCCTCCTATGCAAAAAGGGAATTTTCTCAGAAGGACTGTTTTCAAACAAATGTCACCTGGCTAGCATGCAGTGTTAATACTGACTCAGAGAAACCTAAGAGACACAGGAAAGACACACAAGAAAGAAGAGGCTAAAGGGCTCTTGTCTTTAGAAGGGGAACACTAAACTGTGAGTTTCACATTGCAGAACTTCAGAATACCTCTAATTCAGAATATTATTGCTAAAAAGAATATTGGTGGGCATGTAAATTTAGCCATTCACTAATAAAAAAGCCTAATTGCTGAATAGATTAAGTGCTTCCAAGACACTCTCATTGATTTTGTATAGTGTTGAGGAATGGGAAAGTGAGAATGTGGAACACTGTCATAGACAAATTTAATCAATTCAAAAGATGACCATACAACTAAGAAATGTAACTACTGCTGTCACTATTTAACCCCGCACAGTTACATACAACACTGCACACCTACAATCCTTGGGCTTTGCACCAAGTATGTGTCTGAAGCTCACAGGACCAGAGATGCAGCCACACCAAATTTTGTTTTGAAAGGAAAGAAAGTGAAAACAGTTGAAGGGTATGTGGCTTATTCAGGGGAGTCAGTAGAGTTGTATCTGCAACGACTGTGGCCCCAAAACTCTGGGAATTTGCCAGTGCCAAATGCCTTGCTGTCACTCGAGTTGAAAGAGATGCAAACATTTTTGCACTGGCCATTTTCTAAACCTTAGTACTTACAAACAATTAGGTCCTTACCTTTCTGTAACATTGCAACTCACCTTTCAGTTCTTCATTAATTATAACCGGAAGGAAAAGGAAACAAATGGAACTTACAGGAAATGGAAAAACATTTAATGGCAGAAATCTGTTTAAATCTCACCCTTCTCCCTGCTAAGAAAGCTCTGATATGTGATTTACTTCCTCTTCAAGCAGGGTACAATTTATTCTGTTAACCGTGGTTTGGTTTTCTCCAGTTAATCTTACAACGTCTTCTCCCTCTCCAAGCTTTATTAAACTAAGCAAAATCAAACACTCTGAAGTCTCAAAACTTCAGTTAGGAGCTAAGAATAGTAAGGTTGTTGAAACTTGGCCCCTTTGTGCTGTCCTGCTGTTTTTAAGTACTTGAGCACATCATATTTTTCCAAACAGCCTCTGCAAAATTCTGGGTGGAGGACAGACAGCCTGGGAGTGTAGGAAAGCTACACAGTAAATAAGGCTGCTCTCTCCAGAATCCCTGAATAATGCTTTGGAGAATCTGGAGAACTCATAGGAAATAAAGCAAGGGGAGAAATGTCTGCACATCACCAATCTGGAATGCTTAAATTTGGAGTGTTAGACGTCTTTTAATATTATTAACTTTGCTCTTTTACTGCAAATATAGAAATTCCAGGCCATATGGATTCTCAGTTTGGGCTAAAAGAGCACTTGCTTAAGCATGTGAATTTATAACCTTAAACTGAATAATCTAGTGAAGGAAAATATGACACATATCTTGACAGTGGATTTCAAAGCTGTTTTCTGGCTAAGGAGGAAGATACTGATTGGAAATCCTACATTCAACTCCAAGTACTGGCAAGAAGAGCCATTCAACTGGGAGAATGGTCCTTTAACAGGCTCTTTATGCTGCTTTGCCCTGATGCTCTCCTTTTCTCCAAGAGTGGTGAGGGCCTCCCTACCCCAATCTAGCACCTCTTCTAGTATCTAATCTGGAAGACACCCTCCATGTACACAGTGGCAAAAAGTACTGAAAAATTGTCATTCTGGAAGTAAGTATGCTTTGCTGTTCTGTGAGCCTGGTACTGGTGTACAGAGTAGTGGGAAAGCAGTGAGAGAGGATGCATCACTCTCACTGCAGGTGAGATCTCTACGCTAAATTAATCGCTGGGCTCTGATAAAGCTTTTAGTGAGCATATACAAATCAAGCTTTTTCAGAAGTTCCAATGTGGCCACACGGATGGTAAGTTTGTATAGGCTAGAGAAAGCACCAGCTGGTGAAAGAGCAATTTTCTCACCACATCAAAAACTTTTCTATGTGTCAAGTAGGCCTTCTCAACAACAGAAAAGAACTTGTTTATCCTCCTGTACGTATTCCCAGAACTATTTGAGCTTAAATTTCAGATGCGTATCAGCCAAAAGCAGATAGTTAACATGGAAAATTTCTTCTCTGAAAGCTGTGAACTTTTTGGCAATGGAAAACAGCATCTCACAGTGGCAGGCAACTTGGAAATATGATGTAGCTGAAGAAACTACTTTTCAAAATAAAGCTTTATTACAATTTGCCACTGACAAAGTTTATGTAAAGTGTATTTGAATGAAATTTGTGACACACACTTTAAAATATATAGGTAAAACAGTCAAAAATTGTATACTGGAGTATACATTAAAATAAATTTAAGCAGAGAAAGAATTAAACCTTATTTATACTGAATGCAGACTGAAAAGATTACCAGACTCCGCAGGCACATTAAGCAAGTATTCCACTAGCAATGTGCTTTGCTTTCATCAATGTTTTGCAGTATAGTCTGTGAAGCTTCAATACATAATCATCTTTCATACAGATATAAGCCAAGCCATTTCTTCTGTAAAGCAAAATAGATTCTCTGTGCAGAACTTGCTGTTGAGTTCTCAAACAAGGATTAATCAACTACCTGTTCCCAGAAGATGTAGTCTTCTTGTTGCACCTTGTATGAATTTTAAAACCATTAGAAACTTCTGATCCACCATAAAATTCCAAATTATTTTGTGATAAAAACTATTATGCACCGCTCTGAGAACAATTACAGAAATATCGAGGAAATATTTTAAACTAGCTCAAACCCAAACTGTCTGAAAACCTACCTTATAGCTAAGAAAAAAAGTCTAGACTTCCTTTGTTATGTAATTTAGGGAAGATTCAAGTTAGATTCACCAGTGAGGCTCAAGAAAGAAATCAAGAGATGAATCATTTTGTGAAGCAGCAGTTATTTTCCTTCTTTTGGGATGACAGTAAAGGGGTCAAAGTAAACAGAAGAGAAAATTCAGGAAAGGGCAGAAGGGCCTGCAAGTGTTCATTTATCTGAGAAGTTAAAAAGAACTTGCTTTTTGTGACCTGAAGCTTGTGAATCAACAATCCAGATAAAGGTAGTCTGTTTCTCTGAAATAATCAAGCCACAAATAAATTCTAAAGGAATAAGTAACTTACTAAGGTTGGTACAGAATGGTAGAGATAGGAGTAACTGGCAGTCACCTCAGAAGAGCCAGGAGGAGTTTGTGGGCTTTGGAACGAGAATGTTAACTTCTTCTGTCATGGCTTAAAGCAGACAAGAACACATGGTGGCATCATGTAGAGAAGTTTGATCCAGTGTTTTTTCTGCTCAGTTATAAAGTAGAGGACACTAGTGACCATCACAAAGCACTCAGTGAGCACCCTGGCTCCTGCACTAGGCTCTGCATACAGCAGAGCCTCACACTGAAGGAAACCCTTCTAGACGGCATTGCCCACAGCTGTCATCTAAAAACTTGAGATCACACTCAGGCAAAGCACCTGAGAAGGACAGATGGCCCTCTCCAGTCCTACAGTGGGTCAAAGAACACTAAGATTCACTTACAAACAATAATAACATTAAATGAGCACAGCTGAAAAACAAGAAAACTAACCCAGACACAAGAAATTGCAACTAGAACAGAAACCTTATAGTTCAGAGAGGATTAGTTCCTGGAAAATAAACTTATTTTGTTTAAATTTTGTCCTTAGTTACAATGCCACCTGGACAAAAGTTTAGCAAAATTTAAAAAGACTAAAGAAACATCTGTATTCTTCTGCAGAACATCCTAAAAGAGCCAACAGCACCACTCTGTGGATTAATAGTGATTGCTCAGTAAACTCACAAGGTAGCTTCCCAAGCCTCAGATCAACCATGCTAAAGACAGAAATTCAAATACATTTTCATATATATCACTAAATTAGACTAAATGAATATATCACTGGTATACACCTAGTACCACTGGAAGTTAATGAACTGTCTTACCTTCTCAGTGGTGTAACTGAGATTATAAACTGGCTTGCTCAGTTCATGTATGTGTTATGCCCTCTATTCATTCCCCATATATCATTTCTTCTAGCATCAGTGTGAGAAGTTACATGTGCTCCATTTACAATCAGTTGGCTGTACTAGATATTGAGTTGGGCAGCAGATGCCAGCCAGTACTCCCACCTGACAGAGCTATCAGAGATACAAGATTATTTCCTAATTCCCCATCTCTTCCTACAGCAGCTTCAAGCAGGAATGAGTGCAGGGCTCTGTGCGGGCATGCTGTACTCTCTGTGAATTCCATGGGGCCTTTAGCCCAAAAAAAGAGGGAGCAGCTACAGGCATTAAAAGGCATGCTTTTGCAGATAAACCATACTACTTGTTCCATGCACAACTCAAGTTCATATGACTCAATTTCCTTGATAATCCACGTCTAAAATAAGCACTCTTTTGTGCCTCAAGATTCTGGCTGTTGACCATGTGCAGGGTATAGTCATATATCGTTTGCGGTGCACTGCTACCTTCTTGAGGTCTTGAGATCAGAGGCAAAAATTACAGCGAGGGAAAGTTATTTTAACACTAGCTCATACATGGCATATTAATTTCTGCCCATAAGTCAGTAGGAAATAGGCAAAACCAAAAAGCCTGAAACCATTTTCGATTGCAGCTTGTTTGGAGGAGAGTGGCCACCTCTACTATTTCAGCTTGTCTGTACTCCACCACATACGCATCTCTGCTGACACGATTTACCTGCACGCTAGGGCGTTATATCAGAGAGACAAAATGCGTTGCTTTGGCTGAGGATATGTGGAGAGGATGGACGCCCCTCACCAGGGCTACCGTTTTGACCCGGCGGTCGCCGCGGGCGGGGCTGGCGGGGCCGGCAGCGGAGGGGGTGGGAAGGCAAGAACCGCGGAGCGCCCCTCGCGGCGGGGCGGGCGCGGGCGGGTACCGCCCCTGCCTCGGCTCCTCCCGGTGGCCGCGCGGGCACGTGCCGCCCCTGCCTCGGCTCCTCCCGGTGCTTCCGCATGGCGGGCGGCTCGTCGCCATTTCGGCGCCCCCGCCCCGCGGAGAGCGTGCGGGGCTGTCATGGCCGGTGGTTTTGGTCCTAAGTCGTGTCTGGGTCGTTAAGGTAAAATAAAATAATGTGGTTGGTTTTTTTTCCTCTCCGTTTTAATGGTTGGTCTAATGGCATCAGTGAGGTTTTCAAGGCAGGGTGCCTGAGAAGGGCAGCATGTCCCCCACAAGTGATGCTGTCATCTTTGGCATTCTCTCCAGTTTTCTAAGTTTCTTAATCACTGAATCACACTATCGTTTTTTGTTGGAAAAGACCTCTCAGATCATCAGGTCTAACCATTACCCTAGCACACTGCCAAGTCCACCACTAAACCGCGTCCCTAAGCGCCACGCAGCTTTTAAGTAACTCCAAGGGATGGTGACTCCAACACTTCCCTGGGAAGCTTCCTCCAGAGCCTGACAGCCCATTTGGTGAAGAAGTTATTTCCCAATATCCAATCTAAACCACCCCTGGCTCAATTTGAGGCCATTTCCCCTTCTTCTATTGCTTATTACTTAGGAGAAGAGACCAACCCCACCTCACTACAGCCTCCTTTCACGTGGTGATTGTGAGAAACGTTTGTCGTGCCAGGGAACAGGCCCAAACAGATCCTTTAGCAAAGCACACTTTATTTACACTCTTGAAAAATGGGTGACCTCTACAAGTAGGCACACCTCATAGTAAGGTAACTTTATATTCCTTATTCCTGATGCAAAAATTCCCTCCCCTGTTTCCCCACTGGCTGGGTAGTCCAGGGTTTACAGCATATCCAACACTTCTAATTACCAGAGAAGTTTCTTGCCCCTGTTTACACATTCCATTCTAGGTATTTCCTTTTTACCTTTTAAAGTTAAATTCTGTCCTTTCTTGCCCCTTGGCTGTCTTCCCAATCACCAAAATGATTTATACCATCTGGTGCCATCCTGTCTTGAGGAGTAACATAGGAATTACTTTGTTCTGTCTTTACTGTGTCCTTCACCATGTTCAGATATCTCAGCTCCCCCAGATGGAACACAATCAAGTCTGTCAGTTTCTTGGACCATAAACCACTTCAGTGTCCTTGGAATGCCCAGATGTCTCCCTTCTCTCTTCACTCACCAAAAAGTTTCTTTTCACTAGGGCAAAAACAAACTAGTATCTTCCTATCACTAAGATGCGAAAAAACACGACATTCTGTTTCTAATATTGTAGAGAGCAATTATATCTCCCCTCAGACTCCTTTTCTCCAGGCTAAACAACCCCAGTTTTCTCAGATGTTCCTCATATGACTTGTTCTCTAAATCCTTCACCAGCTTCATTCCCTTTCTCTGGACTCACTCCAGCACCTCAATGTCCTTCTTGTAGTGAGGGGCCCAGAATTGGGCACGGTACTGGAGGCACAACCTCATCAGCACCAAGTACAGGGGGACAATCACTTCCCTTCTCTTGCTGGCCACGCCATTCCTGCTACAAGCCACGATGCTGTTGGCCTTCTAGGCCACTCCGGCACACTGCTGGCTCATGTTCCTCTGCCTGTCCACCAGCATCCCCAGGTCCCTCTGCTGGGCAGCTCTCCAGCCACTCTTCCCCAAGCCTGTAGCACTGCCTGAGGTTGTTGTCATACAATTGATCTTGGCCCATCGATCCAGGCTGTCCAGGTCCCTCTGCAGAGCCTTCCTACCCTTGGTCAGATCAACATTCCCACCTAACTTGATGGTAAGGGGGGAAGCACAAGGATGTCCTAGCTTTCTGAACTTCTACATGTAAATCATCTTCCAGTTTATTTTCTAGATTGCCTCTGAAACTCCCTCCTGTTGTAAGGATCAAAACAAGAAGAAAATTCCACAAATGTAGTCAGTCTGTTTTCCTTCTCCTCTGCACAGTTTGTATTTCTGCAGATTTGTGGTATTACAGCAATGTGTTGAGTTAGATTTGAGGTGATATGTGAAGCAAAATGAGGGAGATCACTCCTGCACTCCTGAGATAAATGCATTTTTTAATGGGGCTTCCTCATGTAGACAAGCAATTGTTTGTTAACCTGGACATTTATAATTACTGTAAATGCAGTGGGTACTTGTTCTTAAGTATCTCAGGATGGAGGGCTAATAATTCGGTGAAACCTATCTTCTTTCTAGGTAAGATTTTTATTTTTATTTCCAGGAAGTTTTAGATTCTGTAGTCTGTATGACAATTGCATGCGGAAGCCATGTGACCAACCAAACATCAGTCCAGTGAAAAAAGTTCTTAGACATCATGTGAGTTACAAATTTACAAATTATTACTGCTGAACTTAACACTGCTATTAAAGTTTAGCAATTCTTAGCCATCAGCAAAACACCTGTTGTGCTTCTTAACAAATACCTACAAATGCAAGGCAGACCAGAAAACAATTTCCTGCTAGTGTACAACTTAAAACGCCTGGGCTAGAAAGCTTAAGCAGGCTGTACAAAGATCAGTTTCAGTGAATGGCTCAACCAAGAAATCTTGAAAATCTTTTTTGTAATTTCCTGCTTGTATCACATTTACTCTATCTTGCCCTACTGTTCAAGTTCCTCTTTTGCTTTCAGTATTGTAACCCCAAGTGTATTTTATGCAATTTTTCACACCACCATTTCTTTAAATCTGCTAATTAAAGAACCCTCTGAATAAAGCTTTCTGCTTGAACAGTTGGAGTGCCCCTCCAAGAAGGCCCCTTTTTGTGAGCGACTGTCTTCTTGTGGACCACAAAGACAAGGCACTGCAGAAAAAATTCTTAGTTTTACTTTGTAGCCCCTTCACTTGTCTCTGTCTCCAAGTTAAGGGGATGGTTTCCAAGTGTAACCCGATCACAAAGTGAACAGAGGTGTCAGGCAGTAAAACCATAGCACACCCTCACACCAGCCTTCAGCAATGAAGCAGAACTGTATTTGAAAACAGTGCTACAGCAGTGTACAGTCTGAGACTATGCTGAAAAACTGCTGAAATCCAATGGCTACATCTTTAGGGTTGTATAGATCATTACTTTATGCTTGTGGCAGTAACATCATAGAAACAAGTTGCCCTGGAGATATCCCAGCTTCTCTGACAAGTGTTCACCCAGAGAGTGGCTCTTTCAGAACCCTCATGAGAACAATTCTCTGCTTTCTGTTGCCGTCATTCTTCACGTCTGGCTCAGAGAAGCTGATGTGGATACAGCACAGTGAGTACTGCAGCCTTGATTCATCCCATAGGCAATCATCTCTGTATTCTCTTTGAGTAAATCTCCAGGAATGCTTAAGTTCATCATAATTTACATTTGCTGTTGAGCAGCATTCCTGTAGGGTTATTGGAATTGCATATTTTATTATTTGAATTATCTTAGCTCTAGCTGAAGGTCACAAAATGCAGAAGTTTTCTTGGTATCAGCTCTTGGCCTTCCTGCCTTGTGTCAAATTTCACTGTCAGATATATCAATGTAAAACAACTTTTGGCTGCAAGTGAATTATACTCCTCATTCTCAAATCTAACAAAGAACAGGAATTGACCTATGCATTTTATTGGCATGTTCTCCATGCATAAGTAACCTTTTTGACAGGAGAATTCATGCATATGGAATATAAGCTCCTCTGGGGATTTGTTTTTAATTTCAGTGTGAGAGCCCATGCTACACTGATAAGATTTGAGCATATTACTGCAGGGTATTGTTTCATATTGTTTAATATAATTCAAGTCAACAAGGATCCTGGAATAAATTCAATTGTAACAAGACCCAGCTTTAAAGAATACCACTCTCCAGGTAAAGTGACAGAAAAAAGACACATTTATACAGCCAAAAGGAACCAGTGCAACCCATGAGTCTGAATACTGAATGCACAGTCTTTTCCCACTGATGACAAACAACATCATTTGCAGAAATCAATCTTGATTATTTTTTCCCTGCAGAAAATTAACAGGAAAATTATAAGCCCACTGACGGACAATCTGTGAAGAATGAGAAGGGTGAAGTACATAATATTTATTATTCAATATAAACTGTTCACCTTGTTCTTCCAGCAGGCACTATCTTCTCCTGTTTTTTGCACTACCTGCATCTGTTTCAAGTCCTGACATCACAGTGGTGCAATGACTCCACTGAAATGTTTTCCAGCCACCTCTGCTTATTACATTCACAGCTTAATATTCAGCAATGCCATAGTTCAGCAATTTTTGTGCTTATCTTGTGTCTATAAAGGAAAGATGCTGAGAAATGTGGAAAAGAGCACAGCTGCGGGGGAAGGGGGCAGAAGGAGCAGGGTCACTGGCAAAGAATCATGGACCTTTATCAAGCAGTCCATTTAAACCATGCATGTGTCCCAAGAACTTCAGGGAACTGAAGGGAACTTCAAGAACTTCTGTATGATTATGTTTTCACACAGAATTAAGGGTGTATTGAGTTCTCAAACCTCTGTATAATCTAATACATTAAAAAAATAATAATAATCAAGAGCTTTGTTAAATCCCCAGCATTAGAACAAATCCTGCAACCTAGATGCTTGACTCAAAAAGCTCTTTTCAGTGATTGTTGCTCACATTTTATAATGCTCCCTAGTCCATTATTGATCAGCAGAGTTCAGCACAGCCAGACAAGAGACTTGCAGCATGGACCTGAAAAATCTCACATGATCTCTTCTCCTCTTGACCAGTTAAAATCACTGACCCACTCATCTCTCTGTTGCTGTCTGCCCTTGCCTCCTTGACCTTCTCAGCCATGCACAATGTGTCATGGTATATGAACTGACAGAAAACGTAGATAGGTGTCTCTTCAGTAGCATCATTTGAACAAGCTGCTCTGAACTTGAGACTTCTATTTTTCTGCCATACAGACACTGTAAGTGTAGATACTTCCATGCTCGTACTGCACTTTGTGCTGCAATTTCATAGCCTGTGGTTTAAAATATTTTACTTTCCTTTATCTCTATAAAGTTGCTTAGCCTTCAGCCCTAAATTGGCATATTGCAAAAGAAACTGTCTTGAACATGATTGTTACTTGTGCAAGGAGAGATATCAATGTGCACTATAATTGCGATAGTGACAGATTGCTGTCTGCTGAACAAAGTCCTGCCTCCAAGTTGCTAGTTGTACCAGATGTATTTAAAATTACTACAGGTTGTGTATTTAGGGTTTTTTACCTCAGAGGTTCTAAATCTTTGAATAAAAATAGCAGTCATAAAGTGGCTGTATTAATTTTTCAAGTGATACCACACTTTCACAAAGGGATCTCTCAGACTATTACTATTTCCAGGCAACCTTGCTGAGGAGAAAGATAAACATTGTGCTAACAGATTGACATCTAAGTTTGGCAGCTATTTTTAACAAATTTAAATCTAAATTACTGTGCCCAACAGCTTCATTAAAAATCTGTGATCTCGGCTACTGTAATACCTCTAATTTATTCCTTTTCACTTTTGCCTGAGACACACTATCCACAGAAAGGAATCCAGAATTATAATTACTGGCATGGTGATATGGGCACGCATGGTGCTTTTTAAAAAAAGACCTCTGACAGGTCCTTCTCCAAGATGCACTTAATCTGTACCATTGATTTTGTAAATTGAGACAGGTGAAGACATGATTGGATTCAGTCTGGAGAGAACAGAAATGCTGACAATACCTTTCCTCTTCTACAGACACTTGGGAGTTCACTGTCCATGCAAGTGTGACCAGTTGTAGGCAGAAACAGGGTAACAGCTATAAATCCAGTGTCTAGATCAAGCAGAAGTCCTGATGCCCTCTGACACTGGGGTGAACACACAGCGGTAGGTGGTTCACAACACCCACGTGGTTTGGTTCCGTGGGGAACTCACTGTTTTCCTCTTGACCCAAATGTTTCTTTCTGCATGCTGGCTTCTTCCCCTCTCGTTTTAACTGCACAAACACAGCTTGCCAAATAATCCTCTAATGCCTGTTTGCAACGAGGAAGCCCTTCTGCCTGTTGCCTTAGACGATGGTCCTATTTTTTCAGCTCTGTCTCTGTCACTATGTACAGCTCTGTAATTGTTCTTTGTGCTGAACTGGAAATATGAATGCTTGACATATGTTGTAACCACGTCTGTGATTATGAGCTCATGTTACGCTGGCCAGAAGGATGCTTTTACTTCAGGCCTGAAGAGCATACGTTTGTGGATAACTGAGTGCTAGTTCAGTCAGCCAGCATCAGTTCCTGACTTGTCTGAGGAGCCATGCAGGGCAAAACAGGGATCAGGAACCCTTGCTGAGGCTAGGCTTCTTCCACTGTTGACGCAACAAGAACACTGTCTCAAACCAAAGTATTAGCTATTATATTATACTATCCTATATTAAAAATATAACAATTAAACATAATACAGTATTTTATTCTGATGCACCTTTGATCCAAGAAGATAATCTAGAATACTTTGTGTTGTACCTGAGTGCAGGCCTTGGCACAGGAATTTCAGCACAGTTGATCAGCACCAAAAACTAGTGAGTCTAATGCTGTTCCTGCTGCACTGATAGCAAAATTCTGATTGTGTAAACCCCAGGTGACTTAATTATCACCCAATGAAATTGGTATTGTCTCTTTCCTGCTCTGCCTAATTTCTAAGTTAAGGAATGGTAAGATAATTACTGGATGCAAATGAGCTAATAAAGGTGTTGCTTGGGAGCAGATGTCAGTGACAATAGATTTGTCTAATCTATTGCTAATCTGTATCTGTCACTATACAGCATTTTCTCCCTGTTTTTTGTTGGTTTGTTGTGCTAAAATACCTGGGCTTTTCAGCATTTCAGTATCTTACTTTTACCTCAGATGTGTTAGCAGAAATCTGCCTTTGGCCTATTTAATACCATTTCTGCCCTGTTATATTCATCATGCTTTGGTAGCCATTAGTGGCAAGGCCTCCATGCTGAATGCTCCATACTTCTGAGACTAAGATAATCTCATTGCTGAATTGTTTTCTGCTCTAATCAGTGACACTGGGTGACAGGAGGGTGTATAGGTCTCCTCTTCCCTCTCCTGTGATGTGACAGTTCAGAGCTGCAGGTCCTGACACTTGGGTGGATGGCTTAGTTGCTAATGTGCAAGGATACTCCATTGAGGAAGGTCCCTCAGCTGGTGGTAGTTGATGCTGCACGTGGGATCCCATGACTGCTAATATGTTTTAGCTGAGAATCTGACTAAGATCTTTTTCCCATTTACTTTTTCTGTGTTCATTAATAGCCTGTTAATAGTATCACAGTGTGGTAACATCTTGATCTTTTTCTTCTCTTTTCCTCTATCTGCCTCATGGAAACTGATTTAATAAATTGCTTCCAAGTAACGTCTAGTATGACTATCATTAAATGGAGCATGCTCTTCGTTATTCCAAGAGGGAAACACTGAGCTATCCATTAACCTTGAAGAGTTCAAACCACTTAAAATAGGGGTCAGTTCGGTGACTATGGAAACTGTAATTATTCTACCCTCTAATAAAAGGCATGTACCAGGCTGCCACGTTAGCTGTATGACTGCATGCAAAGACTTAGCATAATTCATTAATGAAGGCAGAACAGAAGTGTAAGCCTTTGGTGTGGGACAATGTAATCTGAAAGATTCTCTTCAAAGGACAGGTTATCTAATACAATAGCAGCAATACTTTTGGTGCTGTTTAATGGTACTGCTCATATAATGAACAGAACATTAATTCAGGAAGGAGCATTCTGCTTCAGTGGTAAGAAAGGATGAGCACCTGATGCCTATGAGTTATCAGTGTGTGGCATGGAAAGGGCTCTCATTAATCATACCAAAATATTGGATGTCCTTTCTTAAAAGCTATGCTTTCATGTGGGCATTGAAATAGAGAGTAACATGTTTATGCCTTACATTAAATCAAAATCAATTATGATCTTGTTCTTTCGCAGGTAAAAATAGCAGCTCTGAAACTCTTAATTGGCTTTAACACTGGTGGAAAGGTTTTTAATTTTTATGTAAACTGTAAAAGTTTTCCAAAATATTTTAAGTGCATTATAGTTCTGTTTCAGTAGTACCATTTCAATTTTCAAAACATAAAAATAACTTGTGAAGAGGTGGAATTGCAAAAGTGGGCCTTATTACTTAATGGTAGTTCTCCCATGGACAAAAAAACATGGTCTGCAACAATGCAAAACTCAGCCATGAGACATTAACATAGAGATTGCCAAAGCAAGTGAGACCCTTCTGTCCTGCAGAAACTCTTTTTCACACATTTGATATTAACTCATACAGGCAAGTAAGTAGAATGTGAGGCCTTTCTCACCTCTATCTTAATTTTAGCATACACAGCCTCGCTTTAGGTATTTATGAGGTCAACCCACAATTAAATACCTAAACAATGGTCATAAATTTTGGAGGCATAGGTCATTTATAGCTCCCTTTTAAAGGGGAAGACACTGTTCTCTTAAATATGAGTCTGAATGTGTGGGAACTTCAGCACCCCACTGGAACTCAGGATAGGTGTGATCCAGGTAGGCTGAGTGCTGGATGGCCTCTGTCTCACTCCTTGAGCAACACTTTGTTTAGACAGATTTTTTTGATTTGTAAAAGTACAGGTAACACATTGAAATTATTTAATTTGCTGTAAAGATATTTCAGGTGGGTCTGTTTTAAATACCTGTTCAGATGTGTATAGGAAAATAGTTTTCTTTTTCTAGCCTGTCTCTATCGTGAGAAAAGAGACCGGTGGGTGGCAGAGCAGCTTGTCGTAGGGTGGGAACCAAGCAGCACGGAAGAAGGATGGGAGACTTACGGCTGAGGCAGAAAGTAGTGTGTGAAACATGATTCTTAAATGCATCTGTATGTTTGGGATTCAGGGGAAATGGTGCTTTGCACTAATCATTCAATTTGTTCTGTCATTTTTCTGAACTGGCTGCTTTATTTTAAAGTAAATTATTTTTTAAAAAAACCACAATAAAACAAAACAAAAAACCACATGATTTAAAAAGAATTTCTTCCTTCCATTACTTGCTTAATGAGAAAAAAGACAGGCATAATAGTAGATTTCCTGAGAATATGAGGCAGAAAGATACTGTGAGATACTGTTCAGACTGTATCTTCTGAGGAGTTGTTTTACACAGCATAGCATGAAGTCCTCTCACTGGGAGACTGTGCAACTAGTCTCATTTTTGTGTGCTGAGCAGAAACAGATTGAAAGTGTTCACAGTTGCTTTCTATCAGTGGAGCATTGGTATTAAATTCAGCACTGATTTCCCTGAAATAGGTTTAAATTTTGTGGTAAACACTGAAAAGTAAGTTTCTAGACAATTTCATCTGTATACCTGCAAGAGGAATATTTTTAGTGGAAATCCACATTTTTCACTGGTACAAAAAAAACTGCTCTAACTTTGACCCCTAAAATGAAAGAGGTTCTTTCATACTTTTACCACAGGCAGTTGACTTTCTGCACCTTTTGATTTCAGGGAAAAATATTAGCTTGAGTCATTGTCTCTGTCTTTTTCTTTCATTCCCTTGCTTAAGGCTTTTTAGTTGTTCTTTCTGCTCTTCTTAATCCTAAAAATATGTGGTCCTGGCAGGGTGCTTTAAGTAGCAGAGATAAAGAAGTTCAATAGAAAAACCGAACTGGATGCATGTAGCTGCATGTAATGCTTTATAAAGGGCGTGAGAAAAAGTGCCTTGTATTTCCACAAATAAAGAAGATCATCTGAGAAATGTATCCTGTTTTGAAGGGAAATCAGTATTCAATGAAGTAACAGAGCTAAATTTCTGAGAGGTGGAGCTCTGACATTGTCCTGTAGTCTTAAAAAATGCTTTCACAAGATGTTTCTATGCAAAAATGCACATTAAATAGTTTCTTTACCTTACATTAGCCCTGCAGATGAAGGTTGCAGCCCTCGAAGCAAGACTGTCCAGGTGCAAGTGGAAAATGCTACAGAAATTACATTTGTCACCATAAATCATCAGCAAAAACATATCTCAATAAAGCAATTTCAGTATTCCTAAGTGACTTTTACTAAAGGTTCATTTCTCAAGGTTGTTGCAGATGACACAAACAAGGATTCTGGTTTTTTCTCTTTCAGTGCTGGAACGTGTAAATTTCCAGTAACCCATGCATTAAGAAATCAACTTACAGAGGTCATTAGGAGCAAAATACGTAAGTGTTCCTGGAAAGCACCAGTGCCATGCAAGAAACTGTGTATATATTTAGGTCAAGCTCTAATAAGAATTTCTAGTTTCACTTAAGTTCTTCTAAAAAATTGTCATGAAATGTGGAAGCACATTTTCCTGGTTTGATATAAACAAAAATTATTAATCAGAAAGAAACCAGCAAAATATAAGAAAAAATAATACAAAACCCCTAGAGATAATAATAAAAAAGTGTCTATATCACATCACATATCCTATATTACATTGTTGTTACATTATGTTGTGGCATGTTATTTTATGTAATATATTATATTGATATATGATATTAATATTGTATTATATTGTGTTATATTAATATTATATTATATCACATCAATTATCTGAAAGCAGACTCTGGACCATATGACCATGTCAGCTGACTACAGTTAGAGATGTAATGACTCAACCCAGAGCTTACTCTGAAAGCAGAATCACTATGGGAGATCCTGTACATGATAATATATATTAATGACCAAAAAGTGATTATAATATATAGGGGGTTTTTTATCCTTATAGTTTTTTGAGTATTTTTAAAGTGTAAGCTAAAAAATTAAGCTTATGAAGGAATAACACCTACTAACCTTTCCCATTTGTAACCTTTATAGTCAGACCAAACATCATAAAACTGGCAACAAGAGCTTTTCAAAATATTTCCACAGGGTAGGAATTATTTGGCTTTAAAGAGCAAAAGTGGATAACTTTCCCTGTTAAAAAACTTCAAGGCAATCTTGAACAATTTTGATGTATTAAACCAGAATATTGTGGACATACACAAGCTTTCATAGAGGGGTATGAGTTCCTGCATAGTAAATTCTAGCCCTCTGACAATGGGTATGTTTGCTTCACCTTTTGCAAATCTTCATAAATAATTCCTAGGTCTTCAAAGTTAAAATAGTTCTATACTTTAGCATAGCATAACACAGCATAAGAATGGCATAGCATAAAAATAGGAGCATTGCAGTTAAAAGGGACCATCTAGTCCAACTGCCTGACCAGTTCAGGACTGACCAAAAGTTAAAACATGTTATTAAGGACATTGTCCCAATGCGTCTTAAACACTGACAGGCTTGGTGCACCTCTCTAAGAAGCCTGTCCCAGTGTCTGTCCAACTTCTTGGTAAAGAAATGCTTCCTCATGTCCAGGCTGAACCTCCTCAGGTGCAATTTTGAGCCATTCCCATGTGTCCTGTCACTGATCCCAGGGAGAAGAGCTCAGCACCTCCCTCTCCCTTTCCTCTCCTCAGGAAGCTGCAGGGAGCAATGAGGTTGTTCCTCAGCCTCCTTCTCTCCAAACTAGCCAACCCCAGACTCCTCAGCTGCTCCTCACAGGACATGCCTTCCAGCCCTTCCACCAGCTTTGGTGCCCTCCTCTAGACACACTGAAGAATCTTCACATTCTCCTTAAATTGTGGGCCCAGAGCTGCACACAGTGCTGGAGATGAGGTCACACCAGTGCTGGATACAGCAGGATAATCCCCTCTCCTCACCAGCTGGCCATGCTGTGTGGGATGCACCCCAGGATGTGAGTTGCCTGGTGGCTGCCAGGGCACAGGGCTGACTCACACTGAGCCTGTGACCAGCACCTCCAGGGCCCTTTCTGCAGGGTGGCTCTCCAGCTGCTGCCCTCACAGTTTGTACTTCTGCCTGGCCTTATTCCATCAGGTGCAGAATCTGGCATTTGGTGTTGTTACATGTCATCCCATTAATTGTTGCCCAATGCTCCAGTCTGTCTAGATCTCTTGCAAGGCCTCTTGTCCCTCAAAAGAGTCAACAGCACCTCCCAGTTCACTATCATCAGCAAACTTGCTAATGGTGCATTCAACTCCTGCATCCAGATAGTTGATCCACCTATTGAACAGAACTAACCTTAGAATGGAGCCCTGAGGAACATCACTGGTGACTGCTCACCAGCCAGATGCAGCCTCATTTACAGCTACCCTCTGAGCCCTGCCCTTCAGTGAGTTCTTTACCCAGAGCACCATGTACCTGCTCATCTCACAGCTGGACAACTTGTGCAGAGGGATGCTGTGAGGGACAGTATCAAAATCCTTACTAATATCCAAAAAAACTACATCCATCAATTATGGTTAAAAGCTATCAAAAGATGTAGAGGCAATGTGTGACTACACTGGACTGACTTTTTAAACACCATTTTTTCTGAATTAGGAAAACAAAATACCCTCATTAATTAATAATCCATCGTGTTTTGTTAAGTGCAAACCAAATTCCCTGATTGAAAGTAGGAGATGATTAAGCTACTTATGAAAGAAGGGCTTAAAAGCATAACTAGCAGTCTTTGTTAGGTCACTCTGACCAACATACTAGAAGCTTCTGGCAAGTAAATATCAGTAACATAACCATAACACCTGGTATATTCCATTGTACTTAAAAGAGCAGTAAAGCAGGCAGATGAAAATTTGTTTCAGAAAAGAAGTTCAAGGCATTTTTCAATGCCTTTGGGGTTCTGCTCCAGTGCCATTGCAAGGCTTATGCTAAGTAGGCCCAGTAAAATCCCTGACAAAGAGAACCCCATGTTCAAGCTTAGTCTTGATACACCAGAAAGTGGCAACCCTGTGTCAGTGACCCAAGAAGTTATTCATTCAGTTAAAACAATGCATTCCATAATTTTGTTCTATTGCTGACCTCTTTTCCCTCTTACTAGTTTCCGTATGGCTTTCTCTTTTTAACCTAAGTTCTTCTGATATTTGGGTCCTGTGTCACGAACTAGGCCACATGCCTGGAGGGAGAGCTACACAGCAGCCATGGCCCAACACTTTTTACTTGAGCCCATGTGAGCATAGTTTTTGGTAGGCTTACATGGCTGCAAAACAGAGTCTGTTGCTGTCCTCTGTTGCCCTGGGTACCTAGGCTGCCCCATTGATGATCTACTGCATTGTGCAGCATCCACAGAACAGGAAAGAGAATGTGATCCTGCAAGTACCAGGATGATTCTGGGAAAGGCAGCAAATATTTCTGTCTACCTGCACCTTTCAATAAATTAACTGTTATTCATGTGGGCTACAAGAAACCTTGTAAATCAAAAAATGCAAGGTCCTGGAGATGGAGACAGTATGTGTGATGGGTGTAGCTTTACAACTACAGAATATGGGGCAGGAAATACAGGAAATGGAGAAGGAGGAGCAGTTTAGAGCAAGGCATGAGAGCATGTATAAGGGTATGGGGTCTGAGACCAAAGGCTTAGTTTGGGAAGATGCAGCATATGTAGCTAGGGGTGATAGACAGACTTCGCTTTTTTTCCCAAATACCTGTGCAAGTTGCATGGTTTAGCAGCAAGGCTTCCTCATCAGCAGTGAAATAGCCCTTGAAAGTATTTTGCTCCTATGAGATTTTATCTAACCTTTCTTCCATTGTTGTAGCAAATGACCCAGATAAGGACAGATGATGAGCACTGCAGCATGAAGCCCTGTACAATCACAGCTATTTTATAAGAAAATAGTCTACAAAATGCAAAAATAAAACAGTGACAGTACAAGCAGAAGATAAAGTAATGTCCTTTAATCTGTCTGGATATAACTTCATGTTCAAGCTACATGTTCAGCAGAAAAAAACAATTTGTACTAACTAAAGCAGAAGCATCTGTGGTGAAAGTAAATTATTTGTATGGCTTTCATCTCTGCAACATCAGACCTTTATTGCACTTACATCACCTTACTCTTCTGAATTACTTTCTGTCCAGCACGGTTTTTCCAGAGCAGATCTGCCATGATAACATTTTGTATTGAACAAAGTGTACAAAGAATCTAGATTCTTGTGTACAAAGATTTTAGTTTTTGTGATAATATCTCTTGAAAACAAAGCACACACAGTGCTGTGTTGGTTTGTTGGGATTTCTTGTTGTTTTTTTGTTTGTTATTGGGGTTTTTTTGTGTTTGTTTGTTTGTTTGTTTTCCATTTGACTGCATATTTTAGCAATTAATAAAATGCTGGGGGGAAGCGTAAGACTGTTGGTCTTTAATGTAGAAATTCCTAACCTAGTGAACATCTTAGTCCTTGCAACTATCTAGTAAGTAACGAATTACATAATGAGTATTAGCTTCTGGTTGAAATTATATGTAGAAGAAAACCTACTGTAGAATATTACACAGAAACCTCCAGGTACAATACAGGAGCAACTGTAGCAACCATAGCCAAGAGACAGAAATATGTGCCTATGCCAAGTGGTCACTCTAAAAGTGGAAAAGTTAAAACTGGGCCAGAAAGCAAAGTTAAATGGTTATAAGGCACAGCAGTAGTTCCTGTTGCTGTGGTTTCTGCTCAACTCTCAAAACAAGCATTCTCAAGGCTTTCACACCTCCAGGCATGCTGTGTGAGGACAGTCAGGAAACTGCTACAACTGTTGGCATGCTGCCAGTTGGAAGCCTCTGCCATCTTGGTTTCTGCTCTGTGTCTCCCATCTTATGAAATTACACTTTTCCATAAGGTCTGCTGCTGGTGTTGATATCATTAGGGCAGAAGAACCTCCATCGTCAGAAGTGCCAACTGCTAGATGACAGTGTGGTTCACCTTCTGTCACTGTTCTGTGTGCATCTTCTGTGCTTTATGAAGTAGAGCTAAATAGTTCCTACAGCAGTTTGCAGTAACCTGTGCCAGAGTACAACAGCCTCTAAATGAAGGACATGATTAAAAGAGAAAAGCAGACCTCAGCTAGTCTTCCAAGATAAAAAGACACGGACCAGGGTTTAATTACTAATGTAAAACCTAACCCCTGCTTTGTAAACTGGGTGAGTATGTACAGAGCCCAGTGAGGGTTCCCTGAGCTAGCAGAGACCTACACAAAGACATTCACCCAGCCAAGCACTTTTGACATGCTTGAGAAGGGCATTGCTAAAGATGTCTTGCATGGTATGTGGGAAGCCAGACATCCAGCCTGGTTAGTAGGCAGCCCACTTAGTTCTCTCTGCACTACCCTTCCTGTGGCTCAGAAGGGTGGGAGCATCTTGTGGCTCCTCAGTGGTTGTGCCCTACTCCCTGATACATGCACAGACTTTTTTTCTGGGATGAGTTCTAGGTTTGTCTATTTGTAATTTTAGCTTTCTGACCTTCCAGAAAAAAAGACTGGAAGGTCTGAGGTGGTGTGAACTTATTCAGTCCCTTTAAGTTTTTAGGAGAAGATTATTCTTACCTGCTGTTTTGGTTTGGTTTGGTTTGGTTTGTTTTTCTGGAGCCAGCAGTCTCTGGCAGTATTAATAAAGTGAATACACTTCTCTTCCCATTTCTTCCTAAGGTCTGACTTCAAAATATGATGTTGCTACAGGCAGATGACTTCCAGAACGTAAGCTGCTATCAAATAGAAGTTACAGCAATGGGAATCAGAGCAGTTTTTAGAGCTGAGGTCCTCAGACTTCAATTCATGTGGGACTGCTTCCTGGATAGTAGTTGGAGTGTGCACCACGTAACAGAACTAATTTGTGTGTAGCAAAGCACCTTTTATTTGATGGTATTTGATACTTCACTGAAAATGCTTAATAGTAACCCACAGGTAAAGGCTTCTTTGGATACAAGCAAAAGGCTGAGAGGTTTATGAGGATAATTCATGTGGGCAGACAGACGGATTTTGGGCAGGCAGATGGAGTTTATCCAGTCAGATCCCTAATGCTGTTGCCTGTTGGGAAACAGTGGATCCTCTCCTCTAATGGTATTAGCGTGTAAGGGTGAGTAGGTTCATTGCAAAGCGAGTTCATTGTGTTTTTTTTTAAATCAGAACATGCCTGCTTACAATTTTCCTGTCCTTTTTTTTTTTTTTTTCATACTATAAGCAAACAGCCTCCTGGAGGCAAAAAAAAATATCCCCAGTCTCTTGAGTGACAAAACAGATTCTCCATTACAAAATGAGATCCAAAAAGGAAGTGCATCTCTACAAATACTGTTCCAAATATAGTGGTTACAGAGTTCACTATCTCATCTCTTAAGGAAAATGTGTAAAATAATACATTGGTCAGTATCCTCTGATAACTCTGCAGGATGGTGGCTGAGGAAACAGGACATGGGAGAGTGATGCATACTGCAAGAATTCTTGGAATAGAAGGACAGCAATGGCAGGAGCACTGGTCTTGTCTTGTGCAATAACGTGCTACATTTGTCCGCATATATCTCTGGACCAGTAGTGTCTGCACAGCTGTTGACACACTTCTCTTCTTGAGCTTGCACAGAGAGCAAACTTGGCTTTTGGATTTCCATGACAGTAAGAAAAATATCTCTGTCTGCATTAATTGTGTATGTTAAAATAAGCTGATTCCCTTGATTATGATACAGGATATTGTTTCTAGGAGGGAAAAAATAAAATTTCTTGCCTGCTTTAAAATGGAAGAACTTTGATAGTAAGGAAATAGAAAAATCTCTAAGTGAGCCCTAATGCCATTGCCATCCATTAAAAAAAAAAAAAAAAAAAAAAAAAAAAACGTAGGAAATTCACTATCCTTTTAACTGCTGTCATTTTAACTGAGGGAAACTATGGGAAACTATTTTTCCTGACAGCAGCAACACTGTATGTACTTGCAGAGCAAAGAATACCCAGGCTTTGGTGTTCAAAGATTCTGCAAGCTTCATTTTTCATGCAGAGTTATTTTCCCTCAACCAACAAAAATAAATCTCTCAAATATATCTCTTTTTGCTATCAAACTGTGCTGAAAAATCTCAGTGGAAAATATCTGAACCTATGTAAAATGCCCCTACTAGGAATTTTGTAAAAAACAGTAACTTAGGCTTCCCTGTAGAGATTTACATGACACTAATCTTTAAAAAATAAATAAATAAATAAATGTCCCCAAATCAGATACAGTGCTGTTCTGTTTCTAGCATGACAACTAGGATGCCAGAATTAAAGTATTTACTTAATTTGATAGGGGTGTTGAATATATATGTGAAGTACACAACATAGGAAACAGAAGCAGCATTTGGATTAATCATTAACTCAGAATCTGAGAACTTCAATTGTTAAAATGTAAAATAACTCAGCCTCAGTCTCCTTTGGTTTTAGAAGCAAGTTTGACACAATTTATTAAATATTCACACTCCAAAGCAAGCACTTGTGAAAAGAGTTGAAGGAATGCGTGTCAAGGAACAGTAATGGAATTCAAAGCAGCATGTATCTCTTATAGAAACTGATAATCCTACCTTCTTTAATGGCAAAGTTATAATACAGAGACAGAATTGCACAGCTGATACCTTATAACAGCCAAACAGAATGGTGAGGGATCAGATAACCTCTATCCGCAGAAAGCCCAAAGGTGAAGTAAAAAGGTACCTGGTGTCTTTGTATTAATCAGGTTTTCAAAGGGAGGTCTTGAGGCTGGTGGTTGCACATACTCTTTGAACCCCAAAAGAGAATGTGCAGAGGGTTTATGCTACACATTATTTTCTTCTCTCTAACAAACAGTGTCCACAACATAGATAGGGATCAAAGGGCTCATTCTCTCCATTCATCATACTAGAAGGAAGCAGCAACAACTGTTTATTGGGAGCAAACAGGGAGTAGAAAGTACAGTAGGTCTAGATAGAAACAGCTCTTCCTTGGTTGCAGAAGTACTTTAAAGCATGAAACGAGGATTACTGAAGACCCCTAGTATTTTGCATTTTTTCTGCTTTTTAGTGTATGGAGGTTAGCACTGTTTTATAAAAGCAAATCCTCCATCTCCAGTGAGCTCTGGTTCAGGCAAAATCTCAAAATCTATTAGAAGGATTTTCTGAATGCAAACAATATAAAATAAATCTCTACTTCTATAAGAGTTTTCCAGTTTTACATTCAGCTTAACTAAATGCGGCAATTATAGGGCAATAATCCCCAGTTAGTATAGATCAACCTTCCTTTGTCCTTGAATTTCCTTTCTATTAATTTGCTCTGACTTCCACTCAGGAAAAAGTGTGAAAACTTTCTTATTTCAGGTACCCATTTTCTTCAAATCAAGTATTTATATAATGAAATGCTTAGAAATACAGTATTTGAAAAATTAGTTTCTTGTAAATAATATTCGGTGCCTTTAGGAAGATATCAGGTAAACACATAATAACCAATAATAGCTGTCTAGATTATTACATTAATCTACTAGTCATTTTATTCTGACAGTTTGCAGACTATCAATTTATTTTCATTATACCTGAATTGAATTCTGATTCATTGTGAACTATTTCAGTCATATCTGCCAACCCTTGTTTTAGATTTTGGAAATAAAAATTCAGCGTTAAATTATAGCATTAAATAATCATACAAAGTTGCCACTTCATAATAGTCCAACCACTGTTTTCTAACCTTTACATCAACAGTACTGCAGATGTTTTGGACTTACTTTTTTTGTTTGTTTATTTCTTGTACTTTGAGAACAGCTGAACACCATTAATGTGTATCTTTTCACAATCCTGCACAACAAGCCAGAGAAGAAAATAACAGCTCTGAATTTCCAAGATAAATCCTCACTCAGGAATATCTGGGATTTGGCCTGGACAGTTTGTCCATGTATTTTGCTATCCAGCTATCCTTTTTTTTTGCCTGTTAAGTCTACAGTGGGTTCCATAGTTAACTTGTACTGCACTTTTTGTGACCTGCTCAGATAATCAGCCTTAAACCAACTGCCATATTTGGACTCATGAAAGAAGATGTTTTCTCTTGTCATTGGAAAGACCTTTGAGAATGTTACTTTCACTGCCATGTTTAGCTTCTTGGGCACTCTTGGGGTAACAAATGCCTCTTAGCATGCAACCAATAGGACGTGCAGGGCAGCAGTCTTGCTGTTGGAAGCAGTCACTCCCATCCCTTCCCTCCAGGAGGTTCAGGAATGCCTGTTTGCAAGTGTCAAGGAAACAACTTTTGACAGGAGGCCTCACTGACCTAGCAGTGCAGCTCTGCTGGTCAAGGTTTACCCTATATGATCAAACGTATAATAATTTGCAAAAAGCAAATCTTGTTCCACCTTTATTTGTGCCCTGAGCTATCAAACAAGAACTCATGCAGAGTCCTTTTTGAAACTGGGAACAGTTTTTCATAAAAGGCGTGCCTTGATATATCAGAGTATCTTAAAGAAAGCAGTAAGTGAGCCGTTTATTTCTGCCTGCCTACACAAAAGATCTGCACTCAGAGCTATGCCTTAAATTATTTCAGACCCCTACAAGAACAGTAGGTGTTTTTTCTTATCAAAGGAAGTACAAATTCAACAGCAGGTTTTAAGCTGTGAACTTTAGGCCATGACAATCTTTGAAACACACCGTGAATTGTAACAAAAAAAATGATGCCTTTTCCTCATGCAAACCTGAGTTCAAATCTTTCCCCATGCTACAAGTAAACTTGGACATGGGGTTCTGATCCTCTTTTTCCTCTTTTGCATACACTACAGAGCTGTTGCAAACCAGCATGACTTGCAACTTTTTTTAAAGGGACTAAATGCCAGAAAAGAGGGGCAGTTTATAAAGCACAGGATGCAGCCACAGTGAAATACCCTTGGTGAAAGGAATGTAAATGGGCAATGAGGGTGGAGGTACAGTGAGAGGGATGTAGAAAGTAAATTATTGTTCTGAGCCTTCCATAGTAAATGTTTAGACCGTTTCACCTGTGAATAACCAATTTCACATAGGGTTTATTTTTTAATACTTCAGTCAACATCCAAATAATCTATGCAAATACTGAAAACTGGTTCAGCTCACAGAAATCATAGAGAATTTCCTTTCAAATTCTGCCTGGTAGCTTTTAACATGAAGTCATGTGACCTTTCTGCATCTGGACACTAAACCAAGCTTGCTGGCAATTTGCCTGAGAGCATCAGTGCTTTGCCTTGGTCCCTTATATCCTGGGAAAATTATAGTATTAGGACTCTTGTCTGACTATCCAGAAGTTATGTATCCATCAAACTGCATGTGTGCTTCTTCATAAGTGACTGTAGCATTTTAAAAAGATAAGGAAAAAAAAGCTACTAGGTTCTGCATTCTACAGTTTATTTAACTCTTGGTTCCATGTTCTGGAAAGATGTAAACTTCAGACTATACATTTAGCTATTAGGCCAAATACCTCAGGCCTTTTCAGGTTCCCATCTCTCAGATTATTTCAGTTACACACCTGTAATGTGTTGGGAACCTCAAACCCACAAGAGTTCTGACAAGAAGTAAGTGGTATTTGGGTAAGGAATAAATGGTATTTGATGGGAAGTTTAGAGGGAAATAAAAATGCTACAATGAGCAATTTTGTGCCATCTGCCCAGCACCTAAATTTTCTCTCTCAGGTGGAGAACCGGCTGAGCTCCTGGGAAGGTCTGTTCTATTTATTTCTTACCCATCAAGGTGGATTAAAGGCTACTAGAAATATGTTCCACTTGTTTGTATCATTATGTTTCCAAGTAAGTACCTACTGGTGTTGCCACAGGGATGGTAAACAATGGTGAATGAGAAAAGAGATCCTTAGGTTTAGAAAGTAAAATATCTTAGTAACATAGCATTAACAAGTTTGAAGACCATGCTGCGCCTTTCCCCATAGCTACCACTTGCCTCTCTTTTCTATACAAGTGTGAAACAACTGCAGGGTTGCATCTTGTGTCAATAGCTAATGATCAAATATGCAAAATATTTTATTTAAAAGGCTGTTATTCTGAATTGAGTAAATGAACCTGACAGTGTAACACTAGGAGTGACTCAGAAGCAACAACTGGGAGCAGGATGACCCAGTTTCTGGAGAAACAACCGCCCTCTTTGTATTGCATAGTCTCATCAAGACACATCTGAAGTATACTTTCTTGGATAACAAAAGGACTACTGCTCATGATAGTCATAGAATCATAGAATCATAGAATCCTAGGGGTTGGAAGGGACCTCAAAAGATCATCTAGTCCAACCCCCCTGCCAGAGCAGGGTCATCTAGAGCACATCACACAGGAACGCATCCAGGTCGCTTTTGAATGTCTCCAGAGGAGACTCCACAACCTCTCTGGGCAGCCTGTTCCAGTGCTCTGTCACTCTCACAGTAAAAAATTTTTTTTGAATATTCACCTTGAACCTCCTGTGCTCCAATTTGATCCCATTACCCCTTGTCCTATCACTGGTCAACACTGAGAAAAGCCTAACTCCATCTCCCTGACACTCACCCCTTACATATTTGTAAACGTTGATGAGGTCACCCCTCAGTCTCCTTTTCTCCAAACTAAAGAGACCCAGCTCCCTCAGCCTTTCCTCATAAGGGAGATGATCCACTCCCTTCATCATCTTTGTAGCTCTGCGCTGGACTCTTTCAAGCAGTTCCCTGTCCTTCTTGAACTGAGGGGCCCAGAACTGGACACAGTACTCCAGATGTGGCCTCACCAATGCACAATAGAGGGGGAGGAGAACCTCTCTTGGCCGACTAACCACACCCTTTCTAATGCACCCCAGGATGCCATTTGCCTTCTTAGCCACAAGGGCACATTGCTGGCTCATGGTCATCCTCCTGTCCACCAGGACCCCCAGGTCCCTTTCACCTACACTGCTCTCCAGCAGGTCAGCCCCCAACCTGTACTGGTACATGGGGTTTCTCTTCCCCAAATGCAAAACTCTACACTTGCCCTTGTTGAACTTCATCAGATTTCTCCCCGCTCAACTCTCCAGCCTGTCCAAGTCCCTCTGAATGGCAGCACAGCCCTCCAGTGTGTCAGCCACTCCTCCCAGCTTTGTGTCATCAGCAAACTTGCTGAGGGTACATTCTGTACCCTCATCCAGGTCGTTGATGAAGATGTTGAACAACACCGGTCCCAGTACCGACCCCTGAGGGACTCCAATAGTCACAGGCCTCCAACTAGATTCCGCCCCATTGACTACAACTCTCTGCCTCCTTCCTTTCAACCAGTTCTTGATCCATCTCACTACCTGATCACCAAACCCATTCTTGATCAACTTATCTACAAGGATGCTGTGGGAGACGGTGTCAAATGCTTTGCTGAAATCAAGATAGACCACATCCACCGCTCTACCATCATCCATCCACCTAGTAATTTCCTCATAGAAGGCTATGAGGTTAGTCAAATATGACTTACCCTTGATAAAACCATGTTGACTGCTCTTGATGACCCCCATGTCCTTGATATGCCTAGAGATAGTGCCAAGGACAAGTTGTTCCATCACCTTTCCAGGGATGGAGGTGAGGCTGACCGGTCTATAGTTACCCGGGTCCTCCTTCTTGCCCTTCTTGTAGACTGGAGTGACATTTGCTATCCTCCAGTCCTCAGGCACCTCTCCTGTTACCCATGACTTACCGAAGATGATGGAGAGTGGACTAGCAATGACCTCCGCCAGCTCCCTCAGCACCCTTGGATGCATTCCATCTGGACCCATCGATTTATGGATGTCCAGATTACTCAACTGATCCCTAACCCAATCCTCATCTACCATGTCAAACTCCTCCTCTATCTTGACTTCTTCTGAGGCTATATGAATCTGGGACTCATGGGGAAATCCTGCAGGAGTAAAGACAGAGGCAAAGAAGGCATTCAGCACCTCTGCCTTCTTTATATCCTCTGTCACCAGGGCCCCCACCTCATTCAACAGTGGGCCAATATTGCCTCTAGTGTTAGTTTTGTTGGCTATGTATTTGAAAAAGCTCTTTCTATTATCCTTAACCTGGCTTGCAAGGTTAAGTTCCAAGGAGGCCTTAGCTTTCCTAATTGCCTCCCTACATTCTCTGACAACAGTCCTATATTCCTCCCAAGTGACCAGCCCCTCCTTCCATGATCTGTAGACTTTCTTTTTCCACTTAAGTTTGCCCAGCAGTTCCTTTTTTAACCATGCAGGTCTCCTAGCTCCCTTACTAGATTTTCTACCCATTGGGACGCTCTGATCCTGTGCTTGCAAGAAGTGGTCCCTGAATGTTGACCAGCTATCTTGAGCCCCTTTACCTTCTAGCACCTTGTCCCATGGGATTTCCCTTACCAGTTGATTGAGGAGGCCAAAGTTTGCCCTTCAGAAGTCCAGGGTTCTGGTCCTGCTGGGTATTCTGTCCTTCCACACAGGATCCTGAACTCCACCATCTCATGATCACTGCAGCCAAGGCTGCCATTGACCACTACTGGTCAATGGTTCAACAATGGTTCAATGCTTCAACAAGGCCCTCCTTGTTGGTAAGTACAAGATCCAGCAGTGCTCCTCTTCTAGTTGGCCTGTCCATCATTTGCATTAAGAAGTTATCATCAATGCACTGGAGGAACCTCCTAGACTGTGAAAGGCTGGCTGTGTAAGTCTTCCAGCAGATATCAGGGTAGTTAAAATCTCCCATAAGGACTAGGGACTGTAGTTGTGAGGCTGCTTTCAGCTGCCTGTAGAAAGCCTCATCAACTTCCTCGCCTTGATCAGGAGGTCTGTAGTAGACCCTCACAACTGTATCACCCACACCAGCCTGCCCCTTAATTCTTACCCACAGACTTTCAACTTGCCCCTCATCAGCCCCTGCACAAAACTCAATACATTCTAGCTGCTCTCTCACATAAAGAGCAACTCCACCACCTCGCTTCCCCACCCTATCTTTCCTAAAAAGCACATAACCATCCATGGCCACATTCCAGTCATGTGAGCTGTCCCACCATGTCTCTGTTATTGCTACCAGATCATAACCCTTAGCCCGCACACAGACCTCTAACTCTTCCTCCTTATTCCCCATGCTGCGTGCATTAGCGTACAGGCATTTCAGGAAGCAAACAGAGCATACTGATGGGACCAAAACTTCCTTAGACCACCTGTCTTCGGGCCCTGGTGTGTTCCTCTTGGGCTAGTCCCACGGGAAGAATGGGAATCATGCACCCCAAACCTGCACTGGCAAGTCTTTGTTAGCCTGGAGGCCAACTCCATGCACAAACACTTTAAATGGGGATCTCTCCTTCTCCTCTATTAGGTCTTCAGGCTGCATTGCTGCCTTGTTGCTTTTAACCTGGAAAAATAAATAACTCAGAAAAAGAAGAATACAGCATCTGGCAATACTCAGACATATGCAGGGATTTGAACAAACCTCCAAATTAAGTTGATATATCCACTGCCCCTACAGCCTGGGCAACCAATTGTGTTCTGATTTCCTATGTTGTTTTTCCATTTCACACATTTAAATAAGTCTTACACTTGCCTGTAGCAGAGATGTAGGCACTCCTCAGTCACTGATAATTTCCCCAACAGGAAGCAAAATCTTTGTGGCATACAGTTACCTGCGTTTACATGGTCACACAACTTAACTATGGACTATGACAGCATTTCTTACATGGATTCCTCCTCTCCAGCAGCACTGTATTGTGCTGGATATTACAAAGTCTTCTGCCAACTTGGGGCATAGGACTTCTTGAGCTTGGATAGTGAGAGGCTAATGAATGGACCACCATTTCTTAGGACTTCAGCTTCCTTTAAACTCCTTAGAAGCACATAGATATATTTCAAAGCATCTCAGTGTAAGACTGTTCCACTGCCCTTTCTCATTTCTCTTCTTCTTGTATCACATAGATTTCTTTGCACAGAATCACAGAATCCTAGGGGCTGGAAGGGATCTCAAAAGATCATCCAGTTCAACCTCCCTGCCAGAGCAGGATCACCTAGAGCACATCACACAGGAACGTGTCCAGGTGGGTTTTGAATGTCTCCAGCAAAGGAGACTCCACAACCTCTCTGGGCAGCCTGTTCCAGTGCTCTGTCACCCTCACAGGAAAGAAGGTTTTTCTGATGTTTATGTGGAACCTCCTGTGTTCCAGTTTGCACCCATTGTCCCTAGTCCTACCAATGGACATCACTGTAAAAAGCCTGGCTCCATCCTCCTGACACTCACCCTTAACATATTTGTAAACATTGATGAGGTCACCCCTCAGTCTCCTCTTCTCCAAGCTAAAGAGGCCCAGCTCCCTCAGCCTTTCCTCGTAAGGGAGATGATCCACTCCATCATCTCTGTGGCTCTGCACTGGTCTCTTTCAAGCAGTTCCCTGTCCTTCTTGAACTGAAGGACCCAGAACCTGACACAGTATTCCAGATGTGGCCTCCCCAAAGCAGAAGAGAGGGGAAGGAGAACCTCCCTTGACCTATTAACCACACTCCAGGATGCCATTGGCCTTCTTGGCTACAAGGGCACATTGCTGAGTCCTGGTCGTCCTCCTGTCCACCAGGACCTTCAAGTCCCTTTCTCTTATACTGCTCTCCAGCAGGCCAGCCCCCAACCTGTACTGGTCCATGGGGTTGTTATTCCCCAGATGCAAGAGTCTTATACCTGCCCTTGTTGAATTACATCAAGTTTCTCCCTGTCCAACTCTCCAGCCTGTCTAGGTCTCGCTGAATGGCAGCACAGCCTTCTCATGTGTCAGCCACACCTCCCAGTTTAGTGTCATCAGCAGACTTGCTGAGAGCACACTCTGTTCCCTCATCCAGGTCATTGATGAAGATATTGAATAGTACCAGTCCCAATACTGAGCCCTGAGGGACTCCACTAGTCTCAGACCTCCAACTAGATTCTGTCCCATTGACTGCAACTCTCTGACTTTTTCCTTTCAATGAGTTCACAATCCATCTCACTACCTGACCATCAAGAGCACACTTCCTCAGTTTATCTATGAGGATGCTGTGGGAGACAATGTCAAATGCTTTACTGAAATCAAGATAAACCACATCTAACACCCTACCATCATCTATCCACTTAGTTACTTCCTCATAGAAGGCTGTCAGGTTTGGTCAAACATGACTTTCCCTTGGTTAAACCATGCTGGCTGCTCTTAATGACTCAATCATCCTTGATATGCCTAGAGATAGTGCCAAGAATAAGTTTTTCCATCACCTTTCCAGGGATGGAGGTGAGGCTGACCAGTCTATAGTTACCTGGCTCCTCCTTCTTGCCCTTCTTGTAGACTCAAGTGACATTTGCTTTCTTCCAGTCCTCAGGCACCTCTCCTGTTGCCCACAACTTACCAAAGATGATGGAGAGTGGACTAGCAATGACCTCCGCCACTTCCCTCAGCACCCATGGGTGTATTCCATCTGGACCCATTGATTTATGGATATCCAGATTGCTTCACTGATCCCTAACCCAATCCTCATCTACCAAAGCAAACTCCTTTATCCTGACTTCTTCTGGGGCTTTAGGGATCTGGGGCTCCTAAGAAGAGTCTGCAGCACTAAAGACAGAGGCAAAGAAGGCATTCAGTACCTCTGCCTTATTTTTAACCTCTGTTACCAGGGCACCCACCTCTTTCAGCAGTGGGTCTATATTGTCTCTAGTGTTAGTTCTATCTGCAATGTATTTGAAGAAGCCCTTTCTATTGTCTTTGACCTCACTTGCAAGGTTTAGTTCCAAGGAGGCCTTAGCTTTCCTAATTGCCTCCCTACATCCTCTGACAACAGTCCTATATTCCTCCCAAGTGGCCAGCCCTTCCTTCCATGATCCATAGATTCTCTTTTTCCAGTTGAGTTTGCCCGGCAATTCCTTGTTTAACCATGTGGGTGTCCTGGCTCCATTACTTGATTTCCTACCCATTGGGATCCTCTGATCCTGAGCCTGCAAGAAGTGGTCCTTGAATGTTGACCAACCATCTTGAGCCCCTTTACCATCTAGTACCCTGTCCCATGGGTCTTCTCTTAATGATTGATTGAAGAGGCCGAATTTGGCCCTGTGGAAGGCCAGGGTTCTGGTCCTGCTAGGTATTCTGTTCCTCCCACACAGGATCCTGCACTCAAGGATGTGCAGGATCCTGCACTTGATACTTATGTATTAAGCCTAACTACAAGGAAAAGTGCTCTGTTTCAACAGCACTGTGAACAGGCATCAGGGATCTGTTACCAGCTAATCTTCTTCTACAGGCTAAAAGGCTTTCAGGTCTGGCAACAGCCATACTCTTATCCTTGAAGAGCATGACCTTTCCAGCTCCAACCTTTCTACTCCTTCACCTTACCTAATGAATGAAGGCAGATACTTGTTTTGGTGAGGCAAAGCTCTTTAGCTCTTTTCAGAAGTGTTGAAACAAGATTAATTATTTCTGTTGCTGCCACTGTCAGCTACACTCTCCACTATCAACCACTCACAGCAATCCAGAAGGGCAAACATCTAAAAAAGAAAGAGCTGGAGATGGACGTTACTGTGCTCTTTTCCTTACAGAAAGTCCACTGGGGCCTTCTAAGATGTATGTAGGAGGCTCTGCTGAGGAGCATGGTGTCTGAAGGAGCCCAGAGTTGAACCTGACAACCATGGACACTACTTTCGTTACCATGCTGTTTTATCCAGAACCTATACAGGAATGTACTCTCTCTTTTATGGTCTGCAAACTGGGACCATGTTTTGGAAACACCAGAGTAAATCTCTTATGTCAAGAACATTGTGTTAGCTGTTAATCTTTTATATTCTTATGTTGGAAGCACCAACTTTGTTCTCACATGAATGGTCACATGAAAACATGAGGCTCCATGTTCTGATTAATCTGCAAATGCTGAACTGAGGTTGTTCTTTGTGTCCATTACAACTACACCTGTGGCAAGAGATTTCCCATTCAAAATATATATAAGCATTATGGAAATAATTGTATGGATTTGTTTGGGGTTTTTTTACCAGCTTCCTGGATACCATATACTTTGTTCATGAGGCAACATTTTAACCATGGTCCCAGCTATTTGAACATCATTGTAAGCACCTGTTTGTCTGATTTCCACTTGTCTGTCAGCAATGTTGCTCCTGTGTTCCGTTTTAGGTCAATAAAAAGCAGGTGTAACAGTTTGCCCTCAATTTGTGGTCAAGGACACTAGCTTTACATGAGGCAAATATATTTTCAAGAGCTGCAAACAGACTATACCTTCAAAATGACTGTTATATGTCAGCGGAAAAAAAAAAAAGGTCAGGTATCTGGTACTGCCAAGCACTGCAACGTCATCAGAAATCAAGGAAATCAGAGATCAGGAATTCATCATTGTCTTCTGGAAATAATGACTGGAACAGCAGAATTAAAATAGGAATGGGCACAACACACTTTGTGTTAGGATTTTCACAGAAAATCCGGACAGACACCCTCAGTGTTCTTTCTAACATCTAGGATCACTGTGTCAAGGAAATGGATCACAGGCCAAGGCTCTGAGTTCCTTGATGCCAGATTTGATAGACCATGGGCAGTTCAAACCTGATGGTTTAAGGCCAGAGGAAGGAAGCACTGGGCTGTAGTGGGCTGCAGGTCTGTTTCTGATCTGTGGGGCCAGGGAGCTCACTGAGCTTCAGCTGCCTGGATGGAACCCAGGTGCTGGGAAATGGCTGAAGCAGAAAGAGCCTTTAGCAACGAAAAATAGAAAATGGAGCAAAATGAAGAGATATGAGAGGGATAAGACAAACAGTGAAAGGGAGATAATAACAAATATACTGTAGAAATAAAAGAGCAAAGTTTAAACTGAAGGAGAGTTACACAGCGTGAGGCTCCTACAAATAGTGCACCTGTAATTCCAGAGTGACAAAATTCCAGTGGAGTCAGGAAGGGCACATGTTCCTCCCTGGAAGACTTCTGCCAGTTCTTGAGGTTGCCCATACCTTGTTGAGAAAAAAGAAAGATAATTCAGACTGTAAGGCAGTTTACCTGCCACAGTTATCTAAAACATTTAATAAATATAACTGATGCAGCAGATATAACAGAGACCCCCATGTAGATATAATTGCCTGTGCCCTTTACCAGTTTCACATTGGCATGATGGGGAAAGAATTGCTAAAACAAGAGAGCTGTGACCACACCAGTGTTCAGCAGTGAAGTATGTTAGTACTTCCCGGGAAGCAAAACACTTGGTTCAGGCACAATCACCACATTACTCACATGTTTGGCCTCTCTGTTAACACCATAAATGAAAGTGTGAAGTGTGGAGGTGGTTTGCACATTGTATAATGCCAGGACTAATGTTTGACTTCCCACAGGCTAACTGGCCTGAAATCCTAGAACTGATGTTAATGCATACATACATGGAGCCACCACCTACTTCTGCACAAGAATGCACAGGAGAACCTTTCTTGTAGCACTAAGAAGAACATTTACATTTTGTCTTAGATTCTGTAGGTGTGATCTGAATATTTTTTTTTTCAACCTAGAATGATGTTTTATCTGATCTTCATGTTCACAGTTAACTTCTGAATTCCTGTAAATTAGTTCTACTGTCTGCTGTGTCAAATTTAGGTTATTGTCAAAAAGCTGTATTTTGAATCAAGTTTACAAATGTTCAGGTTACCAGCAACTGCAAAATACTCCTCATCCAGAAGAGTACGTACAAGTATCTCTCAGGTTTTTTTTGACATTTAGAGCATTTTTTGCCTGATAAGGTTATGCTCTTTTAAGTTAGCACTAGCTTTGTCTTTGCAGTAGTATCTCTGTTGCCACGTATCAGTAACTTAAGTTTAAAAAGGCTCTACTGGCTTATGAAAGTTTTTTGAGACATTTGATGTAATGCTCAAGACAGTCATTCAAGCCCCATTTTATTTTGCAGAAGTCAGTATGTTTTTATTACCCTATACAGAACTTCAAGAGTTTAATGGATGTTCTTCCTTTTCAGGTCAATACCATCTAACTGCAGGAACTTTCAGAACTGGTTATTTTCCATTTTGAAGAACTGCATGAACTAATACCAGTGACAGCAGAGAAAATTAAATAAGTAGAAACTTATGGCTAGCCAGTCTTTTTTCTGCTTGGTCACAGTGATGACTCACTATTTCTCTCTTTGTTCTCCTCTCCATGCAATGCTTGACACTGTGGTAGATTATCTTTTCATAGGGAAGCTGTTAATGAAAGCATTTTCTCTTGCACAGAAGTTACAGGGCCAAATGGAAAACATAGCTTGACTAAAAATCATAAGTCCAAGGACTTGAACTGCAATTATTCTTCTACATGGCGTTGTCCTTCTGTGCTCATACACAAGAGCAAATTCCAGCACCACCTTCTTTGATCTTACCTGCCACAGCAGAGACTAGAAGAGCCTCCCTATGTCGATGACACTGCTTTGCTTGTCTGGGGGGCCTGTTTTGAAGGTGAATCTCTGTTTCCTAATCCTACTGCAAGTGGTAGGCAAGGAGGAAGTGGAGTCTGGTGATAAGTGTGTGGACCTGAGGTTCCCTTCTGCAGCCTGAGAAGACATTGGTGAGCATAAGCAAACCAAATTGCTTCCTCTCAGGCAGTGCAGGAATTTGCTTTCTCCTGAGGCATGTCCTTCTCAGTGGTACGTGCAGCACAAAGAGGAAGGCCAGCCACTCATCATTACTCTGTGCAAGCATGATAACTCCTCAAATTCTTTCCTTTTCTTAGAAAAGCACATTTGGGAAGGATTGTTTTAAGTGGTATTTCCTTACTTTCTGTGCTATTGCAAAACTAAGTCTTTTCATTATTAAAAATGCATAATTGTTCAGAAAACTTAGTGGGTACTAATTCCTATACAGGCACCTAGCACAAAGTGATTCCCACCATGAAGAACTCAGTACAAAAGGAGATGATCCTTCCCTTATGATTCATGGTGAAGCCAGTGTGAGCACTTCTGCAATCCTTTTGTTCACTGCAGTGAAGAGTGGTAGGGCAGGCCCCATGCTAGCAGGTTTTTTTATATAAACAAGTCACAGAGAAACAAAGATCATGATTCATGGAGGTTGCTATGATACCTGGATCACGTAGACTTGGTGTCATTCATGGGAGTTCAATCCCTGAGTGTACAGTAGGATTTCCTTCTGCAGCTCACAGGCAGCCACAATTCCAGCACTTACACTGCAGTGTGTATTAAAACCCACCAATCTAATATGTTTGTTTGCTGACCCTGAAACAGTACCCAATGCTGCAGTAGTGTAGCCAGGCCATAAAATGTGGATTATATTGCTGATTTGGAGTTAAACATGAAAATGAATATCCCATTCCTCTTCTCCTTTCTACAAGGGTAGAGATGCAAAGAATGCTCCTCATTACAGCTGTGTTGCTGGGTAAGTGCACCATCATAATGGAATTCAGGTTTTGGATTGTCTTATGGTCTCAAAGGAATGACAGCTACCTACGGCAGATGAAATGATAACTTTAGGTAGTCCAAGAAATGGGTAATGCCTCCTGACCCTTAGGCTCTGTCTCTAATCCCAATATCTCAGCATTTATGGGAAATTCCTATGGAGCTTAATAGAGAATGACAAGCTTTTTACAGAATGCTTAGAAAAACCCAGAGAGTGCTGAAACAGGGGTTTAATTCTATATTCAAACCTCTTAGCTGCTAAATTTCAACGGAAACTTCTATGATTCTATTATTTCTTTCCTGTTGAATTCAGTAAGACTTTTTTTTAAAAAAAACAAAAACCTTCACCTTTACTGCAGCCTACACAGATACAAGGCAGAATAAATCTTTATTGTTTAACAGTTGGTAAAATTGCTACTTTTCTGTTATGTGTAAGGTGGGAAGTCCCTGCTGCATAAATTCCAAGCATTTGATATGCAACAAAAATCAGTTCATACTCAACACAGCTTGGTGAGTTAAACCAACTAAAAAGTTTAACTAACAGCAAACTAAAAGTACTCCACATTATTCAGAGGTCTGTCTAATAACTACCAGCCATTGAAAAATGGAGAGGGTGGATTTATGCCACGATAGGCAGTGCCAAGGCTCCAGCTCACTTCAGAGGCAACGAGGCTCCTGCCAGAGGGCCTGTCAGCAGGCCCTCCTAGTGTTGTTCTGAGAACAAGAAGATCAAATAAATACTAGAAGCAGATGCCAGGCCAAAAAGGTGCATGAGATTGCCCCTGTTCTTTATGCATCAAGAGCTCTGAAACAAAATTTCTTCTTTGGTGTAATGAAAATATAATTCAGTCACTCTCCATCCAGATAGAAGTGTTGCAGTTTCTGTGAGCAGTAGGCATGTGGTGCAACTTTTGTCTGCTGTACAGAGTCCTTTGATTGCAAATTCATAGTTTATAGGCAAGATACTTGAGAAGTGAAAACTGGTCTCAGGACACTTCTCAGCACCACTGCTGCTTACAGACGGTTCTGTCAGCTAAAGACTGATCCATCTCGATATGCCCTAAGAATACTTCCCTCTTTCCCCTGTCTTCTAATCTCAGGACAGCCAAAACATGCTAAGGCTTGTTTGCAGCCATGTTTGACAGCAGAGATGAGGAAGTGGGTACTCCAGAGATGTCTGAATAAGGTCAATGCCATCCACAGATTCCCATAAGCAACAGAGGTTCCCAGCCAGCTTCCCAAAATGGTCCAAAAGTGACCAATGCATGGCAATCTAATTTCCTAGATATGTATGCTATATATAGTGAAAGTATGAGACAACAGTATTCCAGCACCTACCAGCCTGATAAGTCCTTCTAAGCGGACTTTTAAACAGAATAGCATCCTTGTCTTGTCCTATCTGCACGTTGGGGAGAAAAGCCCTTAGGATCTCTTCTCTGTGTTTACCCTTGTCTTCTGTCGAAATTAATCACTGGTTGTCTTTTGTTTCTTCGTTTCGTGTTTTGAGTTTGGTTTGTTTGTGTTTTGTGTGAACTAGTCATACAGAGAGAAAATGCTTTGTTTGATTCAATGCCTCTTCATCAAATTTGTAATTTGACTACTGATGTTATTGATGTTTCCAGGGGCTATTTTCCATGGAGCTCAGGGTATCTCATAGCAGTAGAGATTGCTTTGGCAAGGTCTATGTCAGAAACAAGGTATGAAAAAAAGCATGTTAATATCATATGAAAAGTCTACAGATATTGTAAAATACATGATAAACATAATAAAAAAGTAATTATGCCTGCTGTAGAGGTAAAATAGTGTAAACATGAGTAAAGTTAACATCATGTCTGAGTAGAGAAACAACAAATGTGATTACCATAGTGCAAGTATTAAGAAAATGGAGTGAGATTAAACCTAAGAGAATGAAATGAAGATGCCTCAGGGAGAAACAAAGGAGCAGATCTTGGGTATGGGCTAATCCTTGGCTCACCTAGCTAGTAAATCATAATTCTCATTTAAATCCTGATGAAATGAAGAAACGCAGAACTGGTCACTCTTCCTCATTGCAGCAGCTTGTCTTCAGCAGACTCTAACTGGTGATCCCAGGGGCTGGGCAGGCAACACTGGCATGGAGTCACACAGTATTCATCTGGTTCCCTGGGTTTCTTTTTTGGCCTTCTGACAAGCCCCTTCTGCTTCCTGTAGAGGGGCAATTAGCACTACTCCTTCATTTAATGTTACTGCAGAGCTTAAACCTTTCTCACTAAGAAATTCTAGATTGCCTCTTCAAGCACCCACTCACCAGCCCAAGCCCCTACAGTTCCTGAAGAGAAATACTGCCAGTGGAGTGTCTTGTAATGGCCTCCAAAACCTGCTTCAGTGGTTTTAAGTAAAAGTAATTGTTCTCATTCATTCTTTATGTAGGCGGAATAGAAAATAGTGCAGGCAAAATCCTGACCTTAGTTACATCTCGTTCAATCTGGAGGAACCATTTCACAGCTGTAAATGGAACATAAACTGTAAGTGGTCTGTAGACCAAACACCATCAGGAACACCACAAGGATTTTTGCTGTGACTTCACATGTAAATAAAGCTAACACAACAATACTTTATTTCATTTAGGGAGGATTTCTGCTGGCCACAAACACATATTTTTCATCTTACAAAAGTTTCAGTAATTATACAAATGAATAAAATACAAGTAAAGAGGAAAAAAAGGTTTAAAACGTTATTACTGCTTCTGTGATGCTTTTGTATTGAATCCTATTTAAAAAAAAAAAAAAAAAATCTGTTGTTGCCATAGCAATAGATTTCCAGGATGAAATTATATCATACTGTCTTTCTTCTAGGTTTCTGCAATGTGCAATCACCACCCACTCTCCTTCATTACCGCCAATAATCAGCAAACCCTCCCTACCTCCAGCCTCTCTTCATCTCCGTATTTTGGGATGGAGGATGTAAGAGTTATTGTTTTGACAGGTGTAGAGAAGCCAAGAGAATTCTCGGCATGCTGAGGAAGCACAGGGCACGCTGTCTGAAATGTCTCCAATCCAGTCCCCTCTGACAACTCCTGTGAGGGCTGGTCCATCCGCAGCTCCATGCCCCTGCTGCACGTGAGCTGACTGCTTTTGTCAGCTCTACAACACTGCACCGTGACCTGCTGGGAGAGGTGGGAACAAGCACCTATGCCAGCCTGGCATTGCCAAAGCAATGTCAAGTTTGAAGCAGAAACCTGACTTCCTGAGGTAAAATGCTGTTAACTCAATGTGCCACCCCACAACAGCTTTTAAAATTAACACCTCTGTGGCAGATCAACAGGCCGAGCAGAGCTTACAAAACATGCACCACAGTCTGAAGATTAGAATATGATGTAATGTAATGTAACAGGCTTGTATGAGGAAAAAAAAAAAAAAAATCCTGGCCTCCACCTAATTATTCTGAAACAATGTACAGATGTCACTGTCTTGCTGAGTGCCTAGCTGTGCATTTTTCTCTATGGGTATTTCTCCAAGGCTAGAGCCACACAAGCTTTCTTAACACTAAATGTCCAAAATCAAAGGAAGTGGTTAAGTTAAACAGTTAATTCATGTTAAACACTGACATTGTTTAAGTTATCCTGGTCCCATTACTTTAGAGGACTAAGCCAATTTACTACATTGACTTACACTAGCTGAAGAACAAGCCCTGGGTACCTTTCTAACATTTAATATTACTGAACAGTTCTCTATTTTAAGTAGAGGCTAGTGTTCTCTAGTGTTTCTTCATGTTCTTCCTACTTAGAAAAAGCAATGCAGCTGCAGATTTACCTAGAGCACTGAACAGACATGAGCTTCTTTCTTCCTTCTCTTCTGTTCCCAGTCCTTTTCCATTAGGACTGCTTTCACTCCAGTATCAGAGGCCCTGGTCAAACAGCTGAGCCACCAACTCATCTTCCTCACTCAGATTCAGAAGTTCCTGTTGAACATTTACCTGGTTTTTGGTAGTAATTCTAGTTTTAAATCTGAATTTCTTTGTATGTTTTTGTTGTTCTTTCACATGTCCTGACTAGATTTTTCTCTCATTGGCCAGCTTGTAAAATGTTTTTGTTTTCTAAATATTGGCATTCTTTTGCAGAATAAAAATTTGTTTTCTAATTGAAAAAAAAAAAAAGTTTCTACTTGGCTAAATAGAATGTACTTGGCATCATAATGTGCATTAGGTCTTTGCAACAGCACAAGAGCTGAAAGTCAAAACAAGAAAAGAGCTGCATGAGAGAAGTCTTTCTTCTTGCCTATCAGTTAAATTAGCTACTAAATATGGTTTCAGGTACAAGACACATCCTTGTTAATGCATACCTTTGTTAGCTCAGGAACAAGATATTTTGAATGCTTATTGCCTATTTAGTAATTCCTTATAGATAAGATACTATCTATTTAAGCAATAAGCATGTAAATAATGTATCTTTTTTCTAATGTGAATATGAATTAATCAGAATGGTGCTTTTATGCCAAGAATACCAAAATAGCACTCTATATGTTAATGATGGACAAACCCATCTTATTCCCTATATCCTGAAGTCAGGTGGAGAGACTGGGTCTGAAAAACAGTTCATTTAAGCACGTAAGTAAGAATTTCACCCTTCTTTCTGCAGGGTGCTACATGCTCAGATGCTTAACCCACAGAGAGATTACAAACTCTCCAGCCTGTACCTATGTGAGCTACACCAGATTCAGAGTTTACAGCACTACGTCTAGCATCTAGACCTCCAGATCTGCTTTGCTGAATCTCAGATACAGATTCCTGCAAGAAATTTCAATCGTAAAGGGTAACTGTAGCAATCACTAAGAAAACAAATACTGGTTTTGGCAATGACAGCACTTGTCACACTTGTTCTATTTGTGACTGATGAGCTTCTAGGGTATTTGGACAAGGAAGGTCCTTAACTCAGCATTTGCAATCCTATTAAGACAGTTGAGTATGTAGGTACACGGCAGCCTGCTTAATTGCACAGCAAGCAAATACTCACCAAAACATAGAAAAAATAATCTATCCGTCCTAGTAGCTGAACTCATCAAATAACTTGCTCTGCTTTATCTGCAATACAAAACCAAATCAATTAAAGGGATAGAATACTAAATGACTTAAAGGCATGCTGGAAGAGACTAATTCAGCTGCGAAAAATGAATTCTACCCTCCTTTTAACACACTCTGCATCATATGATGTAGGAGGTCCTTGCTGCTTACCCTCTGTACCACAGTTGCATCCTGCCTTGCTTTGAAAATTACTGGTTTTGCCCAGAGACCTTCCTCCACCATGTTTGCTTACAGCTTACTCCCAGCAAAGATGCATTATCAGGGATACCATCGTTGACTCCCTGAGCCTCAGCAGGCTATCACAGTCATCCATAGCTAGGCAGAACATAATCAGGTTGTGTTACCTTGAGCTAACAATGTAAGGAGGGGAAATAAAAGGGACAGGGAGAGCCAGGGAATCCAAATTCAGCAGACAATGACTGGGCATCACAACCATTACTCTTTACACCAGGTGAAGTTAGTGATCAGTCTTACAAACTGCCATTTCATCAGGACAGATTTTTTTTCTATACCACAGGGAACTTCAACAGATGGGATTACAGTACTTGAACAATATACAGTATCTCTTAATCAGACAGCCAAGATTAAGTGTCACTGAGACAACAGAAGCCTCTTGTACTTCATCCCATAACCTTTTGCTTGGTGAATCCACTGGTTTGCAAAAGCTTAGTAGTGCTCCTACCTAGCTATCTGCATGGCACACGCATAAAAAGCACTCGGCAGGATCAGACAGGCAGTACCTGCGAAAAGGAATCACTTGCAAAGGAAACCAAGCATAAAATTCAAATTTCTCACTGCAGAAATTAAAGCATAAATGTTTCATTGCCTGCTGTTTATGTAGGCAAGATAGGCAGAAGGAATTTATGGGCACAAAACATGCTCAAATCCTGGACATCTAGATGATGACATCGTGCAGACATACTTGCAGATTCATCTTCCAGGATGTCTTGCTTTCAGAAATGCTCAAACACACTGAGGAAATGCTGCAAAAAAATCAAACAGACATTTTTTATATACTCATGATTTTACACAGGTGGAGAGTGCCACGGTCTTAACATTCCCTCTGTATCTATTCAGGATGCCATGCAGCTGTTAAATTCATCCCATTCCATGGTTTTCAGACTGCTGCCTTTGACTCCCCATTATTTTGAGGAAGCTGTATCCTGTACTAATTAAACAAAAGAAATCTCACACACATTTACTTTTAAATATAGCCTGCTCAATCTGTTCTGGTTTAGCACTGATCAAGTTTTGTGTTCCGAGCTGCTCTTCTACAAAAAATTATGATAGGCACATGCAAGCACCACTGTGAAGGTTTTGGATCAGCACAATATACAGATTTTGAGATTCCCATAGTAAACGTTCTTTCAGAACAGAATACACAATGATGCTAGCTATAATAATGAGGTATTTAATGTGGACTCTGCAGCAGTATATCTGTCATGCCAGACCTACTGAGACAGGAAAAATCTGAGGCAGCTGTTAAAAGCTGCCTTAGTGACTTCACAGCCAGATTTTCACAATGCATCCTCAAAGAGAACACCAACACACAGGTGTGTTGGCTCATGGGAGATGACAGAGGTAGTCTGAGGGCCTAAACAGAAGAAGGAGTTAAGCATTCGGGGAGCATCTTTTTTTCAGTCATCACCATTCACTTCAAGTGCGGTATTATGCAAGTCAGTCTGGTCCTACAGACATTCTGCATGTACAGTTTAGTCAGGTGTAGCTAGAAAGAAAAAAAAAAAATTACTTTAAGCAATTAAATACACAACCACGGTTTTGGGGTTAAACCCCATATCCAGCCTGCATTTGTAATGCCTTATCTGTAAAATGATTACAGGAAATTCTACTCAGCATTTATTTCTAAGGATAAGCCCATGACCGCCCTGTTACTGAACTATGCCAAAGGAATTTGAACCCACAAGTGGCTCTGCCAGGCAGTAAACCAAGGCCAAGTGTTAGCAAGCACATTCCCTTTTAACAGCTGACATAGGCAGGAAAGTGGTGTGAGAGCTTTGGCTGACTACAGCACCAAAATATACTGTCCTACTGACCTCCTCTGTGCTCCTCATGTATTTCTCTAAAGCTGGCTCTCATTCCTGGCAAATGCAGTGACTGCCTGTTCAGCATCTACAAGCATAATTACTTCACAACCCTTGCTCTTACAAGGTGTAGCAAAGGATAAATAAAGCAAACAATGCTTGCAAAGCATTTGGGGCTCACTGGATGAAAGTTGTAATATAATTTAATTACCCCTATCAACTTTTTTCCCCTTTTACACGTATGATTTGGTGTTGGATTTTCTTGTTGTCTTTCTCATGACTAGGACTGTAGATCCTCTTTTAGAAAAAGAAAAAATAAGAAATAGACATACAGACAGGACAGCAAGTGCTGCCTCATCCCATCATTCATTATCTCTGGAAGCTTACTGATCTGAGTAAATGTTTTAATGGTATCATATACTACTGGTAGCTCTGTTGAACTTTTACATTTCAAAACTCAGTGGCAGTTATTCTAGTGCGTATTGTACAAAAAGCTGATGCAAAGCCTATCAGTTTATGATAGTAAATGTTATAAATTATTATTAATATTAAACATGCATTTCTTAATAGTGAGATGTCAGTCAAGTTCAAGGTTTATAGTGCAATATACTGTACAAATAAGGCCAGAACTTCTAGCAAGTGCTTTCTTTACTTCTTCTTTCAAATGTATGTTTGGAATATTCTGTGGTATGACTGAAGGAAATTTACAAAAAAAGCTGTTACATATTTGATTGGTTTTTGTTTTGTAGGAAATCACATTCTTTGAGCCCAGAATTAAAAAAAAAAAAAATCCAAAGGACTTTCTCATGCTACTTTAGAATATGTATTTTGTCTCATGGAGTACGTAATGCTATATGCAACATAAAGATATATGATACTATTAAAAGTACTATTTTAACTAAACATAACAAATTACACACTAACCTTACTGAAATTACATGTTAAAAAAATCTTTGTCAAAATGTTTTGACTTGGAATAAACCTTCTTTTCAGAAAGAAATGGTTCTGCCAAAAATTTTATCATTTGCAATTTGTCTTCTATTAAATAAATATGCAGTAACACAAAGGCTAAATCTACACGGCATAATAGTTATAGGAAATCTAAGTCAAAGATGTAATTGCTATTTGGTTCATAGAATCATAGAATCATAGGGGTAGGAAGGGACCTCGAAAGATCATCTAGTCCAACCCCCCTGCCAGAGCAGGGTCATCTAGAGCACATCACACAGGAACGCATCCAGGTCGCTTTTGAATGTCTCCAGAGAAGGAGACTCCACAACCTCTCTGGGCAGCCTGTTCCAGTGCTCTGTCACTCTCACAGTAAAAAAAAAAATTCTGATATTCACCTTAAACCTTCTATGCTCCAATTTGTATCCATTACTCCTTGTCCTATCACTGGTCATCACTGAAAAAAGCTTAACTCCATCTTCTTGACACTCACCCTTTACGTATTTGTAAACACTGATGAGGTCACCCTTCAGTCTCCTTTTCTCCAAACTAAAGAGACCCAGCTCCCTCAGCCTTTCCTCATAAGGGAGATGTTCCACTCCCTTAATCATCTTTGTGGCTCTGCGCTGGACTCTTTCAAGCACTTCCCTGTCCTTCTTGAACTGAAGGGCCCAGAACTGGACACAATACTCCAGATGCGGCCTCACCAAGGCAGAATAGAGGGGGAGGAGAACCTCTCTTGACCTACTAACCACACCCTTTCTAATACAGCCCAGGATGCCATTGGCCTTCTTAGCCACAAGGGCACATTGCTGGCTCATGGTCATCCTCCTGTCCACCAGGACCCCCAGATCCCTTTCACCCACACCGCTCTCCAGCAGGTCAGCCCCCAACCTGTACTGGTGCATGACATTTTTCTTCCCCAAATGCAAAACTCTACACTTGCCCTTGTTAAACTTCATCAGGTTTTTCCCCGCCCAAGTCTCCAGCCTGTCTAAGTCTCTCTGAATGGCAGCACAGCCTTCTGGTGTGTCAGCCACTCCTCCCAGCTTGGTGTCATTAGCAAACTTGCTGAGGGTACATTCTGTACCCTCATCCAGGTCGTTGATGAAGATGCTGAACAACACCGGTCCCAGTACCGACCCCTGAGGGACTCCAATAGTCACAGGCCTCCAACTAGATTCTGCCCCATTGACTACAACTCTCTGACTTCTTCCTTTCAACCAGTTCTTGATCCACCTCACTGCCTGATCATCAAACCCATTCTTGATCAACTTATCTACAAGGATGCTGTGGGAGATGGTGTCAAATGCTTTGCTGAAATCAAGATAGACCACATCCACCGCTCTACCATCATCCATCCACCTAGTAATTTCCTCATAGAAGGCTATGAGGTTAGTCAAATATGACTTACCCTTGATAAAACCATGTTGACTGCTCTTGATGACCCCCATGTCCTTGATATGCCTAGAGATAGTGCCAAGGACAAGTTGTTCCATCACCTTTCCAGGGATGGAGGTGAGGCTGACCGGTCTATAGTTACCCAGGTCCTCCTTCTTGCCCTTCTTGTAGACTGGAGTGACATTTGCTATCCTCCAGTCCTCAGGCACCTCTCCTGTTACCCATGACTTATCAAAGATGATGGAGAGTGGACTAGCAATGACCTCCGCCAGCTCCCTCAGCACCCTTGGATGCATTTCATCCGGACCCATCGATTTATGGATGTCCAGATTACGCAACTGATCCCTAACCCAATCCTCATCTACCTGGGCAAACTCCTCCTTTATCTTGACTTCTACTGGGGCTATATGAAACTGGGGCTCATGGGGAAAGCCTGCAGGAGTAAAGACAGAGGCAAAGAAGGCATTCAGCACCTCTGCCTTCTTTATATCCTCTGTCACCAGGGCACCCACCTCATTCATTCGTTCTGATTGTGGTTAGCAGTTATTCTTAGGTCATTTGTCAGAAGCTTTCAAAATGTTAGTTCAGCTTCAGGGGCAGACCCATCCACCATAGACGTGAATCTTCCTTTTCTGTCAACAACTTGACTCTTCCAGTGGAGAAAAGCTGTCCTGCAAGGACATCATCATGGAAGGAATGGCATACAGCTTTGTAACCCAAACTCCAGAATTGCTTTGCCTGTGAGTCAGTTTGTGCTTTGTTTTAGCAAGATGCTGAAATACATGTATTTAAGGCCTCAAGTAGTTCAGATAATCTGTTGTTTGCTGGTCTAAGTCAAGCATTCAATTAATTGCCTTGCCAAATGGAGGCTCTGTTGGGGGATGTACATGATAAGCATCTCTGATGAATAAACACATGAATTAGCACATTCTAGATGAGCTGTAACTGTATTGGGAAATAAAACACCTGTTTTTATGAGGAATTGACATAAATACCTAGAGAATGTAAAAGGTACCAATCTGATGCTTTTAGAAGAGTAATACTGGTAATTTTCTATGAACTTGACTTCTGTGTGGCTCCCTGAACACAGCAATTAAATGAATTTTAGCAGTTTTTAACAAAATAGTGATTTGTTTTTTGTTTGAAATGCTAAGAAATTATTTTTTACAGCCTGCAAAACTTACTCTGCACTACTTAGTTGAGTCTAGTTATGGTGCTAAAGTATTGTGTCGTGAAGCTTCAGATTCTGCCTTCTTTATCAGCAGCTTTGGGCATTTGTCAAAGGAATCGAAGGATTCAGCCTACTTTCTGAGGTATGTGAAGCCTAATCACAAAAGTCACTGGCAAATCTGGAGCTCCCTTTGTAGAAAAAAATGCCTTGACTTTACCAAAACCAAGTGGTTTTGAGCCACCCTTCCATTTTTGGTGTAATCCTTGAGCAACTTTCAGTAACTAGTTTGCCTTGTGAGAAGTTAAAATAGGTATGAAAAATCTATGAATGAGCACTGAGGAACATCACACACACTGCAGGAAATTGCTTTTGTAGTCATGTCAAAAACACTTGCTGGTCTCTTAAAAAGAAAGCTATATGCAGAAGAAATAATATCCAGCCTAAGTAATTTGCATTCTTTGCTGTAATTAGTATCTTACATTATTAGGAGAACCACATAGAAGCACAGAGTATGATGAATTGGAAGGGACCTATCGGGATCAGTAAATCCAACTGCTGTGTCTACGTAGGGCACCCCAAGAATCACACCATGTGCCTGAGAGCATCATCCAAATGCTTCTTGAACTCAGGCAGCCTTGGTGCTGTGACCACTTCCCTAGGGAGCTGGTTCCAGTGCTCAGCCACCCTCTGGGTTAAAAATATCCAACCTAAACCTCCCCTGATTCAGTTTCCTGCCAATTCCCTGATCCTGTCATTGGTCAAAGGAGTGAAGAGATCAGTACCTGCCCCATCTCTTCCCCTCATGAGGAAGCCACAGACTGCAATGAGGTCACCCCTCAGCCTCCTCCAAGCTGAATAATCCAAGTGATCTCAGCCGCTCCTCATAAATCATCCCATCCAGACCCTTCACCACTCTCATGTCTCTCCTTTGGACACTCTTCAATAGCTTGATGTCCTTTTTACATTGTGGTGCCCAGAACTGCACACAGTACTCAAGGTGAGGCCTCACCAGTGTAGAGGAGATTGGGACAATCACCTGCCTTGATCAGCTGGCAGTGTTGTGCTTGATGCACCCCAGGACACAGCTGGCCCTCCTGGCTGCCAGAGCACACTGCTGGCTCATACTCAGTTCACCATCAACCAGGACCCCCAGGTCCCTCTCTGCCACACTGTTCTCCAGCCACTCATTCCCTAGTCTGTACATACCACCAGGGTTGCCCCGTCCCAGGTGCAGAATCCGATACTTGCCCTTGTTAAACTTCATGTAGTTGGTGACCATGTCAAGGTCTCTCTGCAGGGCCTGCCTGCCCTCCAGGGAGTCAACAGCTCCTCCTGGTTTTGCAACATCAGCAAACTTGCTTAGAATGCCTTCGTATCCTGCATTCCAGTCATTGATGAAGATGTTGAAGAGGACTGGGCCTAGGATGGAGCCCTGAAGGACCCCACTAGTGACTGGTTGCCAGCCTGATGTTACCCCATTCACTGTCACTCTTTGTGCTCCACCTGCGAGCCAGCTGCTCACCTGTCGTGCCATACACACACACACACACACACGCACGCAAACACGCACGCCGGGCGAGGCCCGCAGGCCGGTGGCCGGGCTGGGCGGAGCCGTGCGGCCGCCGGCTCCCGCGCGCGCGGGCGGGCGGGGCGCACCTGGCGCGGCAGAGGCGGGCAGGCCGCGGCGGAGGGCGGGGGGCGGCCCGCGGCCTCTCATTGGCTGGGCGGCGGCGTCGCTTGGTGCCAGCGCCGGTCGGGAGCGGCCGCGGCGCTGTCGCAGTCTCGCAGGTCGCGGAGCGGCAGCTGCAGCGGGTGAGGGGCGTGCCGGGGACCGGGAGGCCACTGGAGGGGGAGTAGGCGGCCACGGGGTCGGGGGAGGGCCCCGCTGGCCCCTGACAGGCGGCGGCGAGGGGATCCTCCGCCTCGCCCTCGGTCGGGGTGACGTGTGAGGATGCTGGGGGGGCTCCCACCTCAACCTTGGCGGCACGTTTCGGTTTACCGGGCAACGGAGCCCTAGAGGAATGCGGTGGGCGGGCCGCTGGGCTCCGGCAGCCGCCAGGGCAAGCTGGGCGGCGGTGCGGCTGCGGCTGCGGCGGCGGCTGCTGCTGCTGCGGCGGCGCCGCTTTCTTCTCCCGCCGCCCGGGCGGGGGCAGGAGAGGCGGCCTCTGGCCCGCGGGTGCTGCTTCCTTCGGGGGCGGGGAGGGCGGAGGAGGCTCCGTCCGGGCGTTCACCTTTGCGCTCTTCCGCAGGACGGGCGGCCGAGCGCGGGGCGGCTCTGGGGCGCTGGTGATGAGGGCGCCGAGCAGGGGCTGAAGCCGGCGAGGCGGCGACCATGACGGTGTTCAGGCAGGAGAACCTGGAGGATCACTACGAGACGGGCGAGGACCTCGGCAGGTGAGTGCGGGCGGGTGTGGGCATGGGAAGTCGCTACCGCTGAGCGAGGGGCGAGGGTAGTCGCGATGCCTGCCGCTTGGAATGCTCCCGCCTTGCCTTTCCACCCCTTCTGAGGTGCCCGAGGACTGGAAAGGGAGTTGGATTTTAAGCTAGGGCGTGTTTGAATTTCCAGTATGCGTCCGATGGCATGGTTGTCTCTGCGGTTCCTCATCGGTACCTTCCCGGCTGGGTGCCCATCGGGGGGCCGAGCGTAGCGTTGGGGTGCACCCGTTCGGGCCTGAGGGGCAGCCGTGGAGCGGTGAGCCTGCCCGGCGATAACGAGGAACATGGGGGGGTTGTAGGACAGAAGGTTGCATTGTGCTGGTAGTGAAGGGTTCCCTTGCTATTTCATGTCCGTTTTGCTTTAATAGTATTATTAAAGAAGTGAGATAAACTGTATTTCATCAACATTACTGCGGTGAAGATCACTCTGAGTATCACTGTTGGAGCTGGAAGTCAGATCAGGGGATTACGTAGCTGAGCGCTGCAGATGAAGCACTCACTGCTTGAGCCGTAGCTCTGGAATGCTGTGTTGTGATCTATCTCCGCTTGCCATGCTGTTTGTGTAAAGAGAGCAAGATATTAGTCATGCTGTGTTTTTTCAGTGCTTTCTATAGTTTAAAACTTTTAGTTTACACACTACTTTGCATTACGTGCTTTCAGCTTCCTTCCCCCTTCTCTAAGAGAGATTCTGATGGCATTTTAGCGTACCACTATGGCAGAATCCTTTTCTAGTGTTCACCTCATAGATTTCAAAGCTTAGGATTAAATACTACAGGGCAGTGTATGTGGGGCACATGATCTCATGTCTTCTGTGTATCTTTCCAGTGAAGGGTCCAGTAATAGCAAGTGTTGGCATAGGCAGGAACTTAAAGATTCAGCACTGTTTATTGAAAAAAGCATAACCAGGCAAGCAAAAAAGCCCCCATATTATTAGAAAGTTCATTTCACTGTATTTTAAATAAACTTCACCCTGTTTATGTACATGCTTGTTGCCATGACTTATACAGGTACAGGATGAATACATACTTTTATTTTCATGTAGTGTTCTGGGTTGGATTTTTCATACATCTAGAGTGGCAGACTGTTTTTGACAGTGATGTCATACTAACTTACTGGGTATCTTGTTAGACATGTTTTCTGCTAAACTATAAGTTTAGGTTGTGTGGTCTGAACATTTTGTTTGGACACATAAAACTCGTTGGTTGGATTTCCATTCTCTTTGGCAAGAACACAAGAAGTGTTCAAAAATTCAGGTTTAGGTTTCTGGACTATTAAAAGTAAAATTATACTTGTGCATACAGACACTGATGGATAGTTAACTTCTCAGAAGAAAATAAAAACTCAGATCTAGAAATTATCTATCATGTTTTCTCAAGGTTCTTCGAGGAAAGATGATGTCAGTATGCTGCCTCCAAAAGTGCTAAGGTTTATCTAACCTCTTGTATTATTTTTTTTAAGAGTGTCAACGTAACTTTTGGTCTCTGGTACATATTTATGTGCAAGAAATGTTTAAATAAATGGGGGGGTTTCAAAAAATACGTGTTCCAGAAGTCACATGTTGGCTCCAAAACAGCAGTGAACACCATGTATTTCATTTTTACAGTACAGGGAAGTGCAAACAGTGAATAATGTTATATAATAATAAAAAAAAAGAGTTTTCCAAATTGGCAGAATATTAGGTAAATGGAGTTCAGTAAAAAATTAATATATTCATATGACCAATTACAGAAAGCAAATCTCAGGAGAGTTATTTTAAGGTTTTGTACACTGGTGGTTGTAGCTTCTTTTTAAACTTAAATTTCTAGGGTTGCTTGAAATACTCTCATGTACATTCCACAGCTTTCCATTCCTCCTTTACCCCTTAGGTAGGTTTCTTGCTATCATGTTTGCATATAAATGTGGTTGCAAATTTCAACCCTGGGGCTCTAAACTTGGAAAGCAGTGTATGTTAAAAAACCTCTTTGACTTTAAAATTTCTTGTGTTCATTTGGGAACCAATTGTGATTTAATAATTGAGCTATGCAATGATAAGTGGTTCCATTTTTGCAAAATCAACCTATTTTTCAGCTTCTTAGGGAAAAAATATTTTATTTCGTTTTACTTAACCTCAGTCAAGTAGCAAACAGAGTGAATGAATGAGCAGATCAGTTTTTATTGACGGAGTTGCATTTGAATTAACAGATCCTGAAGTTCCGAGGCTAGCCTGGCTTTTGAGAAAGATCAGTGAAAATGCAAATACTTGGAAATTTTAATAATCATCTCTGCTTTCCTTCTAAGTTATTTAGCAGTCTTTATTGCATTACAATACCATATAATATGATAACTACAATAAAAAAATCATTTTAATAAGAAACTGATCTAAGAAAGGTGTCTCGAAGAAAGTAAATAGGTTGCTTAAATGAAATTTTTGATTAAAACTAATAAAAGACTTTAAAACATTGCTTAAATGTGTTGCTTTAAATATTGCTGATTGTTGGAAACAAGGAGGTTGGACATGCCTAGGCTGAAAAAAATGCAGTTTCTAGTTTTATGGTGTCTCACAGTGTCTTTGCAGAAAAAGTAACAAACAGTCCTCAGCATTTTACCAAAGTGTTTGAGTTTTATTCCATTCTTTGGTTTATTTTGATTTATGCCTGGGGAAAATAAGAAAAAAAGACTTGAGGATTGTGAATACTGACAAATACTTGCCCGTATTGGATTTCTTCCATCATGTTCGGAAGTGTTCAGGTTGGTTTATCTGAAACTTTTGTACTGAACAGTCTTGTGAGATTTGTGGATCAAATGTTGTCTTTAGTACAGAATGTGTAATACAGTTGGGCTGATGATCTAGTGTATGTTGCATTGCATACACTTTTTATCTGTCTTATAAATTTGAAGTGGTACTTGCATTTTTCAGATGCAGACTACCTACAGATGTGTTAAATAATCATCTAACCATGACATTTCAAGAGGTAGTAGAGATTATAATGAAAGAGTACTAATTTACTAAAGCTATTTTGTTCATTTTGATTCTGCCTGCAGTTGCAGGTGGTGTGACTACGCATTTTGAATACCCAGCTGCAGAGCTTTTGCATTAGTCCACCCAAAAGACAGGAATTCAATTTCCATCAGTATTATAAACCTCACCATGGTGAGCATGCAAGTAAAGACCTTGAAAACAGATCAGACTAATAAAAATATTTTTTTACCCTTCCAAGCCTGGCTTTACATGGGAGTCACTACAGTTCTATGAGAAAATGCACATTGCTTAAATAATTAGTGGCAGACGTACCCAAACAAAGCTTTAGTATAGATACAGATGGTGTCTCTTTTATGTGAATTGAGGAAATTTAGTACCTGGTCTTAAAAACAGCTTAATCTTTCTTCATCCCTTACACCCCTGTTTGTGTTTAGTTTATTTTTTTCTGTAAACCTTCATGTGCTTCCTGAAAGTGATGCAGTATTGAAATAGTGTTTTGGAAATGAAGAATGGTATTTGCGTTGCAGTGTGGTTTGCAGTTCTTAGATTCTTGTTTACTCAAAAACTAGGAAAATGCATCTAGCAATTTTAAACTTAAAGCTTGTTTGGACCTGTTGGACTCTAGGGAAGCACTTGCAACTTGTTGAACAAAAGCTATGATGAATCTCTGTAGTTTTTGAAACCAGTACGTTTCTGCTTGGTAGCTCACTAAGCAGAGATGCTAACATTGAAAGGCAGTAACCTAACCCTACTATCTAAGGTATCTAATTGCTTTATCAGTTGTGAGAGAAAAATGTACAGGATAACGTGCTGAAGATGCTGATAAAAGAGAACAGGGAGTTGTGCAAATATCTATTTACAATCTGAAAAATGTTCTTCTATCTCTTGTGTGTTGAATGTTGTGAAGGAACAGAGGCCCCAATATGCCGGGCTGACCCTTGTCATAGGGAAGTCTATAGTCTTCCTGAAGCCTGAATCGGGAATATCACTAAAAAACTCCCCAACCTGGTGCAGTAGTCAAGCTATTACCCACTACTGATCTTCCAGACAGGTGGGAAGTGAGCTGCACCCTGTAGTCTGAGGAGAATGAAGAGACACTTCAAGGCCTTGGGATGGTTGGTGAAAGACTGTGGGGTGCAAGTTATTTTCTCTTCCTTCCAGTTGTTGACAATGACATGGGGTGGAATAGAAGGATCCAGTCAGTAAATACCTGGCTCTGAGACTGGTGCTGCAGGCAGGGCTTTGGGTTTTTCAATCATGGTTGGTTTTGTAAGACACAGGGCCTGATGATAATACGTGGGAAAGGCTTATCTTGCAGGGGGGAAAGGGTTCTAGGACAAGAATTAGCAGGGCTCATTCACAGAGCTTTAAACTAGATTCGAAGGGGCATGGGGTTGTAGCTGGGTTTGCACCAGTGGAGCAATGTTCTAGTATTAATGAAGACTGGAAGGCCTTCCACTCCCCCTGAAGTGGAATGTGCATGCTCAGCTTGCTCCCTGAAATGCCTCTGCACCAGTGCACACAGCATGGGGAATAAACTGGAGGAGTTAGAAATCTGTATGCGATCAAGGGGTTATGGTCTGGTGGCAATTACAGAGATATGGTGGGACACCTCACATGAGTGGAATGTGGTCATGGATGGCTGTGTCCTTTTTAGGAAAGACAGGTCAAAAAGGTGAAGTGGTGGAGTTGCTCTTTATGTGAGAGAGCAATTAGAATGTATTGAGTTCTGTCCGGGGGTGGATGAGGACCATGTTGAGAGTTTGTGGGTGTGAATTAAGGGGCAGGCTGGCATGTGTGATACTGTTGTGTGTGTCTATTACAGACCTCCTGATCAGGACAAGGAATTTGATGAAGCCTTCTACAGGCAGCTGAAAGCAGCCTCACAATTACAGACCCTGGTTCTCCTGGCGGATTTTAACTACCCAGATATTTGCTGGAAAGCCTACTCAGCCATCTATCTATTCACAGTGCAGCAGGTTCCTCCCATGCATTGATGGTAACTTCTTGATGCAAATGGTGGATGAGCCAACTAGGAGAGGAGTGCTGCTAGACCTTATACTCACTAACAAGAAGGGTCTGGTTGAAGAGGTGAAGGTTGAGGGCAGCCTTGGCTGCAGTGACCATGAGGCAGAGGAGTTAATGATCTTGTGCATTAGGAACAGAATACAAAGAAGGATCATAACCCTGGACTTCAGCAGGGCCAACTTCAGCCTTTTCAAGCAAATGCTAGGGGAAATCCCATGGGACAGGGTACTAAAAGGTAAAGGAGCCCAAAATAGTTGGTTATGTTCAAGGATCACTTCTTCCAAGCTCAAGATCAGAGCATCCCAATAGGTAGGATCAAGAAAGGGAGCCAGGAGACCCATGTGATTAAAGAGGGAACTGCTGGGCAAACTCAAGTGGAGGAAGTCTACAGATCGTAGAAGGAGGGGCTGGCTGCTTGAGAGGAATATAAGACTGTTGTCGGAGGACGTGGGTAGGCAACTAGGAAAGTTAAGGCCTTCTTGGAATTAAACCTTGCAAGAGAGGCCATGGACAAGGAAAGGGCTTCTTAAATACATTGCAGACAAAACTAACACTAGAGGCAATATAGGTCCATTGTTGAATGAGGTGGATGTCCTGGTGACAGACATTGCAAAGAAGGTGTGAGTGACTGAATGCCTTCTTTGTTTATATTGCTGGAGACTGTGCTTAGTAGCCCCAGACACCTGAGACCCCAGAGGAAGTCAGGATAAAGGAGTTTGCCTTGGTTGATGCAAATTGGGTTTAGGGATCAATTAAGCAATCTGGATATACATAAATCCATTGGTCCACATGGGATGCACCCACAGATGCTGAGGGAGCTGGTGGAGGTCATTGCTAGGCCACTCTCCATCATCTTTGGTAATTCTTGGGCAACAGGAGAGGTGCCTGAGGACTGGAGGATAGCAAATGTCACTCCAGTCTTTAAAAAGGGTGAGAAGGAGGACCTGGATAAGTTATAGACCAGTCAGCCTCAGCCCCATCCCTGGAAAGGTCATGGAAGTCCTTAACTCTGTCTCTAGGCATATCAGGCATAAAAGGTCATTAGGAGCAGTCAACATGGTTTTACCATCATGTTTAACCAAACCTGATAGCCTTTTATGAAGACATAACCAGGTGGATAGATGATGGTAGTGCAGCGGATGTGGTTTATCTTTATTTCAGTAAAGCATTTGACACAGTCTCCCACAGCATCCTGGCAGCTCAACTGAGGAAGTGTGGTCTGGATGATAAGGTTGTGAGGTGGATTGTGAACTGGTTGAAGGAAAGAAGTGAAAGAGTCGTGATCCATGGAACAGAGTCTACTTGAAGGCCTGTACCAAGTGGAGTCCCTTAGGAGTCGGTACGGGGACCAGTACTATTCAATATATTCATCAATGACCTGGATGAGGGGACAGAGTGCATTAACAGAAAGTTTGCTGATGACACAAAACTGAGAGGGATGGCTAACACACCAGAAGGCTTTGCTGCCATTCAGTGAGACCTGGACAAGCTGGAGAGTTGGGCAGGGAGAAATTTAATGAAATTCAACAAGAGCAAGTTTAGAATCTTGCATCTGGGGAAGAACAACCACATGTACCAGTACAGATTGAGGACTGACCTGTTGGGGAGCAGTGTAGGAGAAAGGGACCTGGGACTCTTGGTGGACAGGAGGATGACCGTGAGCGAGCAATGTGCCCTTGTAGCCAAGAAGGCCAATGGCATCCTGAGGTGTATTAGAAAAGATGTGGTTAGTAGGTCATGGGAGGTTCTCCTCCCCCTCTATTCTGCCCTGGTGAGGCCGCATCTGGAATATTGTGTCCAGTTCTGGGCCCCTCAGTTCTAGCAGGACAGGGAAGTGCTTGAAAGAGTCCAGCACAGAGCCACAAAAATGATGGAGTGGAACATCTCCCTTATGAGGAAAGGCTGAGAGAGCTGAGCCTCTTTAGCTTGGAGGAGATTGAGGGGTGACCTAATTAATGTTTATAAATGTGTAAAGGGCAAGTGTCAGGAGGACAGAGCCAAGCTCTTCTCATTGATGTCCAATGATAAGACAAAGGGCAATGAGTGCAAGCTGGAGCATAGGCGTTTCTCACAAACATAAGGAAAAAGTTTTTCACTATGAGTAGAACACTGGAACATGCTGCCGAGAGAGGTTGTGGAGTCTTGTCTCTGGAGACCTTCCAAACCTGCCTGGATGCGTTCCTGTGTAACCTACTCTAGGGGATCCTGCTCTGGCAGGGGAGTTGTACTAGAGGATCGATTGAGGTCCCTTCCAACTTGTAAGAATCTGTGATTCTGTTTTTTTGATTGGTTGGAGTTGATTTTTTTCTGGACATTGTAAACTCTTTCTGTAACAAGCAGGGAGTATGAATATGTAGGCAGAACATACATACATATATGTGTATGCGTGTGTGTATTTTTTGCCTATTCATATATTAGTTTTCAGAAATGGTGCTTTTTAAAGCTGTGAAGGCTGTCATCTGTCCACACACTGTAAGTAAACTACTTTTTTGTTCAGAGGAAAACAAAAACACCAAACAAAAAATACTTGAATGGCAATTAGAATTTTACGTTTGTGGCAGTTTTTAGGCTTGACAACCTAACCTGATCTTGAGAACAAGCCAGTTTGCTAAAATCGTCTGAGTGTTGTCAGACTTTGTTATTAGATGTATAGAATGTGAAATTCCTTTAGGTGTTAATTCATTTTGAAACAGTCACATTTAAAACTATGCCGACAGTCTTTAATAATACTATAGTGAAATATTTTTTCCTATTAATTACCAGATTAGAAAGTCATATGGGGGAAAGGAGCAATGTGTAGTAAGGCAGAAAATATTGCATGTAAGGTATAAAAATGTTAAATGATACACTGAAATTTGTGGGTTTTGCTTTCTTGTTTTTTCTTGCTATGAACTCATCTCTATAGCTCCCTTAAAAGACACGTTAACCTTATCATGTTCCGGTAGAGCATGATAATTAATTACAATAAATTGAGTGAACTGTAGTAGTTTTTCAGGGACAAGGGCCTGGAAGGGAACCCTGAAGACACTAGCCCCAAAGTTGCTGTTTGGGCAGAAAATCTGCTTGATTGGTGTACTAGTGTGCCTTTTTTTTCTCTTTTTTTTTCTCTTTTTTTTTTTTCTCTTTTTTTTTTCTCTTTTTTTTTTTCTCTTTTTTTTTTTCTCTTTTTTTTTTTCTCTTTTTTTTTTTCTCTTTTTTTTTTTCTCTTTTTTTTTTTTCTCTTTTTTTTTTTTTTTCTTTTTTTTCAGTTGGAAATTTTGACATTCAGATACAGCAAAGAACCCTTTCTGTGCTGTTTGTGAACAGTGTAAATGTCTTGTCAGCTCTCACAGAAGTTAATTATTCTAGGTTTATGTGCAAGTCTTAGTCATGTGGTTGCATGGGTACTGAAAAAGAAGGTCTTGTAACTGGAAAGTTTGTTAGGAGGAACTACTCATCTGTGCCTGAAGTCACTTTGCCTCCCAGCCATGCCTCAAAATATTTCCTTTAATAACCTGTGAGATGCTGATGGCACAGGCTGCATGATACTGTCACTGTACAAGTGGTACTGGTGACAATTACTGCCTTATGTTCTGAGAGGTTTACTACATGAAAAGCGTAAGAGTGGCAGATGCTTTTTTGGGTATAACTGCTTGGTCCTGCTTAGTTACTTTTTCGCTCAGGGGAAGAACAATGCCTGCTTTGTAGTTCTTTTAAAATTAAGTGTGATTAAAACTAGAACTTGCTGATTATTCTGTGCCTTCAGTTTAAATGCACAAATATCTGTAAATCTAAACTCATTGGGAAGCAGATAAAAATGCTGGTCTTTGATTTATTTTCTGGCCAGCCTCAGTGAGTCTCGATCAGTACTGAAGCTGGTAGACTAGAGGTGTGCTGAAACTTTCATTCCAACACTGGGCTTTGCTATTTTGGCTTTCTGCGTTTGTGATTTTCCTTTGGTGTTCTGCTTTTTTCTTGAGGTTATCTCTCTTTACAGATGTTTGCGTATGTCACTTCCTCTACTGTGCAGAACAGAAATTGGCTCCTTTAGCTTAGGAAAGAGAGGCTGTATTTTCATGAGAGCTGTGTGCCAAGCTCAATCCATTCTATTGGTAGCGAAAAGGAGCAGTTATCACTTTGCTTTGTGTGGTTGTTTTGTTTGTTTGTTTGTTTTGGGGGGTTATTTGGTTGTTATGTTGTGGTTTTTTTAATGCAGTGATTCTGTCAAGGGAGCAAAAAACACTTTGTATTTAACTTACGGCAGCAGTACGCACTCAGATCAGCTGAAAGCAGTGTGAAATCTCAGCCTTTGTCAAGTTATGACTGCCTCCAGAAATCTACCTCAAGTTCAATCTGTAGGAGGGAAAGAGATGGAGTTGTTGTACTATAAAGACAGAAGAACATAAATGGACAAGAAGGAAGTTATGGTGGAAATTGGGAGAGCGATAGATGGTGCAGTGGTTCTTTAGTAACCGCAATTAATGGTTGTTGCAATTGGTCACACATATTCGAAAGTGTATCAGTTCTTGAGGGAAATTGCATGTTTCCACAGGGAGGCTTGGTGGCCAGGTGTTGTGTTTTTAACTAGCTTGGTTCAAAAACCTGTGCAACTTGTTGGCACAATTTTATATTCCAAAGAAAATAGGCTAGTTAAAGACCCGGCTCGGTAGTTTCTGTTTCCCAGATGATACTGGCTTGCACAGGAGCTCCATCTCAAATGATACTTATTTCTCAAGCTGTATTTTGACCACATTGCAGGAAGATACATGATGCAAAGAAGGATTATCCAACAAACTTGAAAAAAGTTTGTTAACTTACCATGCAGTATAGTAGATCCTACTTAGCTATCACTAATTAATTTCTGAGCTAGGTGAAAGCTGAGAGAAATGTGGACAAAGCCTAAAGATCTTCAAACCTGAACTGTTTTGTTGCATGTCTTTGTTATGCAGTGAATTTTGGAGTAACATAAATGATGTGAAATTTAGTAGAACAGGGTACAAAGGCCTGTCCCAAGGAGTCTGATAAAAGTAATGTTAAACTCTGAAATCTCATTCCTTAGGGGGTAACACAGCAAGAGCAGAAGCTGCATGTTTTGGTTAGTTGGTGGGTGACATTCCTGTTGGTTTTGGTGCAGTGGCTAATACCAGAGATTAATTGTACGAACAGATGTCTCCTGATACCCTTGTGCAATATGTTGCTACATCGTTTAAATGATACTCACAGCTCTCGTGCCTCCAGTGCTGTTCTGTCCTAAAGTGAAGAAGAAACCCTAGGATGGTGAAGCTGTGGGAAGAAACTTTTTAAGAGAGAAGAGTTAAGACTTTGGCACATTTATCCTTGGACCTCAAAGCTTGGGGGCGTATGATATTTAAATACTGGAAGAACGAAAAAAAAAGAAACTTGAAACTAGATTTACATTTACAGTGTTCACAGATGAATGTGTAGGCTAGAAATTGGAAGGCTGCTTGCCTCCAGGAGAGTGAACTTTGGGATTTGACTTTGAGGTTAAGCCGATGTGAAAGGGAACCTAAATTATATCAAGACTGAGCTTGTAGATTGAGCATGTAAAATTAAAGGAAAGGATGGTGTGGTGGGGAAGGAGGAAGCTGGTAAGAATACAACTCATTATAGGTATCTTAGCTCACTTTTAGTTCTGTCTTTCAAAGCTTCCATGCACGTTGTCCTCCTTGAGTATGTTGTCCTTCTGTACTAAAGACATTCTATTCTTAGTGTGTTGGATTTAGGTGGGGCTTTTTGGTACTGGCAGACATTGATGTTGAGGAGGATGTCTTGCAGTAGGTGCTTTCACTCAAATCCACAATAGTTCACATGGTTTAGGATTGCTGTAAAACACTACACTGAGTAATCCATGTGATGGTCTGCAACCTTATACTCTTGGTTTTGATGTTTGGTTTTTTTTCCTTCCACTTATTCCTTCCTAATTACACAAGCAAATGTGACAGGCAGTTTCCACTTCAAGAGGCAATACTGCTGAGCCATTGCAGGGCTGCCCAGACCTCATGCATACATTGACCACGAGCAGCAGGGGCCTCACAGTGCACTGGTGTACCACTCTGCACTACACTGAGTCTTCCCCAGTACTGTCTGCCTGCAGGTGCAAGACTGTTTGTTAGGAAGCTTAGATTATCTTGCCTGTATATTAACACAAAGAAGAACTATTTCTTACCGGGTGGTCACAAAGATAAGCGTAGAACATATTTGAAGCTTGGAAGAGTTCACAGTCAGTGTAAATTATCACTGTGTGTACAACCTGATTGAAAGGTATAGTTTAATTGAGTTTTCTGCTGAACTATCAGAAGCATGCGCCTTTGGAAAGGGAGAAATTTGCTTTGGGCAGTAGTGTTCTGCCTGTGTGCTTCTTGCTTGAACAGGATTCTAAGTTAGCCTGTAACTGAATTGGTGTACTGGAAATATTTGATTTTCACTGTAAATTTATTTGTGAGCAATTAAGACTGCATTTCTAAGTTTTCACAAGTTACTTGAGGAGCCCTACTTTCTATCTGGTACGTAAAGTGGCTTCTGTACTCTTGTCCCTTTCCTCGGTTTTCTCTCAAGAATCAGTTAAGTAGTAATTCTACAACTTGAGGTACTGGGTGGGGGGTGTGTGCCGGTAGAAGTGCTCAGAGTACCTGTGCATGTGCCATGAGAACTGATAGCAGAGCAACGTTTTCCTCAGGTCATGCAGTCTGTTGAAGCTGTGATTCTTTGGAGTTGTTGCTTCTATGGGGCAGAGAAAGCGTGTTCATTTTCTGGAGTCTTTGGTGACTTTCAACAGTCTTGTGATTATAGAGAAGCAGTCTCTCTTCTCCTTCCTTCTTTCTCTGTTTTTTGAAATTTTTAGTCTCGTTAACTGTTGCAGAGTTGTCTGCAGCCTAAGAGGATTGGATTTAAGTGCTTAGATGGTCCTTTGTAATCCTGTGTTTCTAAACAGCACTAAACTAATGCTTACAATGTAAAATCATATGCACTCTGTGTGATGTGTATAAAGTGTATACAGCACGGTGCATGCATAAGCTAGTGTGTTTAGTTTGCTTAGCTATGTAGGTATTACTGTATTAAGCTAACTTTTATGTTAATTGATTTTATTGTGTTCTGTTCTGGCCTGGTTTACAAATAAATCATTCTGACATGTTTAATTCAGATTAGAGTGTGAACTTTTTCCTCTTTATCCACCAAGGAAAATAATAGTGGGTATTTTACTTCGATCTTACAGCTTTGTGGCCAAGAACTCAGCGCTTTCAATAGCTTCATCAACGAAACTCGCAGTTTATTATTTCCTAAGAAAAAACAGTACATAGGAGTCTTGGATGGTAATGAATTTTAGCTTTGTTTTGATACCTTTCGTCTTGCTGACTCTGATCCTTTTTTGGGACACTTGGCTCCTGTTACCTTTAATTAAGATGATGCAGATGTAATTCCAGAGATGGAAATTTTACCTTGTCTCCTCTGTTTTATTAATCTTTTTGCTTTGTGGAGGGGGGGTTGAGATTTTTTTCTTTGTTCAGGGTTTTTTTGGGGATTATTTTTTTTTTTCCTACATGCATAGACTTCAAACATTTTGGTACAGGAGTCAGGACTTCTTTGGTTCACCATCTGTCTGGCAGTATTTTCTTATCGCTGAGCAGGGCTGTCTGCACAGAATTGCTGTTCATTCCCTGAGAAAGGAAAGCACATCAGGGAATGGCTTAGTTCCTTATTTCTCATCTTTCCTTATTGCCTTTTATTTGAAGGGCCTTCTGATACAATATACTTCACATTCCTGCCTAAAAGAAGGTTGCCAGTTGCAACAGTAGCTAGAGAACAAACCATTCCAGATTGTGTCTTACAAAGTTGGTCCACTTCTGCTGACCCTTTTGTTCCTCTAAAAATAAACCTTTACATTACTTCCCCTCCTAAGGGTGTATTAGTTCCTGATCAGTACTGCCCTACTTGTGTGCTGGCCTGCCCGGGTGTTTTTACAGGGTGGCTAAACCAGCCTAATGAGAGGGCCAGTGAATGGGACGATCCTGCTCTTCACCCACTGAGATGCTTTCTCCTGTTGCTTCTCCTATGCTGGCCCTGGCACCATCCCAAGTGCAGGATGGAAGCAGGAGGGGATTACGGACTGAGCTCCCTGAACTGGGTCACTGTGGGCACACGGGGCAAGTATCAGTGCCAGTTGCCGGCACAGTGTAGGAGTGCATGGCCAGAGGGATGGGGAAGCCTCTGTTTGTGATGGATGCTGACTCAGTCTTCTAACACACATCATAAAGCCTGCACCCTGTGCACTCTGTGTCAGGGCCATGCAGGTGTCCCCAGCTAAGACTGCATGCATGGAAGACCTGCTCTGAACTTTGCTAGACAACGAGGTGGGTGACTGCACAGTCTGAGTATGTTTTCCTGTGGCAGCAGCTGTAGCGTAGCCAAACAAGCCCTGCTTTGCACAAGGGTCAGAGAGGGCAACTTTGAATATTTTTTTTAAATGTTCTAAATTCCTCAGTGCCTGAGCTTGTCTGTTAGTGTGAGTAATTTTGAATAAAGGCTACAGAGCTAGGGAAGTGGACAATTATTTGGCTGTAAATAGCAGCTGATAAAACAATAATGTGTATGGACAGTTACACACTTGGTATTAAATTTGTGTAGAATCATAGAATCATTAAGGTTGGAAGGGACTTTAAAGATCATCAAGTTCCACCCCCCCTGCCATGATCAGGGATCCCTACCACTAGATCAGGTTGCACAAAACCTCATCCAACCTGGCCTTAAAAACCTCCAGGGATGGGGCATCAACAACCTCCCTGGGCAACCCATTCCAGTTTCTCACCATCCTTATAGTTAAGAATTTCTTCCTAATATCTAACCTAAATCTCCCATCTCTGTTTAAAACCATTACCCCTTGTCCTGTCATTATCTTCTCTGATGAATAGCCCCTTCCTAGCTTTCCTATAGGCCCCTTTCAAGTACTGGAACACTGCTATAAGGTCTCCCTGGAGCCTTCTCTTCTCTAGGCTGAACAGCCCCAACTGTCTCAGCCAGTCTTCATAGTAGAGGTGCTCCAGGCCTTTGATCATCTTGGTGGCCCTTCTCTGGACCCTCTCCGTCAGGTCTGTATCTTTCTTGTGCTGAGGGCACCAGAACTGTACACAGCATTCCAGGTGGGGTCTGACCAGAGCAGAGTAGAGGGGCAGAATCACCTCCCTCACCAGCTTTCTGGGCTCCAGCACACACTGGCAGCTCATGTCAAGCTTCTCATCAACTACCACCTCGCAAGTCCTTCTCCTCAGGACTGCTCTCCAGCCATTCTTCCCCCAGCCTGTATTTGTGCCTGGGATTGCACCAACGCAGGTGCAGGACCTTGCACTTGGCCTTGTTGAACTTCATGAGGTTGGCACTGGCCCATCTTTCCAGCTGTCAGGGTCCCTCTGGATGGTGTCCCTTCCCTCCTGGGTGTCAACCACACCACACAGCTGGTGTCGTCAGCAAATTTGCTGAGGATACACTCAATCCCACTGTCCATGTCTCCAACAAAGATGTTGAACAGCACTGGTCCCAGTGCTTACTCCTGAGAGACACCAGTTGTCACCTGCCTCCATTTGGACATTGAGCCATTGACCACAACTCTCTGGGTGAGGCCATCCAGCCAATCTGTTATCCACCGAGTGGTCCATCTGTCAAATCCATGCCTTGTCAGTTTGGAGGACAGGATGTTATGTGGAACAGTGTCAAATGCTTTGCACAAATGCAGGTAGATGATGTCAGTTGCTCTGCCACCATCCACGATCTCTGTAGCCTTGTTGTAGAAGACCACCAGTTTGGTCAGGCATGACTTGCCCTTAGTGAAGCCATGTTGGCTGTCACCAATCACCTCTTTATTTTCCATGTGCCTTAGCAGACTTTCCAGGAAGATCTGCTACATGATGTAGACAGGCACAGAGGTGAGACTGACTGGCCTGTAGTTCCCTGGGTTTTCCTTTTTCCCCTTTTTAAAAATCGGGGCTATGTTCCCTTTTTTCCAATTGGCAGGAACCTTTCCAGACTGCTATGACCTCTCAAATATGATGGACAGAGGCTTAGCAATTTCATCCGCCAGCTCCCTCAGGACCTGTGGGTGAATCCCCTCAGGTCCCGTAGATTTGTGCACCTTCAGGTTCTTTAGATGGTCATGAACCTGCTCTACACCTACAGTGGGGGGTAATTCATTCTCCAGTCCCTGCTTTCACCTTCTGTGGCCTTTGTGTTGAGGTTGGAGCACTTGCTAGAGAAGACTGAAGCAAAGAAGTCATTGAGAACCTCAGTCTTCTCAATATCCTGTGTTGCTACCTCACCCGTTTCCTTCAGGAGAGAGCCTACACTCTCCACGGATGTCCTTTTCTACCAACATACCTAAAGAAGCTTTTCTTATTTTTCTTAACATCCCTAGCAAGTTTTAATTCTATCAGGGATTTGACTCTCCTAACCTGATCCCTAGCTGCTTAGACAACCTCTCTCTAATCCTCCCAGGTACCTGCCCTAGCTGCCACCTCCTGTATGCTTCCTTTTTCAGTTTGAGCTTTTCTAGGAGCTGCTTGCTCATCCATGCTGGCCTCTTGGAGTTTCTATCTGACATCGTCCTAGGTGGGATGCAACGCTTTTGGCCCCGGAGAAGGTGATTAAATATCAGCCAGCTTTCATGGGCCCCTCTACCCTCCAGGATGTTATCCCAAGACACTCTCTTGAGCAGATTTCTGAAGAGACTGAAATCTGCCCTTCTGAAGTCAAGGGTAGTAAGCTTACTGTGAGCCCTCCTTGCTGCTCTAAGGATCTTGAATGCCACCATTTCATGGTCGCTACAATCTAGGCTGCCCTTGAGCTTCACATCTCTCACCAGCCCTTCCTTGTTAGTGAGGACAAGATCCAGCATAGCACCTGTCCTTGTTGGTTCCTCAATTACTTGGAAGAGGATGTTATCATCCTTGCACTCTAGGAACCTCCTGTATTGTTTGTGTTTAGCAGAGTTGTTCTTCCAACAGATGTCAGGGTGGTTGAAGTCTCCCATGAGGACCATGGCTTGTGAATGTGAAGCTTCTCCTGTCTGTCTATATAGTGCCTCATCTGTATTATCCTACTTCTCAGGCAACCTGTAGCAAACCCCAACCTTGATGCCACCTTTGCCTTTCTTCCCCTGAATTTTAACCCATAAGCTCTCTGTTGGTTCCTCATCTGTCTCCAGGGAGAGCTCCATTCACTTCAGGCTGGTCTTTGACATAGAGGGCAACACCCCCACCCCATCTCACCTGTCTGTCCTTCCTAGAGAGTTTATAACCCTCCATTCTGACACTCCAGTCATAGGAGCCATCCCACCAGGTCTCAGTGATGCCAATAAGGTCATATCCTTGCAGGCTCACCCTCATCTCTAATTCCTCCTGTTTATGCCCCACGCTGCATGCATTTGTACAACGGCATTTAAGCTGGGCCTCCAGTGAGGTTGCCTGACTAGCTGACCTGACCACCACACCACCCCTAGGCTCATCTGTAGTAAGCCTGGCTTTGTCCCCCACCCCTTCCAACCTAGTTTAAAGACCTATCAATGAATCCAGATAGTTCCTGCCCTAGTACCCTTTTTCCCCTGTGGGACAAGGTCTTCCCATCCAATGTCAGCAGGCCTGGTGTGTATGTGACACAAACTGCTTTGTTTGTAATGTGATGTCTTAAAAAGCTGTCTTCAGTCAAGGAAAAAAAAGCAGTATTTACATCACTGGCTAAAATTTTTTTGCTTAAATGATGAGTCTATAGATTGCATTGCTTGGTGAGGTTTTTTTATGTATTTAGCTAATAAAAATGTAATGATTGGAGGAATAAAATGAGACATTTTCCCATGCAAAAAATGACTTTGCCAACTTCTGTGAAGTATAAGCTTAAGGTTGTATGTTTCTCCATGTGTCCTGGTACTGAAAGGTTAGTAAGGTATCTGTGGATTTTACAGTGATTCTTCATACCTGATGAAATTTATTCCACACCTTTAACTCTCATTTCGTGGGAAAGCTGAGTCATAGCCTGTTGGGGTTTTACAGTCCGTCCTTACTTCTGCTTTTAGTGATTAAATTTTACCCTATTTCTAGACAGTGTTTGGTGAGTGATCCATACCCTATCACTGTATTAAATTATTTTTCAAATATACTGGAAAAGCAACACTTTCTTGTATTAGCATCATTTAATGTATCTAACGGGTACAGCTGTGCTATGAGTGTCATGCAGTTATTATTTTTATTTGTGGTAATTCAGTGTTCAAAATCTGCATAGAAATGCTTCCTAGAGGCATATTGTTATTGCTTGTTAAGATCATAGATCGTATGCTATAAAAGGTGCAATAAAGGGAAGTTGCTCATTGTGATCAAAAAGTGGATGGCATAACTTAGATCTGTTCACCATTGTCACAGGACTCTTCCTCCCCAAGCTGAAGAGCAAACACCTATTTCAGACATGCTTCAAAACTCATTGCTACAGAAGAGATGCAGGAAGCTCAAAACATGTTATTTCTGACATAGCAGCAACAACAGTCTTAAGTATCACCAAAATCAAATGTTTTTCCTGCTCACTAGTTTAATATTCAGCCAAATGAGTACTGAAGAATAAGAGAAGCATTAAGACTCAAACTCTGGTATTAAGTACTGGCACGGTATATTATCTTCTTTATTTTTATGGATATGGACTTAAGCATTGATGCTTTAAGTACTTCTATGTACAAGCTCTTTTGAATACTGTAAATAGCAGTAAAGGTAGCACTTCACTTGAAAATCTCTGCATTTCTATGCATTATTTCACCTTATTGCTGACTTTTTACTTCCCATCATAGATGTAGTTATTACTTGAACTGTTTACAAGTGTGGTTACTCTGTTTTTCATACTATATGGTGGTTTCTGAAAAGACTTTTAGCAGATGTATTCAGACCAAATGGGTTTCAGCAAGCTCCAGTCCAAGCATCATTAATAGGAAATGACTGACAACCAGCTGCTTTGGAAGCTTTACAGCTGTACATACTCCACGAACTTACACATGAAATACAACTACATCTCAGCATGAACTTCACATTGGAATTTTAAAATCACTGTGTCTACGAGTAGACTTCTGTCTACAGCACTTCCTTGAGTCCTTGTTTGGGCAAATAATACCCTGTTCTTCGCAGTCTAGGGTTTGATAATAACTTCAGTGCTTGTGTTAAGGGACTTGAGGCATGAGACTTTCCTACATTTTCACTTTTTTTGTTGTTTTTTTTTTTACTATTTCCCAAGTTTTATAAGAATGGTACATGTGTGTAATAGACTGAGTTCACTTTCATACTGGTTGTGTACATCATCTTATATTTGTCATATGAGATAAATGATACCACATTTAGTGAATTATTTTTTTTTCACTGAATAATGACAAAGGACCAGTTCCAAAGTCCTCTAGAACAGATCAGTACATTTCTCCTTTTTTTTATAGGGTTATCAATGGGTATGTCAAAAGATCAGTGTCTTAGAAGTGTTCATTGAGAGAGGACCATGAAATACAGAGGTTCAGCCTATTTGACACTATGCTTGTGTTTTGTGAACTGTAGAGTACAAATGAGAAAAACAGAAAGTGAATGCGAAAGTGTGGTTTAGCACTGCTGTTGTCCATATACTAAGCTAAGAGCTCAAGCTTTGCAGTATGGCTTAGTTCCATATTAAAAATTATTTTTAAAAAAAGGTTGAGCGTACCGTGGAGAAGACTTTAAAAACTAGTTTTGAAACTATATGTATAATAACTGTGCACTTTGGCTGTGTCACATTGCACTGTATCAGATGAAATTTAATAGTAAAAAGTAATCATATGTTAAAGTGAATTCTCAACAAGGAACCACGGAAAATTGTGTATCTCTTGAGCAGTAAGTATTAACAGTTCTGAAAGATAACAAGGTACAGCATTTAGGTTTTGTATTTTTTGCTTACAAAGGAATAGGTAACAATTTGGTATTTTTTTTTCTGTTGTTGCAATTGCTATTTCTGCCTAGGCAGTAACTGGAACAGAGAACAGGAAAAAAAAAATAGTGTCTGGCCCTTGCTCAGCCTCTTGTATAAAGTTTCAATGATGTTGATAACTTGCATTTATTGTCTTGTCTACTGGTGCAGTGACAAGCATGCATGTCTGGTGTTACTCAGACTGTACAAGTGAATGTTGGGTAGATAAAATGAAACTGAAGACAGAGCCAAATTGTTTATATACATACAGGAAGCAGGGAAGGTTTTGTCTGTGCCTGTCTGGTGCTTGCTTCTCACCCACCTTCTAACTGTTCAAAGCACTGTAAAAAGTAGAAAAGATGATTGTCTTTGTTTGGCTTCTGTCGTGGTTTAACACTGCACCAGGAATTAAATAAATGACAGATGCTCTCTTTTAACCCCTCTTCCTTTCCAGAAAGGGAAGGGAAAGACAATAAGGGAGAGACACTCACCATTTAGCAACTAAACTACACAGCTTTAATGAAACAGTAATGATAAAAAGAAAAGAATAAAATATGTAAAATATATACAAATAAAACTACTATAGCACTGGCCTGCCGATAACACCACTACTAAGGCTGAACTGGAATCAGTGGCAGGCGGGAGCTGGATGCAGGAATACACAGGCTCAGGAACACACAGATGGGGGGATCAAAGATGGACAAACAGATGGGGTCCTCCCAGGATGCCAGCCATGGGCACAGAAAGCCTTACACTGCAATCTCTCAGGTTTATACTGAGGGTGATGTGTATGGGATGGAATACATAATCTGGTTAATTTAGTCACCTTTCTGGTCTGCTCCTCCCCACAAGAGGGTCATAGGTGTGACCTCTTTACTCCCCTTTGTTTCTGGAGCATAAGATCTTTCTGAGATCCAAGCAATGGCCTTGGATCAGCACAACATTCTCTAGTAGTAACTATAAACACTGTTACTAGCCCTAGAAGCAGACATGGACTGAAAAGATGCAGTTAATTTCAGCAAGTGCATCTACTTAGAAGGGACTTAACTGAAAAGTAAAATTACTACCAAAAATTCGTTCCATCCTGGCTCAAATGAGGACAGTCAATTTCCGGTTGAAATAAGTGAGTGAACTTCTTATAGCAATCTGTAAAGTTGTTTGTATGTTTTTGTTATGTATCTGCAATAGTTTAGGGGTTTCCAGGAGGACAGAATCATCAAACCTTCAGTAATCCTTCCAAACTTTTTCAGTGTGCCTGCTCTCCTGAACATCTGCCAAAATAGACCCAGAGTACTTTATTCATTCAGATTTGCATTTGAAAACCCAAATGTGAATAGAAAAAAAATACCTGACATCATAATTCCTGCTCATGCAATATAATACGTTTTTTAAAAATAGAATTACTGAACTCCGTAAAAGCATGTATTATCTCTTTGTTCTGGTTAATAACAACAAAAATCTGCTTATTTACCTGACTATTAAGCTACATCAATGCATTGACAAAAGTGTAATTTAGAATAAACAAGAGTGTACTGGTGAGCACACTGATGTAAAGGAGTTCCTTTTTGGTTCTGTGTACAACTTGTAACACAGAACAACACTTTATTTGTACACAGTTGCCAGTTTTTCAGTGCCAAGAATGTTCTTTTCATAGACTGTAAAGTTTTAGCTATAGTGCAACTTCTCTTTCTGGCAAGGGCTTTGAACGTGCTGGAGGGTTAATATAAATCTTTCTACTCCTTTTCTGCCTCATCTCCCCTGCATGCTTTCATTGCTTGACCTTCAGCTGCACTAAACTAATTTTAAAGAGCAGCGTTTGACCTAATTGCTTAGTAGAGTATGATCATGGAGAAATCCCATATATTGTCTGCTAACCCTGTGGTCATACCTTCTTTAAAGTCATGTGCTCCTTTGAAAGAAGACAGTCACATTTATGGGAGGGAGGGATGTGTGCTGGTGCTGTCTGTGAAGGATTTAGCAGCTGCAAGATCCCCTTTTTCTTTCGTTGTCTGAAATACCATTGTTAGTGCCACCTTTTCTTCCTGAAAACCCTTACCCTTCATGCTGCTTGGCACTGAAGAAAGAGACAGAAACTTGAATCTGTGCCTGACTGAATAATGAATCTGTACTTTCTTTTTCTAACCAAATGAAAAATACCTGGGCATATGTTCCTGCATATTTACCTCAGAAGGCTTATGTCCAGGCATAGTGTAAATTTTAAATGCTCCGATGATTTGGAAGCAAATAATGAGAGACTAGAAAACAAAGCAAGCAGGAGATGCAGTGATAGCTATTAGGCTCTTTTTTTCTGAAAACCTTCAAAGCAGAGCACTAAGCAAACGTGGTAACAGACAAGTGCGACTGGCTCTTGTATCAGTGGTCATACCCAGGCAGCCTGTAGTGCCTTCCTTACTTCGCCTTGCTGCAAGCCTTCAGCCTTCTTTTCAGTACTGCAGATACTTCTGTCTAGCTCATCAGCCAGGCTGCCACTCAAAAACTTGAAGCTGTAGCCAGCTGCAAAGTGAATCCTCCATCTGTTGAGAACTGTTTCCTGCTGTCTTTCATTACAGGGATAAATGAAAGGCTATACTGTGAAAATGCTCTTAACACACTTCTGGTTTAAACTGTGCGTAATGGTAACATACATGAGAGTAATGTGAAGAAATGTTTTCTCTGACTGTTTTGTGAGGCAGATAGAAATTATTTCTGAGTACCTTGTGTATGTCTATCTGTACTAATAAAAGTCCCGATTTAGTGGGGTTATGGGAGTTTTTCTAGCCTATGAAGTAGCCTAGTGACAGGAAAATCCACTTGCTAATAACAAAGACCTTCACTGTCAAGTGGGAAGTTTATAAGGATTATTGAAGTTAACGGTCTGCAAAGCATGGTGCAGGAAAAACATCGGTGTCTCCTAGCTGCAGTTGGAATAATTAGCTAAATAAATTATTTCTGAGCTATTAATTTTTATCTTTTCCTGGAAGACTGATTGTGCCTCTATAGGAGACCTCTGTATTGTTGTGCAACTCCTGCTGGATTCAAAACTCATCTGAGGCATCACTTAGTAGTATGCTTCATTCTGCTGTCAATGCCACTTTTTTTTTGAGGGCACAAAGCAAGCTGAGGTGGAAAAGATCTTTGGACTGTCATCAGTTGAAAATTAGAATGGCAACTACATTGATTTTTGTTGTTTTGGGTTTTTGTGTGTTCCAGTATTAGTTATCCCATCTTTCTGTCCTTTTTTGTAACTTAAAGTTAGGAAACAAAAAGCTGACTTTTAGATAGCCTGTGTGTACTGTGCCATGTGTTGTCAAGGGTGCTTTTTTAAATTAACATTCTTTTCATGCAGTTCTATTTTTCTGTAGTTTATACTGTAAAGTTTTATGGACCAAGATCCTTGACATTAAGTCCTCCTGCAGTGGATCTTTTGGAGGCAATGAGAGGTAAAGGCAAATGAGAATTTATTTGTGAAGGAGCTTACTCACTTTTTTCTTAAAAACAAGGGTGGAAGGCAAGGGGAAAAAAAAAACTTGTCTGTGAGGACATACAGGATGTATGGTATTTGGATTTCTGTGATTGTTTTTTCTTCCATTTTTTTCTTCACACATAGGTTGTATTGTAACTGGCATGTTTTGAGAGTTCTGTGTTTAGTCAGTTGCACAGAATGACTTAATAATAAAGTTCTCTTTGCTTACCCAACTCTCTTGCTCATTTTGGGGGCTTGGGAATTTTTAAAAGCCTTGTAAGCTCATTTTGAATGCAGTTTTCTCGTATCTACTAAGTAAGGTATTTGTCTTTGTAACAGAGGTGCTCCAGCCCTTTGACCATCTTTGTGGCCCTTCTCTGGACCCCCTCTGTGTCCTTCCTGTGCTGAGGGCTCCAGAGCTGGACACAGTACTCGAGGTGTGGCCTCACCAGAGCAAAGTACAGGGGCAGAATCACCTCCCTTACCCTGCTGGTCATACTTCTTTTGATGCAGTCCAGGATCAGGTTGGCTCTCGGGGCTCCAGCACACACTGGCAGCTCATGTTGAGCTTCTTCTCATCTACTACCACCCCCAAGTCCTTCTCCTCAGGGCTGCTCTCCAGCCATTCTTCCCCCAGCCTGTTTTCCTGCCTGTGGTTGTGCCAACCCAGGTGCAGGACCTTGTACCTGGCCTTGTTGAACTTCCCGAGGTTGGCATTGGTCCACCTCTCCAGCATGTCAGGGTCCCTCTGGATGCCGTCCCTTCCCTCTAGAATGTCAACTGCTCCACAACAGCTTGGTATTGTCAGCAGACCTGCTGAGGGTACACTCAATCCCACTGTCTATGTCTACAACAAAGATGTTAAACAGCTCTGGTCCCAGTACTGACCCCTGAGGACCACCACTTGTCACTTGCCTCCACTTGGACACTGAGCCATTGACCACAACTCTCTGGGTGTGGCCCTCCAGCTAGTCTCTTATCCACTGAGTGGTCCATCTGTCAAATCCATGCCTTGTCAGTTTGGAGATCAGAATGTTGTGTGGGACAGTGTCAAATTAAAAGATAATGTAATCTAATGCTTGTTGAAGTAAGAACTTAATCCATCCTTTAGGGAAGGGATGAGCTTTATCAATACGCTTAGTATCACCTGGTTGACAGTTACAAAATGTGCATGTGTGTGTTTGTGTGGCAGGTACCTCCATGGAGGTAGTAAATAATGCACATTTTTCAGAGATATCATGTAGCCTTATGCTGAAGTGAGAGCAGGTTTACTCTAGTTTTACAGTAATGGCTGTGTCCTTGTACAGTGTGGAAGAGGGCACTTACACTAACATAAGTGAAGCAGAGCTGCAAGTGTTGGGTGCTACTTGGAGTGCTGCTGTTCACCTTACCTTTTCAGTAGCTTTCCCATGTGTCAAGGTTGCACAGAGACAAGCTGGTTAATCTTCATAAAGCTCAGACCACATTGTTAAATATATTTGATGGCTTGTTTATATGTGTACTTTTGTTTAAATCAATTGTTTTCTATGCTTTCTTTTCTCTTGCTTCCTTCTTGTATCATGGTTCAGTTGTTCTATATGCCATCAGAAACAAGATATAACTGTATTCTGGTCTATTTCTTGGGTGTTATCTTTCTTTGCATTTGCTTTTTGTCCTTTGCACTTTGTTAGCTATTCAATCTCAACACTTGTTTCCTGCTGCCTTTTGGATTTTTATCTTGACTTTATCTTCAAGTGTCAAAATGCACTATGTTATCCTTAATCACTTGAGCAACACCCAGAACCTGGGGTTCTTCCAGGTGTTCATAGTCATGAAAGGGTGGCAAGGTCTTCAGTTTTAATCTGAAGGCATCTGCTTTCTTTGTGGTGTTCTCTTAGCCTGTCGTTCTCCATCATCCTGACTATATCATCTGCCTCAGAAAGTTGTGTGGGTAGTAACAAGCTCACCTAGGTACGTGGTGGATTTTCTCAGGTGATTTTTTATGTAGTAGTATCTGCTTTAAGCAACAATTATTGGAATAAGGTAACTTCAGCTTAAAAAGCAGTCATGAAATAACAATGAAGCTGGAATCATTAGTATTGCAAGACACCTTACAGTGAATTCTTGTATCCATCTTAATCAAGATTGCTAATTGTTAATACTTGTCTTTTCTCTGCATATGTAACTGTTGGAAAGTTTCATTTCTCTGTAGCCATTTAGAATTTTTATTTTGAAAATTTTAAGTAAGTTAACTGTGTTTTTACATAGGGTAGGAAGATGTTGAGAAAATAGTGTAAATGTTGTAATGTTTTTCACATTCATGTGCTTTTGAGATGCCCCTGAAGGTCAATTTACTGTCTTTTCCTTGCCATTTGTAGTAGCTGTATTGCTTTTAAGCTCTTTTTTAGGTCTTTTGCATTTAACGTTAGAGGAGGTTGCTCTGAACCTGAATTAAAAACTGTTTCACAGCTGGGGCTATAATGTGGCCTTTTTATCTGTTCATAATGAAGAAACAGTTGAATTAATAACTTACTTCTTTGGAGACATCAAAGCTGGTCCTGCATACAACTTGACTGTTGTCCATACAAACCTTTCTGCTGAAATTCCCAAGTGTTCAAACTGCCTACCTGTACTTCTTTAGGATAGGAAAACTACATGGTAAAGGAGTGTATTTAATAGCGTATGCATATTTACTGGATTTTAGGTTACAGGGACAACTGTGACTTTGGACCCTTCTGCTCACTTGAAGTGGCCTCCAGAACCATTGCAGTGTGACACTTTTGTTTGTTTCTGTGGAATTTGGGTGTAGTTCGCTAGTAGTGAAAGCTGCTGAAAATGCCTTTTACTTTCCAGTTTTTCCCATAGGTGTTTTGGTGCCCCTGCTGGAAAGGTAGTGTAACGAAGTGTAATGTTTTCTGTTCTGTCCTCTGAACTTCATATGTCAGGGAGGAGGTAACTGATGGGTAAAATTTTCTGACCTGTTTTGCTTTTTTTCTCTGTATTAATTCAAAACAGTGAGCTTATATTTCATTTTAGGTACTCCGTCTTTGTAACTGCCCTATATACAAATCAAACTTGATGTTTCCAGAATAGTATTCCGAATGTAATGAACTAGCAATAAATTATTTCAGTTTTTTGGTTTTTTTTTTTATACCTGACAGTAGCTAATTTTCTGTAGTGGGAAGAAACTGAGCACAGTGGAAGAATACTGGAGTTTTTGTCTGGCCCCCATTAAGTCCTAGAAATCTTTCCTTAACCACATCATATTGCGTGATAACTAACTTCATCTTTTGCCTTTGGTGGAGCAGAAGACTTGAGGGAGAGGTTTTGCTATCACGAATGAAAACCAAGGGAGCAGAAAATTAGTACTCTGTAAGTATTTGCAAACAACCTTTTCTTGCTAAAAAATTGTAATAATAAAAAAAAATTACTACAAATGAAGTTGAAAGCAATCTATTAAAGTTCTAGTCTATTAGCTTTTTTAAAGTCTCTCCTGCCTCTTTTAGAGTATTGACTTTCCAAATCTATCTGCAGGATATAGAGCAAGACTGGTTCAAGGAATTTCAGCTTATTGCCATTTCATCCCAGGACGTGCAGTGGCACTTTCTTCCATTACTTGTGTGAACATTTTTTAATCTTTTAAACTGGATCATAGACCGTTAATGGTTAGAGGAAAATTTTTATTTTGTGAGATCAGTTGATGAAGGGGTATGACAACAGGAACAAATAGTTGGGTGTGCAGGAGACGAGGTAAGGTATACACAGACATTTTTGAACCAGCTTCACTTAAGTGACAAAGGATAAACATGTTAGAGACCCTTTCTTCATTGCAATATGCTGCAGAATTGCAACTGTGCTCACAATCCAGCCCAAGAAATGTATGTAAAGTATATGATGAAAATTAGTTACACTGAACTATGAAAAAAACACTATTTCGGGAAGACTATGAGTGGAGAAAATCATAACTGCATTATAAATTGCATAGATGAGTTTCCTGTTCTTCATAGTACTGCTTTTAAAACTAATTTTATATGATACTTTGATTTTCTTAAGATGTTTGTTTAATCTTCCTGCTTTCATTCTTAAGAGTTCCAGTGTTGGCCTTTTTTGTGCTACCCTGGTGGTGTTGACTGAAGATTATTTTGCCTGCTAGTCATATGGCAGATGAGGAAAAGAGTTTCAGCATTATAGCATGAAAAATCATGTGAGGCCAGAAAAACAGTGGCTATTTCTTGGTGGTGTTCTTGTTTCTGTATAGCTGTGGGTTTCCTGTAACATCTTTGGAAGAGGGTAGTGTCCTGTGTGCTCACTGTAATTCCAGTTCCCCCTGCACATGCAATCATGAGAAAGCTCTGTTTGTGCTTAGGTAGAGCCAGCAGTAGCGTTTACAGCCCACTCAGCAGCAATCACATTATCTTTCATGTGGGTGTTCCTTCAAGCCATTCTGTCTTCTGGTTTTGCCTTATCATCACATTCCCTCTGATAAACGATCTTCTTCAGCACCACAGTGAAATGGTTATGTGCAGGGTTGTTTACAGCTGCGTCATTACTTCTGTTTTTCCTGTGCAGCCACCACTGTGTATGTCTTCCTAAAAGACATGGATTTTTGAGGAACCTTTCCTTGGAGAAGTCTGTACTCCCTGTGAAGACAGTTTATATATGCATCCCTGACAAAGGCTGTGTCTGGCTGCTTGCAACACTGCCTGTACTTCTTGTTCACTACCTAGTGGAAGCCTGAACTCATGCACTTAAGAGGATTTCAGCTCGTTTTCTCAAATGTTCTTTGAGTCAAAGCTTGAGATAAACTGCTTTTGAATGCTGACCTCTTGAGTAGCAGTCACTCCTGCCTTCTCTGGCTGGGAGTGAGACCTTCACAGAAGATGAAATCAGAAAATGCTACTTGCCAGATTCTTTCTCTAGCAGCACAGGTTTTCTTAAAGAGTACAATTAAGTCCTTCTTAAAGACCTCTTTCCAGGGAATGAAAAAAGGCAATTGAAATCTGTTGTTCTTCATGAGACTATTCTTCAAGGTCAGTTGTGGCAAATACACTGCCAGGCTGATCTCTTGCTCTCTTGTAGTTCCTCACTTACATTTTTTCTCTATATAAAGAGCTCAGAGAAACCCCTCGTGAAAGGAGTTTTTCTTTTACACTTTAACATGAAAAAGAGCAAAATTAAGCATGACACTGGAGAAGAGCGTATTGTGCTGGCCTCCCTGGGACAATCTGTATTGAGCTGAAAAGCTAGTGGCTGACAGTAGGAAAAGCAGGCTGCTTACAGTTACACTGGCACAGGAGGTGCCTGCGGAAAGCCGTCTAGAGGCACATGGTTGTCTGACGTAACAGTTTTTATTAGAGATTCATGCTTCTGTGAAAGGAGCAATAGCAGTCGCTACTAAGCGAACCTTGCTCCAGGTGGTGTTCCAAGCAGATGCAACTCATGCAGGTGAATACTTCTTTGTTGAAGTATTTTGACAGGAAAAAGAAGGGAACATAACTGGAATTTGTGTTGAGGCCAAAATAAAATGCCTCTGTGATCTGGATTTGTAACAAAAATGCACACAAAAAAATGAGTTACAGCTTTATTTGCACTACTGGAGCTTGAGTCTTTCCTGTTTCCTTAGGAAATCTATCTTTGTCAATAAGGAAAAAGATAAAAGAAAATGCTAGGTATGAGTGCCCATTTAATATTTTAAGTCTTTACTCAGAAATTCTGTATCTAGAAGATCAAATAAAAACATAGGCTGTGGCTTATGAAGTTGAGTATTTGAGGATTCTCTGGAAGTTCAACAAAGCCAAGTGCTGGGTCCTGCACTTGGGCCACAACAACCCCATGCAATGCTACAGGCATGGGAAAGAGTGGCTGGAAAGCTGACTGGCAGAAAGAGACCTGGGAATTCTGATAGGCAGCTGAATATGAGCCGGCAGTGTGCTCAGGTGGCCAAGAAGGCCAACAACATCCAAGCCTCTATTAGAAATAGTGTGGCAAGCTGGACCAGGGGTGTGATCATCCCTCTGCACTTGGCATTGGTGAGGCCACACCTTGAATACTGTGTCCGGTTTTGGGCACCTCAGTACAAGAAAGACACCGAGGTGCTGGAGTGTGTCAAAAGAAGGGCAACAAAGTTGGTGAAGGGCTTTGAGAACACATCTTACAAGGAGCAGCTGAGAGAACTGGGACTATTTAGTTTGAGGAAAAGGAAGCTGAGGGGAGACCTCATCACCGTCTACAATGACCTGAAAAGATGTTGTAGAGAAGTAGGTGCTGTTTTCTTCTCACAAGTAAATAATGATAGGACAAGAGGGAATGGCCTAAATGGCAGGGGAGGTTTAGACTAGACATTAGGAAGAACTTTTTCACTGAATGGATTGTCAGACATTGGAACATGCTGCCCAGGGAGCTGGTTGAGTCACCATCCCTGAATGTGTTTAAAAGTCATCAGATGTGGCGCTCGGGAGAATGGCTTAGTGCTGAACTTGGTAGAGTAAGGTTAATGGTTGGACTCAATGATCTCAAAGGTCCTTTCCAACCTAAGTAATTCTGTGATCTATGATTTATTCCCATGTGCAAAATATATAGTAACTAGAACAAATGTATCTTCCATAAGGCAGGCTGTCCCTGTAGACAACTTAATTTTATTAGCATACCATGTAATACTGAAACATCTGACCAAAACTTTTTCAAAAGAGAACTTTGATACAGAGTTAAAATTAACCCAGAGCCCTCTGGACCCTTCCAGCATGCCAAGAGTACTCCACCCTAAGCCTCTGAAACCTATTATGTAAGAGTTGGTGCTTTTAGGAAGTTAATTTCATGTTATTTTTAAGGAAGTCATGACATCAAAGGGGGTGCAGTAAAGTACCTTTTGAAGGGTGGAGGGGGAAGTGATATGCAGAGAAGGTTTACTGGAAATACCAAAATGCTGCTGGATGGCTGGTTCTGCTTTTTTTCCTAGGCTCTGCCCATCTTCATTTGGGATGCAGTGAGGTTTGAGGTAGAGGCAGGATGAAGAACTGAATCTAGGGAGCACACTACTGGTGGCAACTGAGAGGAAACACAAATCCTAAACTTCCTTGTTTATAACTGTCTGGAGCAGCGCATGGCTAAGGGATGGATTCATACAGCTCTTTGCAGGGGTATTGCTCTCTCATTTGCTAGCTCTAACCAGAGAATACCAGCTCTCTAGAAGAATACTCTTATTGAATTAAAAAATGGTTGCTTTATTTTGGAGCTGTGTTGAGACACACTTCATCCCTTGACCAAGTGTTCCCAAGTTATCTGACTTGTTTTATCTCTGATCTAGTATTAACTATCTGTAATATACAAAGCCATAGGTGGGCAGAGGGGGGGCAAGACCAGGCTATGTGTGATGATTTCTAATTCTGCAATGCCAAAGTCTACAGAAAGGCCCCCAATTAAGACTGTAATTTCTAAAATGTTTCCTGTAGTTTATGCACTACAATCCTTTTAACAGAGTTAGAAAGGATTTCAACTGCAGCTTGCAGTGACTGTTATGCTGATGTCCATGTGACTGCATTTAAATTCTAATGACTAACTCTACATCTGAGTAGACAGAGCTGCAGCACCGAAAGCTGGAATTGATGCATGGAAGTCTTTTGTAGACTGTAGAAGGTGAAACTTCTCCAGTGCAACATCAGTGATTATAGATACATAACCGTGTTGAATGACAAATCTCCTTGAATCTTGTTATTCAAAACCAAGCTTAGAAAACTGTCTGCTTTGGCACAGAAGCTGAATTTTAGAAACAATTTTTTTAAATAATGATAATAGGGACCTGCAGCTCTTTTTCCAGTTTCTGTTTAGGTGTATTTATTCTCATGGTTGATATTCATTGAGCATACTGCTTGTATTCATGACACTGTGTACATTGCTTACAGCAGTCACTGACCTTTCCTTCCATCTAATGGTTTTCATAGCTTTCACAGTGATCATCAAAGTAGGCATGTGCATTTTGGTCTGCTTCAAAATACTGATGGTTGAAGTAAGAAATCAAGGTGGTGTTAGGTCAGAGCTTACAGGACAGAATTTTTGTGCTCAACACCCACTTGCAGAACTGCAGCTAGAGTAGGCATTTAGTGCCCACAGAATATCAATGAGAGAGAGCTGCTGTTTTGGACTGATGGCTACCTGTGCACACGCTACCTTCCAGAGTAGCCCCAGTCAGCTGTGCAGAAGCGAGTTGCTTTCTCTAGCAGGTTTAAGCTTAAGAGCAATACAGTAGATTATTCTTTCATCCCAAGTACAATTTAGAGTGAAAATAAGACATCACTTGCCACTCAAGGAACTTGATCCTAAAGTAGGTTGTACTGTACAGGAAATACGGAAGTCTGTGATTTTGTGAAATATGGAAGTCTGAATCCCTGGTCATGGAATTCAGGTGAGATCTGGGTGTTGCTGAGTGCTGCTGTCTCCAGAGATCCTTTTGTTGAAATAACCCTAACTTTGGATCACTACCTAATCTGTATCAAGGTACAGTGATTTTTCTATCTACATGAGTAAAATGCAGATTTGCAGCTTTCGGAAAAACATGAATTTTTAACATTGAGATGTTTTATGACATCACTAGGAATCAATTTGGCTGTTTCTCTGCTTCAAAAGATCAACTCAGCTGCTTAGGAGTATAGAAAAATGTTTATGGTATTATCTGTGGAGCAGCACTAACGCTGAAAAATGAAGCTTTTCCTACTCTTTTCTTAACTAAGTACATATTGCTGCCTTTTTCCATGATGTTTTTAAGTAAGTGCTTGTAGGCAGAAAAGCATATTAAAAACCATGCAAGGTAATCAGATGTTTTTTTAAGAGGAAGTGGATATCATTCAGAATCTGGAACACATATTGATGGAATCCCAAGGGACAGTGGTGGTGTTATTTTAGTTCAGACAATTAAAAGAGGGACAATAGATTAACAAAATGATGAGACACCTGTTTCTTGTATTAATTTGATACAAGATTTTTAGTTTTCAGTGATCTGCTGTTGTTTCTCATTTTTAAGTTCTGAAAAAGTTAGCAAGTCAGCCTTGCAAAGACTTGGTATTTTCCTCTCCTCAAATTCCATCTGGAAGTCGTAACTAGAAACCTTGTTCTTGTTCCACAAGGAGCTCTCATGCAAATAAAATGCATGCTTAACCTGAACCCCTGTAATTATTCAGTAGTGCTCCAAATTTGCTGTCTTTCTACTGCTGGACAAGAGCACTTTCAAATCTCACCAAAGGAAGAGAACACTGTGTTTTTCATGAAGGGATCAAAGTGGCTGGTTCTGGCACCAGTGTTTTTCATCCATTACTTTCACAACTACACTGGGATTGTTTCTGTAGCACAGAGTCCGAAACTAAAATATTTCCACGTTAAACAATACCAAAGTAACAAAAAGCAGTGATCTTCAGCATCTTTCAGTGTTTTTATGTTTCAGCATAAAAATGCATAGCTTGAGTTGCTAGGTCACAGGCTTTGTTTTCCCTGAAAGGAAAGAGGTTGGAGAGTTACGTGTTAAGTTAGAGAGTTCCAGGGATTTAGGTAGAAGTGTTTTGTTGTGTTTGTTTTTTTTTTAAATAAAGATGCTTGTGACTGTTTTCTCCCTCCACTCCCTCCAACTATTAAATCTGTACTGTGGACTCTGATTGGAGAGCGTATAATGTCCCAGCCCTTTCTGGCTTTGGAGTAACTTTAAAAAAATATTTAGGTGCTGTAAATGAGAGCTATATGCAGTAAGCCAAATAAAAAAAAAAAAAAAAAAGGAAGTAGAAAACCTAGAACAAACCAGTAGAAAATATGCTTACTTCTTTGGAAGATTAACATCTTAAATAACAAAATTCCTGAAAGTAAAACATCTTGATAAATACAGGAACTTCAGATGGTTTGTACTTTAAATGGGGCAGCACTGAAAAGTGGACTGACCTGGGCTGAAAAATAGATGGGTAGATAAACGTCCAAGAATTTCCTGCTGAAACACCGTTACCTAAGGAGCAGAATTGTGTGTGTGTGTGTGTGTGTGTGAAATTGGGAGAAAGGGAGAATACAAGGTGAGGTGAGGGGGAAGGAAGATAGGTGATGGTTATGCAGCAGGATTTGTAGTTTAATCCTTTTGCCGTTACTGCAGATTGATAGGTAACCACATGTTGTGCCATCTGCCATTTAGCTGTTAAATTAAATTTAGACTTTGTGCTTAGATTTTTTAAATTGTTCATTTCTTTCTTAAGGCATTTGTTGAAAGTGTTAATCAGCTATCTAAATATAAAGGTAACTTTGAAAGTACCATATTTGTATTTTTTTAATATGAAGTATGTAGAAGCTTTAAATTATTAATTTACAGTTTACTATTTTATTCCTTCATTTAGATTATAGTAAAAAAATTGTTTAAGGCTCTTGTGTTTTAACTTGGACATGCTGTGAGTCCAGCCGTTTTTATACATCTGTAGTTGAGAACTTAATAGGTTCTGTTTAATTGTTTATCTCTATGTGATAAATATGCTCTGCTGGTGCTGGGACAGTGTGAATGCCGCATTAGGGTGCAGTATTCTGTTTACTCTAGAAATTAGGCATAATTGTCAGGATAGTTTGGGTTTTGTTTTCCTTCCAAGTATGTTTCTTTGGTGTGCTCTGCTGTTTTATTAGAAAGATATTTATAAGATAGACAACTTGGAAAGAAACCAAGTGAACATAGTATATGCAGAAAGAGGGTAATTTGGAGAAGGGCATCTCTCATAGGAGAGACTTTGTGGGGAATACTAATTTATTTATTTAATTGTGCCTCAGGAAGAGACCTCAGCACCCAACCATCCCACTGGAATGAGGTAAATGTTTTAGCACACAGAAATAAAGAAGAGAGCAGAGTTGGAAGAAGTGGGGACGAATTTATAATTTTTCCAAGTTTTGGACACCAGGGCATGATGCCTAGATCAAGGAAGGTACACTAAAGGCAGACTCAGGTGTGCTGAGGTTGGACGTAAGGGTGGAGATCATAAAAATCTGGAGTTATGAGGGTCTAGCAAGGAAAATAAATACAGTGGGCTGAGACTTGAGAAAATAATGAGGAAACCTTTAAATTCTGTTAGAGGAGCACAGCAAATACAACAAAGAGTGCTGAAGGTGCTAAACACCACAGCCTGTGAAACCATGCATCTTATTTTAAAAAATCAGTGTTTCAAATAAAGTCAAAGGCAAGCAAGTGGTTTTTCATTTGTACTGCAAAACTTTGATTGAGAAAGACTATGGGCAGTACAGCAAAATGATTGGTGCACATTGACAGAGTCTCACCAGTGGGCCACCTGATGACAGCAAGCCTTGTTTATTGGATGTGTTGTAACCAGGAAATCAACTCATGATTGCAGTGGAAGAAAGGAAAGGAGGATGTGTAGCAGGAGATGCCATGTCCCAAACTCTCTTAAATCTTGGACTTGACAGTTTTCTTGCCCCTGCCATTATTTCTAATATGGAGATGGAGTTAATCACAAGGGGACATCACGGTCCCAGGTTCTCATCCTGCTGGGGAACTTCAACCACCTTGACATCTGTTGGAAAAGTAGCACAGCAAGCTGTGGGTAATCCAGAAGACTCCTGAAGTGCCTCAATGGTAACTTCTTAAGACAAGAAATTGACAGCCCTACCTAAGGAGATGCATTATTAGACTCTGATGGTCACAAATGCAAGTGAACTCATCAGGGATGTCAAATTGAAGGCAGCCTGGGCTGCAGTGATCACACGCTAGTGCAGTTCACTGTCCTAAGAGGTATAAGGCAGATGAGAAGCATAGTCAGGACTCTAAATTTTAGGTAAGCAAAATTCCAGCTCTTCAAGGAGTTAGTAAATAGGACCCTGTGGAAAACAGTCCTCAGGGACAAGGGAGCAGAACAGAGCTGGCAGATCTTTAAGGATGTTTTCCATAGAACACAAAAGATCTCAATCCCCAGGTGTAAAAAGTTAGGCAAGGAAGGCAAGAGACCAGCATGGCTGAGTTGAGACCTGCTGGTCAAACTAAAAGGCAAGATGGAACTAAACAGGCAGTGGAAGCAGGGACAGGTATCCTGGGAAGAGTACAGGGACATTACCTGGTTCTGTAGGGATGAGGTCAGGAAAGCCAGGGTGCAGCTGGAAGTGAACTTGGCAAGGGATGTAAAGAAAAACAAGAAGAGCTTCTACAGGTATGTAAACCAGAAATGGAACATTCAAGAAATGTGCCCCTCTGATGTGCAATAGTGGTGAACTAATAACATCAGAAAAGGAGAAGGCTGAGATTCTCAACATTTTTGCCTCAGTCTTCACCAGCAACCCCTCTCTTCATGGCTATCATGTTGATGGCCCACAAGAAGGAGACCGGGGGACAAAGTCCCTCACACCATAAGTGAAGACAAGGTACATGGCCATCTGAGTAACCTGAACATACACAAGTCCATGGGACCTGATGAGCTGCGTCCCAGAGTCTTGAGGGAATTGGCCATTGCCCAGCTGCTCTCCCTGATACTTGAGAAGTCTTGGCAGTCAGGTGAAGTCCCTAATGGCTGGAAGCAGGGAAACTGGATGGTTGCACCTAGAGGGTAGTGGTCAATGGCTTGATGTCCAGATGGAAAACGGTGACAAGTGGTGTCCCTCGGGGGTCCATACTGGGACCAATGCTGTTTAGTATCTGCCCCTCTAGTCTGCCATCGTGAGAACTCACCTGGAGTACTGCATCCAGCTCTGGAGACCCCAATTAAGAAGAATGCGGACCTGTTGGAGCGTGTCCAGAATAAGGTCATGAAAATTATCAGAAGCCTGGAGCACCTCTTACGAAGACAGGTGGAGGGAGTTGGGGTTGTTCAGCCTGAAGAAGAGAAGACTCTGGAGGGACCTCATAGTGACCTTCCAATACCTGAAAGGAGATAGATAAGAGGGCTGGAGAAGAGGTGTCCACAAGCGCATGTAAAGATAGGACAAGGGGTAATGGTTTTAAAGCTAGAGAAGGGTAGATGTAGGTTGGACATTAGGAAAAATTCTTTAATATAAGCATGGTGGATCACTGGAACAGGTTGCCCAGAGAGGTGGTGGAGGCTCCATCCCTGGAGAAATTCAGTGTCAGGCTTATTGTAGAGGGGTTGGAAGAACTTCTAAAGGTCGTCTAGTCCAATCCAAGGCATTCAGTGATTCTATGGATCTAACTCATGAGACAGTTGCAGCTTTACATTTACATTCAAATGTCTTCACTGAAAAGCAGACATGGTATTACATTTAACAGGTGAGACGTATTTCCAGGAGTCTTCAGTTGTTTCCCAAAATTATTCTATTGTATCACTGCTGAAAAGAGAAATACTACCCAGAAAAAAAGTTTGAAGACTTATGCAGGAGTGCTTAAATCTTCTGAAGTGTCAGTGTGAAGTCTTACACATTACATAACTTTTTGTATAAGGTTGTGTTGTGTCTTGATCATAAAGTAATGATTTCATGTATGGCTTTATTACTTATTTTGCATCCAAACTGTAGAAATTCCTCCTTTAATTGCTATGACAAAGGAAATTATAAGGTTTATTTTTAATGTCATAAGATACTTGAAGACAACTTGGGAAAACAGAACCTAAATTAATTTTACAGTTACTTAAATTAGGGAAATTAAGTCATAGGAAAATTTCCTTTCCCTTAAAAAAGACGAAAAATCAATGCAAATGTGAAACTGAATGTAAGACTAATGTAGTATATATAGAAATGCACAACTTAGGCAGCTTCAAAGTTTAAGTTTCTGTGCAAAGACTCTTAAGATGCATCTTTGTTGCAAAGCATTTTCTTCTGAGCAGGCAGCTGCTTTTGAAGGACTTAGTGAAGTCCTCTTACACTCTTGAGTTTTTATCTGTCAATTTGAGTTTACGGATGTTAACTTTTGTTTAAAGTCCTAGGTAAACTTTGTTACTTAGTCTTTTTAAACAATGATGAAATACCTTGGTATGCCTTGACTGTGTCTCACAATTACAGGCTTTGCATGGCACTTAGTTTAAACAGAAAGTATTTGCTGAAGTATTTTATATAGAAAAGACTCATATCTGTATTGTACAGGTCTTTATGTTCTTCCATCTAACTCCCATAGTCTTCTTGGTCATTTTTTTGTATTAAGACCAGTGATGTCTTTAGAGACAAATCTGTGTTCAATCCAGATAGTCTTCGTAGCTGATGTTCTTCATGTGATTTGCTTAAATTAAATTCACTATATGCGTTTCTATTTTAATGGTTGGTTATAAATTAGTATCTTTGCCTTTATTTTAGGTAATTGAAATGTTCTGTCACAGCATTTACATTTTCCTATGCTGCAATGTGTGATGCATCATGACTCAAGTATTTATCTAAACATCCCTTTAAAGTGGTGAGGTAAACTACCGTTCAGTTACATCTAATTAAATATCCAGGAGGTGGACTACATAAGGAAAATACAAATGGCCTCTGTTTCAAACAGAACCTATGCAGCTATTTTTTTCAAGTGTTTTTGTAAGTGTTTTCACATTGAATCATGCAATAAAGCATCTCTAACTTTGCTTTTCTTAATTCCTTCCGCTCTTCTCCCTGCTCTGGGATGATATGCAAATAGTTAGGAGTCATGCAGAGCAGATATATTTGCAGCCTCATGGGGAGATCTGGTGTTACCCAGTCAGACCACATTTTGCACACTTTAAAAAAGCCCTGACTTGAAACATACCCATACTTAAAGGGAAAAATTGTAAAGGCACTCTGCTTGGATAAAAGAGAGGACTGCTCTCTGATTTGGTTACAGAGCGGTTGTGCTTGACAAGGGCTGTCTATGCGTTAGCCTTCAGGAGAAGTACATCAGCAGGACACAAATGTTGCAAGCTTTTCACACACTTAATTTCTTTTTCAAGGTGCTGTGTTTCTAATTAAAACCCTTTTCAAGGGACATTAACTTGGTTAATACTTACAAAGACAAAATATATCAAATATCTATTCACTCCACAGTATAGTGTATATAAAATAAACAAAAATCATGTAGCCATATTTTATATTTATATCCTGTTTTAACAATGCTCTTGTGATGTATAGAGACATACTGATGTATTTATGCATACACAGAGTGGGTGAAAGCATTTTACATGTATTGCATGTAAACAGAAGGGGAAGAGATGGATTTTTCTTTTTAACTTGTCCTTTGTTCCACTTCACGAAATAAAGGTTAAGCATCACAAGGTTGCGTTTTTTCTGAACTTCTTGTTTATAAATGTGAAGGATTCTTCAGTCATCTGCAGTTGATATTTACTGTCAAATTGCTGATATGTAGGATCCATTTTTCATCATCTGTACATGGTGGACTGAACTAGTTAATAAGTACTTTTTAGCTCAGCAAATGTATGCACAGGTGTTCGCATGCATCCATGTTCCAGCAGTTTAACTTGTTTCACATTAACTAAGTTGGAAGAACTTTTACGAAGTTCAATTAGTAGAATGACAAGTGTTCACACAGATGCAATCTTGGTAGAATTTGAGCATTGATAACAGACTGTATAGTGAGCTTTTGCAGTGCCAGTCACACTTGATCACTTGTGGTTTTGAATGTGTGGCCCAGAAAGCAATATAATTCTATGGAAAACAAGTATTATGAAGGCACCCAGTAGAATAGTTTTCCATTCAAATACTGGACACACGTACTTCTCTCATGTATTTATATGTAAAGAAGTAGTCTTCTGTATTTCTATTTGTCTCTCACTCACTTTTCTCTCTCTTTTAGGCCATTACACCATGTAATTATTCCTCTAAAATTTATCATACTTAGAGCAGTATAAATTGCAAAAGCAATAATAATAAACTGTAAACAATGTGATATCCTTCTTGTGCTCTGTCATAGAAAAAGTTCTTTATCATGCTGTTATGTCTTCCCTTAGGACTAGTGGCTAGACTTGCCATCAGAGTGGCTTCATCTGGGTTTGTAAGGAAACAATTAAGAGACTGAAAAAACATTTTTTTGTAAGCTTAGTAGACATCTAGAGAAGGACATTGGCAGCCTAATGCAATTGCAGAAAGCAGCAAGGCAACACAGACCTCCAGTTTCATGAGTGTCATGTGCTGACAGTACAAGAGGATTTCTGCAGGACATAAACTGTAATGTATGAAGACTTGCTTTTGAAATAACCAAACCACAAGAATATGAGGCATGAGCTTATAAAATGCAAGAGAAAATAACAGATTGGACAAATTCCCTACTTTTGTGATTATTCATGTTCTGGTCCATCCTGCAATGTGGCTTCTGTTATACAAAGTTATGGTAGGTAGCTTAGTCTTAGGCTATGCTTAAAAAAGTAACTTACCCCACCTGCTTCTTCCAGTGTTTGAAATCTCAAATTCTGACTACTTCATGTTCTGATACGATCTGTTATAGATACTACCAGAGTGTTTCTCTTTCTATAAATTTCATTAATAAGTTTGCAGTTATACCGTTTGAGGATTTTACTAGGTAGTACAGTAGAGGTTTAATTGATTTTTACAGACAAAAAATAGTATCTTATAATGCAGTGTTTTTTTCTAACTGGAAGTGTTTTGTGGAGTAATAATCGAGATTATTTGGAAATTAGTTGATTTTAAGGTTTTGCTTAATGTATTACATAAAGGAATAAGTCTTTTTTATACCTTGGGTGTTTTGGTAAAATAACTTTAAGTGTTTCATGTATTCTTGTTGAAAGATAATAAATCTTTTATCATCATGTACACTGGGTCACTCTAATGGGATCAGGGTACTCTTGAAACTTGGTAAAGATACTCTTAAGTCAGAAATAAGGAAAGGGAATTTAAGAGGCAATTATGTAATTCACAAGTATATTAACACATCTGTGCATAACAAGGAGCTCAAAAGTTAGGAAATATCAGGTGTCAGTACATTTGTTTGTTTCTGCTTTTTAAATCTGATTTTCCCCTCTGCTTTGTTTTATAAATCTGTTTTTTCCCACTGCTTCCCCTTCCTTTCTGTCCTTGCTCTTTTTGGCTTTGCTGCTTTTCCAAAATATTTCTAAGTGAATCAGGATGCACTTCACTGATGGATGTACATTACAACTTTATTTAAGCTCCATATGTACTGCAAAATTGCTCAATATGTGTTATTTTGCCTTTATACTTACAGCACTCTACTATTTATAGTTTCATGATTAATTTTAACTAAGTACTTGTATTTTCTTTTCTCTGTTAGTAGTAGTTGGAAAAGATCAGTCCTAACAATGATCACTGTGGTGCACCATCTGATTTCATCTGGCTTATTCTCCTGCTTAGCTGCTCGTACAGCATCAGGGGAGAGTTTTCTCTTTAGCTTAAATGCATGTTGTTTGCCATTTCTTTTCAAACCCTCCAGTACTTGGAGGGCTTGCAGCTAAATGATAGTTTTGGCATTCTCTCAGTATCTGTGCTAGAGGATTAAACATAGCAGGGCAAGGGAAAGAGCACAAACATTCTCAGTGCTGTACAAGTTTTTTAGACTTTCAGAGCCTGAACAAACATGGTGCAAGCTTATCAGTCAGTCCTGCATTGATTCCCTATCTGCCTATACTCTCTGCTTGGCTCCAAACCAAATTTGGTGATCTGGGGAAAGGGCATTTCTGGTCTTTAGCATGCCTTCTGGGAGGTTAAAGAAAAGATATGCATACACACGTAGGAGAACTCTGCCTGGCAAGATACCTTGTTTTAGAGTATCCCAGTTGCTTTGTCTGTTCGTATCAATGAAGGTTTTTTTCCTTGCAAGCCTAATGCTGGTAGCTAGCACTAGAGCTGCTATTCCTTGAAACAGGTTGTCTTTTGAGCTTGGTACACATTAAACCTTACTGCTTTCCAGCTTCATCTTCTTCGAGTGTTCTATTAACTCCAACTTGGTAATGTTAATAACGGCTTATTTCCTCAATGGTGTGAGTGCAACGTTTTTTGCTAGTGACTCAGTTGCAGAACTGTAAGCGTTATACATACAAGAGAGGCTCTCAAGTACCTTGTAAAGTTTACAATCTCTTACAAAACAATAGAGGGAGAGAGGAAGGAGAGGGAAGAGGTAATTTCCATTTTGGCATTCCAGCTGTACTGAAAATGTTGTTTTGCTTTATTTAGGAGCTGGAGAAGGACTTAATGGAACTATAAACCCTCACAGTTTGGGGAAATGTCTTCCTTTCATTTGGAAAAGACTCATTTAAGTACTGCTGCCTCACCAGAGAGTTTTCTGAGAATAAACTCATTGGCTCTGGCTAGACAACAGGTGCTCACCAAAGCTGCTCTATTGCTCCACCTCCTTGGCTGGGGGAAGGTATGGGGAGGGGGAAGAAAAATACAGTGAAGTCTCATGGGTTGAGAAAAGGACATGGAGTGATCACTCAATGATTACCCAGCATGGAGTCCCTCCTGTGGGAAACAGTCCTTCCAGCAGATGTGCTCTAGCATGGGCTTCTCTCTCCATGGGGTCCCAGGTCCTGCCAGGAGCCTGCTCCAGTGTGGGCTTCCCACAAGGTCACAGCCTTCTTTGGGCACCCACTTCCTTCAGCATGGGGTCCTTCTCAGGTTGCTGCACTATGAACCTCCATGGACTGCAGGGGGACAGCCAGGCTTCACCACAGTCTTCACCACAGGCTGCAAAGGAATCTCGCTCTGGTGCCTGGAGCACCTTCCCCCTCTCACATGTTCTTATTTCTCTCCTTTAGCTCCTGTTCTTGTGCTAGAAATTTTTTTCCTCTTCTTTGTTATGTTATCACAGAGGCTCTACCACCATCACTGATGGGCTCAGCCTTGGCCAGAGGCAGGTCCGCCTTGGAGGTGTCACTGGTTCTGTCAGACATGAGGGAAGCTTCTGGCATCTTCTTACAAGGTTTTGTTATAGGATATTCCCTTCTGAAGGGAACTGAGGATTCCATATGCTACCTGGTCCATATGCTGGTCCCATGTTCTGCCTCCCTAGGGCCTGGGTTAGGGATATAAATAAGAAACTTCCTGGTCTGATACAGCCCTCAGATTACTACCCTCTTTAGATCTTTCAGGTAGGCAGCGATGAGGTAGAGAGAAGAAGTCTGAGGGCAATGAAGAAAGATTTCAGGGCCTTGGGATGACTGATCAAGGGATTGGGAGCAAAAGTTGTGTTCTCCATTATCCCTCCAGTTCCGAGGAATAATGAATGGGTAAAAAAGAAGACCCACTAGAACAACGCCTGGCTTCAAACCTGGTGCTACCATCAGGACTTTTTGATCATGTTTTGATTTACAGGACACTGGGCCTGCTTACAACGGATGAGAAAACCCTGTCTCACAGAGGAAAGGATATTAGGGCAAGACTTAGCAGGACTCTGGGCTGGACAGGGCTTTAAACTAGATGTGAAAGGGGAAGAGGATAAAACCAGGCCCACCAGAGATGAGCCTAGGGGTAAAGTGCCAAGGAAGGGGTTGAAATTGGTAGCCCAGACTAACTGCATCTACACTAATGCACATAGCATGGGCAACAAACAGGAAGAGCTGGAAGCCATTGTGCAGCAGGACAGCTATAACGTAGTTGGCATCACAGAAACATGATGGGATGACTGTCATGACTGGAATGCTGCAATGAATGAATATAAGCTCTTCAGAAGGGGCAGGCAAGGTAGGGGAGGTGGTGAGATGGCTCTATACGTTAGCAAGTGTTTTCAGTTCTTAGTGATGGAAGGAGGGGAGTTAGCAAAACCTCCTCCCCTTGGACTTCCAGAGGGCAGACTTCAGCCTGTTCAGGACACTGGTTGAGAGAGAGAGTTCCTTGGGAGACAGTCCTAAAGGGCAAAAGGGTCCAGGAAGTCTGGACAGGCTTCAATAAGGAAATCTTAAAGGCCCTGGAGAAGGCTGTCGCAAGACTAAAGGGCAGGGAAGACGACTGGCCTGGTTGAACAGGGAGCTTTTTCTGGGACTTAGGAAAAAAGGAGGGTTTACCACTTTTGGAAAGAGGGACAGACAACTGAAGACGAGTACAGAGAACTCATTAGGTCATACACAGAGGAAATTGGGAAAGCAAAAGCCCAGCTGGAGCTCAGCTTGGCTACTGACATAAGGGATGACAAAAAAAGTTATTACAGATACATCAACATTAAAAAAGAGCCAGGGAGAATCTCCATCCCTTACTGGATGCAAGGGCAACATTGCTAACAAGGATAAGGAAAGGGCTATGATACTTAATGCCTTCTTTGCCTCTGTCTTTAATAGTCAGATCAGCTACCCCCAGGGTGTTCAGCCACCTGAGCTGGAAGATAAGGACAGAGAGGAGAACAACACCCCCATAATCCAAAAGGAACTAGTTAATTATCTGCTTCTGCACCTGGACCCACATAAGTTTATGGGGCCTGATGGGATCCACCCTGAAGTACTGAGGGAGCTGGCAGGGGAGCTCGGTAAGCCTCAGTCTGTCATTTTTCAACCATCTTGTTCAACAGCTGAGGTCCCAGATGACTGGAGGGTGGCTAACATGATGCCCATCTACAAGAAGGGCTGGAAGGAGGATCCAGGGAACTATAGGCCTGTCAGTCTGGCCTCAGTACCAGAAGAATTAATGGAGAGACTTGAGTGAGCTCTCACAGCAAGTGCAGGACAGTCAGGGGATCAGGGCTGGCCAGTATGGTTTTATGAAACGGAGGTGTAGCTTGACCAACCTGAGCTCTTTCTCTGACCATGTGACGCACCTATTGGATGTGGGAGAGGCTGTGGAATTTATCTACCTAGACTTTGGTAAGGCGTTTGACACCATCTCCCACAGCATTCTCCTGGAGAAGCTGGCAAATCATGGCATAAATAAGTGTACTCTTCACTGAGTAAAAAAACTGGCTGGATAGCTGAGCCCGGAGAGTTGTGGTAAATGCAGTCAAATCTAGTTGGTGGCCAGTCACCAGTGGTGTCCCTCAGGGCTTAGGCTTGGGGACGTGTTGCTGGAGAGCTGCCTGGCAAAGAGGGACCTGGGGGTGCTCGTGGACAGCCAGATGAACATGACGCAGCAGTGTGCCCAGGTGGCCTGGAAGGCCAATGGCATCCTGGCCTGGATCAGGAATAGCATGGCCAGCAAGAGAAGGGAAGTGATTGTCCCCCTGTACTCAGCACTGGTGAGGTCACACCGCAAGTGTTGTGTTCAGTTCTGGACCCCTCACTACAAGAAGGACATGGAGGTGCTGGAGTGTGTCCAGAGAAGAGCAACCAAGCTGGTGAAGTGTCTAGAGTGCAAGTCATACGAGGAGCGTCTGAGGGAAGTGGGTATGTTTAGTTTGAAGAAGAGGAGACTGGGGGCAGACCTCATCGCCCTCTGCAACTTCATAAAAGGAGGTTTTAGGGAGGTGGGTGTTGGTTTGTTATCCCAAGTGGATAGCAGGACCAAACAAAATAGCTGAAGTTGCAGCACGGGAGGTTCAGATTAGATATTAGGAAGAATTTCTATACTGAAAGAGTGATCAGGCACTGGAACAGCCTGCCCAAGCTGGTTGTTGAGTCACCATCCCTGGAGATATTCAAGAAACATGTAGATGTGGTGCTTCAGGGCATGCTGTATTGTCCAAGGTTGTGAAGGGTTTTGTGGCTGGTTTTTTGGTGGAGTGTGTGTGGTTGTTTACATTCATTTGGGGGTTTTTTGTGTTGACAGTTGGTCTCGGCAATCTCAAAGGTCCTTTCCAACCATGATGATTCTGTTAGTCTGTGATTCTCACAGAAGCCACCCCTGTAGCCTCCCCCGCTACCAAAACCTTGCCACACAAACCCAGGACACAACCTTGTTAGCAGAAGAAGTGCAGATGCCCTTGATGACAGGCAGCAGTATGTGGGTGGTGGTGGGAGTGGGGACTGACGGAGTTAACTGACACTGAGACACTGCTGAGAGAGGGAATCACCTGCTTCATTGGCCTTTCCTGCTGCAGATCTCTTAAGGAAAGACAGAGGTGTCTGCAGTCTGCTAGTAACTGTTTTATTGGGAAAACAAATGGCTCTATGGTTGAGTTTTAGTTTCTTTCACAGTCTAACATAATAATATTATCTACATCTTGTTTTGTTGGAGTAGTATAATTTTAAAAAGGAAAGCAGTCAAGCAAATAGCAAAAGCAGTTGGGTCTTAGTGTATAATATTTTCAGAGTTGAACAGTGAATACAGACATTTTATAATAGAAAAAAAGTGCTCATGTCAGAAACATTTCAAGATGCCTTTTCCTTATTCCTATGCCCTGCACCCATTAAACTTTGTCTTTTGAGTGTAGTCCTCCAAAAGTAGTATGGAGAATTTCTCTTTCCTTGCCCTATTGTGGCAAGAAATACTAGAAAATTGGTTCCTGGGGGTTACTTGAGCATCTCTTGTGTTCCACTTGGACCTCTTTTGAAGGGTTCTTGGGGCAAAAGTTTCAGTCCTTGAAGAAGAAGCAAGCTGTGAAGAACTGGTACAGAAGGCTGAGAATGGGGAGGATCAGAAGGTGTCTGCTACCCGTAATCACTGTGATAATCCTTCTGAAAAAATGAAAATACTTAATTGCCCTTTTGATTCTAAAACTTCCTTCTCAGTAGTTAAAACTGTCCATAATTCATGCAAATGAGTAGTTGTTTTGTTACAGGAGCAATAAAGGGTGGGATATAGGTGCTTTATTGTTGATTCCATCAGCTCTCTGTATAGCTGTTGCATATATGTGTATGTATATGAATTGCAGAGAGCACCACGTGCCTTTTTATGATGTAAAAGAGGTGGAGAAATGTCATGATTAGGTTATGGCAAAAGTACTTGTTCAGAAGTGAGTCTGGAAAATCACTGGCAAAGAGTAGACCTAGGATGGTAATTAACTGTTTGTTGAGTAAAGAATTTCAAGATCACAAAACAAATTAGTATTATTAGCGGAAGTATTTGTTCTTGCATCAAGCTGTCACCCTGCTTCACTGTTTAACCTGTTTTTGCCCCATGGAAGATCGTTATGTCAGATACTTCTTTAAGTGTGAGTTTGGAATTTACTTCTGGGTTTTTTTCAGTGTTATTGTCTCTTATAATTTAGTTGGCAGCTGGTCACAAGTGGTGTTCCCCAGGGCTTAGTACTGGGGACAGTTCTCTTTTTCATCTTTGTTAGTGATCTGGACAAGGGAATCAAGTACATCCTCAGTATGTTTGCAAATGAGACCAAGCAGAATGGGAGTGTTGATCTGTTTGAGGGTAGGAAGGATCTACAGCAGGACCTGAAAAGGCTGGATCAGTGGGCCGAGACCAATTGCATGAGGTTCAACAAAGCCAAGTGCTAGGTCCTGCATGGCATCCTGATTTGTATCAGAAATAGTGTGGCCAGCAGGACCAGAGAAGTAATTGTTCTTCTGTACTCAGCACTGGTGAGGCCACACCTTTAGCACTGTGTTCAGTTTCTGACCCCTCGCTACAACAAGGACATTGAGGTGCTGAAGCTTGTCCAAAGGAGGACAACAAAGCTAGTGAAGGGTCTGAAACACAAGTCTCACGAGGAGCAGCTGAGAGAACTGGGATTGTTTAGCCTGAAGAAAAGGAGGCTGAAGGAAAACCTTATCACTCTATACAGCTACCTGAAATGAGGTTGTACTTCTCCCAAGTGATAAACAATGGAACAAGAAGTGGCCTCAAGTTGTGCCAGGGGAGGCTAGGATTGAATATTAGGAAAAATTTCTTCACCAAAAGGGCTATGAGGCACTGAAACAGATTTCCCAGGGAAGAGATGGAATCACCACCCCTAGAGGTATTTAAAATACATGTAGATGTGGTGGACCTAGCAGTGCTTAATTAATGGTTAGACTTGGTGATCTTAAAGGTGTTTTTCAGCTAAAATTATTCCATGATTCTATAATTCTAAAATGGCAGTAGTTTTTATACCCCACCCATGTTAAATCAAACCTGCAAAAGCAAGAGAACTTAAGAAACTAAAGGTCTTTCCTGGTTTTGAAGATGCTTTATGAGTGAATGCTGGATCTGAAACTGTAGAGTAGGAGAGAGATGACCTACTTGTCTTACTTGATCCCGTTGTTTCAATAGGTCAGTATCATGTTGTAAAGTCATAGTTCACCCATTGCTAAAATAAGTTTAAACAGTCTTAGCCTTAAAGGCATCAGAAATATGAAGTGGCTTTGGGGAATGGTGTAATTAAATACGAATGATACTGTGGAAAAATCATCTTTATTTAGCTTTCAAGGACACAGCCAGTTCATGTTTTAAAACACTTGCAGAATGTTTTTATTTAGAAAGAAGCCCAGAATGCATTACACTTTTTAGTGAAGACTAAAGTTCAAAAATTCAAATACCAGAATTTTGCAAAAGTCAATGGATGATACATGCATCATCAGTGAAATGGAGATAACACTTAATCCCAGTCAACTTTTATAATTAAATCTTCCTGGATATCAAAATGTATTATATGTCCATGTACTTGGGACTTTCCAGTTCCTTCCTCTCCAGAGATTATTTTAGCAGTACCTTTGATTTTTAGTGTACTAGGTTTTGCTGTTGTCTGTTTTGTTTGGTTTGCATTGTGTGGCTTTTTTCACAGATTCACAAACTGGTTTGGGTTGTAAGGGACCCTAAAGATCATCCAGTGGCAATCCCACTGCACAAGGAGGGACACCTCCCCATAGACTAGGTTGTTCCAAGCCCCATCCAGCCTGCCCTTCAACACTTCCAGGAATGGGGCATCCACAGCTTCTCTTAACAACCTGTTCCTGTGTCTAGCCATCCTCACAGGAAATAATTTCTTCCTAAAATCTAATCTAAATCTCTCCTTGTTTTGTTGTTTGTTAGTTCTGGGGTTTTGTTGGTGGTGGTTTGGTTTTGTTTGTTTTTTAAATAAAGTGGTAGCTGTTGCCAGACTTAAAAAATAAGCATCAATAAGAAAGTGGTTAACCACACAGGATTCAAGCCTTTGGATGAATAATGAGCAGAAATATTTTCCTTCCTCTATCAGACAGTTTAGGCTTCCAGCCTGAAAGCCAGCCAGGTGGCCAAAAACTCAGCAATGGCCTGTTACTTCCTTCTGACCTGTGAGGTTGAGTAACTGTTTGGAGTTGTGGTGATGCCTATGTCTGTCTACTGCCCAACTTTGCAGTTTCTCTGGAACTGTGAACTTTCTGAAAAGCTGATTGCTTTTTCAATAAAGGTGAATATCTCTGGGGAGGTGTGCATGTGAGGAGAAAGAGTGAGAGAATTGCTGCTTTTCCCTGCTGTAAGCAGACACAGCAGTATTCTGCAGCAGGGCAAATACCAAAGTGCATGCTCCACTCTGGCTGGCTGCTCCATAGTGCAAAATTGCTTAGACTTTGGAGATCAAAGAGCCACAGTTGCAGGAGGAGTTGTGGAGTTGAACAGAGCCAAGCAGAGAGGCTTGGTATACCTTAGAATATGTTTCTAGCCCTCTGCTGCCAGTTTAGGATGATACAGATCTTTCCCATATCTGCCAGTCCCATATTAATGTCTCAGGTGTCCAAGAGCATCTCAGATAGCACTAGCTGACTAATTTTAGGCAAATGAAGCAGGTGTTCCAGTCTGTGTGTAATGAGGAAGAGGATATGGTGAGGTCTAAAGCACTGCTCTGTTCACGGTGGTTTGTATTAATAATATGTTGGGCCCTGTCTGGTGGACCTGGCCCATAACAACTTAGTGCAGAATTTGGGCAAGGTGAGATAAGGGTGGGAGCAGGAATTCAAGGCAAAGATTTCTTTCATGGAACTTGAAGCCATCTCACAACTTCATAAACTGATTTCATGAAACCATTAAGAATTAAACTTGAATGGTGATTATAATATGGACATAAAACCAAACCTCAAAAATTAATACTGACTACTTCTGTCCTGAGTTTACTTCTCTTACAGCCCATGGCTGCATTCAGAGGCTTCCCATCTGGTGGTTTCTACTCTTGGAGTCCTTTTCTAAGAATTCATAGAAGAGTATCCATCTGTGCCCTCCTTTCTGCAGGTTACAGTCATTTAGCCTTGCCCAACTTTCTGTCCCAGTTCAAGACAGTTTGTCCCTTGAGGTTCTGTATGGGGTCAGCATAGAAATGGTGGCAGTGATGACGCAGCAGCATAAAGTTTTCTCAGCTGCTCAGCCCTCTACATTCAAAAATCATTACTGTTATTTTCCCTTACAGCATTTTATTATCTTTGTTTATTGCATAACACTGCTGCTGATTGGTTACAGTATTTTATTTTCTATCTGACACACATTCCTTAATTGTTTAATTACTTTGTTAGTGTTATTTGTCACATGTTCATTCTCCAATAAAGTAGTATTATGCATTGTGTTCACACATGACATACAAAGCTTTGAGCAATTCCTACTTGCCACTTAGTAAGTGATGCTCCTTTTGCAGGTGATGCACTTTCCAAGAGATCTCTCTATCGGTTGTAATTAATTAACCACTAATGGAGGTTAGCTTCTCTTCCAGGTGCTGGGTGGAATTACACATATTACATTGTTGTGTAGACAGTCAGGCCTACTAAGCTTAGCTTTGATTTAACTACTCTCTCTGCTTTAGGGGATATCACTTCTTCAGTTAACAGGGTGATAGGCTAACTTCAGAAACTTTTCTTATTGGTATCATTCTGTAATTCTGTGAATTTTCATAGAATCATAGGGTAGTTTTGGTTGGAAGGAACTTTAAAGATCATCTAGTTCCAGCCCCCTTGCATGGGCCGGGGCACCTCCCACTGCACCAGGTTGCTCCAAGACCCATCCTACCTGGCCTTGAACACTTCCAGGGAGAGGGCATCCGCAGCTGCTCTGGACATCCTGTTCCAGTGTGTCACCACCCTCATAGTGAAGAATTTCTTCCTAATGTCTACCCTGAAATATACCCTCTTCCAGTTTAAAGCCATTACCCCTTGTCCTATCACTCCATGCCTTTGTAAAAAGAATTCATCATACAGTGAAGTTAACCAAGGGTGACAACCCTCAGGAAGAGATTAAGAAAACTTAAAAGAAAACTCAGTAGTATTAGAAATCCTGTTCTTGTTTTAAATTAGCATTACATTCCTGGAGATTTCTGATCGGAATCCGTGTGTATGTGTAGCAGCAACGGGCTTTTATACATTGATGATAACATGCTGGAATCAGCAGCTTCTTGGGGTTTCTTCTGGTTTGTCATACAATTGCAGGTTTTTGTTCCTCAGTGCTTTTCTCGCCTTTAGATTCTTCCTACTTAACAAGATGGTACAATAACTGTAATTCTTTTTAGTCAACTCTTTTAAAAGTAAAAATGAAAGCGGTGTCCTCAAACCTTCTATTATTATAAAAACTTTTAAAAAAACAAACTTGAGGATAGAATTAAATGAATGGTGACATATCGTATAGATTGGAAGAAGCTAAGGACTGTCTCTTGCAGAACAAAAAAAGTTATCCTCAAAATGCACATGGAAGGAGAAATCCAGAAACCATTACTTTTCCCCAGTAACCGCTGATGCACGTATTAGTCAAAAATCCAATAGTCTATACAGGTGTTATCTTTTACTTACAGTTATGCTTAAATGTGTGGGTATATGTGCATGTGAGGATGATGAGACACAGGAACATGTTGCCCAGGCAGCTTGTGGATGTCCCCTTCTGGGAAGTGTTCAAGGCCAAGTTGGATGAGGCTTTGAGCAACCTGGTCTAGTGGGAGATGTGCCTGCAGGGGGGCTGGAACTAGATGAACTTTAAGATCCCTTCCAACCCAAACCATTTTATGGTTCTGTGATTCTATGTCTATATGTTTGTGTGACGTAACAATGGTACCTTATGTTTTCTGCCTTCACTAGGGTGTTTTTTTTTTTTCAGATATTGTTCTAGATTGCAAAAAGGGCAATAATACACTTTTGTGGAGTTTATAACTCAAAGGTACAGCTGTTTTCCCTCACAGTAGTGAATAGAGGATACACTTACCTGTAAACTTCCTTGAACCAAACGCTCATCTTCATTCTTTTCCTCTTTGTTTTTTTGTTTGTTTGTTTGTTGTTGTGGGGTTTTTTTCAGTGGGCAGTTTGCTGTAGTGAAAAAATGCCGTGAAAAAAGCACTGGTCAGCAATTTGCAGCAAAATTCATCAAGAAACGAAGAACAAAATCCAGTCGACGTGGAGTGAGCCGGGAAGATATTGAACGAGAAGTTGGCATACTGAAAGAGATTAGACATCCTAATGTGATCACGCTGCATGATGTTTATGAGACCAAAACAGATGTCATCCTCATTCTGGAACTGTAAGTATCTCTAGAGACCTGGGGTGGAGTAACAAAATATTTGTTTGTTCAATTTAAAAAAATTTACAGTTTCTCTGAGAATCACAGTGATTTAATGGATGTTCCTTACCACCCCGAAAGAAGATAGATAATAGCCTGTGAATTCTATATTTTTAAGTCAGTGTTGTAGCTTCTTGATGTCTACATGTATTTTTCACTGTAAGTGACTACAAAGGTTAAAAAAAGTCTGGTATATTTAGGAATTTTTTGTGCTCAATACTTCATTCATTGTTGATGTTTTGGATCCAGAAGAATAGCTTGGAGCTAAAGAAACTGATTTGAAGATAAGAACAGAGGGAAATAGAGATTCTAAGTGGAGGTTCGTTCAGTAAATTTTACTGTGTTTTGTATTAGTGTAAAGTCACGTCACTGGATGCTTTTTCTCTTTTTTTAACCCACGTAACAGAGAACATAATATTCCCAGTTCTGTCCTGTTGAAATGTAAACTGAACTTTCATATCCTTGTTTTAGTTCCCTTTTTTCAGCCAAGATTATTGGTAATGGATTAAGGTAAATATGTTGGCAGAGAGCACTTCTGCATTCTTTCAAGTCTTGCTTCAGGTTCCTCAAAGATTGCAAGTTTAGAAATTAAGCATTACTCACCTGTTAGACTTTGTCAGTGTCTGCTGGTGGGACATACATGTCTTTACATTGTTTGCATGCCTAACACTGTTATTGCTATGCTTGTTCTGTATGAGTTAAATGTGCTTTAGAATAAGTATTTCATGGAAGCAAATTATTTGGTACCAGAATCTTGGACAGCACTTGTGCCTCTTCATTGGCTGTTCATTTTATTTCTCTTACGTGGGTTTACGTCTTCCTGTTTGCTAACTTTGGTAAATGATATTTCCACTTAACCTTATAAGGATACTTTAATGTTGCATGTTTTCAGTAACGTGTAGATTTACAATATAGATTTCAAAAGAAAATTAGGAAGTAACTTTTGGAGTTTTATCTTTTCTCTCATATATATACTGCTTTGTTATGTCAGAAGGTACATTTATACTTACAGTCCAGCATGTGATTGTTTACTGTAGTACTTGTGTTACTTTGGATTATTTTTTTTTTAGTTCCAAAAGTACACACTGGCATTAGTTTGTTAATTTAAGATAATTTAAGCAAGTATTTACTTAGAAAAGCTAAATTATCGTCCTGTATGAAGTAAAACTTCTTTATTATCCTGTTAGAATATCTACTACTCCTGTTTTTTGTTCAGAACTGCTTAGATGTGTCATGAATACACACAGCAAAATTAGTGTAATGCTTCTTCCTGTCCCCACTTGGTATTAGCTCTCACATTCTTCCTGTCTATAATCTTACTGTCAGTGTATTGCTGCTCCTGTAGCACTTTCTTTCTTCTCTGCAGTCTGTCCAGATGAAATCAGGTCAGTTGTCAGAACTTTAGAACTCTGAGCAAGACTCAGTAATCATGGACAGTGGGTAGGAGGAATGGGACTGTTCCACTCCTCCCTGCCTCCCTTTCTACATGAGCTAGGAGCTTTTGGGCAGCAGGGTTGCTCTGTGTGTCTTTGTGCACCCACTACCTTTCATTGAATGGAAGCAGGTATTGCTTGTGACAATATGTGTTAATATTTCATATGCTTGATAGCATGAAGCTTCGAAAACTATCTGCATTGCAGTTTAGCTCATTGTTTTGTCTAGGTAACAATCCCCATGTAGTTTCAGATGGAGGCTTTTTATCACTTTTCCAAACTGCTATGTGAGTCTTCAAGTTGAAGAAGTGCTGTTTGGGGTATCACAAATGTAACACATTTATTTATTTAAAGGATTGAAGAGGAAAAGATTGCATATTAGTGATCATTTTGCAAAATGAATATACTAATTGCTGTAAAGTTTTTTAATTATCAAAATCACTATTATATTATGTAAAGCTATTGAAAAGGCAGAAGACTGTAGTTTTAATCGCAGGCTTAGGCATTTAAATATGTAATCCTGGTTTTTAAGGTTCTAATAGTCACATTTTTCCTAGGGACCTAGTCCCCTGACTTTCTTTGTTCTTACAGACCAAAACAGAAACAAAGCTGAAAGCTCATTAAATAACCCATTTTGCAGTCCTCAGAATCCATCTTAAGTGACCATTTTCCCTTCTGATTAGAACATAGCATTTTTCCTGGGACTTGTGTTCATTTATGACTTTAAGATGAGACAGCATGCCACATGCAAGATTTTGTGTCACTTATTTTTTCTAGAATTTAAAGAGAAACTAAAAATCAACATTCCAGTTATGTATGGAAAGTTCATTACACAACAAAAACCCAGAAGAAACACTTACTTCTTAATAGTAAGCCAGTGTAATAAGGTGAGCAGTGATGAGGAAAAGTGTCTCTGTATAAGCTGCAGCTCACAGATGTCAAGCCACTGCAGCTGCCCTTTTGGTTGCTGCCAGTAGATGTTAACGTGCTCAGTCTCAGAGCAACAGCATCAGTTGCCTGTTCACTCTGTTGCATAGTGATAATGCACTTCTTTCTTGAAGCACGTTTCTGCACCAATTTTACTAGACTACTGGTAATCTTGGATGCATAATATCTATCTCTTTTATTTCGTTTTTCATTTCACTTTATTATATCTTCATTTAGACTGCAGACCTACAAAATATACTTGGTGTGGTGCTTTGTTGAGCCATGGTTAGGGTTCCTGGTTGCAACTATAAAAAGATAAATATCCTTATCCTAAATCATATAGTAGTTCCTTGGAATGCTCAAAAGTAATGCAGATGGTCTTGCCTGTAAAATAGTTTGATAGCAGTAGCTGACTTATTTCACTGGGAAGCTGTGGATGGAGTTAGGTATTCATACTGCTCTCTGTAAAAAAACATACCTTCGTTTCTGAGTTAGAAATCTTAAATTTAAGACCATTAGCTCTTGTAGTCTAGTTCTCAGTGATGACTATCTCTTTTTAAAATTTAAAAAAGGAGAAGAAAGCTTTGAACATCATAGCTCAGAAAGAGAGGAATGACATTAAACTACAAGCAACTATGCAATAATTGCAAGGTTTTATGCTTTTTTAAAAAGGCTAATTCCTTTATTATTTCTTCAAAATTTAGTCCTGTGCTTAGAAAGAGTTGCTGCCTTATTGGTACCTTCATACTTTTAACTAAAACAGAACAGGGCAAGGAGAGGGTGATAGATACATGTATAAAAATTCTGATGATGTCACGAGTTGTTCATTAAAGAGTAAATAAGACCAAAGAATTATGAATTCTTTAAATTCATCTTCTGTCTTATTGTTGAGTTAATTTAACTTGTTATGTTTGTAGAAGCTTGGATTCCAGAGAAGCTTGAAGTCTGCACAGTGTTTCTTTACTTTTTTGTTGTCTTTTGATAGAAATAGCTCAGACGTTTCTGTTAATTTTACCAGTAAGTTATAAGAAAGTTGTCCCCAAGTGGCCTTGCAATGAATTTTGAGAGGAGGAGTGAATCTTTGCTGCTTATGGGGATGTAACAGCAGGTAAGCAAGCTCTGCACTGCTAATTTGATTTGATTTTGGTTTAAAAATTCTGAATTGTAGGCCCACAAATATATGTGCAGAGAAAGCGCAGGCAGGTAAGAATGAGGGCTTGACAGGGCTGAAAAAAAACAAGGTAATGCCAGTGTGACTCTGCAACACACTGACCCCATCTAAGAGGGAGAGCACTTGGCTTCTGGGCTCTGCAGTCCCTGAGCAAAATACATGGCACTCTTGTATGTTAACCTGAATGTTCTTCCTATGTTAAATTTGAAAAACTAAGGTGGCATCAAATACTAAGGCACTTCACTGGGCCAAACTTTCTGTAACCATGTGCACTATCCAGTCTTGAGGCACTTGGGTAACTTCAGTGATGACATCATAAATATAAGCCAGTTTGGGTGCAGGAAAGATGCACAGGAGTGTTCTGGTCTCTTTATTGGGATTTAACAGCTTAAATCTTAGTCTTTGTTTTGGTGCCTTTGTTATTTTGGCTGGCCAGAGGCAAATGCTTATTGAGTGTAACTGAAGAATTAGACACACTAAAGAGAGGATTTCATGATGGCATCTCTGATAGAAGCTGGAAAAATGAAAATGACAAGATGTAGTGTTGCACTAATGTGGCTTGATTTTTCTGGTAGCTAGGTGAAGAAAAATCTCAGTACGTTGTTGCTCAGCAGGTAGGCAACATAATGAGTTAGCAGCCCTGTTCTGCTTTTTCAAAGTATTTTATACACTTAGCACTTCTGAGAACTGAGTTTGTAACTCTAAAATTCATAAAGGCTATGAAATGAAACAGATGTAAAACCCCTTAACCTAAAATAAAACAAAAGCAGAAATATTTCAGCCTAGTTCTGGGCTGATAGCTTGTTTCAAAATAGTACAAGGAGTCATACAAGAGACACTGTAGTCCAGAATCCTTAGGGAAAACATTTATTTTGCAAGACGATAAAGGAAGTTTTTGGATCAGAGAAGAATTCAGCTGATTATCATATTGAATCTGCTTTAAAAATGGAATAAATTGGTTCTGAAGTCCTTCTGCAACTCTACTAATTTGTGTTGTTTTGAAATCTAAGCAAGGTGGATTAAACCTTGTAAGCTTTAACTTACTAGGTTAAGTTTCTTTAGACTTAAGTTTTAAGGTTTGTTTGTGGTTTTTTAACTTCACCAGAAATCCTTAGATAATAGTTAGTTATCATTTAGGTGCTATTACAATATGAGCAATGTCATCAGCATGGCATGTGACTGTGTTGTTACCGGGTGACCACAGTGACTTTGAAAGTTAATTGGTTCTAAGTTCCATGTGTAGGTTCCCATAATTGCTTCCTCTGAGATCCGGTTATCAGTTCCCTTTCCTGTTGAAGAAAGCCTGGCAACTTGCAAAAAGGACTGTCCAGAGATCCTTTTTCTGCAGGTATGGTATATTTTCTTTCCCAGAGAGAAGTGTGCAGATTGCAAACTCGTCTATCAGCCTTCCTTTGGGAAGGCTGGGAAATGCTTTTACCACTGTTGCATTTTATCAGAAACAATGCAGTTGGCTTAAAGCTTTATTTATTTTACTTGGATCTGGTCAGTAAAGCTATCACTCCCAGCTAGAAATATCAGGGAAGCAACATGTACCAGCTTTGCTCTTAGTAAAAACGTTTATACAAAATATTTCTAAGAACATACGCTCTGCTACTCATAAACAACACAAACTGTAGTCGTGTTGTAACCACAAAACCACCCTTAGCTCAGTAATTGAGAATGAAGAGAAATGGCAGCACTGTGTCATCACCCAGGTTTGTGTTCAGTATTGTGAAGTGCTGCAGGGGTACAAACCTTAGCCTGAAAACCTTTTGCTCTTTTTTCAGTCAGAAGCAAAGAATTAGTGAATCTGCATATGTATGTAAGATGTTTCTGACTAGCCTCTGTAAAACGATGAACGGTATTTAATCTTTAGAAATTTCATTTTATGTCTTTGTTGAGAGCCGTCTTCAAAACAAAACAAAACAAAAGATGATTAAAATTACTTATCTTCCTTTCATCCTGTAATTCTTGTACTTAGTAGCACTGTTTCAATAATTGCTTTCATGCAGAAAATATTACAACACAAATAATACCCAGAACAGTACTCTCATTATTGTCTAGGCAGCTCAGTGAAAGCTCCAAGAACTCATTAAAATACACTTTTCATGCAATTTGCATTACAATAATGCAGATTAAGTCTCTTGAAAAGTACAAATTATAAAGAAGTCAAATGTGTTTCCAGAAATTTACCCAGACTGTTTAGCTATTGCAGTATTGTAATCCCATATTTTTTCATAATCAGAAGTTTAAATAGAGAGATTATTTTTTCCCTTCAGAAAGGCAACATAAATTAAGGTGTAGTTACTGATTTATTTATTTATTTAGTATTGATACAATGCAAAATATAGAGAATAATATGACCATCTTTGTGCGGTCTCAGAGATTTCTAGGTAATTGTGCTGCTTTTATAAATAGGCAAAGCAGTTTGCCACAGTGGACAGTCATCTCAGTAGACATCCTTAAACTGAAAGAGATTGGTTGTTTTTTAAGAGTAGCTGTAGTTGTATTCCCTGTTCACTTCAGTATCTCTTTTTCTGTTGACAGTTATCATCGCTCCTGCCAGACTGCTGACAGAGCTGAGGAAAGGGTCGTCTTCAGTTTATCCCTCTTCTTCAAATGCAAAAATCTAGATGTACTTATGTACCCTCCTCACTTCTTACCATCTTCTTTCTGCCTGTGCAGCTAAAACACTGGAAAATAGTCTTAAGGGCAGTAGTGGCTTTTCCTTATAGAAAAGGTGTAGTAATGTTAGAGTGCATATAGGACATATGTGCTGAATGTAATACAGTATTTCAAAAACCAGAATATCTTTCAAAAAGTTAAATGCTTTGAGGGCTTTACAAACAGAATAGTAACACAGCTGCCAGTAACTTGTTTCAAATTAAGTTTTATATTTCGTATTTTTCAATGGGCCAGGAAAAGGGGGAGCACAGAAATCTGATGATACTGGTGGAAAATTAATGTTTTCTTTTCTAGATGTCCTGTTACATGAGTATGTTTTGAGTATTCTTACTTCACATTTAATTTTATTCTGTGAAATATGTATGCAGAGAGTAGGTAGGTTTTACTTCATTTAAATTTAGATGCAGTGAACTGTGTTTGTTCCAACTTTAAAACCTATTTTGTTCACAAGTAAGACTATTGTATTCTTTTCAGAGGAGGAGGGGTTACTATTTCGGGTATCGTGTTAAGTAGTTTTCATCTTTTGTTCATCCTCTTTGCTGCTGTTGACAACAATTAAAACATTTGGATCCTTTTCAAGGCTAGTCTGACAGTAGCTACACCATAATAAACCTGTTGGTTAAAGCAAGCTCGTCAGTAACTCTGCTTCTGTTCTTCAAGTGTTGCAGGTGGAGAGCTCTTCGACTTCCTGGCTGAGAAGGAGTCTCTGACAGAGGAGGAAGCCACAGAATTTCTCAAACAGATTCTTAATGGTGTTCAATATCTCCACTCTCTGCAAATTGCCCACTTTGATCTTAAGGTGTGTTGAGCAGATAAAAACTTCGACAACTGTAAACCACATCCATTGGAAGTCTTTTGTAACATCAGCCACTAATCGGTCATCATGCAGATCTCAGTTGTAGTTCTGTTTTGCAGGTTTGTGTAGACTGGGGAAAGCTCATCCTTTGAAAAGAAATTACTGAACTGTAAATAGCTCTCATCTGGTTTTAAAGTAAAATTCTTAATGGAAAATGGCAGCTTCCAACAAAATGAAGCCATTTTGAGGAAGCAATCTTGAAATTAAAATTATAATGATTTTATGGAATGTGCGTGGGATCTGTATGAAACATTCTGAACAGAATGCCTTTTTCTGACCTTTTTTTTTTTTTCTGTTTTATACATTTTATGTTCACATGAATGTTATTTATAGATACTCAATTGAAATAGTACAGAGTTAAGTACAAAGATTCCTAAGGAGCAGACAAAGCAGATAATTTCCTCTTTTTTGCTTTTGGACTGTTTGGGGTTTTTTTAGAAAAGTTGTTAGTTGCATCCTTTTAGTAGTGAAAAGAGAGCCTTTGTATCTAAACTCAGTTACTGCTTTTCTAATGTTTCAATTTCAGAATGTTTTCTCCATAAGATTATTTTCAGAGGTAGGCAGTTTAACAGTCCCTGAAATCTGCTGAAGTTGGCAGCTGTGTCTGTAATAGGAAATGGAGGCATAATTATTACATTGCAGTGTAGTTCTGAAAGGGATGCTGTGTTCTGGGAATGAGGTAAGGAAGGGAATGGTTTTCAGGGTAAGTGTCCATTTTCCAGTCTTATCCCTATTACCTACAGTAATATATTTGGGTTTTGTGTGACAAGCAGCAAGAGAAAAGAATTGTGAATCTAGTAAGAAATACATTTCTCACAATATTAAATGTAAATTTTTGCGAATTTACTTATAATTAAACAAAGCATCCTTACTCTTGATACCAAAAATATGTGAATTAAAGTATGCAGAACCATAACTTACTGGTTGAACTGATTAAGTGCTGAAGGGTCCTTTGATTAAACTTGATATTTCCTCTTCTTTATTGTGTTTTAGCAAGTCTTTGTTGTAAAAGAATCCAAATTCTGTACATTAAAATATAGCTAGAAAGACATGAGAACACACTCTTAATACTCAAAAGTATGAGAGCTGGGTGCTCCTGAAGTTTCTCGTGGAGATTCAAAGGCAAAAAAACCACCTCCCCGTTTATGCAGTGTGAAAGAAACCTCTTTCAAGAAGTAGTTTTGACCAAACCCAAATACTAGTTTATTTGACTTTGTATCTTGCACGCTCACAGCACTGGCTGTAGTGCAGGGCCTGTCGTCTTTACTCAAGACAGTGTGTTTCACTTAGGGTTAGTCCACATGAAAACTGCAACTCTTGTGTCTACAAGAGACAAAATCTGGGCTTTGGGAAAATCATAGCACTCTGTCCTTGACATGAAATCCTAACTTACTGTAGTTAATTTCTAGCATATCTTAGATCATAATAGGAAAAGGAAGGATTTTTTTCTGGTAAAGACACAATTCAAGATGCTGAAGGAGGTAAGGAGAAGTGTTCAGAGCTGAAGAATGCTGGTATATGTCAGACATTTAATACATATGTATAATCTCTCTTCCTGTCTGCCTTCCTCCTTCTCAAAGCCTGAAAACATAATGTTGTTGGACCGGAATGTACCAAAACCCCGAATCAAGATTATTGACTTTGGTTTAGCACACAAAATTGACTTTGGAAATGAATTCAAAAATATCTTCGGAACACCAGAGTTTGTTGGTGAGAAAACTGTTGTTTCTTCAAACTGTTCTTTCTCAGACTGTGAAACTTGGCTTAGCTTGGGTTGGCTGAGTTACAGATTATGTAATTTTTGTGTAATTCCTGACATTTTGTAATTCAAGTAAGCAATTTGTAGCATTCACTTTCAACTTAGACTTGCAATAAGCTGTTTTTATCTATCAGCATCTTAGCTTATTATCACTGAGATATATAGGCTCAAAGTGACATAAATCTGTTACTTAACTAGGTACTGATCTTCCTGCTTTCTCCTTTAGCTCCTGAAATAGTAAATTATGAGCCTCTTGGTCTTGAAGCAGATATGTGGTAAGTTATTTGACCTTACTTGAAATAAGTCTCTTATGATTGTTCTTATGTACTAACCATTTTTATTTTCCTTTCTCTACCTCTCCCCTCTCCATCATCCTTTTTTTTTTTTTTCCTCCTTCACTCCAGGAGCATTGGTGTAATAACTTATATTCTGTAAGTACTAAAATCTACAGATGCTTCTTACAAATGCTGTGATTTAAATTCTATCTTCTGGGTTTCTGGTGATGTCTACACAAGTCAAACCATTTTGATTGCACATCATGATTGAAGTTGAATGATCATAAAAGCAATAGTACAATTATTGAAAGAATGGCCATTAATCAGCATTGAGAAAACATGGGAAACTGTCTTCAAACCTGTAGGTGATTTTTCCACAGTGGCTTTATCTTAATTCATACTCTCTGAAATTACGGCAAAGTTTTTTGCCCTGCTAGATCACATCTTCCTGAAAGTATATTTGCAGTCTTAAAGCAGAAAATAAAAATGTTCACTTTCTTACGTTATTTAATCTCATAGGTTTGAAACAGCAATGTTGAAACATTTAATAACAGGAATATTGTCTTTCTTGCAGTCTAAGTGGTGCATCACCATTTCTTGGAGAAACCAAACAGGAAACATTAGCAAATGTGTCTGCTGTGAATTACGAATTTGAAGAAGAGTTCTTCAGTAATACCAGTGCCCTAGCTAAAGATTTTATACGAAGACTTCTAGTCAAGGATCCAAAGTGAGTTGTTTCTCTTCTGTACACACTGTTGCAGCCTATGTCTCTCGTATGTCAAATAACATGATATTTTGCATTATTAGTTTAATAGATGTATAGCAGTATGTATTTATTACTATCTAAACCAGTTCTCTCTTTTCTTGTGCCAAAGGAAGAGAATGACTATTCAAGATAGCTTGCTGCATCCTTGGATTAAGGTTAGCATGTAATGCATTCTCTGTTTTCCTGGTTTTAATTATTCTGCATTTCATAGTTTGCTTTCATTTTTCAAGTTCCTTTGATTTGGCTTAATTGTGTAATATAACTCACCATTTTGGAAAGCAAAACAGTAACTGAAGAATGTTGACTTCATTAATATATCCAGTTATCATGGTTTGGGCCCAACACTTCAACAAAGGAGCACCCCTGTGACTGCTCACTCAACTCCCCTTCCCCCCCACACACACACACCATGGGAAGGGGACGACAAAGGCCAACTAGAAGCTCATGGGTTGATACAAAGGACAAGGAGGGTTCTTTACCAAATAAGGTCTCAGGCAAAACAGACTCAACTTGGGGAAAAAAAATAGTAGTTTAATTTCACACTAATCACACACACCCAGGACACAGACACACACAGAGCAGGGCTTGCATATGTTACCCCACCCCTCCCTTCTTCCCGCACCCAAATCACTGTGTTCCCGGTTTCTTTCCCTCCTTCCCCCCAGCAGCACAGGGGGACAGGGGATGGGGTTTAGAGTCAGTTCACAGGCTGGTGGTTCCTTCTGCTCCTTCCTCCTCAGGAAGAAGGATTCCTTACAGTCCTGCCCTGCTTCCCCACGGGGTCCCTCCCATGGGAGGGAGTCCTCCACGAACCTCTCCTTCATGGGTCCTTCCCACAAGGTCCGGAGCTGCTCCAGCCTGGGCTTCCCACAGAGTCACGGGCTTCTTCGGGAACAGCCACCTCCCCTGGCACTGGAGTCTTCCAAAGCTGTGCAATTAAAGTCCACTTGCAGCAAATCCACTGGCCACAAAATCCAAGTCCACTGGCCAAGTTCACCCCTCCTGGTGCTCTCAGGCAATGTTCCACCATGTTCCTCCGTGAGTGCAGAGGGACAGCTGCCATCTCGCCATGGGCTGCAGGGAAACTTCTGCTTGGGCACCTTCCTCCCCTTCTTCCTCACCAACCACCAGCACTGCTCGCCTTCCCCAGCACAGCTCTTCTCCTTTTTTAAGTGCCTCTGTGTTCAAGTGTTATAGCTGTTCTTTTGTATGTTAATCACTGAGGCGCATCTGTTGTCCCTCTAATGGCTCTTTGGCTGGATTTTGGAATCAGAGGGAGCTTCTCAGCTTCTTATAGGAGCCACTCCTGTGGCCCTTCCCCCGCTACCAAGAAACCCACCAAACCAAACCAGAACACCTGTGTAGAAGGTAGCAATAGGGAAGTATCCCACTCTTGAGACTGAAATAACACTTAGGCAGAGAAGCTGATCTTCAGAGAGTGTTGTGTTGACTCAGATACATTCTCTGAACCCAGTCAGTTTGCTCTTACACTTTTCATCTTCCAGTCTCATTCAGATTGGGCGAAAAAGGATCATCTCTTTTCTGTCCTTCCTCTTTAGATTTAAGAAATAAGCTCTTGCAGGCCAGTGTCCACTACTTCTTTCAGTGCTCCAAGGTGTTTGGTTTGGATCACACTTTAGTGGTGCTGCTAGGTTGACAGGGAGAAAACAGGACCCATCATTCTTCTTAATGTGTGTAGTAATACCTGCCACTTATTTTTTTCAATTTCTTATTGTATTCTGATTGTGTATAGGAAACCTATGCAGTGCCTTTGATTTCCCAGGTCTTGGAGATGCCCAGTGGGCATTTGACCCCACTCCACTTCCTAGAGAATCAATTAACAGAATATTTATTCCTGCCACAGCTACTCCAGTTCACACTTCTGCATCCTAGGTTAGACATCTTTACACCAGTAGGCCAAACTACAGCTTTGACTGTGCTTTGCTGAAGTTTTGGTGGAGTAATCTTACTCAGTTGAAACATGTTGGAAGGATCTTTTAAACAGCTGAAGCAAGCATTGTTCAAGTTTGTCTCTTAGGGACCAAGGAGTCTGCACTCCTGCAACAAAATATGTTGGTTTGTATCCTGTTAGGTTCCTCAAGTTTTCAGACATTTTACCTCAAGCCCTGGTCATAACCTCTTTTCTGCCTTCCCATCACCACCTTGACATGCATTTCTCTGTAAAAATGAATTAAAGTATGAGATCATATAATGCAAAATTTTGTATACTCTGCTGGTGCTTAGGGTTGGCTTATGAGAATGCACAAAGGATACAGCCTTGGAGTTTGCTGCACATGTAGGTGGGATGTGATTGCTGGGGATTTTTTGGGTCCCAGCAGTATCTAGCTGACTACACTGAGACTGGGATAAAGACAAAATTTAAATAGGAGAGGATGATCAATGCCTCTGTCAAAGAAGGAGGAGAAGAATAAAGCTTCGTGTTCTGTTGACTGTTGGGTTTTTTTCTTTAAAATGAAAACAAGAATTAGTATTGCATGAAATGTTCATAATCCTTAATTTTTTTTAGGGCATTTTCTCAAGAAATTCCAAGAAATTGCATCCCCCACTAGGCTGTGAATGTTGAAATTATGTGCTTACAATTACTTTAGTGTTATTATAGTGTGAGTACAGTATTATTTGTAAGTCATCAATGAAGGATAGTCTTAGATATAGCAATGTGCGTTATGGAAGTTCTGGTTCTGATTGTGTGATATTTTACAACAGCTATATTTTTCTTTTGCTCATAGCCTAAAGACACCCAGCAAGCACTTAGTAGAAAAGCATCTGCAGTAAACATGGAGAAATTCAAAAAGTTTGCAGCACGACGAAAATGGAAAGTAAGTCATTCAGTAAGTCTTCAAAATGTTGGTGACATACAAATGCAATAGAGTTACCTGCTCCAGGGAAATACCAGTGCCTTTAAGAGTGGAAAAGAAGGAAGAAGAAACCCATTCCTCTGTCATTTGGCATAAATAAGGTTATTTAGAGTGGTGGTGTGGGAGAAGACTTCTTTGTTAATGATCTGCATACAAGTGCTTGTGTGTGGATTGTTTATCTTGTGCATCTAGCTGTATGCTTTATCCTGTCAATGTTTTCAGAGAAAAGGCACTTCTAAGTGTAGGTGCATGTTTTTGTGACAGGAATCCCAGTAATTAAAATATAACTTAAGTAGGAATCACAGAAGTAATTATTCCGGTAGTTGTGCCAAAACTTAAGAGAGTAGAAAGGAAAAACTAGTCTGTTTTGCAGATGACTTTTGGTCTTAGACTGCCAGCCTGTTTAGAACCCTGATATCACTTAATCTCTCCAGAAGTGGGGCAAAGTATAAGCTGAAAGCATGATGCATGCAAGGAATAGTTCAAGTCAGTTATCCCTCGTCCTTCAGGATGCACGTTGGGGAATTCATACTGGTACTAAGCAAGGACAGGACTGTTGTGTGCGAAATCTGTTTATTATGAGGAGAGATGAAACATGAGACAGCTGATGTCACTATTATTAGAAAAGGAGTTTTATTAATTGTCACTGAGGCCGAGTAATAGGACGATTTTGCTAAGCTGTGGACCAAAGGCACAAAATAGCCAGCTATGCAATGCAATTTTTGACCACAGTTTTGTGTCAGTGTTAAGTAAATTCTATGATATTTATAAAATATAAGTACAAGTCTGCTGGCTTAGAATGAAATGGTGGTTATAGGAATATCTTGAACTCTTCAGTAATACTGCGTTCTTTAAACGCATACTGTCAGCTAATTTGCACTCCCTCTAGGTTTTCTGTGTATTGTACATACTTGAAAATATGTACATTTAAATTTTTCCAGAGGACATAATACAAATCTGTTTTGCCTTCTGTTTGAACAGCTTGGTGACATAGCAGCAATGAAAAAATATTATGTAGATAAATTAACGCAGAAAATACCCTATTTGGATTTTAAATGTCAAAAGTAATTGAGGGTTTAAATGCAATTGAAAGTATTGAATTCAAAGTCCACTCTGTTTTGCTAATACAATAGTAGTCCTTTAAAATATCTGCAATAGCATCTTATCACAAGTATTCTGGTTTGATTTTTTTTTTACATATAGCTTTTTTTCTTATTATTTTTAATAAGCAATCAGTGCGTTTAATATCCTTGTGCCAAAGATTATCAAGATCTTTCCTGTCCAGAAGTAACACGAGTGTCACTAGGAGCGATGATACTCTGGTAAGTGTGTACTTAAATGCTTTAGAATGCTGTACCACATCTGTAATTCTCTGATTCTGTGATTTTCTGAAATGATTCTAACAAAAATAATGTGTTGTTGAAAATGTGCATAATTAATTAATATGTCTGCAGAGGTCAGTTGTCTGTAGTCTGATATTCTTCATGACACAAACCTTGAAATTTAATTGAATAATTACCATGATGAGTCTCATAGCTAGTGCCATAAATTAATCAATCTTGGTTTTGAAGTTTGATTCAGGAGTAGTTTTTATACTATAGCAATTATAATGTGAAAAAGTTTCATTTTAATTTTTCGTGGCATTGTGTAGAATAATATAGTATTGCATTTTTTTAACAGAATATTCCAAAACATTGAGACCCTCTTATATCCTATGCATGCTAGACAGCAGTATCACAAAAAGTGATCATTCAAGAAGGAAATTTTAAAGCTGGCCACAGATCAATTTATGGTATTATATATGTCTACTAAATTTAAGTAGTTGGTAGCAATTGTTGGATAACCTCATCTTTTTGAGCATTAATAGGATCAAACTTAAAAAATTCTGCAAAGCCCTTTCAATCCGTATTATCTTCCCTGTGTCGCTCCTGTGCAACTCCACACTCTCATTTTCCGTTTTCCTCCTCTTACCTTTCTACTTCCTTACTCTCTGTTCTCTCAGTCTTGCCCTCCTTTCCATGCCTCCCCCACCTCAGCTGTCAGTATGCCTTTTTGCACTGGATCCACGTTTCACACCTGTGTTTCAGCAGAAAAGATTGTAGCCTAATGTTAGTGTTCTAAAAAATATGAAACCTCAGGTCAGAGGAGGTGAGAGTGATCCAAATATTTGGCTCCGTGAAGTTCAGTTCTTTGGTATTTTAGTGCATGGGAAGACTAAAGTTACACCTACAGAGGTATGTAGGTTCATGACTCGTGTTCTAGATTTTTAGCTGGTCCATTTGAATAAATGAAGTCTTGGTCCAAACAATGTCTCCTGTGTCATATTCCTGCATGGCACAGAACTTGATGCTCCAGATCTTAGTTGTGTACCTCTTGGTTTTTTTTAATGTTCACATCTATGTATGGAACTAGTTAGATTTCATGCAAGTGTTGCATTTATTGAAAGTCCTAGGAGGAAAAAGAAAATGCACCTAGTATAAGAAACCTGTTTGAAATCTCAGTGAGTAACAAGCTTGTGTGTGAAGTAGAGGGAAGCACATTGTACTAGAAAAAATGTGGGGGTTTTTTATGTGGGTTTTCAAATAACATGCGTACATGTTAGCCATATGCTACACAAAGAAATGCAACTTGCATCTGAACCACTCTTAAAACACTTCAAAAATTTCACTTTTTTTGGCTTTTTAAATGTCTTGGCAACTGTTGAAATAGAGATTTTTTTTCCTTGAAGCTAACAATTTTTCTTTTTTTCTCATTTAATTACAAGGATGAGGAAGATTCTTTTGTGATGAAAGCTATTATTCATGCCATCAATGATGACAATGTTCCTGGATTACAGCACCTTCTGGGATCTCTGACAAATTACGATGTCAATCAACCCAACAAGGTAGTGTGGGTCTGTGTTGAGGTGTGTGGGGAACTAGCTGTCACCCTCTTGAATAGAGCAGCATGGTTGTAAAATAAAAATGTAACACCTGAAATGAAAAGGAAAGACAAGTGGAAGGAAAATAATTCTGCCTTTCATTAGGAGAAATGTTAGTGTATTCTGTGTTCAGTCTTCTAAAACTACCTGAAAATGGATCCCAAAATGCTGTTTTTTGCCTAGGCCTTTGAAAAAGTTTTAATTGAATCTGTTGTCAAGAGCTGTGGTATACCAGTTGTCAGCCTTTGCTTTTGTTTGCAGTTGTTTCTTGTGGCAGATGAAGATGACAGAATATATAGAAATAACTAGACTACCAAAACTGACTTTGCAAAATCACTGTTAGAAACAGGTCCCATACTGCAGAAACTGGTTATGTGAACATAATGTTAGATTGTCTTTTATTTTCAGAAATGACTTGCCTACAGTATTTCAGTGTACTGCTGCTGTACTAACAGGAGTATTGGAACTGGGACCAATAGACCAAAGTTAGGTTGCTCACTCTGCTCTTTAACCTTGGATAAATCATCTCCACTCTAGTTCTCACTCTTCTGAGTGGTTATACTAACCTTCATTATCAAGTATTTTGAGAAATATTTGTGAAGAACACTATAGAAGTAAAGCATCTGCTATTTTGTTACGATAGGATCTTGAACCTTTTAAGAAGGTATTTTGTTATATTGTTGCAGTCCCTTTCAGCATCTCCATATTGTGCTGGTGGCTTGTCTCTTTGAGGTGGTGTGGGAAACACCTCAGATAATCTGACTTTAAATGTAGATACAAAGAAATAGCAAAGGTGAACATCCTTACCAAACTGGGCTAATGAGAGCTGAACATTCATATTGCTAATCTGAAAGCATGTGTTTAGCATGTGATGTATCATTTAGTAAGTGTGAATCCATCTAAAAAAATATGGAAAATTGCTGTGCAGTCAGTTTCTTTGGACAAAAAGACAAACTATTTTCTATACAATATTATCTGAAAACTAAATTTGAAACTGGAAGTCCAGTGGTGTCATTCAATGCCTGCATTCTTTTCCACTCTTTTTTCTTAGTCCTTCAAAAGTTAATTATGTTGTTCTTGCTTGTACTTCACTGTTAGCATGGAATACCTCCACTACTGATTGCTGCTGGCTGTGGAAATATTCAGATGCTCCAGTTGCTTTTAAAGCGTGGATCCCGTATTGATGTTCAAGATAAGGTCAGGTTCTGCTTTGACACGGCTCTGTATGAATTTTTCAGTATACTTAACAGAGGATAAGCAATTCAGACCAAGTTATGTTACAAATGAAAAAATCTGGCCTGTAGAGCCTATTTTCTGTTTTCAACAGCAAAAAGATAAAAGCAAATCTTCAAGAATTTAAGTTATTACTAGTGCATATTGTCTGATTTTGGTCACTTTATTAGCTGAAGTAATTTTAATGATACTAATCTAAAAGCATAGTTCGTGCTTACGAAATTGCCTCAATTAGTTTAAATTAGTGACTGCCATAAAACACAATGGTGTACTTCATTTAATATGGAATAATAAATGCACATTTTAGCAATGAGGACTATCACAAATAAAACGCATTTGTCATGGAGTGTATGCTTCATTACCAGCATTTTCAAAATTTTATTGTAATTACCAGGGGTTCATTTAAAGCAAACTTAAAGCACTGTCTGCTCCTTTGTCTAATAGATGGTAAAGTAAGCAGCAGAAGGGTTTTCATCTCATGGTCGTTCTTTCCAAAAAACCTCCCTTACAAAGGAGAAGTGGTTTATCCTTTCAAACAGTTAGTGATCCTGTTAATCATCCATGTGTAGAGGGCTTTTTTTGGTCATTGTTGATATGTGGGATTGTTGAACTAATATCAAAGTGGGTTTTTTTAAAAGGTAAGTATGTGAAGCTCCAATAGCTGTTCAGTACATCTCTCTGAATCTAAATGCAAATATACCTCAATTGAAAATTGAGAATTAGGATTTTAAATTGATTAATAACATCTGTAATCAAATATGTTTGACAGGCTGGATCTAATGCAATCTATTGGGCTTCTCGACATGGTCATATAGAAACACTGAAATTTCTCAATGACAATAAATGTCCTTTGGATGTTAAGGATAAGGTAAGAAAATAAAATTATTTTCATTTTTCATACAGAGAACTTTTTTCTCATACATTTATCTGAGGAAGGAGAGAGGTCATTCAATGGGAATGATTTTTAGCGGTGCCATAATTCCAGTAATTTGACTGGCTTTTCTAAGTCAACATAGAGGGCTGTGATAACACAGCTTCGAAGTAACAATGTACTGATTATTTTCCTGACAAATGTTAACCGAGCATACATATTCAATGTAGTGAGTACATGGTGGGTAGGTGGGGAAGTACAAACCTCAATTAATTTTCCCTTGAAGATTAGGTTTCTCGTTGGTGCTCAGGATAAAATCGTGATTCTGTTTTTCACTCCTCTTGACTGAAAATCATTTTTGTCTGACAATTAAATTTGACTTTTACTAAGTTGAGTATAATGAAGCCTAACAATTTGTAGCTGATGAGCACTTATCTTGTCTCCAGCATTGTTACTTGAGTGACATTTGTCCTGGAAACCATTTACTTTTAAAATCTTATACCATAGTGATGTTTTTATACTAGCAAAGCTCCAGTACAGAGGCACTTTAACTTGTGAAGCATTTTGGGTTGTTGGGGGAGCTAGTGCAAGGTAAGGCACCTGAGCAAAATTGTTGTTCAACTCCTGATAAGGCTACTAGGAAAAAGTTAACTCTCTTAAGAAAAATACCATTTGTTTTTCATGTAATTTCAACAGAAGATTACAGGTAATTACATTTAGTGACCAAAGTATGCCAGGATATACCAAAGTGTTAGGCCAGCTGTTTACATTTGTATATACAGGGCAGACAGGTGGCATATGGAAATTCTATGAATAGGAATAGAATGCTGGTGTCAACATGAATTGCACACACAGCTGGCTCCTCATATTGCTCAGAAATCCCACTGTGGCTGTGACCTTGAACAAGTTCAGTAGGAAAAAAAAGTTCTGGAAAAGGAAGGCCTCTGAAGAAATAACCTGTCAGATGGTAGTATACCTGTCACATACAACTACAGTTTGTGAGTTGGGGCTCTCTGCTAACTGCAGTTGTGCCAGTGGGCTGCAGGGAGGGAGGAATATAAAGCTGTACACAACAGTGTGTATCAAGGGGAACATGTGAAATTACACGGGCGTGTTCTGTAATTGCAGTCTGGGGAGACCGCTCTTCATGTCGCAGCTCGGTATGGGCATGTGGATGTGGTTCAGTTTCTCTGTGGCATTGGATCCAATCCAGACTTCCAAGACAAGGTGAGTCATGGACACTTGTCTGTTTTTTCTTAAACAAATAAGGTTTTATTATGAGTTGTCAAAACTCTTAGTCTTCCCTTGCAGCCTGTGGTGTGTTTGCATTTGAAAACATAACAGAATCATGGCAGTTTCAATGCCTCTTAATAGAAGATTATGCAGAAACAGTGTGCATGAACCAACTGCTTTTAAAAACACAGGTTCTCTCAAAAATGAAAGCTTTTCTCCATCTTATAGATGGAGAAACTCAAAACCACAAACATTTGGGTGGTGACATATGCTCTGTGAGTTCAGCTGAAGTTTCTTACTAGTTTTTACCTTGAATTCAGCTTAGTTTTAGCTGTCATGGGATTTTGCTCAGGTGTCAAGCACTCCTTTTTTAAAATGAGAGGAGGACTTAGGAGGGCTTCTTTAGACCTCTGAACTCTAGTGAGAGAACAGGAAACAAACCCATCCATTTGACCAAAATTCAACTGTGTGTAAGAGTTCCACAAGCCTCCCCAGGTACTGCATCTTCTACCTCTATATTGTTCAAGTAGCAAAAGTTCAAGGCCAAATGGACCACACAACAGGCTGTTCAGCTATTTTTTTTCCCCCTCAGATTTTTACAGAAACCTTTAATACAGTCCAAGTCATCTAATACTATCAGCATCAGTTGTCTCTTCACTGTTATTTGCATATTTTTGTAAAACATTTGAATTTCTTAGTGATGTTCCACGTAACTCTTATGAAGTACAAGGAGATGGAAGGTGACTATTTTTAAGTTTCCTGGGTTCAAGCAAAAAAGCAAATTAGAACTTCAGTCTCAATGAACTCCAAATGCCTACAGTTTCAAAGGCTTGTCATGATGTAATTTAAATGACTCGGGTTTCTAAGTACTCAAGTTGCTGCCTACACCTAATCATCAGAATGTGCTCTTTGAACATGATAAGCAGAGTGATCTGCCTCAAACTGCAAGTCTAGTGGGATTTGCATCTCCTTGGTGAGCCATGTACTTTAAACACTGGCTTAGTTCCTCAGCACATAGGATGTAGAAATCATGTATGAATTAAGAGTAGTTTTCCAGTGAGAGAACCAAGATGGTTAGCTTCAGAAGGATGGAAACATCTAAACTAAGATTGCTGTCACGGAAGGTGTTGTCAGTAGATACAGAACATGGACTCTCAGAATCCAGGTAATGATGAAAATCTAGCATGTTACCATAACCACTTAGTATGTCAGCAGGAGTTGTTCTTGCTTCGAGAAAATCAGCATTAGAAATTACAACATCTTTTTATGGGGCTTACTTATTTGACTGTTTGGTTTTTTTTATCATTTTCCTGTCTTTCTAAGTTAAGCTTCTCTTCTTAAGATTTGGTTCAGCTGTGTTCGTTTTGGGTTTTTTGTTTACCATATTAATAGGAAGAAGAAACCCCACTGCATTGTGCTGCTTGGCACGGTTACTACTCTGTTGCCAAAGCACTCTGTGAAGCAGGTTGTAGTGTGAACATTAAAAACAAAGAAGGGGAGACTCCGCTTCTGACAGCATCTGCACGGGGTTACCATGATATTGTGGAATGCTTGGCAGAACATGGAGCGGACCTTGATGCAACAGACAAGGTTAGTTTGGATTGCTTTTGGTCAGGAATTAAATTCAGAGAACACAGGTGCCGCAGAGCAGTATATCTGAATTGCTTAATTTGAATGCTGCAATCCAGCATTGTTTCCATGACGTGGGTTTTCTGAGTAGTTTGCATGGAGACTGTTGATGACTGCAGTAGTTTTTAAAATTGCCCACTGATTTTTTTCCACAATTGGGTTTTTGCAGATTCATTATCACTTTATAAATCATCACGTTAAGAGTAACACTGCAAAAATTGGTAAGAACATTGAGTTCTGGGATGTGCAACAAGCTATTAACTTATGAGAAAAAAGGTGAATTTACTGTTTGTCTTTGATTCCTATGAACTGGATAAATCACACCCATTTCCAATAGGCTAAATTTCAGGTATTTAAAAATACAACTCTTATTTGATTCAGAATAATTTTTTGTCTTTCATGGTGTGATCCCAGCCACTAAATTTTGCATTTCATTGCTGATACTTTTGGTATACTTGTCCTTTTAGCTACCTTTATTGTTGATAGAAGCATAGAACCATCATCAAGGTTGGAAAAGACCTTCAAGATCATCAAGTCCAACCATCCGCCCTGCAGCCCCTAACCCCTAAACCATGTCCCAAAACACCATATCTATCCGTATGTTGAACATCTCCAGGGATGATGCCTCCACCATCTCCCTGGCCAGCCTGTTCCAATGCATCACTACCCTTTCTGTGAAGAAATTTTTCCTAGTATCCAATCTGAACCTCCCCTGGTGCAACTTAACCCATTTCCTCTTGTCCTATCACTAGTCACTAGGGAGAAGAGACCAACACCCACTTCACTGTAGCCTCCTTTCAGGTAATTGTAGAGAACAGTGAGGTCTCCCCTCAGCCTTCTCTTCTGCAGACTGAACAGCCCCAGCTCCCTCAGCCTCTCCACATAAGACCTGTTTTCCAGACCCCTCATCAGCCTAGCTGCCCTTCTCTGCACCCTCTCCAACATCTTGATAACCTGCCCAAGGTGTGGACTCACCAAGGCAAATAGTTACTAAATACTTATTAAAACAAGTTCAGAAAAAAATCTTTTGCTTCTAAAAGAATTAAATTGTATCTTCCAGTCACATTGTCTCTTTCAGTTGTTCCACAAAGAGGGAAAGCTCTGTCTTTAAACTTACTGATCACTAAGTAGATTGCATACCTTCTACATCACTAACTTCTGTCAGTAAACACTGGAGTGGCTTACAGTGTTGAAGCAGATTGTTACAGCTGGTCACTCTCACATCTCTTACAGAAGTCCATAGGGAATGTGTATTTGCATTTCATCCATTCCACTGCAAAGCCCAGTGGCATAATAGAAATTTGCTTTCAACCTGTCCCTGATTTGTTCTGACATATACTGTGCATCTCCCTGCCTCCACCATCAAAATAAAAATAAAACAATTGTGATTCTTGAGGCAAGGACATGCACCCAGTTACACGAAATGACTGTGACTCTGCAAAATGCTTTCGTTTTTAGCATTATTAAATCTCACTTAGAAACTGTCTTGTTTTTTCAGGATGGTCATATAGCCTTACACCTTGCTGTGAGAAGGTGTCAAATAGAAGTGGTTAAAACTCTCATCACTCAAGGATGTTTTGTAGATTTCCAAGACAGACATGGGAACACTCCATTGCATGTGGCCTGCAAAGATGGGAATGTTCCTATTGTGATGGCACTCTGTGAAGCAAGTTGTAATCTGGATGTCACTAATAAGGTAAAATTAAATACTGGTGCTGAACTACTTTTTAATATCTCACCTTCCATTTGATTACTTTTTTCAGATTGCTGATATGAAAAATACTTCTCCTTTTTTTTTTCTTATTTCTCTAAGTGGCCCAATGCAAAGCATTAAATGACTTCCAAATTTACCTAAGTTTGTTTCAGCTGAATAGATGATTAAAGATCAATGAAGAGCCCAAGTGAATGATCACATTGTATTTTGCCACTCAGATCTAATGTTTATGTATATGCCAAACTTCCTAGCTGTATATTTTTGCTTTGTGCAGATTAAATCTGGTCATTGAAAAATGGATGAAATGAATTGCTGCTGGCCTGAGCAGGTGTTGATTTGATGTGATTTCATAACAGTAATTTATACACAGAATTTAAGACTGATGCATTTTTTATGAAAAATCTACTTTGAATTCTTCCAAATTACGCTAAAAAGACCTTAACTGTCACCTAACAAGGAATCTAAATCAACTGCAAGTTCTATTCTCAGTTACAAAAATAAGTGTCATATTGGATCATGTATGTTTTTATGCATTGAGCTGATTTTTTAAAATATATCTTAATCAAACATATAATAGTTTAAATTTATCTACTAAACAAGCTTTCACTGGCTGGGTACAGGAAATCTCAGAATTAAAATGCAGTCGAGCTTTCCAAACAGAACATTTAATAGACTTTCCCAAATTTTCAGATGCTAGTGCCTTGCTTGCTGCTTCCATTGTGCTAGTGTAGTAGTGTATGCGATAACTGAATGTAATGATTTACAGGCTTAACATTCTGTCTTTCCTTCCAGAGATATTTAAGGGAAAAGGAAGTTTTTGTCAGGAGACTTTCCTTTGGTTAGAATAGGTTAAGGTCAGCCATTGGACTCCACTGACAGACTCTGTGGCTTAGGGCTTGATATTTAGCTGTGAATGTCTTTTTCTGCCCTATTTATTCATAGGAGTCTTTATCTTGCTATCTGTAATTTGTTTGAATCAGGTGTTGTAACTTCTTTTTTCTGGAAAAGTACATATTCTGGCAATAACATTTTGCTAGTTAACGCTTCCATTTATTACCATTTGTGACCTTCTCTATATTAGCCAGCTGAAGAAACATGAGGCTTTTAGCTTGAGGGTTGTCCAGTGCAGTCACTTTGGTTTTAATAATTAAAATAATCAGCTACGAACTGAAAAAACTTACAATAAAGAATTCCCCAGTCCTTCCTCTGAGCTTAGACCTGATTGACTAAGCAATTAAATCTACATCCACAGCTGAGAACCCATTTTGGGGAAGGTGAGTTGATGCAGCACAAGTATGGATTAGCATCTCTTTTCATAATGGAGAATGCTGAGCTAGGATTGGTGGCCTGGTCGCAAGTATACTGTGGGAAAAATAATCTTAAAGTGCTCTAAGAGAGTGGGATCGTGGCTGTGGTTAAAGTTTGCGCCCCGTTATTCTTTCTGGAGTCATGTATGCTAGAATGATTTTTCAGTGATCTTTATTTGAAAAGGTGGATTTGTGTCTTACCAAACAGAGAATTTCCATTTTAGGCATTTGTTTGAGTTGAGATTTAGGAGTCAGGCTTCTTTTTATTTTCCAGTTGTCAGAAAGTTAGCTCTGCTTTCAAATACCCTTTTGTTGTGAGTTTGCTTCTGAATGTAGGGTTGAAACAGGGAGAACAGCATTGAAGGTATTAAAATGTTTCAAGTAAGAGTGAGAGTTAAAAGCAGAGAATATATGATAGTGATATTTGTAACAGTAGCTCTGAACATGAAAGAACAGAAGTGGATATCGTGAGGACCTATTGTCAATGGAGAGATGCAGGGGTAAAAGCAGAAGTTGAGAAAGGAATACTTACGGCACTCCCTCTGTCACTGCAAGCACAAATTCCTTTCAGGCTAAATTCTTGCAATCATCCCTTTAATTGCTTTGGATGGAAAAGGGGAAGTCTGCAGATAAGTAATCTTCAGTAACACTTGGAATGAAATAGAATCCAGAGCTTTAAAGGCTAAGGACTTAGTTTTGCTTAACTGGTTCATATTTAATTAAGAAAAATGCAATTAAATTTACTAGAAAATTACTACTAAATTTACTAGAATCACAGAATTACAAAGGCTGGAAAAGACCTTTGAGATCATCAGGTCCAGCCTATGACCAACACCACCACATTGGCCAGACCATGGCACTAAGAGCCTCATCCAGCCTTTCCTTAAACACATCCAGGGACAGTACCTCCACCACTTCCCTGGGAAGTCCATTCCAATGTCTAATCATCCTCTTTGTGAGGAAGTACTTCCTAACGTCCAACATAAGCCTCCCCTGGAGCAGCTTCAGGCCATGCCCTCTTGTCTTGTTGCTAGTTGCCTGGAAAAAGAGCCCAGCCCCCATCTGACTACAACCTGCCTTCAGGTAGTTGAAGAGAGTGATAAGGTCCTCCCTGAGTCTCCTCTTCTCCGGGCTAAACACGCCCAGCTCCCTCAGCCTATCCCTATAAGACTTTCCCTCTAGTCCCTTCATCAGCCTTGTTGCTCTCCTCTGGACCTGCTCCAGCACCTCAATATCCTTCTTGAACTGAGGGGCCCAGAACTGGACACAGTGCTCGAGGTGAGGCCTCAGCAGTGCTGTGTACAGGGGGAGAATTAAATCCTTACTCCTGCTGGCCAGACTATTCCTGACACAAGCCAGGATGCCATTGGCCTTCCAGGCCACCTGGGCACACTGCTGGCTCATGTTCAACCAGTTGTCAACCAGAACTCCCAGGTCCCTCTCTGCTGAGCCGCTCTCCAGCCACTCTTCCCCCAGTCTGTAGCACTGCCTGGGGTTATTGTGGCCAAAGAGCAGGACCCTGCACTTGGTCTTGTTGAATTTCATGCCATTGGCCTCAGCCCATTGACCCAGCCTGTCCAGGTCCTCCTGCAGCTTCTTCCTACCCTCTGGCAGATCAACACTCCCCCCCAACTTGGTGTAATCTGTGAACTTACTGAGGGTGGACTCAATCCCCACATCCAGGTTATCAATAAAGATGTTGAATTGGACTGGGCCCAGCACTGATCCCTGGGGGACACTGCTGGTCACTGGACTCCAACTGGATGGAGCTCCATTCACCATCACTCTCTGAATCTGGTCATCCAGTGAGTTTCTGACCCAGCAAAGGGTGCACCTGCCCAAGCCATGTATTACCAGCTTCTCCAGGAGGATGCTATAGGAGACTGTATCAAAGGCCTTGCTGAAGTTGAGGTAGACCAAATCCACAGTCTTCCCCTCATTCACTGGGCAGGTCACCCAGTCATAGAAGGAGATGAGATTGGTCAGGCAGGACCTTCCTTTCTTAAACCCATGTTGGCTGGACCTGATCCCCTGGTTGTCCTCTACATGCCACTTGATGGCACTCAGGATCATCTGTTCCATAATCTTGCCAGGCACCGAGGTCAGGCTGCCAGGCCTATAGTTCCCTGGATCCTCCTTCCAGCCCTTCTGTGGATGGGGTCACACTGGCCAACCTCCAGTCCTCTGGGACCTCCCCAGTCAGCCAGGACCAGTGATAAATGATGGAGAGTGGCTTGGCCAGTTCTTCTGCCAGCTCCCTCAGCACCCTAGGATGAGTCCCATCCCAACCCATGGACTTATTGGGATCTAAGTGGCACAGCAGGTCCCTAACTGCTTCCTCTTGGATTACAGGAGGGCGATTCTGCTCCCTGTCCCTCTCTACCAGCTCAGGAGCCCAGTTGTCGTGAGAGTAGCTAGTTTTTTTGTTAAAGACTGAGGGCAAAGAAGGTGTTGAGTTCCTCAGCTTTTCCCTTGTCTGCCATTACAAAGTTCCACCCCTCATCCAATAAGGAATGAAGATTTTCCCTGAACCTCCTTTTGTTATTAATGTATTTATAAAAGCATTTTTTATTACCCTTTACAGAGATGGCTAGTTTAAGTTCTAGCTGAGCTTTTGCATCTCTGTTTCTTTTTCTGCGTGACCCTGCAGTATTCTTAGATATTTCCTGATTCACTTGCCCATTTTTCCAAAGTTTCCAAACTTTTTTTTATTCTTGAGTTCTTGTAATAGTTCCCTGCTCAGCCAGGCTGGTCTTCTTCCCTGCCAGCTCACTTTTCGGCACACAGGGACAGCAGCTCCTGCACCTTCATGATTTCATTCCTAAAGTAAGCCCAGCCTTCCTGGGCTCCTTTGTTTTTGAGGGCTGCTTCCCAAGGGACTTTCCAAACCAGCATCCTGAGGAGACCAAAGTCAGCCCTCTGGAAATCCAAGGTAGAGATTTTGCTGACGACCCTCCTAACTTCACCACATATTGAAAATTCTGTCATATCATGGTTGCTGTGCCCAAGACAACCTCCAACCACTATGTCCTCCACCAGCCCTTCACTGTTTGTGAGCAGTAGGTCCAGCATGGCGCATGGCACTACCCCTGGTAGGTTCACTTACCAGCTGTAGCAGAAAGTTATCTTCCATACATTCCCAAAACCTCCTGGATTGCCCCCTTTCTGCTGTGTTGTACTTCCAGCAGACATCTGGTAAGTTGAAGCCCCCCAAGAGAACGAGGGCTAGTGAATGTGAGACATCTGCAAGTCATTGAAAGAACGTCTCGTCAGTCGCTTTATCCTGGTCGGGTGGTCTGTAGCAGACTCCCACTAGGATATCAGCCTCATTGGCCTTCCCTTTTATCCCTACCCATATACATTCTGCCTTGGTGTGTCTAGTATTGAATTCTAGGCAGTCAAAGCTCTCCTTAACATACAACACCAACCCACCACCTCTCTTGCCTTGCCTGACACTTCTAAAATTAGAAATTATAAATTAGACATTCTTAAGTGTAGCTAAAAAGCTGTAAAGGATTTCTCCACGGTTCTGGAGCAATCTGGCCATAAGGTTGTTTCCCATTTTTAAAGTAGTCAATATAGCCTTTGTTTTTAATCGAGCTTTAAGCAGTTGTGCATAAACTTTTTTCTTAGAGTTTTAGCTTCGTACTTTTTCTTACACTTTTTGCAAGACCTTTGCTGTATATCAGTAGTATAATTGTACTATATGTTTGGTTGTTAGTCATAAAATTTGGAATAGATTTCTTTGACTAATGTTATGACACATTTTTCTTCATGTTAGTATGGAAGAACACCTTTACACCTGGCAGCAAACAATGGCATTCTTGATGTTGTCCGGTTCCTGTGTCTTACTGGTGCCAACGTAGAAGCTTTAACATCTGTAAGTGTTGAGGGATTACTTTTATCTGTAATAGTAGGAAACAAATTAATCTCTTGTTGGGGAGAGGGGAGTGTAATTGTTTAGTAGAATTACATTTTGAAATTTAAAAAAAAGAAAAAAGTTAGGTGCTGTTGAATGTCCACAGTTTGAAAAGCATTCTCTTGTCCACTTGTTTCTTCTTACAACTAAATTTGAAATTGATTCAGGTACAGGACAACTACCACTTCATCTACACCTAAGAATTTCTTCGTCCAAAAATTACTTGTAGCACTGTGTTTTCTGTAAGCACACTGGGCCTCTGGCATTAAGATGTATGTCATTTCACATCAGCTAAAGTTAACATACAAATACATTGTATTTATCTTAAATATTTTTCTTGCTTTTGGGGGATTAAAAAGTTTTATTTTGTGAGTGCATGGATGAGTGAACTAGCATACAGGTATCCTTGTGAAACAAATAATTTGTCTGATCAGTCAGCACCATTGCTTCCAGTTAGCACCACTGAATGTGTTTTTCATTGTTACAAAAGTGAGAAACATCCCCCTGGCTGACATATCCACAGCAGGAATGAAGTGTCTTTCATTATGCCCACCTCATACACACCATACATCATAGGCAACATACACACCAATTCCTGTGTTTTGAAGAAACTAACCTTGTTTTCTTCTAACATTCGATGAATCACTTTACATTGCTACTCACCCTTATTGATACATTCTGCTTAGAAATAACTACTGCTCTGTATATTGAAATAATATTTGGATTAGATTTTAGTCGATGGTTTTCATAATGTTCTTCTCCATGCAAAGTATCCATGAGACAGCTGAAACAGAGGGGAAAAAGGGGGAAACTTCTGTTTCATTTGCTTTACCCATTTGGTAGAAAATACAAATGTTTCTATTGTTTTCCTGTACATTTAGAATGTTTGGTTTTTTCTCTAAGCATCTGTCTCATGTGGCAAGAGGAAGGATTCAGAAAGTAGTCGTTAAAATGAATTAACTTTGAATTGTGTTTAGTGTCTATCTAACTGATTTGCATCAATTTGAAGTTTAGCATCTAAAAATGACTTTCTGATAACTACTAGATTTTTAGATTGCCATGGCTCCTATTAATAACGATAATGAAATGTGCATGCAGTGGACTTTATGTAGGATTTTACATATTTTCCTTTGTCACCTTTTTTTCTCCCCTTTCCTTTTTTTTTTTTTCCTTTTTCCCCCCCTTTTTTTAATGTATGTCCTGTTGTGTAGCTGTGCTTTCACTTCTACATGCTGTAGAGATAAAGTACAACAAAAAGGTGGTGATGGAATTCTTGAGTTGTGTCACTTAATTTTTGTAAAGACAGCTGTGTTAGTATAATTGCCTGTGTAGACCTTATCCTTCCAAGAGAAAAGTACTTTTTATCTCTGTAGTTCAGATAAGCTTGAAGGGGTTGTGCTGATACTAAATCTGGCAGGAGAAACAGACTGAACCTACATAACTATGAAATATTCCAGTTGTGTTGTGGTGGAGAGAAAAGGAGGAGAGGAAGGGAGGACATGCATGTGGTTTAGCATTTCAGTTTTGCATTAGAGTGCTAGGTGGATGTTAAACTTTTCTGGAAAGTCTTATTAACAGCTTTTTCTGAGCCAGTGCAACAGAATTATTTTTCTTTTGCTTCTCTCAGAATACTATTTCTGAGGAATTAACTTTTTCAATGCTGTTAAGTAACTGGGCTGCAGTGTAATTTCTCTGTCTCCTTCCCAGGATTAAGCCCATTTTAGGACTAGTTTGATTTTGAATTTGAATGCATGGATGTCTTTAAATGACCTTAGAAAACCTTAGGCTATTGGAGTATATAATCATTTCCAGTGGTTTAATATCCAAAAAAAGTTTACTTGTTCTCACATGCTAGCTGGCACCATGTTCTTGGCTTCTCCTCATGGAAGTTTCTAAAATTGTACCAAGTTTGAAATTGTCGGTTTGCCTGAAAACTGAATGGTGCTCACAAACAGCCAGTTAAACTCAGGACCAGCTCCTGCAGGCACAGCTGTCTGATCTGCAGCAAAGGAGCCAGTCAGCAATTGTGATTAAATATTACCAAGAAGTGTGAAGTATGCTTTCATGGATGCTGGAACCAAGCCCTTTTCAGATGCCAGCTTGGATTATGCATTACTATTCTAGTGTATAGTTGTCCTGTACTTTTCAAGAAAGCTTGAATAGGAAAATAACTTACTGAAACCCATTTGCTGTTTTGTTTGTGTGTGCATTTTCTTATTGTTAATGTGCTCTACAGTTCATCCTGCAGTGAACACCGAGAAAATGAAGCAGCCTCATCTTGTTCAACATTTTGGACCAAAAATGGGAACTTAGTTCTATTAATTTCTGTTTCATAGAAGTCTACATTTTCAGCAGATGCGTCAAATTAATTGCTGACCTCTTTCTGTGTAATATCTCAAAATCCTTTTTTAGGGGTAAATTTCATCTAGATTTCTTTTTACTGTTCTTGGTGCTTGTTAACAATGCTCTAGGTTATCCTTCACCTACTATGCAGGCCTTTCTGACTGTATTGTTCACTGTGTGTGGTCTGATAACCATGGACTTCAAAAAGTATGTTTGTCAGGCAATGCCATTGCTAAGGCATTGCTCCACAAGGGAAGGTGAGCTTGGAGCCAAGAGTAAACAACACCACAAGCAGGGACTGTGTCCTCACCAACAAGAGCTCAGTCCCACAGTACCCAAGCAAGGCAAGCAGACCATGTTCTGTGATAGCAACCAGCTTCAGACAAGTCTAGGTTGCTGTCCTGGTTTGAGCCAGGATTAAGCCAATTTTACTGATTTTTTTTTTTTTCCTTCAGTAAGCTTTCTTTTAACTAGTAGCAGAGCGTTCCGAATAAGACTAATAATGGTGGAATGTTTTTCTAACTGCTGGGTCTTCAAGGTCTCAGCTTTACTCTGCCAGCTCAGACACTACCAGGAGATCTGTGACCCCCCGTAGGAGGCTGAGTTAGACAGACAGCAAAACTGGCCAGAGATATTCCATTCCATATATCTACGTAAGCTCAGAGGAAGAAGGTCAGTGATCACAGAAGACAACTTCCTTCCTGCTTCTTCTTCCCTTCTCTTCCATCTATGGCCAGTGTCTGGGGAGGACTCCATCCATCCATCACCCTTGACCCCTAGGCTCGAGCTCTCCTGACCCTCGTCACACTCTGCTTTCTTCAGGAGCTCCAGGATTTTTCGGGACTGTTTACAGCTCAGGAGATGCTGTGGGAGTTGCTGGGGGTGGGGGAAGGTGAGAGGCTTTTGCACATATCTGAACACATTTGTATATATTTGTATGTATTTTCTTATATCATTAGTGTTTAATTAAAGCTGTGTAGTTTAGTTTTCAATCCAGCCAAGTCTCTCTCTTTTTCTCTCTCTTTCCCTACCTGGGTGAGAGGGGGAGGGGATTGAGAGCGTTGTTGTCGGACCTGAGTCAAACGGTGACAGCAATTTATTGGTGCCCAACGTGGGGCTCAATTTTAAGCCCAGACTATACATTTTAATTAATTGGGAGTGTTCAAAATTCCATCTCTGATGGGAGGAATCCCTCAGATAGCAATGGGCATTTGTGAAAGCCTGATGGCAAGTGGAGGCTGACAGTGGACTATCGTGGCCTGAATGAGGTTACACCACCACACAGTGCTGCTGTGTCAGATATGCTAGAACTTCAATATAAGCTGGAGTTGAAAGCAGCCAGGTGATGTTGCCACTATTGACATTGCTCATGCCTTTTTCTCTATTCCTCTAGCACCAGAGTGCAGGCCACAGTTTGCTTTCACCTGGAGGGGAGTCCAGTACACCTGGAATTGACTGCCCCAGGGGTGGAAACACAGCTGATTTGGTGGCCTGGCACATTAGAACCACAAAAGTATAAAGCTTTGGTTGATACTGTTGCACAGTGCACCCTAATGCCCTTGAATTATAAAGGAACAGGCTCCGTCACTATTTCTGGAGTGACAGGGGTGTCTCAGCAACTGACTGTTGTGGGGACTGATGTGAGCCTCACTGGTAAGGACTGGCAAATTATCAGGACTCCATTTAAACTCACTCTTCTTTTGGGTCACCTCATAGAGAGGTTTCACAATTTCACTGTAACATGAAATATGCATCTCCAGAAACCACAGTCCCTAAAAAGGTTTGAGAGTCCTTTTTAGTAGATGGTGGGGCAATACCTGTTACTTTGTTAATCACACCCACTGAAATCTGGCAACATCCATCTTGCCACCTGATTCCCAGGAACTGGATCTCTCATGAAAGTCCCTTGACCTTGCTTCTTTTTATAGCAAAACCAGCATCCAGAAGAATTTGGATGATCTTTTTACCTTTCTCAAAAACTACTTCTGGCGTGTCACCCCACACAATGATGTCATGGATGTAGTGCAGGTGTTCTGGAGCTCCACCCTTCTCTAGTTGGGTTGCTAAAGGTTGAAGACCAGCAGGTGCCAATTGATTGTTCTCACCATTTGACTCAGGTTTGACAACAATGCTCTCGATCCCCTCCATCTCCCACCCAGGTAGGGAAGGAGAGAGAGAAAAAGAGAGAGACTTGGCTGGATTGAAAACTAAACTACACAGCTTTAATTAAACACTAATGATATAAGAAAATACATACAAATGTGTTCAGATACGTGCAAAAGCCTCTCACCTCCCCCCACCTCCAGCAACTCCCACAGAATCTCCTGAGCTGTGAACAGTTCCTGAAAAATCCCAGAGCTGCTGCTGGAGAAAGCGGAGAGTTAAGAGGGTCAGGAGAGCTCGAGCCTGGGGGTGGATGGTGATGGATGGAGTCCTCCCGGACGCTGGCCATGGACGGAAGAGAAGGGAAGAAGAAGCAGGAAGGAAGTTGTCTTCTGTGATCTCTGACCTTCTTCCTCTGAGCTTATGTAGATACATGGAATGGAATATCTCTGGCCAGTTTTGCTGTCTGTCTAACTCAGCCTCCTACGGGGGGGTCATAGATCTCCTGGTAGTGTCTGAGCTGGCAGAGTAAAGGTGTGACCTTGAAGACCCCGCAGTTAGAAAAACATTCCACTGTTGTCAGTCTTATTTGGAACGCTCTGCTACTAGTTAAAAGAAAGCTTACTGAAGGAAAAAAAATACCAGTAAACAGAAAACTGGCTTCATCCTGGCTCAAACCAGGACAGGTACCAGATAAATACGTAACAATGAGGCAAGTCTGAGATTATGTCAAGATCAGGAATTGGACTTGGTGAGCGTAGTCATAGAATCAAGGTTGGAAACGACCTTCAAGATCATCAAGTACGACTGTCCACCCTAGAGCCCCTAACCCCAAACCATCTCCCAAAACACCATATCTACCCGTATGTTGAAGGTCTCCAGGAATGATGCCTCCACCATCTCCCTGGCCAGCCTGTTCCAATGCATCACTACCCTTTCTGTGAAGAAATTTTTCCTAGTATCCAATCTGAACCTCCCCTGGTGCAACTTAACCCATTTCCTCTTGTCCTATCACTAGTCACTAGGGAGAAGAGACCAACACCCACTTCACTGTAGCCTCCTTTCAGGTAATTGTAGAGAACAGTGAGGTCTCCCCTCAGCCTTCTCTTCTGCAGACTGAACAGCCCCAGCTCCCTCAGCCTCTCCACATAAGACCTGTTTTCCAGACCCCTCATCAGCCTAGCTGCCCTTCTCTGCAGCCTCTCCAGCAAGGTCAGCCAAGGGTCTAGTGATTGCCAAGCAACTCCATGGTGAAGAGGCAGGTTCATAGTCAAACCTGGAAGTCAGGGGCTGGGTCAATGGGATACATGGCCACACAGAGGCATACATCTGTATTGTTGCTCAGGTGAGGACCAAGGGCAAAAGCCTCAGCCTAAGAGCAACACATGAGCAAAAGGTAGTGTGAAAGCCTCTAACGATGCTACTTTTCAGGTCTTCTTCACAGCAGTCTGAACTAAGATTAAACAGCTGTATCAGACAGATAGTCTTGAGTTTAAGAGCCTGTTAGGACATGGAGAGGGAGTTCTGGGTCACAACAGTGCCATCCCATTGTTAAAGTTAGGTTTGCTCCGTGCACACATTTGTTCAGACTTGTAAGCAATTTGAACCATTCCTGTTGTCGTTTTTCCGGTTTTGGAAGCAGTCACCTCCATCCCTTTATAATCATGCTTACCAGTCAGTCTCTGTCTGATCTACTGCCATCCACACTTTTTTCCACGTGCTCACCAGATGGTTGTTTCCTTTATGTTTGTGCCCCAATAGCTATGACTGAGCTAAAAAAACAATGCATTGTCGACCAGACCCATCCCACAGGGAGGTCTGTTGCCTCCCTGGGGCTTGGATTGGAGATGTTAAAAGGAAACTCCCTAGTCTAGTAGATTCCTCTGATTACTACCCGCTGCTGATTTTTCAGGTTGGCAGTGATGAAATTATTACAAGAAATGTAAGGGCAATGAAGAGAGACTTCAGGGCCCTGGGACGGCTAGTTAGGGGGTCTGGAGCACAAGTAGTGTTTGCCTCCATACCTCCTGCAAGAATGGGTGGAGAGGTAAATAGGAAGAGTTTACAGGTCAACGAATGGCTAAGAGACTGGTGCCAAAGACAGGGTTTTGGTTTTTTTTAATCATGGGCTGCTGTATGAGACACCTGGCCTGATGGTGGCAGGTGAGATGCACCTGTCCCAGAGGGGGAAGAGGCTTTTGGGGCAGGATTTAGCAGGGCTCATTGAGAGAGCTTTAAACTAGATGTGAAGGGGGAAGGGCAGAAAACTGGGTCTGTTAGTGACAAGCCCAAGAGGAACACACCAGGGCCCGAAGACAGGTGGTCTAAGGAGGTTTTGGTCCCACCAGTGTGCTCTGTTTGCTTCCTGAAATGCCTGTATGCTAATGCACGCAGCATGGGGAATAAGGAGGAAGACTTAGAGGTCTGTGTGCGGGCTAAGAGTTATGATCTGGTAGCAATAACAGAGACATGGTGGGACAGCTCACATGACTGGAATGTGGCCATGGATGGTTATGTGCTTTTTAGGAAAGATAGGGTGGGGAAGCGAGGTGGTGGAGTTGCTCTTTATGTGAGAGAGCAGCTAGAATGTATTGAGTTTTGTGCAGGGGCCGATGAGGGGCAAGTTGAAAGTCTGTGGGTAAGAATTAAGGGGCAGGCTGGTGTGGGTGATACAGTTGTGGGGGTCTACTACAGACCTCCTGATCAAGGCGAGGAAGTTGATGAGGCTTTCTACAGGCAGCTGAAAGCAGCCTCACAACTACAGTCCCTAGTCCTTATGGGAGATTTTAACTACCCTGATATCTGCTGGAAGACTTACACAGCCAGCCTTTCACAGTCTAGGAGGTTCCTCCAGTGCATTGATGATAACTTCTTAATGCAAATGGTGGACAGGCCGACTAGAAGAGGAGCGCTGCTGGATCTTGTACTTACCAACAAGGAGGGCCTTGTTGAAGCAGTGGTGATCAATGGCAGCCTTGGCTGCAGTGATCATGAGATGGTGGAGTTCAGGATCCTGTGTGGAAGGAACAGAATACCCAGCAGGACCAGAACCCTGGACTTCCGAAGGGCAAACTTTGGCCTCCTCAATCAACTGTTAAGGGAAATCCCATGGGACAAGGTGCTAGAAGGTAAAGGGGCTCAAGATAGCTGGTCAACATTCAGGGACCACTTCTTGCAAGCACAGGATCAGAGTGTCCCAATGGGTAGAAAATCTAGTATGGGAGCTAGGAGACCTGCATGGTTAAAAAAGGAACTGCTGGGCAAAGTTAAGTGGAAAAAGAAAGTCTACAGATCATGGAAGGAGGGGCTGGTCACTTGGGAGGAATATAGGACTGTTGTCAGAGAATGTAGGGAGGCAATTAGGAAAGCTAAGGCCTCCTTGGAACTTAAACTTGCAAGCCAGGTTAAGGATAATAGAAAGAGCTTTTTCAAATACATAGCTAACAAAACTAATACTAGAGGCAATATTGGCCCACTGTTGAATGAGGTGGGAGCCCTGGTGACAGTGGATATAAAGAAGGCAGAGGTGCTGAATGCCTTCTTTGCCTCTGTCTTTACTCCTGCAGGATTTCCCCATGAGTCCCAGATTCATATAGCCTCAGAAGAAGTCAAGATAGAGGAGGAGTTTGACATGGTAGATGAGGATTGGGTTAGGGATCAGTTGAGTAATCTGGATATCCATAAATCGATGGGTCCAGATGGAATGCATCCAAGGGTGCTGAGGGAACTGGCGGAGGTCATTGCTAGGCCACTCTCCATCATCTTCAGTAAGTCATGGGTAACAGGAGAGGTGCCTGAGGACTGGAGGATAGCAAATGTCACTCCAGTCTACAAGAAGGGCAAGAAGGAGGACCTGGGTAACTATAGACCGGTCAGCCTCACCTCCATCCCTGGAAAGGTGATGGAACAACTTGTCCTTGGCACTATCTCCAGGCATATCAAGGACATGGGGGTCATCAGGAGCAATCAGCATGGTTTTATCAAGGGTAAATCATGTTTGACTAACCTCATAGCCTTCTATGAGGAAATTACTAGGTGGATAGATGATGGTAGAGCGGTGGATGTGGTCTATCTTGATTTCAGCAAAGCATTTGACACCGTCTCCCACAGCATCCTTGTAGATAAGTTGATCAAGAATGGGTTTGGTGATCAGGTAGTGAGGTGGGTCAAGAACTGGTTGAAAGGAAGGAGGCAGAGAGTTGTAGTCAATGGGGCGGAATCTGGTTGGAGGCCTGTGACTAGTGGAGTCCCTCAGGGGTCGGTACTGGGACCGGTGTTGTTCAACATCTTCATCAACGACCTGGATGAGGGTATAGAATGTACTCTCAGCAAGTTTGCTGATGACACAAAGCTGGGAGGAGTGGCTGACACACTGGAGGGCTGTGCTGCCGTTCAGAGGGACTTGGACAGGCTGGAGAGTTGAGCGGGGAGAAATCTGATGAAGTTCAACAAGGGCAAGTGTAGAGTTTTGCATTTGGGGAAGAGAAACCCCATGTACCAGTACAGGTTGGGGGCTGACCTGCTGGAGAGCAGTGTAGGTGAAAGGGGGTCCTGGGGGTCCTGGTAGACAGGAGGATGACCATGAGCCAGCAATGTGCCCTTGTGGCTAAGAAGGCCAATGGCATCCTGGGGTGCATTAGAAAGGGTGTGGTTAGTCAGTCAAGAGAGGTTCTCCTCCCCCTCTATTGTGCATTGGTGAGGCGGCATCTGGAGTATTGTGTCCAGTTCTGGGCCCCTCAGTTCAAGAAGGACAGGGAACTGCTTGAAAGAGTCCAGCGCAGAGCTACAAAGATGATTAAGGGAGTGGATCATCTCCCTTATGAGGAAAGGCTGAGGGAGCTGGGTCTCTTTAGCTTGGAGAAAAGGAGACTGAGGGGTGACCTCATCAATGTTTACAAATATGTAAGGGGTGAGTGTCAGGGAGATGGAGTTAGGCTTTTCTCAGTGTTGACCAGTGATAGGACAAGGGGTAATGGGATCAAATTGGAGCATAGGAGGTTCAAGGTGAATATTCGAAAAAATTTTTTTACTGTGAGAGTGACAGAGCACTGGAACAGGCTGCCCAGAGAGGTTGTGGAGTCTCCTTCTCAGGAGACATTCAAAAGCGACCTGGATGCGTTCCTGTGTGATGTGCTCTAGATGACCCTGCTCTGGCAGGGGGGTTGGACTAGATGATCTTTTGAGGTCCCTTCCAACCCCTAGGATTCTATGATTCTATGATTAGAGCACAGCTGCTTAGCCAAAGCCAGGCTTTTGAAGCCAGATCAAGCCTCCATGGCATAATTACACCAAGCAAGAGTGCTAAGTTACCCAAGCCATGCCAAGGCATTTGTGGTGTACCCATCAAGAGGTGTGGGACCTACTCTCATTTCAAGGGACTGTGCCCTTCCAGGGATCTCTTGCTGCATGCATGCTTGGTGCTGGAGTTTGCCAAGCCATCTGCAGCCTTACGGTATAATAGGAACATCTTGTACTCTGGAGAAGTGCAGGACCAGGTTGTAGCAGTCATGCTTTGGCCAGAGATTAAGGGGAGGCCACTGATTTGGGAATCCGGATAAAATTCAGACTTCAGGTGGCTAAAGGCCACATTCTGTCACCACAGGAATTCTCAGGAAGGGGATCAAGGTTTCTTCTTTATTTGAAGGTTTTTGGATTCCCCTGGATGTGCCCAAGTCTGGAAACTCTGGAAGCACTAGAAGGTTTAAAGGAGCTCACCTGAGGGCAGGCTAGCAGGCCAGCCACGAGACCACTCTTCCTCCCATACAGCAGGCACTCTGGATTAACTGAGATTTGGAGAGTAGGATCAGCACAGAGATAGAGGTTCTTCTCCTTTAATACATCTTCTCTAAGGAAAATTAATTAAAAAAAAACAACATTTAAATGTTTCTTTAATAAAGTTGTGATTACATGTCAACTGTGGAAGGAATTTAAGGGTATTGATTCAAATCTAGTCACTTCACACCAAGAATACTGGCTGTTTCTTGCTAATGTTCTAATCCTGTTCTGTCTGAATTATCTGAAGTTCTGGAGCACATAGTAACTTTTATGGAAGCCTGAAAATGGCTTCTGTAGGTGGACACTCAGTTGTCAAAGATACTTATTTCATATGTAAGGATAATTATTACAGTAACCTCAGGAACTACTTAAGACAATGTGGATTACATGTGAAAAACCAGTAAAATCAAAGATTGAAACCCAACAAAAAGGTATTAGTTTTCCAGTACTTCATTTTAATAATTAAAAGCTTGTATCTGAGAGACTGAAAGAAGCAATGTGCTCATAAATTAGTTGGGTGTTACCAGAATTTAAAGCAACACAATAGCATTAGTGTAGTTGTAAGAATGAAAGTACTATGCAATTTTTCTTTCAGCCTTTTTAATATTAAACTACTCACCTGTGAAACATGAATAATTAAATGGCAAGTACAGAATACTGAAGGCAGCATTGCTTTTCCTTTTAAATTTGCTGATGCAATGTAAACCACATCCTTTGCAGTGTCCTTGCTTTCTGAAAACCTGCCGTCACTGATAATACAATGTCATTCTTTATCCATTACTAAAGAAAATTTGCCTGCTATTCATGTGAGTGGGTATGGTGATCTGTTCCCTCTTTGTGAACTGTTTAAACTGTTGGATCTGTTTAGTATTTTTAATATCTAAAAATCACTATCATCCTCTAATTGGTGAAAAGTGAAGAGGAATTCAGACATGGAGTAGTGGTATTGCTGTCAGGCTCTGAATTAAAAATATCTTGTTACATTGGCATCTGGATGCCAATTTATAAAAGAAATGCCATTGTTGTACATTGTATTGTAAAAAAACAGGGATTCTGGTCATGAGGGGTAATTGTTGCTGGTTGTTGGTTTTGGTTTGTTTTTCTTCTCCCTATTTTATTTGTATCTAACAGCAGTTCTCTTACTGCCTTAAGCAGCTGAGCTATGTTGCATGTGATTTTTTTTATTGTGGGGAAAAGGAAGGAACCATCGCTAATAATTTGTGGTTTGACAGGATGGGAAAACAGCAGAAGATCTCGCCAGAGCAGAGCAGCATGAACATGTCGCCAGTCTGCTTGCAAGACTTAAAAAGGTTGGGAATCTCTGAGTTTTAACTGAGGTTTTCATGGTTTTAAGATACCAAGAACAGTATGACCATGGTAAATCACATGATAAGATAGTCCCTCAGTTAAATCTAGTATGTACATACTAACAAAAATGGCTAAGCTACTCTACACCACTGATATATTTTATCCTGTCTCAGACAATGCTTAGCAAAATAATAGGTTTAGGAAGAAACTGGTAAATAAACTATTAAGAACTAGCACTTCCCACAACAGGACTTATTTCTCAGCATCACCATTTTAGTTTGTTAGGGTTATGAAATATGAGGACTTGTGTCCTTTCTGGAAACTCTAATACCATCTGGAATAGTTGCATAAGTTCTCAATGTCTTTTTTTAACTCTGCAATTTCAGTATCTCCAAATCCCCTGACAACTAGAATGCAAAGCTGATCTGGACTTGTTGTAGGGCAGTAAGTCTGACATATCTGGTATGCATTGATTATACTGGATAGGCAACATCACTCATGCCATGAAGATTCAGAGACCACTTTGCCTGGTGATTCCAGTCAACAGCCAGACCAGTTAAAACAGTCCTGTTTTAATTATGCTGATGGGTCTGTGGAAAACTGAAATAAGTTAGCATTTCAGAGCAGCAGTAGAAGATGGTGTGTACCAGACATTGCCAGGGTCAAAGCAGAACCATGTCGTTTAGTCCTGTCAGTAAATCTGTACTTGCTAGAATTGTAAAATACATCAGTGAAGATGTCAGGAAGTGCCAAAGTTCAGGCTTCCTTTGCAATTATAGCTTTTGTACACGTTTGTCATAACAGGATCCATTCTGCTTAGTTGTATCCCTGCATTGAACATGTGTATCCCTGCAATGAGCAGATTTCCTCTGCATGCAAGTGGGTAAATTTGTCGTTTAGTTATGATGATAATATGGAACTAACACAAATTGACCTAGAACAAAAGGGAGGTCAGATAAATCTCTTCTGAAATGTTACTAGCTGTACCTCTTCTCCTGGTAGCAGAGTGTATTTAATTCATGAAGGCCTGCCTGTATATATGGGGAAAAATGTATTATAATTATATACTTCATCAGAATATACTTTGCAACAGACAATCTGATCAATTGAGATGAATAAACTACGTCAAACAACTGGATATATTCTAGTACTACTCAAAATGATCAACATCATCTATTTCAGAATGTACCTGACACTGTGGTCAGTTTTGTCTCTAATAGCACACATGGCAAACCTACTGTCATAGTGGCTTTTGCGGAGGATTCAGTATTGGCCATGAGAGGTGCAGTATTTGCATTGTGACTAGCTTATTTAAGGAGTGCCTGTTAGCAAGGAAGGAACAAAATTACATGCGCTACTATTTGTGTCAGAATTCCCAGCTTAAGTGCTGCATGCCTACAATTTTGGGGGGCTGTAGGTACTTGTTTAATGACTCATCCTATATGTAAAGCTCAGTATAAATGCAGAGCCTGTCTCAGCTCCAAGTGAAGGAATGAAAGAAGGGAGGATGAAGCTAAGTCCTTTGCCTTTCCACCCTTCTGCTCTCTTCCGGTTTCTTTAAAGCAGCTCTTTCTGTAGCGAGAGACACTTGATAGTCTGCTGTCCTGCGCTGCATCCCCGTGTTTAGATGATTTTTCAAGGTCAGCTTTTGTGGGAAATATAGCATCCATGTCTGATTGCCTCTTGCTGGGCAAAGAGAAGAGACAGATTTGATTTGCTGGGACACAGAAGTTCACTGCCACACATTCTCATTTCTTCTTTGTGCTGAATTTTAGGACACGCACCGAGGGCTTTTTATCCAGCAGCTGCGGCACACGCAGAATCCACAGCTCCGGATTAAACTGAAGCTGTTTGGACATTCTGGTGCTGGGAAAACAACCCTTGTGGAGTCTCTCAAGTGTGGCCTGTTAAGAAGCTTTTTCCGAAGACGTAGGCCTAGGCTCTCCTCCACAAACTCAACCAGATTTCCTCCATCTCCTTTGTCTTCCAAGCCTTCAGGTATGGCTTTGAAGCTGTAATGTTTGAACAAGAAAACATTTTCCTCTTAGTCTGTTTAGCTCCTAAGGAAAAGGTGTTGGCTTTGCTGCAAAAGATGAGACAGGCTGAGTGTAAAAAAGCAAAGCACAGAGGGTATTGACTTCTCTGTGTGCAGGCTTGTACCTAAAGTAAGAGCAAAAACGAGAAGCAAGTGGAGGTTCTAGAAGTATTTAAGGTTTTTTTTACTCATGTACTGTGTAAGTGAACTTGGAGAGTGGAGGACAGAGCTTTTGAACACGGGCATTTGTTTTTCACAAAAAGTCATAGGCTATGAACACCACTGTCATGGCCAGATTACACCATTGTGGTTCTAGGGATAATGTTTTGTCAGCCTTTTTGAGTAGCTTCAATAAACTCTGTAAAATTTAAACAGTTTCTGCACCTTTATGTGAACTCTAAGTAATAACAGAGGGTTCAGAACTGCCTCTGAAGTCTTGGAGTGCTTTTTTCTGTAAGGTGCAAGAGTGGATTAGACCAGTTATAGCTGTCTAAAGTTGTTGTCAAACAAGATGAAAACAAAGGTTTTCTGAACCAAAGTAAATGTTTGAAAATAAAAGGGAAATTTCATCCATGTAGCACCAGTTTGCCTGTGTGAAATGAGAAGAGCTGCAGGATGTGGAGGAACTAGCTAGATTTACACTTCAATACGTGCTCAGCTTTGGAAGAACCTACAGTTGTGGCAGAGGGACACAGGAAAGAGTAATAAACTGTTTGTCCAGGTCCCTTTTCTGATAGTGAGAGGCTGTGCAAGCTAAGCAGATACTTTGTGGAGCTCAAGTTTTAAATTGATGTTTAGAAGTAGTCTTACTATGAAAGTTTTAGTTGGGGTCAGGGGTGCCTTTTTCTTTGAAAACCTCTAGGTTTTGGGTTTCATTCATCATTGTTAAGTAATGTTAGAATAGTACTAGTAGAGGTTTCATCTCTACTTTCTCTCCAGTGACCTGAGATCTTTACTTTCTCCACTAGATGGTGCAAGTCAATTAAAAAGTCCTTTCTCATTTACTCTTAGGGACTCTGAATTAAGCATGAACTAAAATTGTTTATTAGTAAGATAATCTTAGTTAAGAGCCTGCTTTTCTCCCTCATGTCCCCAGAAACAGTTTTTAGACCATCATATTTTTATCCTTATTTACAGGAATCAACTACATGAATATGTAGCATTTCCATGACAAATCGGCCAATACTATGAAATTGCAGCCCTTAGCTTAAAATGCAGCATATCTTTGTAACACAGAAGAACTTTAGCTGTTGAAACCTTCCGTTTTAAATAATTCTTTTTTTTCCTACACTTGACACCCTGCAGTGTATCTGCTAAAGGGCAGTAAATGCTATATGGCATAATTCCTTTTTGTTATTCAGAATAAGGATGTAGTTGTGTTGCTCACAGCTTGGTAGTCATCTCCTTTCTATGAAGTGCAGCATGTATCAGCTTTTATGCCTTGCATATTTATTTTGAAGTGATCTGGTTGTGATTTTCACATGGTTTGTAATCTCATTTTCCTTTTCCTGACCCAGTTTCAGTGAGCATTACGAATCTTTATCCTGGTTGTGAGAATGTCAGCGTGAGAAGCCGTAGTATGATGTTTGAGCCAGGTCTGACCAAAGGGGTATTAGAAGCTTTTGTTTCACCTGCTCATCACTCTCACTTCTCTACTGATGACCAGTCCACGAAGGCCATTGACATTCAAAATGCCTGCTTGCATGGTAAGCAGATCCTTGGGCTCATGTGCCTTAATGCTGCAGGATGGTTAATGCCATGTTGCTTGCTTTTAAAAAGAAAGTAAAATAAATAAATGATAAAAATCTGACTTGGTATCATAGTAACTTGAGGATCCAACACTGGTGGTGTTTGATTTGTTTAAGCAGGAGGTAAATCTGCATAAAGTTCTCTATCTGTAAGATACAGTAATCAGAGCGGATCATTATACATAGAAATGTTTCTGAGATGGGTAAATGGAACAGGAGGAAGGAGGGATTTGGTGAAGTAGGAGCCAGTTGGCAGATATGCTGTAAAAGTGTGAAAGCACTTTCAACTATACTTTATGGTGTTTGGGGATTTTAACAGATTTAAACTGGTCCTATAGACACAAGTGTCCTCACCATGTGAGTGGTTTCCAGCTGTACGAAGTACCTACCATTCTTTCCCTATTACAGGGCTGTAGTGTGTTTGGTTTGTTTGGAGTTTTTTGGTATGTTTTGTGAAACCAGTGAGCAGTAACAGGAGTCGTTCAGATAAGTTGTTTTAAGTACATATATGGCTTTTGACTGTGAAGAACATAAAACTAGTGGATATACACCACCAACCATACTAATTACTATATAGACAGTAAAATCTCTCTCAGTAGGATCTCTGTATGTTTGCATACATTAAGCAGCTGCAATTTTGAGGCTGAGTTAGGAGTAATCCATTTGTTCTAGATGCTGAAGAGATTGGTGTGGAGCTAAAGCTTGTTCTTTGTCCAGGCTAATTTCCTCTTTTAGTGTAATTGGAAACTAAGTAAAAATCAGGACTGAAAAAGAGTTTTGCAACAGACTGTCAGAAGGGGTTTCTTTTTTTTTCTTTGTGCTGTCTTGATACAGAAGGAAAGTGTGCACATGGTTAAATTATGAATAGCTGTTCTCATAACAACAGATTTGAGGTTTCTGTTTTCTAGTAGTGTGAGGTACATCTTAATCAGCATTTATTTAAATAGAGGTAGCACAAGTGCATCAAACTTCACCCTCATCAGATGGTGAGTCTGGGAAGTGCAACACACTAATACTTCTCTCATCTGAAGCTAAAGGAGGAGGCTAAAAGAGGCATGGTGCTGTTGAGATCCTTAATATGGTGATTCTTTAGCCCTGACTTAACGTGATGTGAGTAGTACAGTTCTGTAAAGCAAAGTAGCTTCTTTGAGAATGTCCTTAATCTGTTTTTAATACCAGCAGTGGCAAGTTAAGAAGAAAAACTAAAAAATGTCGAGCTTTGAAGGATGAGCAGGGAAAGAGTGGGAGCTGTTATTCTTGTTTTTTAAGGGAATTAAAAGATCCATTACTGTTGTGCAAGACAAAGGCTAATTAAATGTGTAAGGCTTCATGTGTTTAACACACAGGTGCTGCCATGTGGCATCCAGCTGAGTGTCAGATGGATGAATGTGAGAGAGGAACAGATTGTGAGGACCCAGCTTCTCACCCTCTTGCGACTGACTGAACCCTTTGTTCATTATTACATTTGCAGTCTTGCTTTCTCACATGCATGCAATTTATCTTTGTGAAAGCTTAAATCAGAGTAATACTTTTGTTTGTCTTTCTCTGAAAGATGTTTCGTGCTTACTGACTAAGTGTGATCTCTTCATCTGTTTGTCTGTTTTTCAGGAGTTGGTGATTTCAGCATCTGGGAATTCTCTGGAAATCCTGTATATTTCTGCTGTTATGATTATTTTGCTGCAAATGATCCCACTGCAATTCACATAGTGCTTTTTAGTCTTGAGGAGCCTTATGAAATACAGTTAAACCAAGTGACCTTTTGGCTCAGTTTCCTGAAATCATTAGTCCCAGTTGAAGAGCCAATAGGTATGCTCTTCTGCCTGTTCATGAAATATTAGGAGACTATAAGATAAAGCTTTTTGTGTTTCTCTGCAACTTCGTACATCCTCTGTGTTGAGTGCTGTTATGTGTCTTCATCCCCACGTGTTCAAACAAACTTCATACAAGACTTCTTAGAGAATGGTAATTTTATCTATGGAACAAGCCTGAAGAGTTGTACACACCACTTAGTCCAACTGAAAAGGGTTCTAAGGTACAGTGCAGCCTCACCAAGATCATGGAATCATAGAATGTCTTGGGTTAGAAGGGACCTCTAAAGGTCATCTGGTCCAACCCCCCTAAAATAAGCAGGGACATCTCCAACTAGAAGAGATTGCTCAGAGCCCCATCAAGCCTGACATTGAATTTCTCCAGGAATGGAGCCTCCACCACCTCTCTGGGCAACTCGTTGCAGTGATCCACCATGTTCGTATTAAAGAACTTTTTCCTAGTGTAAATCTGCCGTTCTCTAGAGTAAATCTTTTGTAGTGTAAATCTACCCTTTAAAACCATAATCTCTTGTCCTATCATTATATGGCCTAGTGAACTGGTCTTCCTCAGCCTTTTCAGGTACTGGAAGCACAAGAATGATGTGGACCTGTTGGAACATGTCCAGAGAAGGGCCACAAAAATGATCCAAGGGCTGGAGCACCTCTCTTATGAGGACAGGCTGAGGGAGTTGGGGTTGTTCAGCCTGAAGAAGAGAAGGCTCCAAGGGGACCTTATAGTGGCCTTTCCAATACCTGAAGGGGGGCTACAGGAGAGCTGGGGAGGGGCTTTTTACAGGGGCTTGCAATGAGAGAACAAGGGGTAATGGTTGCAAACTGAAAAAAGAGATTTAGGTTAGAGATCAGGCGGAAATTCTTCAGTGTAAGGGTGGTGAAACACTGGAACAGGCTGCCCAGAGATGCTGTGGGGGCTCCATCCCTGGAGACGTTCAAGGGCAGGTTGGATGGGGCTCTGAGCAGCCTGTTCTAGTGGGAGGCTGATGCAGGGGTGTTGGAACTCCATGATCTTCAAGGTCTGTTCCAACTCCAAACATTCTGTGATTCTGTGATTTGGATCTAACCAGCATGACATTATTTCTGGAAGTAAAAGCTCAGAAATTTGCAGAAAAGGATCAAAGCTGAAAATAAGTTGATTTACAAGTGCTGAAAGCTTTTTACAGCTCCTTAGTCAAGCAAGTTCTTGGTTTGACCAAATTAGAATTTGAGTTAATAGTTTCTTCTTGGTTATCTAATTATCAGCACTATTTGAATACTATTTTAAATACTTTTAAATCAGTATTTATACTGGTCAGCTCAGTTTGGGAATCCATGCATTTTTATACTGTTACGAATAACTCAAGTAATATATAGTGATTAAGGTTAGCAGAAAACTTAAACTTTTGGAATTACTTTCCAGTTATTTTGTCCAAGTCCTTCAGCTGCCAAAAAAATAAATAGATTATATATTTACATTTATCAAATACTTACATTGGACTACCCTGCAGAGACTTGGGAAGATGTGGCTTTTTAAAAATAAGTCAAGATTCTGTAGCTTTTATGTGACGATAACTGAGCAGTGATGTAAGCATATTGCTCCCATGTGAAGTGTGTTAGACAAAAAGAACAGGATTGTATGCACAGTCTAGTCTAGTACTAGATAATAATAATAATAGTACTAGTCTAATAATATATCTTCTTTTGTAGAAGATCAGTTTGAGAAAACATTGAAAACTGTGTATTACATAGTCATCTCATTCATGCCATGCCTGCTTTCCTCCTTCCCTCACTCCCTCCTTCCCTCACTCCCTCCTTTCTCCCTTCTTTCTCCCTCCCTTCTCCCTCCCTTCTTTCTCCCTCTCTCCCTCCCTTTCCTTCTCTCTCTCTCTCTCTCTCTCTCTCTCTCTCTCTCTCTCTCTCTCATTCTTTTTCATTCTTTTTCATTCTTTTTCATTCTTTTTCATTCTTTTTCATTGTTTCTGCCAGGCTCTCCTACTTAACTCTCACCTAAGTGAGAGGTCCTTGTTTGTGTAAGTACTGCAAAGTAGCATTCATACCAACCTAATAATGTTGTAGACATTTTGTGTTCTACTTATAATCCTCTACTGTAGCCCTGTAGTGTTAAAGACTATCCAAAGACTGAGAAACCCTTTTTAATTCTTTTCCTCACACTATTGTAGTTTGTAGGTAGTAGGCTTATCATTAGTTTTATTGATTAGTGCCTTTGTTAAAACAACAAAATAATGTAGTATCAGTGTATTCAAAGAGTGACTGTTCAAATTGAACATTTTATAGAAAATGCTGTAGACAGATAACAGCCAGATAAAGCACCAGCGGTGCAAGCACAGTATGAGTTTATTGGTAAATCAACTGAAAAGTGATTGGTATGAAGAGTGTAAGATGTGTTGTATTTTCCCAAATCAGTAAGACAGCCATCTCCATAGGCATGTTTCATAGTGTTTCATGTTCTTGTTTCTCATCTAGCATTTGGTGGAAAGCTGAAAAGTCCCCTATTTGTTGTTTTGGTCGCCACACATGCTGACATAGTGAACCTTCCTCGGCCTGTCGGGGGAGAGTTTTGGTATGACAAAGACATGTCATTGTTGAAAGAAATCAGAAACAGGTAAGTGGGGAGTGTATTTGTGGGTAGTGTTTAAACATGTCAATCGGAAAGAAAAAAAAACTAAAATGCATAGGAATATGTAAAAAGTTTTTATCTGCCTTAAGCTTTATGATTCTGTGATGTTTTGAGTATCTTCAGGGAGCCTATATTGTGCAAAAATTGAAATGTATACCAATATTGCAGTGAGTGAACTGCCTTAAGTAAGCTAAAGTGAGCCAAGTGGTGCAAAAATGAGTTGAAGCTTAAGAAGTCTCACCCTGGAAGCACTGGAAGAGACACCCTTTGCACTTCTTTGATTTAGAATGGGTACGGAAAAAACTTAAACCAGGCCTGGAGGTACTCCATACATAGTTTGTGAAGGCTTGACATAGTGGAGTCACACAGGTGACAAGGTCATGCAAGAGGTAGCTAGAACTTAGGGAAGCTTTGAGCCTTCTTCAGCAAATGTGGGGAGAGGATGCTAATTGTAGGTGGAAGCAGGGAATTTTTCATAAACATGCTATTGTGTAAAGTAGTAATAATTCATAGTGAGCACACAGGGAGGTCATGGGGTACGAGGAAGCATCCATATCTGTGAGCATAGGCTTAGGGCAGTCTCTTAATCAATTGAAATAGTCCAAATACTTGTGTGTAATCTTTGTTGTTGGAATCAACTCAGATCTAGGAAAAAAGTATGTGTGATTGAAAAGTCAAAAGGAAGTGAGAAAGAGAACAGGTGTCAATAGCAATGACAAATGAGATATGTAAAGTGCGATGGAAGAAAACAACAAATATTAACACCCTAAAAATAATTAATTTCTGCTAGCCCTTCTCTAGTAAAATGTTCATATTTGTAATTGTGAGTCCTGTCATGCAGTTATAATTTTCTTACATGTCTTCAGCCTTCTTTCTTAGGAAAGACTTCAGTTTTCTCTCAGTATCAGTATTCATTTTAAAGAAAATCGGACAGCAGCTATACTGTCTCTGCTTAAAAAATACCTATAATCAGTACATAACTTTTTGTCATTCCTTGAAAAAATACAACTCTTAAGTAATTGAAGTACAACTGGATTAAGAAATAAAACTGGATTTGGGACTAAGTCAATAATAGCTCACTTTTTCATTTTTAGATTTGGAAATGATCTGCAAATTTCAGACAAGTTATTTGTCTTGGATGCTGGAGCATCTGGGTCTAAAGATATGAAACTTCTCCGGAATCACTTGCAAGAAATAAGAAGCCAGATAATTTCTGTAAGTAATGTCTAATGGTTAGGGTCAGGCCAGCCAAAATGCAAAAATGTTGTGTAATTACTGTAAATGTAGTACACTATTGAACTATTGATGTCATCACCATGAATCCACAAAAACTTCCCTAGGGCAGGTGACCAAGTCACATGATTATATAGCCTGTGCTAAATGGATTTAAATTTCTTCATGCCAAAGGCCTTTTTACTCTTGTGACACACAACAAAACTTTCTGCAGCTACTTCTGATCGGTTGTTTTTTTAAAATCAATTAAAAGTGAATGTCTTAACAGAGTTAAGTTAGATTTTACAGCACGCGAATGCCAGATGGAAGAGTAACAGTCCATCACAGAGGGAGCTCTTGAGACATGAATGTATTTCATGGATACATTAGACCTTATCACCTCCATTAAAAACAAAAACAAACAATGATAGTACTGTAATTCTAGACGAGCAGAATTACAAATGGCTGTTTTCTGTGCTTTTGTAAGACTTGCCCACCTATGACTCATCTATGTGAAAAAATAATTGCCACACTGCCTTCATGGAGAAAAATGAATGCACCCAACCAGCTGATGTCCTTGCAGCAGTTTGTATATGATGTACAGGGACAGCTTAATCCCCTAGCAAATGAAGATGACCTACGGAATATCGCACAGCAGTTGCATAGCATAGGAGAGGTAAGTGTGTTTACCTAAATTGTGTATCTTTATTAGCAAGTTACTGCTCTGGTAGAATGTTGCTTAATGGGATTTAAGCCAATATCTATAGTTGCTTTTTTCCTCCTCCCTTCTAAGATTTTATAACAAGTAGAGACTGGTTTAAAATGTTTGTTGTTATTTTGTTGTGGCTCCTATTTCATTCAACATTATTGCTTTTATATGGGCAGAAATACAGTTTACTGCTATAGTTGTAAGAATATAAAACACCCAGAAAGGGTAAGTATGCTATCAAATCAGTTAGTGCCTTGTTCTTCCTGCATAGGAGAAATGTGTGTCCATTAGACATTGAAATAGAAGCTATCACCTCTGAATAAATAGATTGCAGGGCATGACTAGGCTTTACTGATATTGGGCTCTAATGGTTTTGTTACTGGTGAAAATCAAGAGCAAATCTGCTCTTTGTTCTGAATACTTAAATTAAATTGCACTGATTTTGTCCTTTCAGCAGTGTTAATTAAATTATTGGCTCAGTAATTTAGGAAAGAGAGGACAGGGGATATCATCTTGTACTTTTCAAGGTGTAAATAGTAACTTTTGTATTTGTAAACAGATTAATATTATGCAGAGTGAAACTGTCCAAGATGTTGTGCTTCTGGATCCTCGCTGGCTCTGTTCAAATGTCCTTGGAAAAATCCTGTCAGTGGAGAACCCAAAAGCCCTCCATCACTATAGAGGTCGGTACACTCTAGAGGACATCCAGCGTCTGGTGACAGATAGTGATGTGGAAGAACTGATACAGATTTTGGATGCTATGGATATTTGTGCAAGGGACCTTAACAGTGGAACAATGGTGGATATTCCTGCACTCATAAAGACTGACAATCTCCACAGGTCTTGGACAGATGAGGAGGATGAGGTGCTGATTTATGGTGGTGTTAGAATCGTTCCTGTGGAACATCTTACCCCATTTCCTTGTGGAATTTTTCATAAAGTTCAGGTGAATCTCTGCAGGTGGATTCATCAGCAAAGCACAGAGGGAGATACTGATATACGTCTGTGGGTAAATGGATCAAAGATTATGAATCGTGGAGCTGAGCTTTTAGTGCTGCTTGTCAACCATGGTCAGGGTATAGAGGTTCAGGTTAGAGGACTGGAAACAGAGAAGATCAAGTGCTGTTTGCTCTTGGATTCTGTATGCAGCACCATTGATAACTTAATAGCCACAACCTTACCAGGCCTTCTGACTGGGAAATACTACCTTAGTCCACAGCAGCTGAGGGAACATCATGAACCAGTAATGGTCTACCAGCCTAGAGACTTTTTCCGTGCACAGAGTCAAAAGGAGACATCACTAACTAACACTATGGGGGGATATAAAGAGAGCTTTAGCAGTATACTGTGTTTTGGGTGTCTTGATGTCTACTCCCAGGGAAGCCTAGGAATGGATATTCATGTTTCTGATTTGAATCTACTTACCAGGAGAAAACTAAGTCGACTTCTGGATCCACCTGATCCTATGGGCAAAGATTGGTGCCTTCTGGCCATGAACTTGGGCCTTCCTGATCTTGTTGCAAAGTACAATACAAATAATGGAACACAAACTGACTTTCTCTTAAGCCCAGTCTGTGCCCTTCTGCAGGAGTGGAGTAATGCTCCTGAGAGCACTGTGGGTATCCTAATGTCTAAGCTGAGGGAATTAGGTCGCAGAGACGCAGCAGACTTTTTACTGAAAGCATCTTCTGTATTCAAAATTAGTTTAGATGCTAATGGTCAAGAGGCTTATGCTTCCAGTTGCAACAGTGGCACATCTTACAACTCTATTAGTTCTGTAGTGTCACGGTAAGAGCACATGTTTTACATGGACATTTTTTCAAATTGCAGAAAGGATAAAAGATACAGTACAAGAGTTTCTGTGCATTTTCATTTAGGAGGTTTTACATGAAAGGATTTTTGTCCTCCAGCACCACCTTTTTGTGCATAAACTTTCTACTTCTAACTGTGAATTGTTGCTCTTTATCTATTAAAAAGGCTGGTGTATTTCTGGTGTTTTAAAATTATACCTGATTAAAAATGTGCTGCTTAATACTGCCATTTTAACTGGAAAGTTTTAACTTTTGGATTACATACTGTGACTGTTTTATAAAATATTTGATTCTCCCTGTAAAAGGTAGGGGGAGAGGAATAGCACATGTTACCTGAAATGTGTCTTGCTTACACCTTTTTTTTTTTTTTTCCTTTTAATTGTGTTCTCTGCTTAACATTTTCTTTATAAGGAGAGAAATCCACCATTTCTGGTCAATCTGACTGAATTTAAAACCACATTGTTTATAGCTGAAAAAGCGAGTGCCTTTTGCAGAAGGGAGGGTGCCGTTGATTTGAATGACCCTGCTGGAGATACATTCTACCTCTGTTTCACTTAAATTGTCTGCATGCTTATCATTTAAAGTGGTGCTTGACTTTTAATTTTTGCTGCATTTCTGAGACATTGGTGATGACTCATGCAGAGCATTCTTCTGCCAGTGCTATGGTTATAGACGTGTGATAGCTAATCAGCTTCAATTACTGTCAGATCATAATGTGAAAATTTCTTAAACTTGCCAATTATCATGCTTGATTATTTCCATGCACCTCAGGTAAAAGTTCATATCATTACAGAGTTCAAAAAACACACAAGTGTTGGATACTGCAGAATAATATTTTATAGCTGTCTCTTGTAATTTGTGTATAACAAAGGTTTTCTACTGTTAGATCCTGCATTACTTACTTCCTGTACTTGAAAACTTTGATGGGGATAAAAACAAAAAGGAAGCAAGGTTTCTTGCAGTGATAACTTTAAAATTGACATGAGGGAATATGATGCATTCTCTGTTTTAAAAAGCATGTAATGGTGTGGTGTGTGTTTGTTCATATATATTGTATGTACATATATTAACACTATTTTTTCCTTAATCTTACAATGTAGTAAAGCTTTAAAGGATTTTTCTACAAATAAATTGTTGCTTGTTGCATCCTTGTCATTCATACTTTGTAGCTGACAGGGACTGAAACTTCTTTTTCTCACAGTCACAATCCCAGAGAGGCAGGGCCTGGTTTCTGAAGGTCTGGAAACCTCCCGTCTCACTTCAGGGGTTTTTCTCAGTAAGCTGGAGAAATACTTAATTTGTTCACTGCAGAGGTGATCCCTCTGCAGCAGAAGGACTTGCAGTCATTTCGACAAATGGCAAGCCAAAACTGTTTGCTACATAGCTTTTCTTTTGTGTTTGTTTTTGGTTTTTTTACAAGGAGAACCAAAACAGCAGATGCAAGTCTTTGATCAGGAATCCTCCAGACTATGCTGTGTTGCAAAGGGGGAGAATACTACGTTACAATCTGTGCTGCAGTGATGGCCCTTTGCACTAAGGATCGCCACATCACACGAGGGACTCCACTGCTGCTGCTCATTTAAAATCTCAGCAGCACTCGCAGATAGCCGTGTCTTCTCTGTGTAGCACTCTGTGCAGGCAGCTCTGCACAGTAACTCCTCCCTCTCTGTGCTGGAAAGGAATTAAATTACCTCTTCTTAAAGTGCTAGTAGCCATTTGCCACTGTCTTTCTTTGCATATTTTATCCTTGCTTTATTAAATCCTTTTCCGGGCTCCTTTGTTAAATATTTTTTGAAAGTCTAATGCTCAGCAAAAAGAATGGTTAATGAGCAGTCCTACCTGGAGGTGTCTCTGTTGATATTCTGCCTCTGACGAACCAAGTTCAGCATCTCCCACCACTACTCAAAAGTGCTCAGAGAAGAGCCCAGCTTTACGTACCCTTATTTGCCTGTGTTACTTCATGGCCACCACCAAGTTTCACCTTTCAGCTGTGGATGTGTTCAGCACTTCTGTCAGATTCTGGTCTGTGGGAACGTTTCTCATCTCATAAGACTTTCTTCTTTTCTAGCTGGTTTCTTTAGGCCTGTCCACTAGGCATCAAACTTGTAGTTACCTTCACAGAGTCTGTGTGACTGCAGAGGAGTGGGACTTGATATCATAAGTCCTGTGAGAGCAGACTACTGTGAGGTGCTTTCCCGATGCCGGCCTGACAGTGGTGTCTGTTTGGGATTTAATTACCACTGTACTGCTTGTGGAGGAGTGGCAAGATTTTGAGATACCAGCTCCTCCCCCTGCCTGTCTCCCTAGTGTGCTTTATGCACACTTAGTATGCATGGTTTGCTCACCAACATTGATGTAGTAATCTTTTTTCTTTTTTCTTTTTTTCTTTTTTTTCCCTTTTTTTCTTTTTCCTTCTCCCTTGCACTCCATGCCCCACCCCCAGCCCCCCACCCCCCCTCAACAGCATGTTCCTGGCAGTTGTCTGCTTCCATTCCATGTAAAATGCAGCGCTGGGAGTATGGATTACTTAACAGATGCTTTGATGGATCTTTGAATGGCAGAGCAGCCTATTACATCACTTACAATTTTCATGTAAATTATTCATTTTTCAGAAAAATGAATCACAGACATGATAGTTTAGGATTGCTTTCTATTAATGATGTGCCACTGACATTAAAAAAACAAAAACAAAAACAAAAAACCAACAACAAAAAAACTACCCACGTTGTTCTAAGTGACAGTTTTGACAAAAAAGTGTTAGCAAAGTGATACAAGTAGGCATACCTTCAGTTGCTTCATTTTACTCATTTCCTGTTTAGTTCTGTGAATGCAACTAGGAGCAGGGCTTCATTCCACAGTTTTTAGAGCTCTGTTTAGAATGCACCGATCCTGCTTGACTCACTTCAGACATGGAGGAAATGCAAGTTTTTGCCAGATTAAAAAACTTTAATCATGGGTGTAAATTGTGTATATTTTGTGCAAGAAACGTACAAAGTGAATCTCCTGCCAGTGAGATAAGTGAAGCTGGACACTATTAGGAGGCTCTCTTCCTTGCACTTTGTAGCTTCAGATCACAGCTTCTGAAGCACGGTTTTGAGGATGAAGCAGATTAGGCCTGACAGTTTGTTCTCAAAATCCATAATTCAGACAAACTCTCAAGCTCACATCACAGTTGCTCAAGGCCGAGATGCATTACTTGCATCTTGCAGTTTGGAAATGGATGTTACTGACATCTGGGCTCAAATTCTGCAGAAGTTTTCTGGAGAAGATAGGAAGGGAGTATTTTGGTCCAAACCATTTTTTCAAGTAGAGTGTTTCCAAGGAAGTGTTTCATATTGCTGTTTGTATTAGGTTTTACTGGTTTTACTCCCTGTGGGAGTTGTGCTGCTGAACTGACTGGTGAGTTTGGAAAGCCACAAGAGATCAGTGGCAACATGCAAATGATCTCATGATTGGGACAAGAAGGGCATCCAGTGGTGACCTTGGGTGGAGGTGTGTATATTTAATTCTTCTCACCTTATGAGGATGTGAACTGGAGACAGCCACAGCTTTTAGGTTAGTTGTGATTCAAGTGATTGAGAAATAGTTATGAAACTATAGGGGTTCAGCAACTCCCAAGTGTCATGAGATGGTAGAGCCAGGAGGCTTAGAAAGGAGCCAGGGCACAGTTTTTGCAATGGTTGGGTCTCCTGAGAGAAGAGCAGTGAAGCTGTTAGAGCTGGCTGTGCTGGAGCCAGTTCCCAGTCCTAAGCCTGTGCTGTCTGCACTGCCCATTCCAAGGAGAAGTTAGTTACCTGTTAGTTCATTGCAGCCTTTGTATTCCAAAGATACTGTGTTGCAGCATCCTGTTTAAAAGAGATCTGGATCACCTCAGTACTTCAGCTTTGTCAGTGAAATGGAGGGGTAATGCCCAAGCTGTAACTCCAGACAAAGTAAATGAAGCATTCTGGAGGCTGAAACCTCCCTTTAGGTCAGAGGAGATGGAGCAGTGCACTATCTTCTTTGAAGGTGGCCCAAAAGCACTATGTACAATATTAAAATTAATTTCTATTTGGCTTCTTGATTAAACTGAGTCCAATGGTTCACAAAAAACTTTAAACAGAACCACAGGTTCACTTCCATACCTTTTCAGTCTTTGACTTTGAAGGCAAGGTAGTGGGTAGAAAAGAGAAAGAATATCAGTTTTCAACAGTGCCTGCAGTACTTGGTTTCCAAAAAGGTTACAGACGAACACTCAGACTTTCCAGGCAGAAATTGGGTCTCCCATTCAGATGAGTTGTAGTTGGGAGAGGACTGATGTTACTCCTCTGGGTGACTAAAACATCGATCATAACAAGCTTTACAGGCACAGTGGGGCAAGCAGCTAATGCAGTCTCAAAGCCAGATGAGGGTCTTGGTGGACCTGGTTCTGGTTTGCATTAACCAAATTGATCTAGTGTTTCTGGACCAGCCAGACTGCCCTGGGTGAGGTCCAAATCCCAAACATTCATATTTAAAGATCATTCTTCAGCAACCATGTTGCTGTGTCAGTTGGATGTACCTTAAAAATCACAGCTCTTCCCTGAGACAAGGCCACGAAGATTATCAGAGGGCTTTAGCATCTCTCCTATGAAGACAGGCTGAGAGATCTGGGGTTGTTCAGCCTGGAGAAAAGGCTCTGGAGAGAGCTTATAGTGACCTTCCAGTACCTAAAGAGGCCTACAGGAAAGCTGGGGAGGCTCTTTTTACAAGAACATGTAGCAATAGGGCACGAGGTAATGGATTAAAAATGGGAAGAGGGGAGATTTAGGCTAGATGTTGAGAAGAAATTCTTCACTACGATGGTGAGACACTGGCACAGGTTGCCCAGAGCATGTGTGGATGTCCTCTCCCTGGAAGCGTTCAGCACCAGGTTGGATGGGGCTTGGAGCAACCTGGTTTAGTGGGAGATGTCCCTGCTTATGCAGGGAAGTTGGAACTAGATGACCTTTAACATCCCTTCTAACCAAAACCGTTCTGTGATTGTACAAGGCACACCTGGACTGTCTAGCCCAAACAGGGTCCTGCTGCCACTAAGCTTAGGACATCTGCACAACTAATACACACTCACATCTCTTGGGCGAAGAGGAAGACTATTTGTGTGCTATAAATGTTGAAAGTACAGCCAGGATGCTTCTTTCTTTCTGCATTCATGGAGGCTGAGGGTGAGCCTACCTACCAAAGGAGCTGAAATTTGCTTGAGTAAGGACTGGGTGAGACATCAGCATGTGGTGCACAGGGAGGGGAGAACAAAGCTGTGCTTTTCTAAACTGTTTTCAGGGAAACATGGGAGGGAAGTGAGGGCTCTTGCATTAGGGAGTTATGGTGCTGATGCTGTTAAAAGATCTCGTGTGTGACTGAGTCACTGTGTGCTGACTTTCTGAGCTAAGTGCATTGCAAAATCTGCTGGTTTAGCCTTGCAATGAAGAAGTGTACTTCAATCATTATAGTTTCTTTTTCTCATAGAGATGAATCAGTCTCACTTGCACTCCCCTGTGGGAAACTGTTCTTTTCTTCCCCACATAAGTCTAAACAAAATGTCTTTTAAGGCAGCAAAGGCCTCTCCTGATTATTCCCAGCTAACGGACTAAAATAAAATTGCTACTCAAGGACAAGTGAGACCAAAACAATAGATGTGGTACGGGACAGAAAGGATGGGCAATGTCATACATTGCCCGTGATAGTCACTTGGGGCTCATGGATGCTCATTGGCTCTGGACAGTGACACTGACTGGACAGGTGGGTCAGGGGGTATCAAAGGCAGCGAGTGCAGCAGGTGGGCCCTTCCCTCCTCCCTGAGGCCCTTTTGGATGCTTTCTGCGTGGGACACCCCCCTGCTGCGGACATTGGTGCTGGGACCCTGCCTGCCTGCCTGCCCGGGTCCAGCCTGGACCTCAGCACTGAGCGTGCCGGGGTCCTGAGCCCTGGGGTCGGGGCCGAAGCCCCCTCACCATGTTGCTGCCAGTTGACGGGAAACCGCCACAAGAGGCTGCCCCTCCAATACCACGGGCTGTCGATGGGCTTCCTCCCTCCTCCCTTGGTCCTTAACCCTCTCTCAGAGAGAACACCTTAAAAGCACAGGACCTTTTGCATTACCTCCATAAAGGACACTTTCTTACTGCAAATATATATTTATATTTTTTTTTATATATGTATCTCCCTGGTAGCCATTTATGTTTTCCCTAAACCTCATTCCTCAGTTTGTGTTGACCCTTAATGAACCGGTTAATTCGCAAACTAACGCTGGTCTCAGCAGCAATGTGTGGGCGCGGTGGGGCTGCATTCTAACCTCCCCTCTAAGACACGGTCCCGCAGCAGCCGCTCCTCTGTGGGAGGCAGCGCCACGTGTGACCCTCGGGCTCATCCAACAGCCCCTCCAGACTGGGGGAAGTCGCAGAGGCACCTGACAGCTTGTAGCCCCCCCGGCATCGGCTGGTGACACCCCCCTGTACAGGACTGCTTACATGCCAGAATGTTTGTAGCAGAGTGAGCGGGTGAAGCAAAGGGAGTGCAGAGAGATAGGTCATCTGCTGGGAGCATTGGGATAATATCAGCAAATTCTGCTATCACTGTATGTGCCTACAAAGGACTACACCTCTCTAGCACTGGCATCTTTTTTGAGTTCTTTCTATTGGTTGCAAATGTGAAAAACCCCACCAACCTATTCTGCAGAGTGCTAAGTGTAATCAACTACCGCTAAGCCAAAGGTTTCATTACTGTGGGAAACAGAACAGGTTGTGAATTTTGTGCTACAGGCAGTATGTCAGTGTACATGAAAGGCTGTGCCAAACCCAGGTGACTTGCAGGACAGAACCAGGTCCCACTTTGCTAAGCTTATATTCTGCATTATTTCATTTTTCGTAGAAGACATTGGGTAGAAAAAGCAGGAGAGATTATTTTGGAGGTATTTCCACCCATTAAAGGCTTTAGTAGTTAAGATTAGATTATTTTATTTGGTTACGCATATGGAGTTAAACCACCGTCCTCTACAGCTGGAACACTGAATCAAAATGTTCTGCAGATCCCTGGGGATGGTGTCAACAGCTGGAGGATGTACCGATTGGCCTGGGAATCCTGGAAGGGGCTGAGTCAGTGTAACCTAATTAGCTTCAGATAGGACAGGCTAAATTTCCTGGATTGCTCAAAGTCAGAAAGAAATACTACTTGCAGCTGACGTGGCAGTCGAATGCCAGTCAAGATTTCAGAGGATGCTGCAGGCCTGTAAGTATCAGTCTGCTTACAGAGGTTCAGAATGGACTTGCACGAATGTTTAAACTGATGGATTAACACAGTTTCCATGTATGCTCTAGAAACTGAATCAAGGCCCAGATCTTGGCAGTGCTACCAGGATGACTTCCAGACCTTTCTATCGCAGGTATTATTAGCTGGCTGAGAAGTGCTTTGCAAAGCCTTTGTTGCTGCATTCCCAGGAAAACATGAGAAAGAACCTAATCTACTGGTGTTTGTTTAGATGTATAGGATGGGTGTAAACAATGAATGCAAAACTGCCGAGTGATCTCCCCATTTGACATACATTCTCCAAGGACCAGGATTAATTTGTTCTTAAAGAAATAGGCATTTTTCCAAGAGTGGCAGGAGATAAAGGAGAGTTACAGGAAGAACCACTTCTCCAGCTGTGACTCAGCTTAACTATGCAGTTATTGCACTTCTTACTGTTGTGGCTAGAAAAGCTCTGTACAAACTCCCTAGCCAGGGAAGAGAGGTGTAAGTGGTAGAGAGAAATTCTGGCTTGCTTTATGTATTCTACTTTGCTATTTTTGATATTCAATTGTTCAAATATTTGAGTCTTCCAAGACAGTGCTGTATTTTCACAATTCCCCTGTCAGACCTGCCTTTCTGTTTTAAATTCCCACAGGAAAGGGCACCATGTCACTGAGGTGACATTCTGTCTGCACTGCCAGTTGAGCCAGGTGTTGCATGGAGGAGGAGCACAGTTCAAGGCAAATACACTGGGTAGCTGCTGTCACTGGCCAGAGAAATGAGTATTTCTTATTATGGTCATAGGGCCTCTCTCTGCTGTCAGTCAAACCTGGCTCCTGGCTCCAGCAAAGTTCAGCTGTGCAGGGTGGATGTGATCTCTCTGGATTTCTTGTGGCATTAGCAGCAAACACACAATATCACATACATTAAAGAGAACAGAGGGGAGACCTGTCTTATGCTTTTCTTTATGGTGAGATTGAACTGAAGCATCTTTCACATTCCACCAGTGATCTCAGAAACAGGCATTGCACAAAGGAGTCTCTCTGAAACTCAGATTTGACATTCGTGTGTGTTTGTATAAGACCCAGCACCTCTGTGTTATGCAGTAAGGGGGACACTCCTGCCTCGCTCAGTGTTCATGGGGCTCCACTTTTTCTCTTGTATTCCCAGAAAGGAAGCTGATTTCTGTACAAGTGCTGGAAACTATTGGTTTTCAGCAAGTGTTTATCATCTCCACTTCTGGTCCACATTGTTTCTAGGGTGTGGTTTGAATGAAACCTCTAAAATAAAAAATTTTCCCCTGTTAAGAAACAAACCTCTTGGCAGCAATTTTTCATGGAAGCTATTAACAGAGATTGGCGCTGACAGTTACTTTGACTGGTAAGTGAAGTAACATGGAAATTCCTTCTGTAATTAGAAGAATTTGTTTAAAACCTGATAGAAGAACCTCCTTTAATCCACCATCAGTCTGGAGCCACAACTCCTTGTTATGCATCTGCATAGTAACGAACCACATTGGAGTCATGACTTATGTATGCCTCTGCATAATAGATAGAAATTAATGATGATTACCTTCCCTAACAGGTATTTGGAGACTTGTACAACTATGCATCCTCAGTAGACATGAAGCTTGTGGTTCCTTCTATAGGTGTTCAGACCTACAAGGACTGCTTATGCCATTGCAACATTATTGTTAATATCCATCAGGCGCAGAGCTGCATTTTGTGTAGGCTGAGCCAAGATTTCCATTTGTAGCTTGGAGGAACTGACCACAGACCCAGTCGTAGGCCTACTTAAGGGCTTTTGTTTCTCTGCCTGTCCCTTTACTCCTGTTATCTGCCTGCAACTCTACATGTTTACCTAGCTGAGGTGAGCCTCAGAAAGTAAAATGTGCTAATTATGATTTTGAGAAGCTGTAAGATCAGCTGTAAGATCAGTAAGGTCATTTCAGTTGCAACAATAAGCTGTTTTTACTCACTTTCTGCAACTATCTGCTTAAAATGAAACACACACATACACACAAATACCAACCAACCAAGCAAAGAAATGCAAAGTAAAACAGTTGGTCTTTTTTGAATCCAGGAAATGTAAGAGTCTGGAAAGCTTGTAATGTTAGTGATTTGGTCTATATACTGAAATACTACTGAAGACTTTGGCTGGAATTCCTTACTGGAAACATTATCCAAGAGCACTGTCTCCCTCTCCAGGCAAAAGTCTGATTTCTCTCTCCTCTAGTAGAAATGTAGAAACGTTTCCTGGCTTTGGCCAGAAAAGTCTGTACATCAGACTACTGATGGCCAACAGAATAATCAGAAGATAAATATATCTCCTCACAAATATAATTATTACATGTGGCTCTGGGTCACTATTAAAGCTTGAGGGTGCTTCCCAATGCTTAAAAATGCCTGCTCGAGACATACTGTGCAGGTGCACATTTCTGTAATTCAGAGAAGGCCTCCTCTAGCACTGCCAACAACAGCAACTTCTTGACCTGTGGTGTTGCCATCAGGCAGGGTGTGGTTGTGGTTATTAAACTGCCTCTGCCACTTAGTTTTCATCTGACACATGCTTAATTGTCAGGATGTCCTTCCTCTTGGTGTTTTAATCCATCCAACTATTGATGAGGGATGTTGTCCAAATCTTGTTACAGTAAAAATTATTTACAGCCACAGCCATAGCATTATGACAGAGCCAAGTTCAGACTCTTGACATGTTGTTTCCTCACATTTCCCAACATTAGCCATTAGAAGTGGCACCATCTTCTTCCTGATGGGCAGAGACGCAGTAGCTGGTGTGGCCAAGGGACTGTCCTGGACTTCCTGATGAAGACATGAGGACTGCAGTGTAAGGCATCAGCGAGCAAGTCTTTATTTGGTGTACTCTGTAACCTCAGGCTATTTCTACTAATTATATGAAAGGGAACTGGCGATGAGGGTAGAACAAGAATGTGTAAAATAAGGACATCTGTTAAATCAGTGGTTTCCTGAATTTGCCATGTGCTTAAGTACAACTGTTGATGCCGCGTTCAGATGCCAGGTACTGAAGTTAGACTCCAGGGTCAAAAAAGGTTGGTGTTCTTGCACTAGGAACAGATTTCACAAGATATCTGGCTTTGCTATATCACAAATACTATAATTCTTCCTTCTGACTTCTAGTCCACTGAGGCAAGAAACTTCAGGAACTTCAAATCTGGGAAGCTGGATATACTTCTCCTAATGTCTGCTACCTGAAGCCTATCTGTGATTGCCAGGTCCAAGAAGCCAAATAAATAAAACATTTGGGGAAGCGGGAATGTAGTAATTAAGTGTTGAAATAGCCAGATTAGAAAGCATATTGATGGCTTGCACCTTTGCATACACTGCTTTCTGCAGGGAGCAGAAACTGTTTTAAATGGCAGTAGGAGAGAACAGCAAATCCTCTTCATTTCTTTCCATGACACATCAGGGAGTTAGGAGAGGGAGGAGCTGGTTCATCCATAGTCATAGCAAACAAGAGGTGAGTGTACCTGAGAAATAAAATTAAACTCTTTCCAAAGCCAGTCCATGTTCTGGTACAAGTTCCTGGAGAGTCCTGCACGTCCAGTTCTGGCACAGCCCCTGTGCACTGATTGTGAGAGAGAGTCCAATTCCACCAGCTTCATAAGCACTGTGTTCAGTTCTAAGCTGTCTTGGAACAGAGCAGGTTAGCAGAGGTTAGCAGGAAACGGTAAACAGAACTAAGCACGCAGCAGCTAGCGTAACTATGTGTTTGGGGAACAGAGAGAGGAGCAGGTGCTCTTCTGGCCAGTAGCCACAGCTCAAAGCCTTAGTCCATGTATTTTGGTCAGAGGACTGCTGGCAACTGATCAGCTAATCCATCAAGGCTGATGGATTTGCAGGGTAGTTGGTGCGTGCATGTGTGTGTGGTGCCTGTGTGTGTGTAACTACACTCAGGACAGCTGATGCGGGTTAGATACCCTGTTGCAGCAACTTCTGTGTTTTGCACATTCTGCTTTTTCTTCTTTTTATGTTTAATCTAGAGTAATTTTGCAACAATGGAGAGAGATAAACAGAGAATTTGTGTATGCAAGGGTAGGTTAACTTCTTCACCAAAAGTGTAAGCAAACACTGGAACAGGCTGCCCAGGGAGGTGGTTGAATCACCATCCCTGGAGGTGTTTAAAAGACATACAGATGTGGTGCTTAGGGACATGGTTTAAGCACTGGACTGGGTAGGGCTAGGTTAATGGTTGGTAAAGTTAGGTAATGGTTGGTAAAGTTAGGTTATGGTTGGACTCAATTATCTTAAAGGTCTTTTCCAACCAGAATGATTCTGCAATTTTGTGATTCTGTGAATTTGATGCTGATGCTGGCTAATGCTCAGCTTGACACAACAGTGACCTTAACCAAGTTCTGCCACATCTCAAGATCACTCTTATCTCCACACTGTAGGATCTTTTCCACACTTTAGTCCATTTTCTCAAGTATTTCAAGCTAATCTGAAGCTGTGTTCCACTGAATGGGGAAGTCCTGTCCTCTCCACCTTGGCACTGTAGTCTTTTGGCCTTGCACTGCTACCCATGTGGTTGCATGCTCAGTCAGTTCATCTCACTGATAAAGCTGGAAGCCATCACTTTGTTTTGTAGGCTTTATCTGCAGCCTGAGGAGCTTGCTGCTATCGAATAGAGCAGGAATTAGAAGTCAGAGGTGAGGGGAAGAGCCAGAATCAAGAGTTACCCCAAAGACAGAAACACCAGCAAACTTGAGATGGTAGAGCCCCTCCCCTGGGGGGCATTTGACCAGGAAAGAAAGCCCTGAGGAATATTACAGCTGCTCTGCTGTGGAGGGGAAGGCACTACAGCAAATGCACTTCTGTAGGATTCAGAGCTCCTGTTTCTTGGCCAACCCTGAAGTACCAGGAATTGCAATTTACTTTACTCCTGTTTGTGAATGATGAATGCTATCTATAGCCCTCTTCTTCTCTCCTCAAGCTCTTTGGGTGCAGCTAATACTGGTCCATCTGCTGATAAAAGCAGGGTTTGTACTGAAGCATGGAAAACGGAACTTGCTATGCTCCTGCCAACACCTCAGGATTCCTGTGTGGCATTGCTGAAGTTGCTAAGTCTATCCTTGACTCAACCCTCTGTGGGATGCAAGCAGGTAATAGTACGTCCCTGCCTGCAAGGGATGGGCCATGCCACCCTAGCTCAGTAGGACCTGGGCTTTACAGGCTGTAACAAAGCAAACACTAGGAAGAGAGGGGCTAGCTGGAGGACACAGAACACGAAGAAGAAATATTATACTACTCTCGCCATTAAACATTTCTAGGTAAAACTCATTTGTGTGTCATCTGACCCGTCATCTCTTTCATTATACTCAGCAGATATTTTTAGACTATTGGCATTTGGATTTTTTGTTTTCCTCTCAGACAGAAAAGAAAGGAAAATAACCCCTGATGTTTTACAGATATCTAGCAGCTGCTGTAAATGCTGCTTCTCAAACTAACATAAAGAGCAAATTGAATTAAAAATCAAAGTCCTGTTACAAAGCAAGGCTCAATTTTCCACTCCTTGCACACAAAATATTACTGTTGGGTTCAAGACCTGAGTCTTGAACCTGTCTCTAAGTAGTCTGTATGTGTAAAAAAGGGGAGTACAGAAATATATTCACAATTCTATTCGCCTGTAGGCTTTGTCTTTTATTTACTGTTTATGGAAAACCCCATTAATTTAGGAGGGCCTGGAGAATCTCTATTTTCTAATTATTTTGCTTCTCACGTCTAAAGTAACTGTAAGGATCCATGAAAACAAATAAGTAGGAAGGACTGGGCTGTGCTTCGGGGAAAAGCTGTTCAATATGGTCATGCAAACTGTCACTGCTTCAGATGTAGGTAACACTGGCTTTCACATACCCACTTCTGAAGGGCAGATGTACAAACTTTTACCTTTCCCACAGTTTAAAAAAAAAATAAAAATAAAAATGCACTGGCTGGGATCTGAGATACGTTTACATTGACTTAGGAGATAGAAAGTCATCTTCCTTTCTGAAATGGAAAGGAAAAGAAAAAAAAATTCCTTCACGTGAAAAATTCAAGTCAGGTGAGAAAGGCAAAAAAGTTCCCCACATGAAGCAGTTCTTCCAGTCTTTTGGGCAGGCAGTTGTCTATCTGAACTAACTGGTTTTTTTCTTCTTTTTTTTCCCCCTAAGTATTCAAGGGTGTTTTGTTTAAACTGTTCAAAATTAGCTCCAGTGATTAAGTACAGGGAAAAACCAACAAAAGAAACACGTAGTGCCAAGCAGAGGAGTCATCCAACCAGCCTGTGTAAAGACGTTTCACTGCAGTTTCAAGTATTTTAAGCACTTGTAGGAAAACACACTGAGTACCTTTGAGGACTGAACTGAGAAGTCTGTGCATTGAGGATTTTGTTGGAAGCAAAGATCTTCCTGGAGGAAATACTCTTTGGACACTTGCTTTTCTGATACCATTTTCCCCCGGTAAGACAGAGTAAGCCAGGCATTTTCAGTAGCTCAATATTTAGCAGTGGTCTTAAGGCAAGAGTGGAAGTACAGTCCTGTGTTCTGAAGCCTCCATGCTGTGTTTCTGTAAAAAAACAGAAGCTTGACATTTTGATTGCCCAGAAGAGCTGTTTTTCCAGTGTTATTGTGCAGGTCCCTCAAGTGTCCACTGGAATATGCTGAGTTTCTAAAAGCAGATACACAAGCTGCCTTCAAATAGCATCAATACGGATGCATAGAAAGCAGACACCATCTCTGACCTCTTCCTGGCTGTAAGAGTTTGCTTATCAATAGTGCTAAGACAATCACATGCGACAATTGCTGTAAGGAGGCAGCCTGAAGCTTACAGACACAGCTGGCAATCTAGCACAGACACAGATAAGAGAGTTTAGACCTGTCATCATGGAGGTTGTGTCAGGGACTTTTTGAGAGCATCCTCAAAGAGCTCAAATGTGGTATAATACATGCTAGGTAAGAGTTCAATGTAATTGCATTACTGCGTAAAAGAGAAGAGATTGCAAATGAATACAGAGACCATTTGCAGCTGTGCAGCCCCCTGTTTGTCATCAATCAGTTATAAGCAAGCTGCACCTTTCAGTGGAAAGATGTTCTAGCCACCTCTTACACCAGTCCTGCTATAAGTTAATGCAGTCACAGAGCCAAAAGGGCCCCTGATGCTTGTTTTCTCTTTCTCAAATGTTAGAACAGTATTTGCTGCTGCTTTTATCCTGAAAGTCACCCAGACTAAAACTGCAGGTGCTGCACTTCAGTATGAATCATAGGATAAATATCACCACAGTCTCTGCTCATCACAAACAGGCTTATTTCAAAATTATCATTGCAACATTCCTCCTTTGTTTGACTGTTTTACAGTCCTTCCTCAACTGTTGTCAGCACACTTGCCCCTCATTTCACCTCTGGTCACTCTTGGAGGCACGATCTCTTCAAAGCACCTGTGAAAGAAGGTGAGGGGTCTCTCATCTGACCATTTTGTAAGATAAACAAATCTGGTGATTTCACATGGTCAGGTTTTTTTCACAATGTAGCCACATATCTATTATCTGCCTGTGTACAATATACTCTGGTACAATATACCAGAAAGTGTCTGGTGCAGGGAGACAGCTGAATGCAGTGCCACACTGGCTCAGGTCTCTGCCTTAAGACATCACATTGCACAATCACCAAACTGCAGAGCACTGTGTGCCCTGACCCCCATCCCCTGCCCTCACTCACCTCTCAGGGCTCCTGTAGAAGTACAGAGGACACTGCAGCAGTGGCTCTGTGCCTGAACAGGAGGGACAAATCTCTTATCAGAGAACTTACAGCCATCACACTACCCCTTTGCAACATCATGTCTTCGGGCTATCTGTCAGCCAGGGTAAGACTCTGGTAAACAAGAACATAAATCAAAAAACAATGTGGTGACCTATTTAATGGGAAAACGACTATGCCGACCCAAGCTACTGGCAGAACTTGTTTAATTGCTATAGCTGCTAGCCAAATAAGTCATGTGTGGACACAGGCATCAGAAGCCGCCAAACTAGTACAGCCCTGCTCAATGCATTCAAATATGTTTGTAAATGCTCAGCTGGACAGGAATACATCTAGGCACATGCTACTTCTGCAGCAGCAAAGAGTCCAGGAATTGTTTCACCTTTCAAAGGGAAAGCATAGCACCTTTCTTTGCCCAGCACTCTGAGTGCTGTGTCCATCTGTGTTAGTGGGTGTGAATTCCCCATGTTCTGCTCAGGCTCCATGCTGAAGAAGGCTCTATAGAGCAGAGAGGCCTCCTTTCAGTTGCCCTCTTCCCATGGATAGATAGCTAGGCTTTTCAGTCTAGGGAAACAACACAAGAAGTAGGAAAGCGAGAGTTTGCAGGGATGTTTACAGCACAGGGCATGCCTTATTTAGTCATTGGGGTAGGAGGGGGAGGTGGGGTGGAAAAGAACCACCAAACACATCTATTCTAACCAAAGGAGGCTCAAAAGAAATCAAGTTCCTCAAATGATGAAAGAAAACTTCAGAGAAGCAGTAGAGGAAGAAAGCATATAAAGCAGGGCTCAGAAACAAGTGGGAAAAAGGCTGTAACAAGGTCTGTGTAAAACAGCAGCTCTGAGCTGCTCTCACCCTGCCAACCTCCGTGTACTAGTAATGTGAGCAACCGCTTATCTCATCTTGAGTGATATCGCTTCATAGGCTCTGCCTAAAGAAAATGCTCAGCTCATGATGCTCAGAGTCTTCTCCACACAAATAATGTCTAAGGGAAGAAAACACAGAGGATCTGGAAGAGAATGAGAAGCATCCCTCCAGTATGAAACATACTGTGCACAAACAGCAACATCACCACATTAAAGCCCTCAGTTTAAACTCTTTGGACACTGGATGTATACAACCATCAAATATTGCTGCAACATTTGTACAGGTTGGAACAAATCACTAATGATCCTTACACTCTTCATTGCAGAAAGTAATATCTGCAAAAACTGCTGCATGAGCTCCCAGCATCTTTGGGGCAGGGAGAAAATGGCTTCTCACCAGTTCCACTTGGCCTCCATAGCACACAATTTGCTTACCTAAGTTTTAGAAAGTTGTTAATTTCACATTAGGTATTTCCACAGGAAAAATGTCAGGATACTCTCCATTTAGTCCTTTGAAAAATATTGTCTTAAATGGTCTAACTTCTTTTCTAAGATGTTTGGTTAGAAAAATTACTGGTGTTTATTATCTTTGTTGGCTTCTGCTACTTATGAGAATTACATTTTCACATCATACTTGGCAGCTGCAGGGTGTTAAATCTTTACAGTGATTTCACTTACCCCAGAACACATCACATAACCAAAACCAGTCAAACAGAAAAGCAAAACTCATCCTGTCTTTGCCTCATCATTTGTCTGCAAGTCTGCCTGCTTCCAGTGTAAATGCTTGATATTCCTAGCCCAGGATACTGCACTGGCCTTTTTGCTTCAACACATTTCAGTTTCTTTACAAAAAAAAAGCTGGGAAGGAATTTGTTCCCTCTTGCTCTTCATAGCTACAATTCATTGTTTCAAGAACCTGTCTTCAGTAAGGGACACAGAGGAAGATGGAGTTAAGCTTTTTTCAGTGATGTCTAGTGATAGGACAAGGGGTAATGGATGCAAATTGGAGCACAGGAGGTTCAATGTGAATGTCAGGAAAAAAATTTTTACTGTGAGAGTGACAGAGCACTGGAACAGGCTGCCTAGAGAGGCTGTGGAGTCTCTTTCACTGGAGACATTCAAGACCCACCTGGACATGTTCCTGTGTGATGTGCTCTAGGTGACCCTGCTCTGGCAGGGGTTTAGACTAGATAACCTTTCGAGGTCCCTTCCAACCCCTAGGATTCTGTGATTCTGTGATTCTATACAGGGTCTTCTATAGGGTCTTCTGCAAGTAAATGAGAATCAGCTGTGGAAACAGCTGAGCAGCATGGATGGCAGAAAAGAAAGTGGTGGGAGGGCAGAACCAATGAATTCTCATTATCATTAGATCTGCCTTGTGTTTCCTGTTCCTCCTTTCCTTTCTGTATCTCTTCCCATTCCCACACAGCCAGAGAGTGCTGTGCTACAAATAGTCTGAAACCATACGTGCTCAGATGGGGAAGCACTGGCAGCTGCTGAGCACTATTTTGTGGCAGCTGTGGTCTGCCTGGCTTTCCCTCCTTGGAGGCTCTGGTTTCATTTTCTTCTACCTAACTGCTGCCTTCCAGGCAAGTTGGAGACTTTCTCTGCCTGACTTGCAATGGCAAATGTGGTCAGAAGATACAGAAGCAGGGAAACAGACACACAAATTGTACGTGTCTCATATTCTTCAGGGGGCAAAAAGCCCAAAGGTACTGATGGTTTGACTACACAAACGGAGCAAGCAGGAGTTTCACTATTCTGCATTGCCTACCTAGCAAAACTCTTACTGCCGCTCTTAGAGCTCAGCCTACGTAAGGATGCAGGATAAGGTCATGTGCACTATGATTCACACAAAACGGAATATTTTCTCATCTTTTAAAAACAGGAAAATGGAAAAAACTACTTGTGCTGAATTTCTGCTTGCACCCCCTGTTTATAAGAAGCTCCTGCTCTGTGGCACACTCAGCAATTTAGTGAGAAAAACACGAGGGTTAGTAACTTCAAAAAGCTATTTGAGAAATGCAAGGTAACCCTGGCTGTTCCCAGACCCAGTGGGAAGGAGTAACAAAGCAGAAACACAGGGGAAAAACAACAGGCAACAAGCAGGTGAATTATGCTGTTACACAACTGCAAGTACATAACTGAAGGTGAGGGGAAGGCTGTCCAGGGATTTAGGGACAAAACTGTGCTTTTATGATAAATCTCAACTACTTAGCATTGATAAAGAGCCATAGCACCACTCTTCTGCAGTCTTAGAAAAAAAAACCCTGCACAGAGCAGCTGTGTTTCTATCAATATACCTTTGTTTTAGCATGTGAGAAGAAGTAAGCAGCATCTTCCTCATATACCTCTGCTTGGGGAGAACAGCAACGGCTCATCGAGACCTTACTGGGTCTTGAAGTCAGGAGGCAGAATTATGTCTGAGATGATCAATTACAAGCCTCTTTGATGAATTCTCATAGTTCTAGTATTTTCATGAAACACAGATGGTTTGGGGCCTTTTTCAAAGAACTATTAACATTTGATCTAAATAAATTTTTAAAAAAGGGGGCGGGGGGCGGGGGGTGAAGAAAAGAAAAAAACATTCAGGAATTTGCTTTCATCTTCTGCCCATAAACTTTAGGCAACTCTTCAGCAACACGTATGATGACTTGTAAGTCTGAGTAATTTGTCTTGGCAGCCAGGCTTTAGCTAGGAAAATACATAGAAAAGCATCCTGACAGCTGTGTGGAGATCTTCCAGAGACAACAGTCCCAAATTATTTTCAGGATTGATGCCCCACTCCATCACAGGACTTAATTAACAAAGCATAATTAGTTAACATTCGTGGAAGAGGAAGGCATTCAAACTATGAAAAGCATTACATCAGTGAGGTAATTTATTGTCTCCTTTTTGTTTGTTCTGATAGTCTTCAATCAAGATTTAGCCAAAAACATACAACGTGCATTAACACAGTATCTAGGGTGGCTGCTGCCCTCAGCAGTGATAAGGTAAGGCTGACACTTAATGAAACAGAATTTTACAGAGTGAATGGTCTTGCTGATAAAAGTTGGGGGCAGGAGAGAAGGAAAGCCTATTTTTTCTCTTTTTTGTTTTGAAGCAGCTGAGGCATTAAAAAGTGCTAAAAAGGACTATAAACTGAACTGATGGATGGAAGAGAAAAAGGCAGGGAAAATGTTAAGAAAACCGATGTTTTCTACTTAGCCAACTATCAGCCTCTTCTGGCAACTCTATAATTTTTTTTGTCTTCATTTTCACTTGGTGTGGGGAGCTGTCAGCACACAACCTTTGTCACACGAGAAAAAGTTAAGCAAAGGACCACTGGTGGCAGGGGGGCTGTGGCTGAGGAAGTGGACTTCTGACTCGCCGAGGTTACAGCAAGACGAGCAAACAACCTTGGCTGCACTGGGTTTTTAGAGGATCATCTGCGAGGCTCAAAATTCTCCCTCAGTCAGGATGAAAAGGGCACACGCAGACATATCTGTGCTAGCCTTTCTGGTATCATTTAAAAACATTGGTATATTGATTCCTGTTTAAAAGTAAACATGGAAAGCCAGCCAGTTATCTGAGTCTGGATAATCAAAACTGTTTTTAGCAGAAAATTGTTACCTACCAGCCTGCATTTTACAGCTCTTTAGAAGTTAATTCAAAGTTTTCAGCCCTTTCAGGAAAAAACTGGCGATCAAAGACATGATTACTGGCCAACGGACAATGTTTTATAAGTAATTTTTAAGTGTGCCCAAATACAGAAAAAAGTATGGGCTAGTCTCAGATTTACTTTGCCACTTCTGTGCGGCTTGCCTTTTGGTGAGTAGTAAAGGAGAAGAGGGAAAAAAAAAATTCTCAACCAAGTCTAATCTGGTATTTTACTAGAGAATTTTAGTTTCAGCTACCGCTTCAAGAGGAGAATTTTTTAATACTATTGTGAAAGAGCATTTTAATTTAGATTATTATAATATACTCCATTCACAACAGCACTAAGGCATGTGTTTCCATTAATAGTTTACCCTTTTTCATTAATTTTCATATACATTCTGAAAATGGTTTAGGACAGTACAAATTCAGCCCAGGAACAATACACAAAACAATCTGTGTGATGTTAAAGTTGAGTTATGGATATATTATTTTGTGAAACAATTAATGCAAAAAAAATCCAAACCCATTTCCAAAAAAACTCTTCTTGGTAGGAAAAAAGAATGAATAGAAAAACATTTTTACATTTACTTTTGTATTTGCCACTGTACATATAGTAAAAACAGTCACAAAATAAGGTTTCACAGGTCTAGACAGCAACTGTGTTGAATCTTTTGTATGCTTCCTCCTTTCTTTCTCCCTTTCTTCCTTTCTGTCTGTCCCCATCAAAGTATTTGGGGATTAACCTTTTGCACCCAGACAGAATGTAGGTAGTTCTAGATCTGAGTGTTAGCACTAAGGGCCTTTGCACATTGGAGCCTGCAGCAGGGAAAGCCCCTGACAGCAGGGATGGTCGCAGCAGCAACCTGGCAGACTAATTCCCATGGTGCAGAGAAGGGACATGTCAGCTAGTGGCTCCTGCGCCTCCCCAGAGTGGCTACCCCAGCCTTTGCCAACTAAAGAAAGCTGAAAGGAGCCCAAACTGTTCTCCTTCACACAAAGTCAAACAAAAAATCTTTAAAAAAAAGTTAATGGAGGGAGAGGCAACTGCCAGCACTGTGGACTGCAGTGCTTGCTCAGCTGTCTGCTCTACATGCTAATGGGAGGCATTTGGAACACTTATCAGGGGCAGGGGAACAGAAGGCAATCCAGGCACATGGCATAGGTTTCATCATCAGCTTTCCAGTGATGGGCAAAGGTGAATTTTTTGCATTAGGTAATAGGTAGTGTAGGTAATGAGTTGGTTGCAAGGCAGTGTGTAATACAGCTTAGCTGGCTGATAGCCAAGTACCTGACTTGCAGCAGTACTGCCTGGGGAGGGAGGAACCTGCTAGTAAAGGATGCTGATCTGTGAATTGTGAAGCTTGGACTTCAGCAGGCCCAAAATCTAGGCATCTGGGCCACAGTCTCCAGCACAACTGTATACTACCACCAGCACCACAGCAATCATCCCATGCCAGCCCACTTCTCTAGCACTGCATGACCACACACCAAGAGATCTCCTACTACAAGAGCAGAGGAAGACTCTAGTGATGGGGATGAGAAGTGATTGCATGAATATTTTGTCAGTCATACAGTGTGCTCTTCTGCAAGCCTAAGGGTAAGGTCTAGTGATATTGTTGTAGATGTTCTCATATGGAGCAAGAGGAAATTGCATAAGCTAATAGCCACTCATGAGACAAGCCAGAGAAGCAGCGATCAGCTCTCACCTCTGCAGCTGCTGTGCGATGTATGGCCTTGTCATGGAGTCATGAAGACACTGCTGCAACATTGAACAGTATCCTAAAATATCTTGTTTCATGCTGGCCACTAACTAAACCACGTTCATCTCACATCTAGATGCATGTCCCCTTGCGCGCACTCTCATTCCGTATCCCATGAGGATCCAGAACAGAAGTCCTTTTCCTTGTGCTGTGCTGCCCTGAAGCTTCAGGGCATACATTTAGGATGCTCCATAGGTTGAGGCTGATCAAAGAGGGAGAGATCAAAAGAAACTATGCTCTACTGATAGTGAGAAGATTCCAATCTAGCAATTCCATGGTAGCCAGAAAGGTCCTATGGAAGACCTGGTATAGTGTGTGTCTGTCACAGTGATTAAACAGTGATTAAGATATTTGAAATGATTATGTAAATCTGACAACAATTAACCAGCATCCTGGTCTTCAATGGGCTTAGTATGCTTCAGCTGGCTCTCAGAGATAGGCAAGACAATGCGCATTGCCCTGATTTGTACCACACTGTTCACATTCCCAAAACCAGTTAACTCTTGCATTTCTTTTGATTAACAGAAGGGGAGCATGGGGGGAGAGGAGGGGAGAAAAAAAAAGATGCACTGTGCTTTACCATGGCTAACCTCTGCATTGAAAAGCCTAGAGTGATCTATCCATGGGTCATTGATTTTATTTCAGTGCCACAACTGTTTGCTACTGCTTCTTTTTGCCTCAGTCTTCCCCTTTGTAAGGCAGGACTAACATGAGTTATGAGTCAACACTGCTCTTAACCAAAAGACACAGGCACTGATGTCTCTTTCCTCTTACCTGATTTTCAGGAAAACAAACTTTAAACCAGCAAGCAGCTTTTGTTTAACCTTCCCTCACATGATCTGTTAATGAAGCCCAGCCTGTAACTTTTTCAGTTTAAAAATAACTCCTCACATCACTCACAGTCTCTAACCTTATCATAGGAAACACTTTCCAGCATGTCAGCTTGCCCTTTAGACAACACTGTTCCAAGAACGACAGAAGACAAACAGATTTTTCTTTCACCAACACTGCACTCAAAGCACTTAGAGATTTATAATTCTATAAGCTTCATTACTGCTCTGTTTCAAAAGAGAAGTGTTGGATCAGTTTTTGTTTAAATCACAATGTGATTTAAAATATTAAATAGAATATTAAATACTCCCCAATATCTTCTTTGAATTCTGTTAAAATGCTTTCACTGTGATGTTTAGAGTGGAGATTTGCAGTAAAAAACTGGTCTCGGTCAGAGAAACTTTACAATGCAGACAAGATTTGCAAGTGCAATATTGTTAAAATAGAATTTTCAATTAAGAGTGTCAGGAAATAGTAACTACTTTGAGTAAAATTGAAAAAAATACCCTTTTATGAGGAAAAAATTCCACCAATATCATTTAAATTCTACAGAAATGTCAATACAACACAATAACTGTAAAATTCTACATCAGCAATTTAATAGAATACTTCCCCAGATCATCCCACTTTCTTCCTGGGTTAGCTTTTAAAATCACATATCTCCCAAAACTCAGAAATTACTATCCACCAGAAACCACGAGAAGTCACTGTGAAAATAATGGGGAATAAATCAAATTGAGGTTTGAAATTTTAAGTACATGAGTTGCAGGATGGTCAAAGCTTCAAAGCTGACTTCAGTATTTAGCCTCTCTAAAAAAAAAAAAAAATATATATATATATATATATATAAAAAAAATACAAGTTAAGGTAAAAGAAAAGAGAAACCAAAACAACTTGTTTTTTCCACAAGCACAAAAATAACTTCATCAGAAAACCTCATAGGAAAATAATCTTGGCTTTGGGAAACCCTAACCCAGAAGTAGTGGCAATACTAGACCGCTCACCTGGTCTTTCTTGCAAGGCAAGCAATCCCTTGCATCATCCCCAACTCCTGTGACCAGGTATTACATTGAGATGCAAACGAAGTCGCCTTTGCCTTGTGGCCAGCAGAGAAGCTGGAATGCAGTTTCTTATCTGGCACTTGGGTGAGGAAATGATGATTCTGGGAGATCACAAGACTGCCGAAAACAAAGAGGTGCTTCAGAAGGGTTGTGTCACTGCTCCCCAGTCATCTCCCAGGTTTTCAGAAAACTCACAGAACCCTATCTATGCTCCCTTGAAGCAGAGGCTGCTTCCTTTTCTAACCTAATAATGATTCAACTAATTTCATTATGAGTGCTCAAACTGAAGAACAGTTTGAATCTGATTTTTTTTTACTAGGGAGAATCCAAAACAAATATTCCCAAGTGAGTGCTTACGAACATCGTTAATGCCAGAGGGACATTATGAACTCCAGAGCCACCTCAGATATATGGAGAGGAATGCCCATGTTGGGGAGGAATGCCGGTTAGTTTTCATGGAGCTGCAAGGAATAAGCAAAACTGTTCATGCTTTTTTGGCAGCCTTTTCACAAGCCATGTCCAAAACAAATTAGGTAAAAAATATCTGCAGTTCCCAAAACTTTTCTGAAACTGGCATTAAAAGTAAGTATTAAAGTGAGTATCATTTCTTAAGATAGCAGAGGGACATCTATTCTACAATTGTCTGCACACATCTCCCTAGCTTTCTGAAACAGTCTGGTGTTGGAAATTTACTGTGCTTTTTTTTCCATGAGAAGTATCTTTATTGTAAAATGGAAGAAAAACATGATTAATTTTCTGAAAAGAAAGCTGACCTGTTTGGGTTTTTTTAAGTTTCCTTTTCCTACATGCAAATATGAGTGTGGCATTTCTTATACATAGACCAGACTCTGGCATGTAAAATCAGCACAGTGCTCTCTCAAATATATCTGTGCTGTTCTAAACTGGATCAGTGTTTGGCTGAACAGAATTGCACATGTAACTGAAATGTTTGGGGTATTTTTTTTGTAGCATCTAATAGAAGTTGTTCAGTGACAGCTTCCTGTAAAATACAGTAATTTGCATTTGAGGACGAATAACACTTTAAGAAACACCTTGACTAAGACAATAACTGCTGTACAAGTTCATTCGTAAGTTATGGCAAAATTATCAAAATCAGATTTAAGCCAGAAGACTTAACATGGTATGAATAAACATGTTCACAGTTATAACCTTATAAGGAAGCCAGCTCAGCCTTTTGTATTCCAGGAAGAAACATCCTGAATCGCAGAAATGCAAAAACTGATGTTTGCCTAAATAAAATGTCCTTCCTTCTCTGTTTGGAGAAATAGTATCACAACAAATCACTTGTTTTTACTTCAGGAAGGATCATGGTACACAAGTTACCTTAAGTGTGACATAGTTTATTCTGTGTACATTGCACAGACGTTTTTGGTACATTTCCAGTTAGGAGCTTTGCCTTTCTGATTTCTGGGTCTTTTTCTGGCAGATACAGGTTGGTCCTTTCCTCTCTGCACTTGTTGCAGGAGAATGAAGAGAAGAAAGAATTTGAAAGTACAAAACAAGCTTCAGAAATCCTGAATTAAAATAGGCAGAGGGGTTCCAGATGGGTAGGGCTGTGCTGCATATCTGGGATGTGCAGTAACAGCTGAGTTTCCTGTTGATGAGATGCCTCCCTGAAGATCAATGTTGAGTTCACCACTCCAGCTTCAGAGGCAACACACTGCTATGCAAGTTCTCAGGACTACTAAGATGCATGGCCTCTGTCATCTGGTAACTTGCAGTGCCAGACAGCTACAGGGCAGTTGGCCACCTTTTGGCTGTCGCAGTGGAAACACGACCAGTTATTAAAAGGTATTGTTCCACATCTTAGAAGAGTGGTAGGCCTTTGGCAAAACAGTTGGAACTCTGCATATATAGAGTTCCTCAAAAGCTGCTTTTTCAAAGCAATTTGGAAAATTACACTCCAAAAATGAGAGATTTTAATTAACAGGCAAGGGGTTTCTCCCTTCAAAGTTTTGATCTTCAGGTTATTTCAGGAAGCCATATGACTACTGTGATTAGCATGGCTATCTGCGTCTCCTCTGGACTGGATGGTATGGCTTCAGTTAAGCTTTTAAGCAGAGGAACTGAAGGAGCTCTTGATTTCACCTCTTTTCTCTGGTAACCTTGAAGGACTGCTTTGCACACGACCCCCACACAGTTGCTAGTCCCCACAGACATGTTTTCAATAGAGAAAAGACTGCTGTGGCTGGTGTGACTCCAGCAGGGTGTCACAAGGTTGCACAATTTGATGGAAAATTATTTCTACCAGTATCTGCCCAGTTACCACTGCTGCCACTGACACTCTGTTCACTTCAGTGGCCCACCACCATCCTGGGCTTGCAGTTTCATGTGTGAACATGTCATGGTGCACAGAGAGGAGCAGCAGGAGCAGTAATGAGACAGAGGGTTATCTAGTAGCTATGCAGCATGTCATTTTCACCTTGACTAGAGTGGTGAACTGTCTCTGCAACATGGCTGGCAGTCTTCACATTGATGACAATATAACACAACTCTTGGAAAAGAAATGTTCATCCAGGAGTTGGAGGTAGTCCTAGGCCAGCTTATTATCACAGGTTTCTAACCGGAACTCTTGTGATGACCAGGTTCTGACCATAGCTGATTTTTCTTGCTTATGCTTATGTTTCTGCACCTGGGCTCCCAGGTTTCCTTCCCAAAATACCTGAGGAACTGGTAAGTGAATCCAACAGTTACGATTCAGCACAAGCCGAAAGTCAACATGCTGAAGGTGAAAGTATTTCTGTCTCCTTCAAGAATTTCAGTGAAGTCTCTTAACATTGCCCTATGTGCAGTAGTAACACATACTTAAATTCTTAGTAAAAATTGTATCTGGCATTTATGTATGTGTATGTGCACTAAGAGTATTCAGGAGAAGAGGTAGCAGAGGGGTACCACATGCTATAAGAGTACAGAAGAGACAGAACCATACCAACTGGAAAAGCATCAGTTTGTCTTGGTGCACCTCAGGGAACATTACACAGCAGCAGATGTGATTTATGATGCAAGACGTTCTGTAAGTTTGACTTTACCTCCTGCCAAGGCAGCTAAACATCTTGCTCTTTTAGAAAACAAGTCCTGGTCCATAGTTCATTGAGAACTTAATTGTGGCATTTCAATGCCCAGTTGATATCAGATACAACCGCAGAAAAAAACCCAAACTAACACATATAGGATTGACAAGTTCTATGGCACAGAAAGTATTAGCAAAAACATGTTAATTAAAAACTTTTCAAATCCAAATCAATTAAAAAAAACCAAACACACACATAAAAAAAAAAAAGCCCCCTAACTATGAGTTAGTCAAGCTGTATGGAGTTCATCTAACTCTTGTGTGATAATTACATGTGAAACAGTTTGGTAATGAAAAGCTTGACAGATACAAATGCATAGTCTTAGTGCCTGCATTTCTATTTTCCTTTACAAATAAGGAAATATGCAATTTTCCTTAGAAAAGTCTGGTCTTGAAACTGTTGTTTGGCAAGTGGAAATACAAATAGTTAAGCAGAAAGCACAAGGATAACTAGTTTAATTTTTCAAACCTGTACACACTAGTAAATATTCTAATTTGTAAATATTTCTAATTTGTGCTAGTGTGCAATTTCATTGTTGCAGTGTATGTCACACTCTTTTTCTTCCTTTCCATGATTTCTGTATGGTCAGTCAGCTGAACTGCAAAACTAAGAAATTTAAGTTACAAAGATGCCTAGAAATTTGATAATGCAGCTTTGCAAAGTGAGTATTATAAGGCTGAGCAAGTAATTCCTAAAACCCACCATGCATCCAGTGTGCATTTGCTGCAGCTCTAGTTTGAAGAAGTTCTTTTCATGTTTAACATTCCTGCTCCAATTGGCATGACTGCACATGTATAAAGTACCCTCATAGCTCAGTCCTGAGTGTTCATATGCAAGCTCTCACTTAAGTAAGTAGTTTAGCTTTCAAATTTGTTTATTTTTTCCCCTCAAAAGTTTCACAAGGCTCGTTTATGATTACTGACTAATCAAGGAGCATCTTTGTTGGACACATTTTTTTACACATTTTTGTGTCATCAGTACTCTAGTTCAGTGGTGGGAGTCTTGTGCAGGTAGACCAGCCAGCTCCTCCAACTTCTTTTTATGTATTTGGCCCCGTGGGACTTCCTTGAGGAAAAGACTACTCCTGGGACAGTCTGGGTAAGGAAACAGGTACCGGTCGTTTCAGTGTTATACCGTGTGTCTTAAGACATCAAAAAAGGGAGAACCACGTATCATATGATTTCTTCCCTTTTGCTGTTGTGCAACAGTCTACAGACCCCGTTTTTCACTCTAAACACATGCTTTCAAGTTTGCGCTTGGCTAAGGCCATCAGCAACACTGGCTTTACAAGAGTTTAAAGGGGAACCTCGCACAGCTCTTGCAATTATTCTACTAGAGGCAAGTTCCCTATTAAAAACAAAAGTCTCCCAGGGCGTGGGAGACGCCTCACTGGCCTGACCTTAGAGGGAGCCACAAGAGGGAAGGCTGGGACAGGACTGGCCCTGCGACTGACAACACCTCGCCATTTTTGTCTTTTTTCTCCAGATTTTGTGTCTCTGTCGTCTGCCAGTTGCCAGCTTCCAGTCCTGCCTCGGTTAAATTCCAGCCGACCCAGCGCGCTGCCGCTATTCCCATGCTCCCGCAGCCAACACGACAGCCCTCCCGGCGCGGGACGCCCCCGGGACAGCCCCAGCCCGCCCGCAGCTCCCGCCCCGCACCACCCCGGCCCCGCTCCGGCCCCGCCTCCCGCCCCGCAGACCTCCGCCCGCCCTCGGCACGGCCGCCAATCGGCGCGGCGGGGCGGGCGCGGCGGGGCGGGTATAAGAGAGGCCGGGGGGACTGGGAATCCTCAGGTCGAGGAGTCGGAGGAGAAGCTGCTGGTGTTGCGCGAGGTGAGTGAGGCGGGGGCTGCGGGGCGGGAGGCGCGGGCGTCCCGCGGGCCTCAGCTCCGCTCTGGCGCTGCGGCTGCCGCCGGGCAGGGGCCGCCGGGCTGCCCGCTTTCCCGGGAGGCCGCTGGCCCCCGTCGTCCGAGCTTGTTTACAGTCGCGGCCCAGGGCCCCACTCCCCGGATGGGGAGGCCGAGTCAGCTCCTGAGGCCTCCGGGAAAGGCTCGGCGCGGTGGGGCTGTTAGCCTGCCCGGGGGTCTTTGTTCGGGTGCGCGGGTTCCGTCTCGGCCCTGGGACCGGCTGGCGAAGGAGCGGCGGGACGCGCTGTGTGCCGGCCGGCAGGCCCGTCTGGGGTCCCCCTTGGCGCTCGGGGCAGCGAAGCGGAGGGCGGCTGCCCTGCGCCGTGCTCAGCCTGACGGCTCTGCCTCCGCTCCCCGCAGGTTGCCGGCATGAATCCCTGTCTGACTGCGCTCTGCCTCTGCCTGGGCCTGGCCTTCGGCGCTCCCAGGGTAGACCCCGATCTGGACGACCACTGGCAGCTGTGGAAGTCGTGGCACAGCAAGGACTACCATGAGGTGAGTGCCCGGGGGTATGCGCTGGTCGCAGCAAGCTTAGCTGGGCCCTGCCAGCTGAGTCATGTCTGGTTTATTTTAACTCTGGCTGTGGTCTGCCCTTGAAGGATAATTCCCCTCTTTATAGGTCGCATTCGTGTGTTCGTGCAACGACTCAGCTGTAATGTACTCTCTGCTTTTGGTACGGGGATAGCAAAAAGACTATCTCTGAAATAGTTCAAGCTTAGTATTTGACTAGTCTACATTTGCCCAAGTATACAGGCCATAGCAAAGCATGTTATCATGCCATGGAGTGTTGTTTGAACTGTCTCCTTGAAGTATGTTGTTTTCTGGCCCCTCAGAGAGAGGAAAGCTGGAGGAGAGTCGTGTGGGAAAAGAATCTGAAAATGATTGAACTCCATAATCTGGATCACACCTTAGGAAAACACAGCTACAAATTGGGAATGAATCAGTTTGGTGACATGGTATGTATAGAGGCATGAAAACAACAGTTCTAAAGAGTGGTGTGTAATAGATGGTGACTGCATGTCTTGAATTTTTTTAAGACAACCGAGGAGTTCAGACAGTTGATGAATGGGTATGCACACAAGAAGTCAGAAAGGAAGTACAGAGGATCACAGTTTCTTGAGCCCAGCTTCCTGGAAGCACCACGATCAGTAGACTGGAGAGAGAAGGGATATGTGACTCCAGTCAAAGACCAGGTATTCTGTGGTGGTAGATTGTTTGTGGATTTTTTTTTTACTTGTTACAGCCCCAGTTTCCTGAATGCTACCTACACTTCCACAGAGAGAAAATACTGTGGACTTCTTTAAGCCTAGTGCAAGCTTAGCAAATTAAGTGCTACTTGGATAGAATTGCTGTATCCCCTTTAGGATTTTTTAGGAGTTTGGTATTAAATGCCTTAAGAACTGAAAAGGCTCTAGCATCTGCACTTTTACATGCTAGGTATGTGAAACTGAAGTTGGTCTTGTAGCTTTTGTGTTTTTCATGTTTAGATCAGTGGTCAGGGAACTGCAATCGCCTAATCTGTCTGGATTTGCAACTTGTGATTTCATGTCTTGCTTCAGGGTCAATGTGGGTCTTGCTGGGCTTTCAGTACAACAGGAGCTCTTGAAGGGCAGCAGTTTAAAAAAACTGGCAGACTTGTTTCACTGAGTGAACAGAATCTGGTGGACTGCTCTCGTCCTGAAGGAAATCAAGGCTGCAATGGTGGTCTCATGGACCAGGCTTTCCAGTATGTGCAGGATAATGGGGGAATTGATTCAGAGGAATCCTACCCATACACTGCAAAGGTAAGTTGTAATAACTTGTATTGCAGGTGTCGCATGTTCTGTGTGGATGAACTGTGAGTAAACTCATACCTAGAAAGGAAAGTGCTTCAGTAATAATCAGTACATCTGTTATTCCTGTTGCATTTTTCATAAAAAAAACTAGAATGACTTCTATCCCTAGTGGGAGTCACACACTGCAGTGGTCTTTGAGGTCAAAGTCTTACCAGACCAGTCAGAAAAACTAGAGCACATGTTCTTATTCCTCCCCATCATTGCTGCCCTCCTACCAGATGCCATCCCTTATCTGGATTGACACAACAGTGCTGCTTAATCACAGGGATGCAATTCAGCTTCCCATAACTGAGCTATTATGGGGTTGCTACCCATAGACCAGCTAAGTCCTGTAGCTGGACTAATTTGTTTTTAATGATAGTTGTTGACAATGTCTTAAGCTCTGCTTCTGGGCTAAATGTGCATAAATGCAGATAATGGGCAGTCTTTTAAAATACCTCTAGTGATCTACCAAAAGTTAAGCAAACATAAGAGGACAAAAGAGCAGCTGTAAATTGTGGTATCACTTAAAAGCCTGTGGTTTGGGCTTTTCACCACTTGAAGTTCTGCTCACTGTAGAATATCTTTCCTTGCAGCTTTGTGTTGACTGGATGGGCAACAACAATTACATCTGTTATGTGCAGCATAGAAACCTTTGTTAGATTCCTGTTCACCTGTGTCCCTGTAATTTCAGTTTTTTCCATATCTGCTTTTCCAGATACCCCAGTGGGTTATAGGAAGTGCCTAAATTGCTGAGTACAAAAAGTAAGCAGTTGAGGTGTACTGTGTTCCTTTAGTTGGAGGAGGCAACTTAAGTATTAATCTTGTCACATAGGTTATGTGTGGGCTGTGAAGGATGTGTTTACTTAAATCCATTTTGACTTCACATGGCCTGACTTCCAAACTAGGCCCCTCTCCTGATATAAGAGCCTGTGGCATTCAGAACAGTGCAGGCTGCATTTTGTTAAAAAACAACAACAAAAAAACACAATGAAACACAAACAAAAGCACAAACTGAAAAAGTACAAAATGTGAATATATATAATATGAAAATGTGAAAGCTGTATGTAAGGTGCTATAATACAAATTATTTAACTTCCAAATCATTCTGCACAGGTCTTCAAACTATGACAGGCTAAAATTGTGGATTTTAAGTGCTTGCTCAATGAGCAGTTTGAGTTGCTTTGCAATTAATGAATAGTTGGCTCTCTTGCATTACCCATTAATACATTCAGAAAAGAGATTTGTCCTGGCCACCAAAAGGCAGGGTTCCAGGGTGTGGTGGTACTTAGCTTCCCAGTGAAGCTTTTCTTGTGGGTCCCAATGTCACTTGCTTTTTCTGTACCTTAGCTTCTGTGTTCTCCCTCTGCTTTTTTCCTTTGAAAGTACTGCTGAAGGAATTTAATCCTTTCCAGTCACTTGTTTTCAATGCAGCAAAGTCACTATGTCTGGTAGTTCCTGTGCTTACCTGTGTGTTAAGTGGAGAAGTATGTAATAACTAGGGCTTTCTTTATTTAGGATGATGAAGACTGTCGCTACAAGGCAGAGTACAATGCTGCCAATGACACCGGTTTTGTTGACATCCCTCAAGGACATGAAAGAGCTCTCATGAAAGCAGTAGCGGCTGTTGGTCCAGTGTCTGTTGCCATTGATGCAGGCCACTCTTCATTCCAGTTCTATCAGTCAGGTGGGGACCTGTTAGCAACTGCATTCTGAGAACTCCTTTGAGTACCCAGCATTCATTACCCTTCAGTTTAATAGGATGAAAAAAACTCAACAGGCAACAAACAGCTATGGTCTTGTGACACAGGACATAATCAGGAGTCTTTAATTCTTATCTGGGTTCTCTGTACTTTGTGCTTCTCCTTCATGCGTATACTTGTTCCTCAGTTTCTGCCATGGTACGCTTAACTTACAACTCCTTTCTCCAACTCCCAAGAAGCTGTGCAACATTTAAGTTAAAACACATAACCCCTCTGGTGAGGTGGAATGGTTTGTGATGACCTTGCTCACGTGTGAACTTGTGCCTCTGCAGGTATCTACTATGAGCCTGAGTGCAGCAGTGAAGACTTGGACCATGGTGTTCTGGTTGTAGGTTATGGCTTTGAAGGGGAAGATGTTGATGGGAAGAAATACTGGATTGTTAAGAACAGGTAAGCTCTCTTTGTGCCTTGTACCCTTTGAGGGGTGGGGGAGAAGGAAAGGTAGTTTGTCACTTGTAGTGTGGTGTAGGGAGACAACAGTAATAAAAATGTGCATGTGGAAAATCTGGAGACTGTCGTATTGTATGACAAAAAAACCTGACTCATGCTGCTGGCAGCCTAATAAAGTAGCCTCAGAATGGCAGGCTGACTCTTTGGCTTTTTCACTAATTCAAGGGAGTTCAGTACTGAAACACCACATTAAGCTAGTAGATGTCAAAGTGATGGAGCAGAGGGGAGCAGAAGGAAGCCAGGTTGTGTGGGTGTAATGGATGTTTTCTGGAAGCAGAGTGCTGCTCACTTGTGTGAAACAGGGTAACACTTGAATTTTAAAAATGGAGTTGCCTCCTAGTTTGCGTGGAAAACGATATGATCATGCCAAAGGGCATAGCACATGATCTTGTCTCATGTTCTCAGCATTACTGGGGCACCACCCTCAAATGCTGCTTGTGGTCTTCGTCTTCTCTTGAAGTTGGCTAGGAGCAGTGTCTTGAGTTTCAATAACCTGTAATCCAGGACTGCACAACCAAGGCCTCCACCTAGAGAGAGGATGGCTGCACCCTTTGTTTCTCTGGGCTTGTTGTGCCTCTTCTGTAGGATGCATTTAATTGCTGAAAAGCACTTTAGTTTGGCTGCAGCTATCCTGATTTTTTTTTTAATCCACAAATGTGGAAGGTGGCAGTTTTAAACACTGGGGGAAGTTTCTTCTGAACATGAAAACAAACTCTTTGCTTCTGTTTTCAGCTGGGGTGAGAAGTGGGGTGACAAAGGATATATCTACATGGCCAAGGACAGGAAGAACCACTGTGGAATAGCAACAGCTGCTAGCTATCCACTTGTATAATTTGAAGACTGAACATTTCAGTGCAAGATGGGGATTTAAACTGAATGACCAAACCATGTTCACACATGGGAGACTTCTATTCTTCAACAGTCAACTTGATTTTTTTAAAACTTTTGAAGTGTGTTTTACATGTTGGTCATGTGCCACTTATTTTAAATTAATGTAAATGTTGGTATGTAAACAGCTTGTAATATTGCTGGTTTTTGACTGCTTAATCTAGTAGATTCTTTTTATTTTTTCTTTTTTTTAAATTGCAGTGTGCCCAAGGGTTTACTTTTTCAATAAACACTTAAATTCTAGTATGTACAGATGACTTGGCTTTTTGGTCTGTTTTTTCCACTTGGGTTTTCTATCAAATAGTTGTCCTGAATCATATGACTAAGTCAACCCTATACACATGCCTCATTTTACAGTTACTAAAATGCAACCCTATCTGGGAATGACAACTGTTACAAAATCAAGTGCAGTATTTGTGACACAGCTTATTTAAAACTGGTAGTGGAAAAATGCCTCTTTCAGCCAAAGCAGAAGTAACTGAAAACCTAACACTTGTTCTTTGAAGATACTTGCTCTCCAGAATATCACTAAGTTAATTCTGGCTCAGTTTTGTGACTCAGACATGATACCATCTCTGCTTCTTTGTACTTCATAACAAATGTCTTCAGTCTTTTCAGGTCCTTTATGCAGCAGCTGTTTATCACTTAGATGTGCTATAAGAAAATGTTGATGATGTTAAAGCTAGGTGCTACATTTCTGTAGTTAGGGTACTTAATTCCTTTAGAGCATCATATTTGAGCACCTGGGCTGCTCAAAAAGATCATTTTTTTGTATATGTAGTATCATTAGTATCTTCCACCTACACCAACCAGCTTTGGCTTGGGAAAGTAGTCAGGGGCAATGCTGTTCCTAGGGAAAGTGAAGTTGGGCCACTGTTAAGCCCTGGATACTCTGTGACTGTACTGTGGTGATGTACTCTGCACCCTGTGCCTTCTCTTCTGAGAGAATTTTTCTCTGGCAGGTATCTGCTTCTGAGACAGGATTACTAGCTGTTGCATGCTAGTGAGATTTGTGTACTAGTAGTTTCTGCAGAGGAGGATGAATTGGTAATACTGAAAACAACTGGGGGAAGACATGTTGGGTGCTGATTCACTGTCTTTTGCACTTGGTCTGGATGGAAGGAGGGTAGTTCTGCATCTTAACTAGCACCATTTCATGGGTCATCAACCTGTAGGTTCTTAAGCACAGCATATTTCCTGAGTAACAGCCATGCATGCAAGGGAATCTTTGGAGTAAAAGGTAGGGAAGCTGAATTTCCATGTTGTAGCTGAAGTAAGCCTTTAAGTTTACATTTCATAAACATCTGCAAGAAGAACAAGGTGAGGTATCTGAAATAATAAAAGCTTAAATGCTGTTCAGTTGTGAGTCTGTCCCCATGCTCCTTATAGATGAATGCTTTCAACATGAATCTCCCTACAAGTTTGTTGGTTTTGTGGGTTTTGTTTGTGTTTTTTTTTAAGAGGAAGAGCCTCCCTCATCCCAGGGGCTGTTGAACAAGCCACAAAGCAGAAATACTGGTTAGAATTTAGCTATTAAGCTGACTTGCTAAGCCTGTTAAGAAGAACATTCATACTGCTTAGTGGAAGCTATGGATTAAATTAATATGGAGCTCAACTGGTGGTCCTCTAAGGACTTACTATGTTCAGAAGGAAGTGGCAATGGTCTGCATTCATAATGAGAGGCAAGATCAAAATGTTGCCAGGGAAATGACTGCATAGGATCCCTAATGTAGTAGCTGCTTTTCATTATTGCTGCCCAAGAACTAGGGGTGTGCAGAGGCCTATCGCTCTGAACGCTTGTATCCTAGAAGCTGACATTACTGTGAGCTTAATAGCACTTAAGGTGTTACTTGTAGAAATTTGAAACCTGATGCATTTCAACAGTAACATTAAATCTGGTTTTACAATTCCACTGTAGTTGCCTTATCTTCTGTACAGCTGTTCCTTCTTCCACTTAATTTAGAAATACTAGTATAAAATAGCAAATTATTCCATAATGGTATCTGTCCTGTTGAAGAAAGTACCATCTCTCTTCAGAGTTGTTCCTTTCTGAATATACAGCAAATCAATGTTATGCAGGCACACACAGAAAGCTCCTGAGTTGTTCCCAGAAAATTGATGAAAGCTCTTCATGACTGTGTTCCAATATTTTTTTTTTCCCAGGCTTTCTTTGGTTTTATATTCCTGCTGATAGCTGAAGTTCATTTATTACAAGATGTGTTATTTTTTAAGATACTAGTGAACATGTATTATCAGTAAAATATCCTGTCTAAAGTGCCCTGTTTAGGCCCTGTCTAAAGTACAGCCACTGTACACTTGTGCGTACCTAAATACGTTATTTGGGTGCTATGTTTCATGTGTGGTAGATGGCAGCTCTATGCAGTGAATAAGGCTCTGCAGTCATTGTTTGTTTTCATCTTCATTGTAAAAATGAACTGTTTAAAAAAGGTTTTGCACTTGGCTTTCATGTGCTGTTGCATCTTAGACTGACCTTGACCTAAAAGTCTTGTAAGAATAAGTTTATCTGATCTTTCTGGTGAATAACTGTATTTATCAGAAGTTGGTCATGAGTTTCTAAAGACGAGTACTCTTGAGGCAAGGAAAACCATTAAAAGAAATGATACCGCTTACACAAGAATTGTTGCTGCCTTATACTCCAGTGAGAAATTAACCCAACTGTCACACAGGAAATTCTTTCTTTACCCTGTAAAAGAAGTTATTTTCTCATCCTATCAGTGACTGTGAAGTAGACTGGAATTTTGGGTTGTTGTTGTGTTGGGTTTTTTTTAACGTGCATTGTTTTTGCTAATGTTAAATTAATTTCTGAACATTAACAGTGGAATGAATAAATTTATAATCCCCCTGCACAATCCATGCAGGAAAGTAGTTTTCAAAATATTTTTAAGGACTACAGTGGCAAAGTATTTGTTATGTCACTCTGCTGAAACAGGGAAGCAAACATGACGAGTTGTATCATTGAAGTTTGGCTATGGTGAATAATTAACTGGTGATCTGCACAAGGGCTCTTGGCAAACATCATTCTGAGACAACTGGACATTTAGGAAGATGGCAATATCCACTTAAAAAAACCAAGAACACAAAACCCCTAGCTTCTAAACATAAGTTATGCAGTATATGCTCTTTAATTAATCCTGCCATGTATCTCTTAAGCTTAACGCCAATTAATATGTTTTTCCATATTAGAGATGAACTGCAATTTCTGGCTGTTAACCAAGGAATTACAGAATGGTTAAGTTTGGAAGGGACCTTAAATATCATCAGGTTCTGACCTCCCTCCTATGAGCAGGGACACCTCACACTAGACCAGGCTGCACAAAGCCTCATCCAACCTGGCCTTAAATACCTCCAGGGAAGGACCTTCCACAGCCCCCTTGGGCAACCTGTGCCAGTGCCTTGCTACCCTCATGGTGAAAAAATTCTTCTTAATATGTGACCAAATCTACCCTCTTTCAGTTTTAAACCATTACCCCTTGTCCTATTACTACCTTCTCTGGTGAGAAGTTTCTCCCCAGCTTTCCTGTAGGCACCCTTCAGGCACTGGAAGGCTGCTATAAGGTCTCCCTGGAGCCTTCTCTTCTCCCGGCTAAACAGCCCCAACTCTCTCAGCCTGTCTTCATAGCAGAGGTGCTCTAGTCCTTGAATCATTGTTGTGACCCTTCTCTGGACCCTGTCCAACAGCTCCATGTCTTTCCTGTGCTGAGGGCTCCAGAGCTGTACACAGTACTCCAGGTGGGGTCTCACCAGAGCAGAGTAGAGGGGCAGAATCACTCCCCTGGCTCTGCTGGCCACACTTCTTTTGATGCAGCCCAGGATGCAATTGGCCCTCTGCGCTTCAGCACACACAAATGGCTTCTCATCTGATACCACCCCAAAATCCTTCTCCTCAGGACTGCTTTCCAGCCATTCTCCCCTCAGCCTGTGTTTGTGCCTGGGGTTGTGCCCACCCAGATGCAGGACTTTGCACTTGGCCTTGCTGAACTTCCTGAGGTTGCCATTTTCCCACCTCTCCAGCCTGTCTAGGATGCCCTCTAGATGGCCTCACTTCCCTCTAGGGTGTCAACTACTCCACACAACTTGGTGTTGTCAGCAGACCTGCCCACTGTTCATGTCTACAACAAAGATGTTAAACAGCACTGGTCCCAATACTGACTCCTGAGGACCACCACTTGTCGCTTGCCTCCACTTGCACTCTGAACCATTGACCACAACTCTCTGGGTGAGACCATCCAGCCAATTCCTTATCCACCGAGTGGTCCATCTGTCAAATCCATGTCTTGTCAGTTTGGAAACAAGGATGTCATGTGGGATAGTGTCAAACACCTTGCATAAATCCAGGTAGATTACATCAATTGCTCTGCCACCATCCACAGTCTCTGTAGAAGATGTAGAAGGTGGCCTTCTACCTTGTTGTAGAGGGCCACCAGATTGCTCAGGCATGACTTGCCCTTAGTGAAGCCATTTTGGCTGTCACCAATCACCTCTTTATTTTCCATGTGCCTTAGCAGATTTTCCAGAACGATCTCTTCCATGATCTTGCCAGGCCTAGAGGTGAGACTGACTGGCCTGTAGTTCCCTGGATCTCCCTTAGTCCCCTTTTTAAAAATAGGGGCTTCGTTCCCTTTTTTCAAATTGGCATGAACCTCACTGTACTGCCATGACCTCTCAAATATGATGGACAGAGGCTTAGCAATTTCATCCTCCAGCACCCTCAGGACCCATGGATGGACCCCACAGACTTGTGCACCTTCAGGTTCTTCAAATGGTTACAAACCTGTTCTTCTCCAACAGTGAGGGGTGCTTTGTTCTCCCAGTCCCTGCTTTCACCTGCTGTGGCCTTTGCAATGAGGCTGGAGCACGTGCCAGAGAAGACCGATGCAAAGTAGTAATTTAGAACCTCAACCTTCTCAATATCCTGCATAGCTAGGTCTCCCATTTCCTTCAGGAGAGGGCCTACATTTTCCTTGGTTGTCCTTTTATCCCCAGCAAACCTATGGAAGCTTTTCTTACTACTCTTTACATCCCTGGCAAGATGTAATTCCATCTGGGAATTGGCTTTCCTAACCTGATCCCTAGCTGCTCAGACAACCTCTCTCTAATCCTCCCAGGATACCTGCCCTAGCTTCCACTCTCTGTATGCTTCCTTCTTAAGTTTGAGCTTTTCTAGGAGCTGCTTGTCATCCATTCCAGCCTCATGGAGTTTCTACCTGATTTTCTCTTAATTGGGATGCAACGTTTTTGGGCCTGGAGAAGGTGATCCTTCGGTATCAGCCAGCTTTCATGGGCCCCTCTACCTCCAGGATGTTATCCCAAGACACTCTCTTGAGCAGATTCCTGAAGAAATCTGCCCTTCTGAAGTCAAGGCTAGTAAGCTTAATGTGAGCCCTCCTTGCTGCACTAAGGATCCTGAACTCCACCATTTCAGGGTCTCTACAGCCAAGGCTGCCCTTGAGCTTAGCATCCCTCACCAGCCTTTCCTCATTGATGAGGACAAGGCCCAGCATAGCACCTCTCCTTGTTCATTTCTCAATTCCTTAGAAAATGAGGTTGTCATCAACACACTCTAGGAACCTCCTGGATAGTTTGTGCTTTGCAGAGTTGTCCCTCCAACAGATATCAGGGTGGTTGAAGTCCCCCATGAGTACCATGGCTTGTGAACATGAAGCTGCTCCTATCTCCATACCCTGCTGTCCGTTATAGTATAAGCTGATTCTTCCGCTTTGTATCTCTCTTTGCACTGTATTAAGATACACAACAGTTTGAGAGTCCATTTTTAATTGCAGTCTTCTGTCCCAATAGCCTTCACACTTTTTGTTGGGAAGTCAAATCATGAAATGCTAAGGCTTAACTAATACACTGTTTTGAAGAAATAATTTTTTAAGATTAAATCACTAATGGGGATGTTATCTCTCATTCTGTAATCAGGGCTTTATCAAACCATTAGTGAAATTTCAGATAAGTGTAGGGACACCTAAAGCATTTAGAAGAAAGGATGTAATCAGACACAACACTTTATTCTCAGAGATTCAATCCACAAAACTGAACCTAGATGACATTCAAATAGGTTCATCATGAAACAGACAAGGAGAGGGGTTGGCCACATGGTGGATACCTGATTCATGGGTTGATTAGTTTAGATATATTAGAGGCCTCAGAAGAAACCACATTCCCTTATGTTCGTAGGGAACATGATTGTGTCTTATCTGTTTTCTTCATGCTAAATTGCATGAAGATTTGTGTTTCCAGTGGTTTTAAAATGTGATCTCTGCAGCACTTTTTGTTTCCATCATGCTAGCTTCTGTTGATGGGCTACTGCCAACCTATGAGAGTAAAGCAGCAAAGAAACCATGAAGACAGGCATTTTAAAAAAATACATAGTGGGTTCTTTTTTAAACACTTCTTCCTTCTTGTGTTCACTTACAGTTCTCACCACCTCCAGGAGATCCAAAACCTACTTCTGAGTGAAACCTAATAGCCTTTCCCAGTAAAGTCACGCTGGGAAACATCTGTTAGGAATACCAATGTGTGTCGTCAGGTATGGCACTGCAGCTCTGATACCTGTTACCTTACCTTCTGCAATCTTTCTTATTTGGGAAGAAGTGGTTAAAGATGAAGCAAAATCAGAGAGTGAGCTATTCCCTCCCTCAGCTAGCTACAAATTATGGTTTTGGGTAAGCGTGACTTTGTGAGGGCCTCCAGGGAAAGCTTGTGGTTGGGCTAGAATCTGAGCAAGTAGGAGATGATTTTCCAGCCTGGAGAGGGTTGTTCATGTGCCTAGTGACATCTAATCCACTTTGGACATTCATCTGGAATTAACTTTGTGTTTCAAAGTTCTTTGTTGATGTGTATTGCTCCAGAATGAGAGTGGTTGAGGTGTGCTCTACCAGGGCGCTCTGAAGCTATTAGAGCTATTCCTTTATGCATCTACTAGGGAAAATTGCAGTCTTGAGAACCACAGTGGAAACATTTAAGCTCTAGTTTTAATTATTATATTGATTTTTTTACTTTTTTTACTTTTTTTTTTTTTTTAATTACTAGTGAAAGCTTCCTGCACAGCATGCACACAGTGGCATAAAAATGTTTAAAATCAATGCAGGGCTATTAGACACTCAAATCCATCTTAGTATGTATGGGAAGCTGATGCTGAAGTGGGATGTTGAGAACTCCTTAAGGCTGTAGCACGTCTTGGAACACGGCGCAAGAATTGTGAATGCAGGTTCTTCTCAGTAGCCCGTTTAATATTCCTTCTGCTCAGCCATGTTTACTAGTATTGCAGTTTGCTTTTCTTCATTCAAACATAAAGCACAGACAGCAGGGGGTTTTTTTTGTTGTGGTGGTGTTTTTTTTTTAATAGGAAATATACACTGAAAACATCAGCTGTGATGTGAAACTGCATTGGCTTTTGGAGATGTATAATACCTGTAATTGAAAGAAACAGAAGTGTTTATATAGCAATTACAATGCCTTGTGCAAAGGTTAAGAATAAATACTGCTGCCGTTTTGCTATTAGTTGCTCACTAGTCTCTTGAAGAATTGGAGGGCACCTGTATTTTCTGATTCAGTGCTATTGCATTGTTTGATGACATTTCTCTCTCTATATAGTAGAGCATTTCAGAAGCAGACGTGGTCACAGGAAGCCCATCAGAAATTATTATGAAGTTTTATTTTGGTTGCATTATCTCCAAATATTTCAGCAAACTTTGTAGTCCTATTTTGTTGGGTGCTCTGTAAACCAGAAAGCAAGAGAACCTCCCTCACCACTAAGTTTTTAATCTAAACTGACACACAGCTGCGAAGTGGGAGAGGAAAAAGCCCAAAAGCAGTGCTGCTGCCTGCCAGAGGCTGTGCAGCTGATTAGCAGCTGTGTGTTTACATCTGAGGGAAGGCTAGCTGCCTCCTTGGGCTTTGTTTTCTCCCAGTGTAGCTTCAACAGAGTTAAAAGGTAAACAGCTCCATTCTTGCTCTTTTACAGAGTTTAAATTTCATATCTACATTAGCCTGTGTGGCCCCTTGCCTTCCGTTTAACCTTCATGCTTTCTTTTCATTTGAACAGTCTCCCTTTTCTTCTTCTCTGCTGGACTAATAAATCACATCAGGTTGCTCAAAGAGAGAGAAAATTGTCCATACAGGAGCAAAACAGGAAAACTGGCAATCCAAAGGGCAAAACACAGACAGTGTGTCAGCTGGTCAGCAAGCACAGGGCATGCTGGTCTCTTGGAGCTGTGTTTTGAGCAGCATGGGATCACGAGGCCAGCTGGGCTTGGGGACAAGTTTGACTTCTCTTTTTCCCAGGCATGTGCTGACAGTGTATTTGAGGCTGAATCGATGGAACATCCAGAATGGTCATGCCCCCGGGCTGGGATTAGGCTAGCCTTGCACATTCAGTCCCAGCTGACCAGAAAATTGAGCGGGTGTGTTATCTGATGAGGTGTCTCTCCAACAGTGATAAAATGTTCACTGGTGATCTGCTTAGCAGCTGACAAGAACTCATTTATTGACATGTGAGTACGTAGCTGTCCTGGTCAAAACCCTCTGCAAGCTGGATCACCAAACTTCCTGCATGGATCACAGTGGCCAGGACTGCAAAAACTGCTGGAAAACAAAAACTGGAAACCTGCTCAGCTTCTGATGAGCAGAATCCTGCAAAACCATGATGCAAATCATTGCTTTGAGAGCAACCCCTCCAGGGCAGGTCTCAGTGGGAAAACCTACTATCTCCATGAAGGATTAAAATCGGCTCAGTAGAATCAAATCACATGCTTGGTTTGAGGTTTTTATTTTCTGTTTTCTGAAACCATATATGTATTTGCAGCAAGCCAGGAACCAAACCCGGAAGTGTTTCGAGTAGCAACACATGGGATTTATGAGTATTGTCCATGATGACCTGAAGCCTCCCTGAACGGGCGGGACTGTCTCCTTGAAACTTCTGGGATTCTGTACATCTGGGTAACTGTGTGCAGATCCTCTTATCTCTGTGTTCATTCTGTTCCATGCTTCACCCACATTTGGGCCTTGGTTATCTGTGGAAAATAGATACTTTTTTTTTTGCAGTCTTCCAGGAGTTAATGATTTTATCATCTTTCCTCTTGTTAGTCACTCTCTTCTCTTCCATAGGTACCAACCACCGTTTTTTCACAATGAGTCTAACTGGGTGGTATAATCTATGTAAACTAAGAGCTTTTTCTTGTTCTGTGTCTGTGATTAGCCAGAAGTATACGGCTCCCATTTTATAACTGAAGAAAAGTCTTGTCTGATTTTTCCAGAAATACGAGTTGGCTTTATTAAAAAAACCGCAAAACTCCCTTTGTATGCGTTTTGTGGAAAACAGAATAAAGTACCAACTTTTGATACAAATGCTCAAAGACATATTTGATCCAACATTTCAAAGAGCATCTCTGCTTCAGCTGCCGTGCTGCAGGGGGTCTGGGATCAGGTCCCCATGGCTCTAGACTGACAAGGCAGTGGCACAGGCAGGCTGGGCACCTCGAGGCTGGTGGGAAGCCTGCCAGCCCCAACCTGTTCTCTGATTCCCCATCTTATGATTGCAGTCACAAGGCCAACGCTTGGTGGCTGACTGTTCAGGCTGACTGAATTTCCAGTCAAAGTAATTAAAGAACAACTGCTCATTTGTTGATGGGGTTTCTGTGTTTTCTTGTGTTATTGGATACCACCAGGTTTAGTTAGTTTGCTTTTATTTTGCTTCCAAAATAGGTGTGAAAGTGCCCTGAAACTGGAAATAAGAATTAGATTTGGCAACAAGTTGGAAGCCAGTGCTTTAAGAATAGCCAAGTTTGTTTTATACCTGGTATGATACAACTAGTATACTTTCCTTTCCAGATCTTCCTCAAAATGTAGTAAAAAATCATCTGACATTGGTTTATACATAATTTTATGTCAGCAAAACATTAAATACTGATATAAAGGTATATGTGTGAACTAATATTTAAATCCATGTCTGTTCCTTCAGGTACTTGATGTTTCCATTTTCTATTTTTTATCATGCTGATGAGTATATGAGGAGTAGTATCATGCATCACCTGCTTCTGTAAGCAGAGGCAGAGGCAGAGCACCTTTGTCATGAGCACTTGTCCATGTTAGTAGCTTCCTAGCTCCTCTCAGCAGTGTTGATGACAGCTCCTGGTGCCACATCTTGTTTTCTCAGCTGTCTAAATGCTCTCAGACACCCTGGCAGCTGAGCACGAAGGGAAGTTGTGGTGCAGTATCACAAGGGCTTTGTAGGAGGTGATCCCCCACCAGAGACACCCTGCAGTTTGTGTTAGAGCTCTAGAGAAACAGTCTGAACTGGTTATCACACTGGGAAGGGAAACTTCAGACTCTGTCCTGAGAGTTTAAGAAGGGCGTGGCGGAGCCGTTAGGTTGAAGGGTTGTGCTAGATGTAGCAGAGAACATACACATACTTAGGAAAAGAGTATAGGTGCAGTGAATTAGGTCAAAGTGGGACTCTGGCAAAGAAAATCTACAGTTCACACCAAAGAAAGTAGCTGCTTTCATAATCTGTGTTTGGGATTTGCATGGGTTGTTTATACAGGGAAGATACTGATCTCTTTTTAGATATTAGCCACCTGGCAGCCCACAAACTGTGAGCATAATAATCTAGAATCACAGAATAGAATCACAGAATAGATTCTTTTTAAGCATCAACAGCCAGCAAACTGCAGCTATTTGTCAGATCAGTTACCCTGGTTCTAGCTCTTCCTGCTAACATGGGAAGGCTAACAGATGGGATTATAGACAGGTTTTGCTGTGAAATCATGCTTACATGAAGGCAGTTTAGGTGCTGCTATGCTGGCACCAGGGCACTGAATGACTGACACGTTGCATTGCAGAGATACATAGTTTAACTGCCTGCACAGGGACATGGATCTTAGTCACCAGATTGTGTATGCCTACCACAGTACAAACCTTCTTTCAGAATTCCTATAAAAAGAGGTTGTTTTTAGAAGCCCTGTTGTTACACTGGGAAGTACCAAGTCCCTGTTCTTGCTTCAATCTTGATAATTTCTCTTGGCCCCTTGGAAGCAAGACCAAGTTACAAGTGATCTTTCTTCTGCTGCAGTACTGGTACTGTTAGCTTACTAGGCTAGGCTTGAATTATGCTTGGTTTTAGGCTTCTGATTAAAAAAAAATGCAATAGAGTTTCTCAATAAACTGGTGGCATCAACAATTATTTGTGTTCTTATATGGAGATTGAGGTGGGGAGACAGAGTGACCTTGTATGCATTAAATATTTGTATAAACATATATCTATACATGCACATGTGCATTGGGTGCATTTTATTTTATTTTATTTTCAGGAAAGTTAATTCACTAGCTTTCATTGACAGAGTGCACAATTACATTATCCAGTATACAGCTACTACCTAAACCCTCACAGTGTTTTTCTGCTTCCTCTTTCTCCAGGATTTAAGTGTTGCATGTGTTTGCTGTTGGTAGCAGAGATTCAGGAACCACATGACAAGGAACAGAATAAACAAGTACACACTGTTCTTGCTGATCCTAGGCGGTTGTTGTAGCATTGTTATTGCTTTAAAGAGTGTCAGATAAAGACCTGCAGAAGGAGTGCTTTGATATCTGAAGCAGTACTGAAATCACATCCTCAGTTTGTTATCCTGGGATAACAATACCTAAGGGTAAATACCTGTCCTGTATAATTTTCTGTCTGCCTTGATTTATAAATGTTTGCCTCTTCTTTATGAATAATGGAACACGATTTTAATTTTCTTGGCAGGAGTAATTTAACTCCTATCTATGTCCTAATGCAAGACACAGTGTATTCGTGATAAAGTCTTCTACCAGTGTGGCTAGAGGCGTGGAGACGGGGCAATAGTTGCTTACAGGAAGATGAGTGCCAAAAAAAAAAAGGCCATATAGTGAGACAGGAGGGCTATAAAGGTATCAGAATGTCTAATACTTAAAGTGACCTAAACCCCAGTTTTCACACCCTTACCACTAAACATAATAATGTATTTATTTTCATTAATAATTTTTTTCTCTCCTTGGTCAGTGAATGCCTGCTCGTTTCAGAGCTGATTCCCACTCTCCTTAGACAGTGTCAAGTGTGACACATGATGTTAGGGCACCAACAGGATGGGTGTGCTGGAGATGGCTAGGAATTGCAGTGTAGTATGTATGAAAGGCCAAGCAAGATTCAATCTGAATTGAGAACCTTTCAAAGTAAAAGAAAATGGAGATGTAACAGTGGCTTTGTGGCAATAGCTTGTCTTCTGTTGCAGAGGACAATGGGTAAACAAGAATATGCATGATGTGTCAAGTCCATAGCAGCAGTTTATTGTAATTTGTACCTTTGAAGGTTGCCTATCTGTAAATAACACAAGGCATATTCTTGTTCTTTTGAGAACAGAAATATCACAGCAACATTGCAGCCTTTTAATCTTTATTAATTATGGCAGACATATATAACTTGGATCTTAAAAATACCGTTTCAGACGGCACAACATTTTTGGTCTTCTCAGGGCTGATGAAACAAAAAGCACCTGCAACAAATCCGCTGGTAGAAAATCCAGTTAGTTAGTGGCATTGGAAATGTTGATGTGAAAATGAAGTCTCAAAGAACGCCAACCATGTCATATCACATGTAAAGCTTCAGATCAAATGAGAATACTGACACAATCCACTTCCTTTTGTTAATAATACATAAAGTAAGCTGCTTCTGTTTAATAATCAGACTTCTGTCTGCATTTGCACTGCATAGATCAGAGTTAAAGGATTTTTACATTTGTCTGCAAGGAGAAATGAAATTTATGTTTTTCCCAACAAACATTCTTACTATTTTTCTTCTTCTTATAAAGTGGGATTTTCACTGAGAGGTGGGTGCTAGTTGCTAGAGTCCACCATCTTGACAGGTACAGGTTTTCCTGTAGACCAAAGACACATGAGGAAGGTCTGCTGTGGAAAAGGCTTTAGCTACTCTTCTGGTGTTTCTGTACACAAGCAAGGTATTCTTGCACATCCTCTGGAGAACCAAGGATAAGAGGGACTCTCTGGTGAAGACTCTCAGGTTTCACATCCAGCACTGCCTCAGTCCCTGTCGTTGCCATCCCACCTGCCTGCTCAATGATGAAAGCCATAGGGTTGCACTCATAAAGAAGTCTGAGCTAGAACGAAAGAAGGAACATGTGAGTGCCTTTGAAGGAAATTACACCAAAGGACTTAGCAGAACCTAACCTTTGTTTTGTGATTCTGGAAAATTTCGAACCAAACATCAACTGACTGAGGCAGCGATGTCTCCATAACAGCCCCTGCTACTTTTCTCTCCTCCTTTTACACCTTCTGATTCGAGGAAGACGGTACTGACCCTGCATCCAAGCATGACCACCATCATTTCTAAGCCTGATGTCCTCAAACCAGGACAGATGGGCAGCAGCAGTGAAACTGCATTTCTTCAAAAATGTCAAAAGTAGCCTTTGAGCTCATAGATATCAGCAAAACAGTTAATTCAGCTAAGTTAACAATGCTGGGAAAGAAAAGCCAAAATCTCTCATCCTGTACAGGCTTTATGTGTTACCTCAAAGCTTGGAGTAATTGTGTTGTGTTTGGTCAGGATATTTTGGAGCTTGAAACTTGATGCTCCCAGCTTCAAATTTCAGGATTTTATTTCAGCCTTCAGAAATGTCAGTAGTTATTAGTGGCCTGAACTCATAGATGGTGACTGTTTTGAGAAGTAACTGCAGTAATTATTAAAAGCAAATTTTCCCTTTTTTTATAGAGGCATGTTTGGTTTCAACCCTGGCATCTGTTCACATCTTTGAAAATGTTATCTGTGAGTTGCCTGTGTTCAAGTGGAACGCAAACTTACTTGGGACAAATGCAAAAGGTTTCTGTGTTTAGAAGATGATAACTGGTAATTTCTAACAGAAATTATTTCTGCAGGTTTAGTTGAATCTTTGATGATCTGTGAGGTGGTCATGTACAATGTCAGTACATTTATTTTAGTACATAGTTGTACATAGTACAAAATGAATACATATGATGTTAAAAGGGCTTTTCATCTGTAAAAGAGACAGTGTTTTCTGAGGAAAAGGAAGCATGACAGATTGCAACCATACATGGAGACAAAGAAGTGTGTCAGACATAGGAGTTGACTACCCGTCATTCCTTTATCACCCTTTATAATAAAACCAGATACATCACAAACTGAAATAGCACATATTACCTTCCTTCTTATCTTTAAAGCCCACTGATGTGCTACTTCTGGTACAAGGATTCCATCTGATAGGAAACATAAGACCAACAGCCTTTGTTGTTCTCCAAAGTGCTTGGGCAGCTTTTGGAAGATGAGCCAGAAAACGGAAAATATGTGGAACCACATATTCAGTTTCTTGTTGCTTAACTGTGACTACATGGCTTAAGGAAAGCAGTTTTCCTTCAGGCATTTTGTTCTTATTATTTCTTTCACTTAAAGAAATAGCTCTATATGCAGAGGCCTACATGCATATCATTTACATTTGCTCTAAAGTCTCAGGATCAATTCCAGTGTCATCTGCTTCCTCACAGTGGTCTTTCAGGAGGGCTTACGATTAAGGCACCTGCCACAAAGGCATTATTTCTCCAACAAGAAGAGGATTCTGTGAAAAGAACTGTATACACCTGCACACTGAGAGGGAAAGAAGAAAACTTTTATTTGTAATGATAGTACAGTTTTGCTTCTTTCATTACTCAGTCTACTATGGCAGTGCAAGTCAGATTAGTCTAATAGTCAGTGTAGGCTAATTGTGCAGAAATCCTGATTTCTAGAAATTTATTAAGTTCTCTGTACATTTTTTATTTTGTCCTATTTCTAATCTTTTCTCCTCAACAATGGTTTAACAGGTTGCAAAACAAAAATTTAATTTGAAGAGGCTAGTCAGCACACTTACTTATCCTACACACAACAAATTCCTTTTTTTATCTCTTGATCTGATACACAAACAGATCCACACTGTTTAATGGAGTTTAGTTTGGTTTGGTTTGGTTTCCTCGGATGCTGTGTCAAATATTTAAATCAAATTTGCCTGGACAAACATGCAGACATTTTTTGTTTTGTGTCTGAAGAGAGTTCTTTTCCTCTTCCATTCTCTTCCCAGACCACTTTGCGCTGCTTTTATTATGATAAATACATGCTTACCAGGATGGAACTAGTAGTCCTCTCTCTCTAAAGAACTGTAAACATCATGGTGTCCTTATCCCAGTGTGGGAGATGGGGAAAGTAATTTTATGAGGGCAAATTCCTTCACATATGAACAAAGGATAGAAAAACATTTGGATACAAGGTTTTAAGTATTGTATTGACCAGGAAAGAAGGTGGTTTTGGGGTCAAAATGCTATGACCAATATATTACTCATACCAATCATTTGCTAAGCATGACCTGCAGGTTACTGGTGGTCCACAGATCAGCTGTATAACCAGATCTCTTTTAAAACATGTTTGTTTAGAAGTTTGATAATAAGGATATCTGATACTGCAGGAGAAAAGCTGAAGTTGGCTATTATCTATGGCCCAGGAGATTCAGGGATTCACTGCATTGCATTGTACTGCATTAGGTCCTGTGTGTTTGTACAGGAGTCCAAGTGGGAAATCATCTCTTCCAAGAATACTGATCTCAGCACACATGCAACTCCCCTTTCAGAGACGGAGTTTTTCAGATCAGCTAGTAGAAGCTTGTGTTTCTTTGTCACCAGGGCTGGTGCAAATAAGCTCAGTATCCTTTGTAAACAGTAGGTAGGCAAACTTAGTTGTCTAACATTGGACAAAGCTTTCTGGAATTCAGTGTTTCCCACCTGGAGTCTAGTTGCCAGTATAAAGTGCAGAGTTCTTCCTTAGGCCTGTGTTGTATCTGCCAGTTGTGCATAGGTATCTCAACAGGTTTCTCTGGTACTGAAATGTTTCTCTGGTACTGAAATGTTTCTCTTTAGAAAAATGAATAAAGCCCTTGGTTGCAGTGGAAAACATTTGACTAATTAGCAACATAAAAGCACACAGTAAGATTCCTGGCCTAAATTGGCAATTGCCTACATTTCTCACATAAATTTGATTGCTGGCCATCATATCCATTAGTCATTTTCTCCAGGGATGGGAAATTATCTGTTTATATAAATAAACTATTCCTTTATATCACTGGGAAAACCAGAGGTATTCAGTTAATTAAGTCCACCGGAGAATAAGGAAAATGGTTTACCTTTCCTTTAGGACTCTTCTGATTAGCAGGATACATGAAGATCCCACCATACATCAGTGTGCGATGAACATCAGCTACCATGGAGCCCACATATCTGGCACCATACGGGGAACTGCCATCCTGAAAAACACAGAGTAAAGCATTAAATCTACCAGGCTAGGCTGCTGGTAGCATGGCAAAATGTAATTTTGTTATAAAATAGAAACCAAAGCTGCTTAAATCAATGGCTGCTTACAGACATTGTAAATGCCTAAACCAGCCTTAAGGTTAGCCTTTTTGTAAGCATAGTGATGTCTATCAGCTTCTAAAATAAGCACTTTAAAGAGCTGCATTCACAGTATGGAAACCACAGTCCCTGTAATTTGAGTGCACAATTTGGTACCAACCCCCATCCTGTGAAACAGCAAGGGCTGCCAAGAATGAGTGAAAATTTTGCTGTTGATCCTTCACCTGTTCTTAATCCAGGGCATGAGGAGGGATGTTGCTTTTGACTGCATGTCCACATGGATCCCAGAGGACTCTAGCTTTTTCCTTCTAAATTATTTGTCAAATTGTGAAATTGGTCATAGCATTCATTCTGTATCTTAGCTCAAAAAATAGCAGTTTATCTATTAGTATAATTTTCCTTGCTCTCAGCTTGGAGATCAATGTTGTTGAAGGAGAGGTCATTTTAGTGACAGCAATCAGGAAAGTATTGATATCAGTTTCATGTTTGCTGGTCATAAAAATGGTAAGGTAGGAAATACAGATGACAAGCAAGGTGTCTTGAGCAAATAAAAGTGACATACAACACATAAGCTCCACCCAAGAAAACCAACACCTCGCCATACTTTCATGAAGGGGAGATACACAACACAAATGTAAACTGAAGGAAAGCTTTTTGAAAGATACTAAGCCAAGAAGTCTGTTGGTTTTCTTGTATCTCTCAAGCTGTCTTCAATGAAACACAGGAGAAATTTGCATCTCCTCAGAAAATTACTAGAGACTGGGACTTCATGAACGTTTAATACACATATATATCTGTGTATGGCAATTTTAGAAGTTTGAAGACACCTCTGCATGTTTTTTTCTGTCTAGATCAGTTGTCTAATAAAAGATCTCAGTACTTTCTACAAAGCTCGCTTTATGTTGATACTAGATGCAGAGAAATATGTACAGAGCTTGTTCAGCAATGCCAGCTCCAAGACCTTCAGAAGTCACATGTTAGGCACCCTTCCCAGCAAAATAATGAGGTTAACTGGGAGAAAAAAATCCCCAAGTGGGAGGAAAACAAAAGAGAAAAGCATAATTCTATTTCCAAATCACTTTTTCAAATTGTTCTACAGAACTGTGAAGTTCTTATATTTACTCTCTTTTAAAGTGGGAAGAGACTTTCAGGAAATTACACTAAATAATGCAACAGAATGTTAGGAGGCTGAGTGCTAAGCCACTAAATGTAAGACTTGGATATTTGATACAGCTGGTAGTAAAACTGGAACAGAGAACCCTTGTTCAACTGTACTTGTGCTGTTTTCCAGAATTCTGTCTTAGGAGAATTCTTCTTCTTAGGAGAACTATTGAAAATTCAGAGTAAAACAATATCAAGTATGAAAGACAAGATGGATGAGACACAGCCTGGAACTCTGATACTTAGTTTTGTGTAAACCTGGCCATATTACTTCCAGCCATAAGTGAAAAAATGCTTTGAAGTATTTTATCCCTTATTTTTCATGGCTTACCCTCAAATAATTTTCAAATTATTGTTTCTCCATCTCACAGCTGCTTGCACGTGTGAGTTTGCAACTGTAGAAATCTGAGGTCGAAAAAAACCACCCTTAACAGGTGTTAAAAAGAGACCAAAGCAGGTTTGCAGTTTAAGAGAAGATAGTTTTCAGGGAAAGTTGTGATTACGGTCTAAAATTATCTTTCAAAATGCAATCAAAGGAAGAGCTCTCTTTCATGGTTTCAGAGGGTGATGAAACAAATCTTAAGAAAAATTTCTTAAACATTAAGAAAAGTCATAGTATCACCCATAAGCAGGCCCTGAAACATGCTGCTAAGGACTGCTTCTGTGACATTATCAAAGAAGGACTGTGTAACTCACATGTATAAAATTTACTGACCATGAATTCCACAGCTGAGCTACCTGGGCACAAATAATCAGGTATGTTTGGGATATGTTGGATTTCCTATTTGCATGCAGGCCATTTATATGTGGGCAGTGTTATGTGGGGCTACTGAGAGGCTACTGACAATTCGTTACTTCTTACTCTGATGGAAATTCACCTGCTAGAAACACTGTGCTGAGAAAAATATAGATGAAAAACTCCTCTATTCTGGTACTGTTATCACTTGAAACACAGATTGAAATAAAATATTCACTTCCCTTAGCATCCAGCTGCCTTCATGGGAGCAATAAATGGTGCTTTTAGTTACCAGAAATGTTGCTTCTTGTTTCTCCAGTTTGGTCACTCACGCATTTTTTAAGAAAGGAGAAAGTTAATAGGTGTAGCATGCATGTTGGCATATTGCCTTTGCTTTATTCTCAAACAAAGTAACAGAGTGTGAATGCTAGGGGAATTAATCCCAAGTTCTAAGTAATGCTAAGCTGTGTGTTTGCCCAGTGAGCACTTTGCACTGGTTCAGCTGAGGCTAATGAAAGAGTTGGAGAACATTGACATTCCCTTGTCAGCGTCCATGGTGTTTGAGTAACTTGCGACTGCTTAGTTTCATCCTTTCCACTGCTTTTCTTTGCCTAACTCTGAGGAACAAAGATGGCTCATAAAGGATAGGTCCTGTCATTTTTTTTCTTCACAACATGATGGAAGTAACTTTCTCACTTCCATATTCTACTAGTTTCTGACAGCTATGTTCCACCACAGCAGAACAAGACCATGTTTTTCTCTTTTAACTATGATGACTAGGAAAGTAGAGGGGGAAAAAGTATTTTCTACAGTTATGGTAACAAAAGCACAGTGTTTTATTAGCTTTTGTGTACCACTAAGGCACAGCTGGGCAGACTGGCAGAAGGATGCTTCATGCTGAAGTGTGCTGTTGGTAAGTTTTTGATGGCACTGCTAAGATAAATCCTTAACCAGGGGGTCTCCACTGCATGGCTCTCAATGCTGTGATGAGACTCAATTTCCCTTGTGGCCATAGGAAGAAAAGATAAAAATGTTTGGAATAGCAAAATATGATGGTGCCCACAGCATGTTTCTGAGTTCTACCATCAGTGAAACAGTGCCAGCTAGAAGCTAGGGCTCTGCAAGCATTAGTGAAGGAAGAACACACCTTGGGAAGGACTCAGTAAAATCTGTGCAGAAACAGTTCCTGGCCGAGCAGTGACTGCTATACAGTGCAGACTGCGGTAAACAAGTTGCATTACAGGCAAGCTTGCAAATAGCAGCTTGTTTTTCAAGCTGGCTAAGCAACAGGAGATTTTGTAATACTGAAGCTAAAAAATTAGCTTAATTCTGGACTCTTGTTCCTGAAGAGATGTGTCTAGACAAATGTTTACAGCTGATCTGAAGCAGAAGAGCAGCACTTTGAATTCAGAATTGACACCTTAGATGAGTGCTGGACCACAAGAAACCTTGAAGGTAAACATGGCTTTGTAGTCCAAACTGTCTGATCTGGGATGCTTTTATTAAATAGTAAGGGAAAATCTCTTCTCTCCATATAAACCGTTGATTTGTAATGTTTGGTCATCAATGACAGCGATACAGAATACAGGACATATTGTGGACAACATCTTACTTTGTTTGCTCATTTTATTTTTAACTTTCCGGTTTTCTGTGTCAATGTTAAGAGAGTCCTCTGAACAGCATATTTACCAGAAACATGGGAAGGAGGAAACAGGTGTAAGATTAAAGGGGAAAAAAAGGATAAGAAAATGACAAGTAGCTGTAATTAATGCCTAGTCTCTTGGATTCTAGTGGCCAGGCCATAGGGTAAGAGTGGTCTGCCTGGGCAAGACCTGCATGATCTCCCATGCCCCACATGTTAGTTCTCCCTCAAGTCACAGGAGGGAGGCATCCAGCAGATCCCCCCACTGCCCTTCTGCATGCTGTAGAGAGGAAGACAAAGACCAAAGCTGTGCTTCCCTGAAGCACACAAGTGCTTCAGGCAGGACCAGCGCCAATATCGCTCTAGCTGATAAGGCTTCCAGATGATGCCATGAAGAGTGGCAGTACCTCCTCTCTCTTGTCCCCCCACAATGCAAATATGATGTCCTTTTCAAATCAAGGAACTCTTTCCAAAACTCAGGTTCATAGCAAGCTTTCAGATGGGCAGGTCCCTTCCTTGTGCTGTGTGGACATGACACTGATGCCTTGGGCCTTCTTATACAGACAACCCTATGTCTCACAGCAGCAAAGCTATGTGCCTGCTCAGCACCCTGAAGGAGGCCTCCCCTGCCCCAAATAATCCTTACACTAGTGTTTGCTTTAAAGTAACAAAAATACAATCTGCCAACTTCTGTTGCCTTAGAGCAACAACGCTTTCAATAGGTTTTCCTCAAATTAGCACAGCACAGCACTTCCTTAAAGCACAGACTTGAGATAAAATAGTGTTTGCAAATGAGGTTTTTCCTCTATGTCCTAATCTAAGGATTTAGTGAATCACATGACAGAGCTGTCCTCACTGAGCCTGTGGCGAAATAACTCTGTCTGGTCTTTCACTGAGCTTGAAATATTTCAGTCTTTTTATAGTTGCCTGGGGATAATTATTTGTTTAAGAGTTTAATTTAAACAACACTTGGGTGGTTTGCAAAAACACAAATTAATAAATCCAGTGTTAATGCATTATATTGAACACATAGCTCAGCATAACAGGAGCAGAATGAGAAGCACAGATCTCTATTCCAGTGGATTAGTTTTCAGGAAGTATGAAAGTTGTAATGTGGGCTTCTGCTTCTCTCACAGCTTAAACAAAAGCAGATTTTGAAGTTTCAAAAAAATCTCAAATATTCAAAATTAATATATTTAAAATTAAAAGTATGGTTACAAATTTTACATGTTACATTTCCCTTGTATAGCACCCAAATTCAGTCCTGAGCTGTTTGTTACACGTCACCATATTTCGTTGCTGGTCACATAGCTACACTTTCCAGCAAGCTTCCAGCTTTCCACATTAAAAGGTTGTGTTGTGTCCTCCTTACATTGACTAGAGGCCATTACAGAGCTGTATGTCCCCATGAGGACGTTCATCAGATATGGGATGTTCTCAGCTTTATCTCTGAGAAGGATCCAGTATAATCCTTTTAACAACAAAACATAGTGATTTTTTCAGCCTGTGGCTTGATTTGTGTTCTGTATGATGGAAGTAGACAGTGCAAGAGTGATACTGCATTTCTCAGACACAAGCATGTACAGGAAGAAGGTGATGCCATCCAGATCCCAGCAAGTACCTTTTAGGTAGTATGTGGAATCTAACCCCAGCTGCCCACAGGACTCAGATGCATATTCAGATGAGACAGGAAGCAGGGGTAACCCCGCATATTGCTGGAACAGTTCCAGAGCTTTGTTGGAAAACCTGGTTCTTCATGTACAGCACATTTTCCTCCACACAGTGATAAACTATGAATTTACTTACCCAAGTCTAAGTTATAAAAGATGTCAGGACACCAGGAAAGCAAACAAGCAAACAAACAAACAAACAAAGAAACAAAATAAAACCCAAAACCAACAAAACCCCCCACCAAAACTAAAACAAGCAAACAAAACAAAAACAAAACACCAAAAGACCAAACATCAGATACATACCCAAAATGGACCTAATGGCATGAAAGGGTTACATGGTGCTGAACTCAGTGAGGCCTTTCAATCCTTCCCCATCAGCCAAGATTGGATGGAATGCAGGGCTTGTCAGGGCACAGTACACTGGGTAGTGTGCTAGTATTTCTTACCTCCGGGAATTTCTTCTTTTGTAAATATTCTGTCATTGCAGGTTCAAAATACTTCGCATAACCTTCATTGAGACTGTATACCTTCCCTTTCTTCTTGATTTTAACATCTCTGTCCACCAAAATAAATTCACCAAGACCCTACATAAGAACAGGGTAGTCCAGCTATTAGCAGGAAGCAGAACATTTTTTTGACTTTCTGTTAGAGTTGACACACTAGAGATGGCAGAAACACTAGCACAGCTTGGTCCTTTCATCACCAATCTTGTGCAGAACTTCACAGGATATCAAACAGAGCAGAAAGTACAGAATCTGTGGTAAGTTAATGAAAACTTATCACATTAGTACTATAAACAAAAAGCAGCTGAATGTAACACTTAGCATGTCCACCAGCCAGCAGTGAACGCAGATGGGTCATGAATCTCTGTCTACAAATCAAAAGGTTACAAATTGAGAAATCTCACTGAGTTATCAATTTTTAATTCATCTTGCTTGTCTTGTCTAAGTATTTTAAGTGAATGTAGTCTGCTACCCCCAGGTATTGCTGCCTGCAGCCCGAGTGAAACTTCCACTGTCTCTTTCTCTGTCTCTAGACAGAGAGCAGTTCTTTCCACTTGGAATGAGCCTGTTTTTAAATGTTAAAAGGAATTTTGATAGTAATGCATCCTTTATAAAAAAAACCAACAACAACCTGTTATGTTATTGCCCACATCTAATGCTGGTTTCTCAAATGAGTGGTTTCCTTCCTGCATTCCTCCAGTAGCATTTGTTGAGCTCCTGGGCTGGCTGTGGAGGGTTGACATATGTCCAGTTGCGTGTAGTTGTGCTTCTGCAAATTGTTGGGTATGCAGCTTAGACGATTTAGCCATAAAACTAAAATGCAGTCAGGAAATTGGACATTACGCTGCATGAACTGTAGCAAAAAGTGGTCCTTGCCCCATGCTAAACACTGAACATGCTGTGTTTCTTCTACAGACAGAAAAAACAGGAACAAGAAAAAAGCAAGAGTCCTTTAAGTGGCGCTAAAGACACTTTGGAGTAAATTTTAAGTGTTTGTGCAAAAGAGCAGTCTGGTTTGAATGAACAGGGTTTCAAATGCTATTTAACTTAAGACTATCTTTCACTGAGTAGAACAAACAGACAGAGGTAACCAACATGCAACCAACATGGTAATGTATTACTAAATACTTCTAAGGTGGAGGTGGGATGCTCCAGGATGTGGGTGAAAAAAATAATCACATAGATTGCCTAGATTACAGTGACGAGGAGCAACAGAAATTAGTAAACCCAAGCATGGAAAACTCTAAAAGACAGTGGCAATGGGATTAACACCATGACTGTACCGGATCAAGCATGAAACAGTCCACTCCTTGTCCTGTGGAGAGGGCAACCAGTGTAGCACTGCCGTACAAGGCATAGCCTGCAGCAACAATTTTGCGTCCAGGCTGTAAAGCATCTTTTTCAGAGGGCTCATTGTCTGTTTCCTGAGAAGAAATTGCCATTGGACTGAGGTTAAATTCTTGTGAGAAGCAATAAAAACAACACTTTGGTAATAATGTGAGGCAGATTTCCTTTTTGTGTCTACGCAGGGCTTTCAAGCAATCAAAACAGACATTGTTCCCAGTAGTTCGGGGCAAGTTTGATACAGGTACATGTGCATGCTGGGACAAGACACTGAGAGTTTGTTATTTTATATATGTCATGCAATCAATATGATACCTACAACAAAGCTGATGCCTTAGCATTACAGCACAGTTCATTAATTCAAGATCATCAGAAATCTGAGATGAACAGAGGTACTGATTTTCTGTAAACATAAACGTAAGCATACTGACACCTCTGCAAGGTGAATACATTAATTAACATTGCTTCAAATCATGCAAATAAAAGGGCAGATGGTGTAACATGATGGAACCAAGAATGTGCATTGGTCTCTGTTGGTGAAGAGATAAGTAACTGAAGTGAGATAAATGGTCGTATCTAATATAAAATAACAAATACAGTTGTGCATACAATGTGTGTGTGAGAGCAGGTACACATATGTAACTGCACTGAAAATTCATGTGGCACTTTAGGCTTTTAATCTTTTCAAAAACTCATATTTTGATTTGGCACTTTGGCTACCTACCACTGAACAACCATAGCCCAAGCAAACCTGGTGCAAATATTTCCAGTCAGCTCTGGGGGCATGCCTCAGCCACAGCTTACAAGAATTTGACTGGTGAAGTAATAAAGGAGAACAGCCAAGAGTACCTGGGAAGGCTAGCTCCAGTCTTCCTCTCCTGAGACTACCAAATGGGTAGGGGATCTTCTTACTAGTATTTCTGTTAAAGCTTTTGTTTGTAGTGGGTCTTCTATGGAGGTTTTGATGGCAGTTCATAAGGAATTAAATTGAGAACCCCCTCAGATCCTTTCTTTAGGCCCTGGTTTGGCATTTTATTGTTCCAGACTCTTGACAATTTCTCAGTGATTGCATGGACTCAATTAGATAGAGTAGCTGCTACATAGAAATAGGAGGTCCAGTCCAAATATCCAGCTTAAAAAATAAAAGTAGTTGGAGACTGTTTTGTGCTGGAAATAAAATACTTCATGAATATCAAGTGACGTCTAAAAAAATCAAGAATAACTTCTACAGAAATTTTCCATGGGAAACACCTCTATCTTCCAACAATCAGAGAAATTCTCTGCTGTTCCCCATTGCATAGAGCTCTCAGGGTGCCCATCAGGGTCTGAGAAGGGTGGAAGGCTAAGGGTAACCCAGGGATGCCCTTTATTGTCAACATCTGGAGGAAAACTGAGAGATGGGACACCAAAACTGCATCTTTCATGGCATATGGAGACAGTCATTCCTCATCAAGAGTTTTCATTTTCAGATGAAAGATTTTTCCAATTTTGTTACTTTCACTTACAGTTTTTAGCTGCATTTTGCTCAAAACTTTTTACTATTATTATTTTGCCAGGATCTTCCGTGGAAAAAAAAAGGAGCTGCCAACCAGCTCTTTATGGGAGCTGAAATACAGCATGTGCAAATACATCTGGTAGGCAGTCCCTTGACTCTGTGCCAAGCTACTTATTCAGAGTGGTTATAATGCATGTAATGAAGGAATACTAGTTATACCACTGTTTGTATATCACAGAGCTTTGAATACTGACTATTAGTGGCTAATCCTTTGCAAAACAAGCTTTTACAAAACCTAGTACTATACCCTACATAATATCTCTTTCAAAAATATATACCCATGGCACATACATCCCAATATCAAAAGCAATGGTTGTCTGTAGTAGACGAATTATTTGCAACATTAAATTTAGAATTAAATATCTTTACATTACCAGTTCCAAACATATTATAATTATCCTAGATTTTTGTGTGCTTTCCTCATTAAATAAAAATAAATTTTGTGTAAATACAGTAAAGAGGCATGTCAGGTTGTTAAAGGCCAGGTTGGATGTGTCTTTAAGTAGCCTGGTCTAGTGGGAGGTATCCCTGCCCATGGAAGGGGAGCTGGAATTAGATGTTCCTTAAGGTCCCCTCCAACCCAAACCATTGTATGATTCTATGTTTCTATGATTCTATGATTCTATGATATTGAATGAAAATATTTATTTCTGAGGTGAGCTTTTCAGTCCTATCTCTTAAATATATTTATTATGCTTTTATGGTTAAGAAAACACATATTTGTTGACCGTTCTGAAAAAAACAGAGGAACTCCTCCCTTGGGAATTGGACAGTAGGGCAGAATTCACTTGTTTTTCCATCCTTATTCCCATCAGTGTTTCCAAGAGACAGCTTCCAAAAGGAAGGAAAAAAGCTCAAGCAAACATTTTGCAGAGCTCATTAGAGTGTAAAAAAGCTAGAGATCAGCTGATATTTCATTGTTGGGACTGCAGAAGTTTGGTTCTGCCAAGTACCATGTAGTGTGAAACAAACCAGGAATTAAGCATGCCAGTAGATTCTGATAGCTGTGGAATATTTTAGCTTCTCTCTGGTGCACAGATGGATTTACTTTCTATTTTATTTTAACTATGAGATGGCAGTAGTGAAATCTCTTTGAAGGTCTTTGTGCAAAGCACTGAAATAGGCAGAGGGACTGCAGAGAAGCTCTGGCAAACATTGGCACAGCCACTTTGCATTGTTGGTGGTGTGAACCAGATGAAACAAGGTTCACAGAGTCTGGCTACAGGGGTACCTTCAGGTGATCTCTAAGTTTGAAAATTTTTGCATATATGAGGGAGTTCTCATCAGAGCTGGAAGCAGCTCTGGAAGCACTTGGTTTCCAGATCTCTTTATCTCATGTTTTATGAGTTACCTTTGCATTTGTCCTGAATTCTTACACCTTCTCATTGAGGGATCACAATCAGGGGAGGACATTGTCCTTGTGACAATGAAGGGGGACACACACGCTCTCAAATCCGAGGCTCTGGGCAACATTATAAACTAAAATCAGAATGAAACAAAGCAACAGAGTTTCATAGCAAGCATGTAGAAAATTAATTGAAAGTTGTAGATTTTATTCAGTGGCATGAAAAACTGGGAAGAATACAAGCAAAAAATACTTATTGTCACCACATCCTGGCACTCCAGAACCTGAGAACCCCCAGCAGCAGTGACTGTCAAGGTTCTATCTCTTGCTTTGGCTTCTGCTGATTGAGCAAAGGTCGTTGCTCTGCCCCACTTTTTTGATGTTTCTAGTCTTTTTAATACTGCCAGGTGGGAAAATAAGTAAACCTAACATGGCATTTATTTCCCACTGGTTTTATCTAAGAAGCCAATTAATTGCTTTTCTGGCAGGTGGCAGAAACTGCTTTTCTGCAGCCGTGGTGGTGGCTCTGGACTGGGAGCAGCCAGAGAATGATTTTCTGCTTTGAAATGTATTGACCACATCTAGCCTTTGTAGAAAAGTGCTGATTATCTTATGTTTTCCTAAAATGAGGCAAATATTTAAGTTCTGAAGAGTGTGTCTTTGGAAATGAACTTAAGGTGCTGACATGGTGAGAAAATCAGTCATGCAACCATCTGAGAACTGGAAGGTCCTAAATATCAAGACAGGTGCTAAGGCTCATCCTTTGGAATTATGATTGTTCTAGCTTTTCCAAAATTATGTTCATGACCCTTAAATGGCTTGAAGTGACATTTTCTTTCTTAAGTGATTCTCATCCACTGGGATAAACACCTCTTTTTTAGTATCTGTAAGATGGCTCTTACCACCTTTAAGAATGGTGGACAACACAGCTATTGCCTACTATAAATGTAGGGTGGTGCTGTAGTCTTTTAGGCTATCTTTAGAGAGATAAATGAAAAGGGTGGAGGCCCCTTTGCTTACCACAGGGGCACATGACATGGGTTGCATCCATACAGCTAAGCTCTCTTACCTGCAAAAAGCAAAGGTGGCAGATGGTACTAGAGGTAGCCTCTGGGCTACCCTTTGCCCAAGCTGTACCCAGGCATCATCTGTCCTGGGCTGCATCTCTGGTGGAGTTTTGCACAAACTATTAACAGTGTGGACAGCCATATGCCAGAACCTGGCTTGTGACCCTGCTGAGATCATGTCATCACTATTTGTTTTATTAGTAGATGCATATTCTCAACAGTGATGGTTACTGCATTGTCTAACAAAATGTAAAGAACAAGGACTTGCCTGTTAAAAATTATGAGCTAAAATAGAAGAACGGACTTTCAAAACATATCTTCATATGTTTGAAGTGTAGCATCTGAGTCTGCAAAGAGTTCCTTGCAGTCACAAGTACTGTAAATGTTACTTCACAACAGCGATGGCTGAGGGTCTCCCATTGTCATATGACTGTGACCTCAGGCTTTAGGAAAAACACCAACTGTTGGGAGATTAGCAATCACATCACAAGACTTGGCAGGACTGTAACTATTAAAGTTTGTTAACTGACTGTGCAGTTGCTGTTCCGTGCAGCCCCATGGGGGCAGACATGCTGGCCAGGCCCTGGTGGCTCTTACCTTTTTGTAGATAGCAAATATTGTTCCTATTGGTGCCAAGCAGTCTATATTGGATGAGCCATCAAGGGGATCAAAGCACACCACATATTTACCCTAAAACAGAATTGGCAAGGGAAGCATTAGATTAAACATAGTCTTGCACTATTGTTTCCTTTTACTTGACAAAACCCATGTTTTTATGACTGTATTTAGCCCCTTAAGCACGCCTGACATAGCCTGTCAAAGAAGGCTGCACTATTGATCTAGCTGGCCTTGTAGCACAACATTCACTCCATCAGGACCTGCCAGAGAAATAGGAGAGGGTATGTTTATGCTCAGACAGCACAAAATCTGACAATAGAAAGGAGCGGTCCTCTGCTGGCAAGCAATGCAAGAAATCACTTGAAAGCAAAGGGAGTGACACATTCTGGAAGAGAGCATCTTTCTTGAGTAAATATATTTTGGTTTGTTACATCTTGTTGCAAATGAAGGGATTTGCTGGCAATATGATTTTTGAGCCTAAGAAAGCAGAAGGAAAACATCTTGGGGAAAGGGTAGGTCACATCAGTGTGAACAGTATCTCAATGCAATTGGATCCCCTCCTAGGGGAAGCCTGATGAAGCAGTCAGGTGTTTCCTTTGGACATGTAATGTAAAACCCAGTTGTGCCAGCCTCTCATCTCATTTTTTCTTGCCTCAATACTAATTTAATCTAAAACCATTACACGGCTGGTTAGGGAATGTAATAGTACACTTAAACCTGTGAGTTGGGCTGTGTTAGCAAACTCCAAAATAATTATTCTCCCCACTTCATGATACTTTTGTGATGATTTTACCCTCCACAGCTCCTTTAGCTGTTGAAACCATGCCATCCACCACAGTTATTAATCAAAATAATGGTGTAAATTTTCTGAATTTCCCCCAAGAATGGTTGGTTTTGGAGCCAGGCTCAGATTTCATACTTGAAACAAGAGTGCCACCTGCTGCTGTCTGATCTGATAACCCCCTGAAGGCAGGAGCTGCACAGACCTGCTTGTCTTTGGGGGTGATGATGGCCTCCTTGTCCTCCTCTGTGACCAGGACGCAGGTGCTATAGGAGGACTGGAGCATATTAATCACCAGAGAGTTGGATAATACGTCCAGCTTCTTCACTTCATCACCCGTCACGTTCACTGTGCCAGCTATACCAAACCTGAAGGAAAGTAAAAATATCAGGAAACCTGAGAGAGGCCAACATTACACATTTCCAGGGGAAATAATTTTAAAAAAAAGTCAGAGTGGCTCTTTCCTCTTATCTTCCCACACCTCTAACTTTTGGATTAAACTGTCAAGGTGCATTAGGAGGCAGTTGCTGCTGTTCAAAAGAGCTGTGCATGAGAATGGGTGACAACATAATTTTTAGGCTTTACCTGGGTAATTTTGCTCCTGCTTGCATGTTCCCCAGGTCAGAAGTAGAAAACACAGCTCAGCCAGTGTATGCCAGACTTCCCAAACAGCCCCATGAAGCAAATGGCAGCAGTTTTAAGGAAGGAGAAGAGCCAGTTAGCATGTGTTATTTTCTGCCACTGACTATGCGCAGGACTCCTTAGTGGTCCTTTAACTTGTGTCCCCTCAGTCCCCAGCCACTCCAAAATCAGAAGCTTTGAAGACACCTCCAAGTAATTCCCCATGCTAATCTGTATCTCAGGATCAAGGGCTGTTTTATTCAGTGATCCTTGGCTGAGGTAGGATGATGCTTCCATTCCCTATCCTTATTTTAGCAATATGCTAATGATGTTGTAAATAGTAGTAGACGTATTTCTGAGGCTTCCAGTTGAGAAAGCTCTGTTTAGACCTAATGTATGTGGTCTGGGCATCTTAGAAATATAAGGAACTGTATAGGGAATAGATAAAGCAATTTATTGATGTGGGGAAGAAAACAAGAATTAAAAAAAAAAAAAAAGAAAAGAAAGAAAAAAAGAAGAGAAAAAAAAGGATAAAAGGGAAACTAATTAGTCCCTATGATGCAGCAGGCCTTAGATGGGGCAGAGGAGGCCTTTTGTCTCGCTCAAACCTCAAGGTTGCCTGAGCTTTTCAGATGTATTGAACATTTTGGGCACTGTATTTTGGAATGCCAAGTCTGAGATACTGGAAGGGACCATGATTTTCAGGGATTGCCAAGGACCCATTCTCCAGTTAATTGTGTTTTCAGGCACATTCCCAGCTGAAGTTTATGGCTTGGAAAAAGTCCTTTACTTTTGAATGGCAGTATTAATACTTCGGACATTGTGTATAGAAAGATAAAAAGATAAAAAACCTGCTCCTCTAAGTCAGTGAGGCAAACCAGCATAGCTTCATCTAGTAAGTACAGAGATATAGTACCATTTAACAGTTAGGGCATAGGAACCTGACACTGCTCTTAACTTTGCGTGTGTCTCATGTCCTCTCTACAGGTCCATGCCAGTAAAGTGAGGTTGAAAGTACTGAAAGACTGAACTTATTATTTGCAAAGATCATTGAGGACTTTGACCAAATAGTCAACAGAAGCACAAAAAAACCCAGAGTGTCATACATTTTGGTGTTTCCATGGAAAACAAAAACAAAACAAAAACCCAAAGACAAAAAAAAAAACCAACCAAAAAACACACACCAAATTATAATTGTTGTCATTCTTACACAAATATATTCCCTATTCTTTTTTTATGTGTGTGTGTATGCATAGACATGTACAGAAACACATATTTCAATACATAACAAAATGTGTATCTTTAAATGCTTAATTTTATTAGGACACCTCAGCTCACTGGAGTGCTTAAGACAGCTCACCATCAAAAGAATGACACTGATGTCTGTTTCAGCTGGCAGTGTGAGGAACAAGCTCAGTTCATTCCACCCTTTGCCAAGGCAATTCTTTGTTCCATTTGCTTAACCACTAGATGCCAAATTGTTATGTTTGTTTTTCATATTGGGCCATTTAAGACTCCCCACCTGCCTTCCTGATACTACTTGAGGAAGGAAGGGGAAATGCACTCACGCATGGCTGCATATGGTGTTTCTCACAGGGCCATTGCTTTAGACCATTACTTATATTGCAGTCAGGCAGAACATCAGTTTCCCAAGATAAGCCAAGCCCTGATTTGCACAGAACAGCCCCGGGCTTGCCTGTTAGCAGAAAATGTTATGGTGTGATATTCTGCGTTAAAAATATCGTGGTGTGATATTCTACAGATTAACAGTAGATTTAAAAATAGCTCAGCATCAACATTTCAAAGGGATAATGAGGTGACCACTGCACTGAAGTACTGAATCACATTTTTAGAGTAGAATATTACAGAACAGCCGTTACTCTGAATGTCTATTTTGCACCCAATATTAAAATGCTCCAGAAAGAGAGATTTCCCACTTCCCACTCTCAATAGTTCAGACTATGACCTCATGCCTGCAGTCACTCAGCTTAAAAAAATACACTTCCAATATATTTATTAATCCCTGCCCTCTCCCAAGCCTGAATGTACAAGCAGCTGCCTCTCTACATCCTCTTCCTCCCCATATGGCTAGGCAGTACTCACATGTGGGCAAGGCCTGCCTTTCTGACTGCAGAGGAAATGGCCTTTATGGCAGTCAGCATGGAGTTGAGCAGCTGTGTCAGCTCCCCTGTCGCTCCTTTAACGCGGCGTCCCTTCTCCATAACGAATCGTGTCAGCGTCAGCATGTCCGTTTCAAAGGGGCTTTTGTCGGACATTTTTGCTGGGTACGAGACTCCGTTTTCTCAGCTGGATGATGAGAGGCTTTCTTGCCGTGTTGAGATCCCGGGTGGCTGGTTTAATTTGAGGCAAAGCTGTTGGCTGCCTTGCTGGCCAGAGTTTATTAAGAAGTTTCTGAGACCATGTGATTGAGTGCTCAGAGTAACTGCACCCCGAGCTGGCTCCACAGCTCCCCCGGGATACAGGAAAGGAGTCTTAGGTGGGACTACAGCAGAGGAACCACTGTGCGGCTGCCCTCCCCATGCACTGAAATTAGTGGTGTGCGGAGCTAGTCTCATATTCTAGCAACTGTTGTGTTGAACTGCTTGTAATGCAAAGCTCTGGCTGGCTGCTTAGCTGGAGCCTGCTTTCCTGTAGCTGCTGCACAGGAACAAGCTCAGCATAGCCAAGGCAAAGCACACAGTTTGCAAGGTGCAAGAAATGAAGGCACAGGACATCAGTAATCATGCGTGCCATAGTGCCCTGTGGCAGAGCACCAGCATGCTGTGACTCTGGACAGTGACATTCTCTTCCCATATCACCTTAATCCCTGCTTGCTCTCCCCTTTGTGGTCTCCTCCATAGAGGAGGGTTTTGAAGGTGTACAACACATTCCAGGAGAAAAAACAGGAGCTGCAGAGTGCATCTAGACATGCATTTTTAAAAGATGCTTTATGTTGCTAGTTGGTCTGCTGCAATCCCAGTGTGATGACTTCATTCCTAGCCTGGGCTACTTGTAATATTATAGGGCTTGCATGAATGAGAAGTGCTGCTGAGTGGTGGCTTGACTGGTTAGAAAGTACTGATGTTTTCAATAATTTACTAATTAAGCTTGTCTGATTTAAGCATGTCTGTATCATAAGTCACAAAATGAAATATTACATTAGCTTTGTTACTGTAGTACAACATGTAAATACAGGTATGTCCAAATTTGCAAATAAACTGCCTGTAGTTCCTACAAGCAACATACTTGGATCACATAATGCAAATGCAAAGGTAGACAGAAATGTCAATGAACTAGGTACATGCTATCTGGAACACTGGAATTATGGATTTTAATTACAGCACTATCATCTCACTGAGATAAGGAAGTAAGAACAATTACATGTTGCAGACTCCATGCTACTTACTAGCAGCACTCTCTTAAAGCAGATCTGGAAAACAAAACAAAAATTCTGGAGTTACAGAAGAAAAGTTTCATTGAGTTTTATTGTTATCATTCATTTAACTCAAATTACTGTACTAAAATCATGTCAGGAAGGCAGAAACAATTCAGTAACAAAATATATGCCTAGGTTTGTTATTGTTAATAGGAACTGCAGCTGCAGGCAAAGACTTTTTATTTCCCTTTGCATTTGGTTTTTAATATTTAGCATTTATTTGGATTTTCCTAAAAGCATCTCTTCCCCGATGAACAACACATTACTGAATGCTAAGGTTTTCTACTTTGAACCTGGCCTCAAGCAAATGTCTCGGGGACTGACAGCACTGAACACTAGCAACAAGTAGAAAGAAACAATTCAGTGCTGCTTGCATCCCATGCACGTAGCTTCAGGGATGTTTTTCATGTTTCATTCTAAGGAGGAGGAAGGACTGGTGAGCAAAGCTCCTAGGCTGGAGCAGCAGGCAGATTTTTCACAATGTCCTCTAAGGCAATTGTGGAAGAAGAAAGTGATCCTGAAGATTTCTTTTTCTCTTTTCTACCAAAGTGATCTAGTCAAAAGTATACAATACCATTCATATAGTGGGATGGATATTCCAGAGCACTTGTTGTCAGGTTAGGAGACTTCTTTTCTTCGAACAGACTTTGCAGAAAACGCACATATAACATATTTAGGGAGCCCTGGGATAGCACATGGTGCTATTACGAAAAGAAGGAGACAGGTTTCACATTATACATGCAAATGGATCTGCTGGTTTAAAGTACAGCCATTACATTCTGCACATTATTTCATCATATGGCAGTTGTCAGCCTGACCAATCCTGAAATGCTTTTAAAGTGAAATGTCTCTGCTGTGTAGCTAGAATACCATCATGATACCAAATCAATTTAGCAAATAAGAAATGGGGTGGGGGTTGGCCTATGGCTTCTAGCATTTGTCAAAACATCACGTGCAGATCTTCTTTACTGTTGATTGTAAGTGATCTTTTACTCTGTTCAAAAAGACAAAGTTCAGATTACCTTGTGAAAGAAAGTTTGTTTTGGAGTTAGTGATTTAAAGAGTGTTCTCAGAGTTAAGAAGTCCATTATTTACGTCTTTTTTTTTTTAACTGATAAATAACCAAATGCTTTTTACAAGTACTGAAAACATTTTGGTGTGCACAAAGCACATGCTTTCAGCTGGTGCTCAATTAACACCCCTTCAATAAGAACGTAACTTACACTAATATGTAAAGAACACGATGTCTACAACCAAGCTTTCCAGAAATATTGCAAGCAATTGTGGAACAAGAAAAAAAATAAAACTTGGAAAAGGCACAAGACTGGGCTGCATGAAAACTTTACTGTTTTGATAAATACTGTGGTGCCACTGAATGATAAAAACAAGAATGATTAAACTGAATTACTAAACTGTATAAATAATTACCATTTAATGAGGAAGAAATCAGATTGTTTAAAAAATGTATGAGGATTCTGTATGAGCCTGGGGACAGATCAGTAGGATTGGCTGGAACAGCATAGAAAGATTAAAAAAAATAAACACCTCAGTTTGACAGATCTGTGGGAGATCTCCTCTCATACATAAAGATTACACAAGAGCTCTTAGGGATGATTCACATTTCCACTGGCTTATAGGCACGCCCAGTGCCTTAAAGGTGATACCTCTTCGAACTGATTTGAAATGTTAGCCACTTGGATGGTGCCAGCTGAAATTGGAGCAAGCGACCTTTCAGCAAATGTCGCAGTTCAGCCCTTGAGCAGGGCTGTAGGTAGGTAGTACTGCAGTGGGAATCAAAGGCAGATGCTGTGACAAACCCTTCCTCTTGCCTGGCATCGGCTGGTGGGGTGAGTTCTGGAAAGTGGGGCTGTGGAAGGAGGCTGAAGAATAGTTCCCCCCACTTGTGGCTACACAGCTGTGCCATTCAAATGTGGCCCTGCATATTACAGATAGAAAGAAAATGCAGCTCAAAATGTGAAAATTTCTTACTAATAAAATGTTAGACTACAGGCAAAACCAAAACACTGGAAAACGATCTAGCAATCACAGGCAGTATTGCCTTTCCTACTATAACCTTTACCCGATGCCAGTATAGTGCCTTAAAAATAGATCTATGCAGCCCAGGGTTTGCTGAAGAGGTCGAGGATGGAATACAGCCAAGGAACCACCACAACTAGACAAAAATGTCTGCTGTGGATACTGCTTATTAAGTTGTGTGAACAGATTGGTGAAGTAGCGTAATCCAAACTGATATATGGAAAGCCAGAAAAAAAGCTGTAAGAGCTTCCAACTATTCCCTGCTTAGTATATTAAACAGAAAATTGCATCCAGCTATGCCTCTGGTCACAGGCTGAATTAAAAACTTAAGGATCTAAAAACATTGTGCATGACAGCAGTCACATGCTTTTTCTCTAGGAGCAGCATACAGAACTTCAGAGGGGTTTAGAGAACTTCTCAGCATGCTGCCTGCTGTAGCTGATTCAGTGAGCTTGGAGCCTTTTAAAATGTTGTGGGGTATGTGCCAGATCAAGCAGGGAAGGAAATGCGCGGGATAGGAATATGCAATTCCTTTGGGAAGTGTTTCAGTGTGCAAGGTAGGCATCTCCAGCCACTCCTAGCACCTTCACTTCTCATAAAAAACGGAGAGAGACTGGCTTGTTTCTTTTGAAATCACATCAAAAAGACAAAACAGATGCAAAGGCCGCATTTTTTTTTCTTTTGCAAAGGCAAGAGCAGGACCATATGCCAGTGATTAGCTGCTCACATGAAGAGGCAGAGGAAGCCACACTGGTGCCAGCACAAGAGCAGTCTGGCCTGGGCCACAGGAGTCCCCCAGCTCTCCCACCACTTTCTGCCAGTCACACAAAGTCCTCTCCCCTGTCACAGCACAGGGCTCACCCCTGGGGCCAGTAAACCTGCTCCTTCCAGGCTAGCCCCTAGACTGGCAACAACGGCATCACACTGGGAGATGTAGCTTTGAGCCTTCTCCCAGCAGGGCATTAATCAGAAATTAGGCAGCATACCGTAGGGTTGATGTTTGTGGGGTGCCTGATTTTGCAAGGATGTATCAGACAAAGTATGTATGCCATGGTTTGCTAGTTTCCCAGAATAGAGTTTGGCCCATAGATGAGCCAGATGCTGCCCAGGGCCACACTTAGGGCCCTTGCAGTGTGAAAAGCAAGTGCACAAGCAGAACAATAGCTCATTGGAGATGGTTGCCAGGACTGTCCCAGTCCTTTAAGGTCCCAGAAATCCCTGTATTCACTAAGAAAGCCCCATCAGAAACAGCACTTTCAGCAGAAATCAGGCCATGCAGTCCCTGCCAGAAAGGCCTTGTCCCCTATCACTTTGGAGAACAGACACATACATACATCCAATTAAGGTTTGCCAGTATGTCTTCAAATACACCAAACACAACCAGTATCAGAACATGAGGTTTTTTGTGTGTGACTCCTCAGAGAGCATGCCCTTTGCATTGCCATCTTAAGATCCCCCCACAATCTTTTACTCTCTCTTTATGAGAAGAACCAAGTTCAGACGGGCTGTCTGCACTGATGAATGCAAAATCCTCAGACAGGCAGGTTTACAGCTCATTGCACCCCTAGACAGGGGCTCACAGACCACTCACTGTGTGTCTTGAACCATGGCTTGTTCCAGACCAGTGGCAGTCTACCCAACAGTAACATTCACTTGTTCCTTTGAGTTTGGCAAAGGTGAGTGGTCCATGAAAAATGTCAAAGATTTGCAGATTTCGACTGATTAAAAAAGTCACTGCCATGAACTGTACCCAGACAGGTGGACAGCCCTCCTAGCTCCCAGGCACCAATGTCGTGTTCCCAGAAGCATGCTCTGAATCAGCATGTTAAATGTCGTTATCCTTCATGGTGTTCACAATTTTTCTTCTGCTTGTGAAGCAGAATCCTTTCCCATGGTAATGCACGCTCCCAAAATAACACAAAGAACACCCAGTGGTGGTTACTAACACTGTACAGGTTCATTTTTTCATCAAGCAAGCAGGTTAATTTCTGGCAAAGACAGCCAGCTCACCACAGCAGAGTGGTACCAAGCTGTCTACACATGTTCTTTCTCCAATTCAAAATAAACCTTCAAAGCATCATTTTCCATCCTTGTGTTACTGAATCTGACAGAGTGCCAACTGGCAATATTAACAGTGTGTGTCAGAATTAACATACACTAAGGTACATGTTTCACAAAAGTTAATTCTCAGTCAGAAGAAGTCCAGATTGAAGTACAGCAAGTAATTTCTTGGGCTTAGAAAAAATGTGCAAAGGTGTCCATGTTAGCATTTCTACGTACTGCCAAAGAACTAGAGACTGATCTAGAAAGGTCACACTCACTAGAAGAGATCCCCTCAAGCATTTTGGAAGAGTATAGAGTCAGATATTCTGGTGACAGTCTGTAGCTTTCCTGAGAAAGCTAAGACTTCCCCTAGTTATTGAATTCAGCACAGTATTTCCTTATAGTACAGTATCTTTTGTGCAATCACAAATGATAAAAGCAAACATATTTTTCCCTTGCTTTTACTTTTAATGCTTCCTTTAATGCAACATTTTAATGCCTGTCATTGCACAACACAATTGCACAAGATTTCACTTAAAAAAAAAATCTTATTAAAATATGGCTCATTTGCTATCTTGCTACAGAGAGTTCTGTCTTGCAGTACTGCAGTGTGTTATTTGGTTCAGCTGTAAGACATTTATCCCCATCTGTACAGTGACTCCAGCAGGCTTTCTTTACTTAGCTGAATGCTTCTTGACTATCTCAAGGTACTCCTTCACATCGTCAGGAGATCCCAAGACAACAGGCACTCTTTGGTGGATATCCTCAGGGACTATATCCAGTATTGATTGCTGCCCAGTTGTTGCTACTCCCCCAGCCTTCTCAATAACAAAGGCCATAGGATTGCATTCGTAGAGCAGTCTCAGCTAGAAGACAAAAATCAAAATGGTAAGGTCAGCTGAGGGAAAGCTGACAATTGTTAAATGTAAATATATTTGGCATTTGATTTTAAACCAATCAACACTCCAAGTGCTCCCTATTTGATATAAACCTTGACTCAAGAATGAAATTGTGTGGATGTTTCTTTTAAACAAAACACAGTGAATGCTGGATATGCCCAATTTAAGTGCTTTCTTCATAGCTCATGCAATTGTGCACACAGAGATAAAGCTCGTATGTAAGATCCAACCTTTAACAAGGCAGCAGACCACACAGGCCTGTGTAAAAGAAAGAAAAACATTGCCCCTGAGTGTTCTATTAGGTTTTCTAATGGATAACTGCATCTTATCTGCAACCTGAAGCAATAATTTACAGACAATTACAAAAGAGATGAAAGGTCTTTGCTGAATAAACAATCCCCTTGTCAGCCTGTACCTGTGTGATCTTCCCTGACTGACTGTTGACCTGGCAGAGGCAGCCAGGCATCGTTCCTCCAGATGAGGCAATGTTACCAAGCACAAGATGCATGTTTTTTTTGATTCAGCAGAGCTTCTCATAAGGGGTGCACTATGTTTAGGCTTCTTACATACTAGCTTGTAACAGGAATCTCAAAGTAATGTGGGTTATTCATATTGCTTTGTAATTTTTCGTGTGACTGGGCCAGCAGTTTGCTCTGAGATGGTACAGTGAAGCCTCTTTGAACAGCACATCCCCTGGTACATTCCATAATCTGAACATGTTTGGGTATAAAGAGAAGTGGGTGCAGTTGAAACAGGCTACCAGCAGCCCTACAATAGGTGTCTGACAAGTTGCTGCCACTTGTGACAGTGTGTAAAGGGTGTCCATACCTGCATACCAGAGGTGCAAGCTACCAAGTTATAAAACACATGTTCTGCAATTAAAATACTGATCTGCAACACCTAGATGATGTAACATTTTCTATAATTGGGCTTATTTGCATTTACCTTTCCTTTGGGACTTTTGGAGTTAGCAGGATACAGAAAGATTCCTCCATATACCAGTGTGCGATGCACATCAGCCACCATAGATCCTATGTACCTCCCACCATATGGTGAACTGCCATCCTACAGAAAGACATTTAAATCGATGTAACTTTTGAGTACACCAGGTTAATCTTATGCCCCTGACTCCTTCATATTGTGATTAATTTATAAAATTCAGACTGGTTTTTGAGAAAATTTCATTTTCCTCTTTATTTTCTAATTGGGAAAATACAAGGAAAAGGACTGACAGAAGGTTTCAGGATAGATTAATGGTAGTGCCAACAACAGAAAATGCATCTCAGCTCTCAATCAGAGATCTAACCCTTGGAAAACACTGCATTTCTAGCAGCAAAAAGATGAAGTGCTAGGAATTGATGCTGGGTTTTTAGTTTCGTAGCAGAAAAAAATATCAAGGATCAAAAGAAGCAGTCTTTCCTACTTCTACTATTTTTTGCTAAGGAAAGGTTAATAGTTGGCTACAGGTATTACTTTCTTTATTATACGCTAGAGAATACATTTTAATATCTAAATAACATCTTAAGCCTGGCAAGATGCCAGATGAAAATACTAGTCTTGTTCAAAGCATGATCAGGAAGTCAGTAAGGGAGACAATCACTTAACCATAGTATATGTTTGCATTTCATTGTTGACATAGTATCTCTGGTGATGACATGTGTAAGGCATGAGAACAGACATGATTTTTATGGGCACTCCTTACAGCTTCAGGCCTCCTGACACCAGAAGGCTGCACAACCACAAAGTGGACTTTTTCAGGTGAGAGACTCCCTGAGGACCCAGCTTGTGTCACCTCTGAGCAGTGACCCACTGCCATCTGCACTCAGCTTTCCCTCTATTCTGACACTGCAGTGTGGAAGTAGCAATCTAACAAACTTTTTGATCAAATTTCTTCATTGCCAGATGCGACTCCCTATCCACTTGACTACCAATCACCCAGTTTTGCCTCCAGCACCGTTACTGAGGACTCCAGCCAGGAAGGAAGATAAAATAAAAATAATAATTAAAAAAAAAAAAGAGGTGCAGTGCAGTACTGAAGGATGGTGAAATTATCTGGTCTCATCAACTGTGGCTCTAATTATCAGTCCTACATGAAGATACATTTTCAAATACACAAGAAAGGAAAGCAAGCTCAGACCAGTACATAAGACAGGATGGTAAAGCTGGAAATTGTGAGTGTTGCTTGTCCCCAGAAAATTTCTTTGAAACAGCATCTTTTACCTCAGGAAATTTCTTCTTTTTGAGATACTCTGTGACTGCAGGATCGAAGTATTTAGCATAGCCTTCATTGAGACTGTAGATATTTCCCTTCTTTTTGATTTTCACATCCCTGTCAACCAAAATGAACTCTCCAATTGCCTAACAATAAGAAAGAAAAACTATTTGTTAACATTAATTGCTCATTTATTTACAAGCTAAGTTAAAAAACAATCATATACACAATTTACAAATAATTTACTACAGCTGCCACTTTCTTTAATAATTCAGTACCTACGAAAAAGTGGCATTCACAGTCTAGATGTGAAGGTTTTTTTATCCATGAAACCCAGGGCAAGCATGAATCCGGAGATCATGCAAGCTTCTTCCTTCCCAGCTCTCTCTCACTTTTCTATGCCAAAAAATGCTGTTGTTTGTATGTTTGTTTAGTTCTCCACTCTTCTGCTAGATTTAAAACAGAAGTATTGCTCTGTGGAGTTTGGAAACTGAGAGTGCTGGTTGAAGCAATGCATTACCATCTTCAAATAGCTATAGACAAGTTCCAGTGTATCTTAGCTTGGGCTAACTGGAAGCCTCAAGTCAAGAGAGTCAGCCTCTGTAACCAAGAGCTGGTCTGTTCAGTTTTCTCTACAGTAGATTTCCCAATGAGTGCTAAAATAAACAAAATAATATGCATGCATGCTCCAAGTAAAATCTGGTCTCTGAATATAGACAAAAATACATGCAGTTACTTAAGTAGGTACTTAACAGGGGGCAACAAATTGTATTTCCTGTTGCTTGCTCACTACAGGTTCTAAAAAATTAACACTGGCGAGTGGGACAGCTTGACTAATTGACTACTAAAAAAAAGGTCACTAGAGCAAACTACATTCTGCTATGATCGCTATGACTTTTATTTGAAAACTCATATGGTCAGTGCATGCTACAACATCAAACATGCCCACACATGTCACTTACTCTTTCACACATCACAGTGGGATCTGAAAACACAGAAGGAGGTTAATTATTTCTGCTTCTCAGGTTTACTAAGGTCCTAGCATTAAGGAAAATACAAATGAGTCTTTAAGGGCATTCTGCACTCCAGAAAACAGTTCACTTTAAGTATCACATGATTTGGCACATCCTGTGTATTTGCTTCACTAACTCTTCTGTCCTCCCGTTGTTGAGGCACAGATAGCACTGCTACAGTGGGCAGGCAGAACACAAAAATCTCTTGACATTACTACCTGATGGGTTATTAAGTGTACTTCATTTCTCCACGTTAGCTTGAAAATTGCTCCATTGTTTGATTTTTGGGGGGACAAACAGTTTTTATAGACAGTTATATCCCGAATAAGGAAACAGAGAAAGAGAAGACACTCTCACCGGATCCAGCATGAAACAGTTGACACCTCCAGCAGAAGTGGCCAGTACCAACATTGTGGCACTCCCATAGAGAGCATAACCAGCTGCCACAAGGTTACGCCCAGGTTGTAAAGCATCTTTCCCAGAAGGTTCATCAGGGGACACCTAGGATAAAAAGGAGCATAGTCAACTTTACTTTGTTTCCATAGTTGGTACATAACGGGACTCTCCGGGAGAGGGATGGTGTTCTACTCTATATCCATGCATGAGGTGGCACAACTGCTTCCATGACCCACAACTGAGATTCCTATTGAACACACTAATACAAATTATATGGAGACAAACACATTGATCTGGAAATGCTCCTGTATAAGCCTAGTTGGAATGCAGGAAGCAGGAAAGGATTAAAGAGATAATATAGAGCTCTGTACCTCTTTGTAGGTGATGATGAACACAGCTCAGAGGAAAATTCAGAGGCACAGTTGAAAAGCAAGCAATGAAATATGACTCATGGAGTTCACACCTGATCAAAAGTACTTGGGATTCTTTTTGTTTTCTTTTGCTTCACACAAAAATGAAGCCGGAAGTACTGACTTTGGGATGTATGACAACACACAAAAGATTATTGAGATGGATGGTTGGGTGTGTTTTCTCTGACTTACTTTTCCCCCATCTTATGACACGTAAGTCCAGTATTTCAAGTTCCTTCAGACAAGTTTTCTGCCTTTCAGAGTGAGAAACTTCAAATGTACATGCCATGTTTCAGCTCTGGTTTGTGTTTGAAGCCTGTCCTCAGGGTAACAGGACTTATTAGTGCAGAGAACAAGATGCAGAAAGCACATTCCCCAACACATGGTATTTTGTCTCAGCACAAATATTAAGGAAATCTAAGACCTGATTTGTTTCTAAAGGGTAATTCCTTTAGCTGGCTAATTAAATATTGGCCAGACTTCCATGTACATATGGGTATATCATCTTCTAAGAGGGTAAAGCAAATCCCTCATAATTGTTTTACACAAGTGTCTGTTAAATAGCAGATTTAACTTAGAGCTGGTCCTGAAAGTCCATTTCACAAACAAGTTTAGTCAGATTTTATTAAGTCTTCACATGCAATTATATTTCATCAAAAGGTGCACTATAATAGGCTTTTCTTTCCTACATGAAAGCATTTTACCTTCCTATAGATGGCAAAGATGGTCCCAATGGAAACAAGACAGTCAATGTTTGATGAGCCATCTAGAGGGTCTATGCAGACAATGTATTTGCCCTAGAAAATACAGAAGAGGGAACAACTAGATTAGTGACATTATTTACCCACTTCCTCCAAACAAAAATACTTCAGTAGGTAAATTTTCCCAGAGACTTTCAAAACAATATAAACAGAAATACTTTTACAGATTGCAAAGGAACTTAATTAAAATGTTAGAAATTCTTCGGCACAGGTTTTGTTTTTCATTACAACTGTGTGATTTGCACCACAGCATAAGCTGAGAAATCTTTAAAGTAAGAAATAGATGATGACATGGAAAAGGTGAAGTTTTCCTACACAATTCTGAGTAGTAAAAAAAAAAAAAAAAAAAGAGAGAGAGAGAGAGAGACTACTTTTTCTTTATTAGTTTAGCTTCATCTATTTAATTAATGCTGATCCATTTTGACAGACATCTCACAATATCTACCATTTAGGCTACACTTTTTAATCTCTAACAAAGCAACTTTCTGAATTATAAGGAAAAAGACAAATTAAGAAAATCAGTCTTTTTGATGTAGAGCTAAAATTAGAGAGATGAATAAGGCCTTTAACACCTGACATGCACATGCTATGCTTTTCATATGTCTGAATGGACAGATGTTCAGAAATTACTTTGGTAAGTCTGTGATCTTATCCTGGGTTTTTGTGAGTTTCCTCCCGCCCAAAAAAAAGAACAGTCCCTGCCTATTGCTATATTAAGGATTCCTGTAGGTATAGGAAATTGCCAGTATAGGGAAAACAGCTGAATCAATTGTGCCTTTTAAATAGCTTGTTTCCCCCTTATTTTATCTACAGTCATTTTGGTAATCATATGTGACAACAGTGTTTATTTGTTTTTAATTTTATTAGAATCATAGAATAGCTGGGGTTGGATAGGGCCTTTAATGGTCATCTAGTCCAACCCCACTGCCATGGGCAGGAACATCTTCAACTAGATCAGGTTGCTCAGAGCTCCATCCAACCTGACTTTGTATCTTTCCAGGGATGGGGCACCTCCAGGCAACCTGTTCCAAGGTTTCACCACCCTCATTGTAAAGAATTTCTTTGTGGCATCTAGTTTAAATCTACCCTCTTTCAGTTTAAAACCATTACCTCTTCTGCTATCACTACAGGCTCTGCTTCCATGAAACTTCTTTAAGTCCAGTAATGCTCTACTCCACAGGTATGAATTGTGGGAAAGAATTTTGCTAAAAACACCATATTAGCTCACATTTTGTATAGAAAACCATTAACACTGAGCTTCGTTCAGTGGTATTTGAGGATCTAAAATAATATTTGTTTAGATCTAGAGAAATATTTGTTCATTCAATGCCTATAAAATCAATGCTGAAGATTTCTCAAGAGGGCGAGAGAGATCTGCTTTGACAAGGAGAACATTCTTATACTTCCTAAATTATGTTTTAGTTGTCTGTTTTCACAAAATTTTTACTCAGATTTTTACATGATCACACCAAAATATTAGTTAGGAAAAAGGAACAAGCTCATGCAGACTTGTGAATAATAATAATTAAGTAAAAAATATTTTAGCTTCATTGTTGCATGGGCTTCAAGGAGAATTTGCCTAAATTAAAGAACTCGAAATTTGACCTACACATAGAGCTCCTTAGTGTCCTACTGACAAAGCTACTTTACAAAAGAGCTTGACTGACTCAAAGCATAGTTCCAGAGATCAGATGGAATAAACAAGAAATGTTTTCCCCACAATTAGGAAAAGTTGGGGGAAAAAGAATGTGGGGTTGAATAACTGAGAAAAAAAAAAACAACTACAAACATCAGTCCTGAAGTAACAGGAAGGACAAATGTTGACTAACACTCTCTCCACCCATCCCCCACTCCCTTTCATTTGCCAATACAGGAAAGTAGCTATGTTCTGAATTTTTTTGTTCAGTTTCAGTTTCTCAGATCTGAAGCGATGCACCTGTAAAGGCTGATTTGAAATTAAGAAGGGAGAACCTTTAAAGCTACTAACCCGTTTTTCAGCTTCCACTATCACAGCATCTTTGTTTTCTTCTGACACAATAACACATGTACTGAAGGATGACTTGAGCATGTTAATCACCAGGTCATTGGAAAGGATGTCCAACTTCTTTACTTGATCTCCTGTCACATTGGTAGACCCAGCAATTCCATAGCTAAAGCATTGGCAAGAGAGAGCATTCTGTGAGAAAGGGGCATAAACATCTTCCAAAACACCTTGTTTCTGGCAACCTTGTATTTGTGAAATGTTTTGTAAAACAAACAGCACTTTTGGATAATATGGCAGTTTTGCAAGCCTGTTTCTTTATTTACTGCCCAGTCGATTTGTGCTGAGACCTGTTAACATAAGCTGTGGTGGCAAATGTAGAAGACACTGAAAATGAGGAACACAAAGCAGCGATCATCTTGCAATAGTTACTAAACTATAGGCAAACACAGCCAGAGCAGGTTATGAAAGCTGAATTACAAAAATTGTATTATTTAATGATCTCTTAACTTTAAGACGTAAATACTGCTCCTGAATCCTAGGCTACAATATTATAGCTGCATACTCTAAAAGCTAAGGCTTCATTAGAAAACAAACTTAAAAGCTAACAGTGAATCTGATGACACTAGTTAGGCTAGAGCTTCCTATATAATTTGCTCCTGGTTAGCAATATGATGTACAAATTGCAGTAGAAACACTTTGCTCACAGATAAATCACCAGTTTTAATGGTTCATTGTTTTCAGTATTGATTATAAGTAGTAAACATTTCCTTTGGAATAAAAATAATACAAATACAAAACACTAATAAAACCCTGCCAGCTAATCAGAATCAAACCATCTGGCATCAAGGAGTACCAGGAGACCTTGTGATAGGTGATTTCGAAAGCATGCAAAACAGAGAAAGAAGTTCAGCTCTTAGAAGAAAAAAGAACAATAGCCAGATCTGCACAAATTCAGATGACTCATGTACTTCAGCTAGGATTCATTGATTAGGCTGAATACTGGTCTTTCAGGTTTTTGTAGTAACACTGAATACACTACTTGGAATGTTCTGCATTTCTTTATCTTAATGCATGAGACAAAAAGACCTGGCATCATTCCCTTTCTATCTCTGCTACAGTAGCTTAAACATTTTTCTGCAAGAGTGAAAGTGCTTTTCGAACACAACGTACTGTGAACAACATGCTTGTGAGCAGACGCACAAGTCCTTATCCTCAGAGCCAGCAGCTACAGCTCTTGACACCTGGTCTGCTGGGAAGTCCCAGGACTGTGCCCTGCACAGAGCCTGTACCTGAGGAGGGACTGTGGCTGCCCCAGCTGTTCTGCACCTCTGCTTTGGGGCAGCAGTGAGCATAGAGTTGAGGCTGGGAGAAGATCCAGAGAAATGGAACCTTGTTCACGTTTCCCGAGAGCCACACAAAATCCCACTACCAGTTGTAATACACAGGCCCACAGTGGGACATGGACCACTCAAGGAGTCTGAAGCTGCCTACCCCAGCACTGGTGGGAGTTAAGTCCACTGTAGGGGACTGTACCAGGTCAGGAGCCTGTGGGCAGCTGCCAACACGCACACATGTAGGACAGCTAAGGAGTGGTGCCTTAGACTGTTACAAATCAGGTCACAGGTGGGAAACCCTGGTCTTTGTTTGTAGACACATGAAAGGGATAGCACATAGTGATTAAAAACTATCACAGTTATATCAATCTGAAGTCATAAAGTGGAGGATTTTTAGTGTATCTTCCAGTTGCTTCTATTTTATTAACTTGCAAACCCAAATTTTTCAGTTCTCTGATACATTTTGTAATAAATTATACTTTGCATTGCCAGAGACCTTTTGCTTATGACATCTTCCACGACATGGTTTTGACACGGGCCATGTCAGGTTTGTAGCAGCAAATTCATTTTCTCTCTACTACATTTTCCATTAAGTAATGAAGCATCATGTCTAAAGCCCCAGTCAGCAGACAATTTTGACTTATCAACAATATGTAAAGTATTTAGGGCATTAGTTACCTGCAACCACGTAAAGTTATTTAATATTCCAAGAGTCGTAACTTCTTTCTGATGCATGTCCAGAGCAACTGCCCTCTGACCGGCCCTCTACAGTCACTTCTACTCCAAACCAATGCTCTTTCTAAAAGCCTTAGACATCCAAAGCTTCATATAGAAACTCAGGTTGCTCTGATGGAATGTTGCTATCATGCAACAAGGAGAAAACTCCACTGAATTTGATTAAATGCCTCATAGCATAAACTGGTGCTTTGATATGAATTTACTGACTATAATGAAGAATAACTGACCCATATTTTGGCAGGCTTTCTCTTTCAGTCTGTTCATTTGGTTTTCTGGTTCAAAGCATCCAAAACTGCTGAGGGTTTGCATGAAGGTCTATCAGCAGCGGCCATCTGTCAAAGACGGCATGCCCTTATATTATTAAAGTCATCGGATATATTAAGAGTCTGAGATCTAAAGGAGCTAAGGGTAGCTGGTAGGTGCAAGGGTGGATGCAACCCTAGTGACACGGCTTTCGGGGGACACCTCCCCTCCCCATCACCCCGGGGGCGCCAGGATCCCCTGGACCCTCGGGGATGCGGGCGGGTGTGCGATGCTACCGGCGTTCCCCCTCTCCCACCTCATCCCCCGCCTCCACTGCTCCTCCCCAGGACATACAGGTTGGCGATTCCCGCTTTCCGGACGGCGGTGGAAATGGCTTTGATGGCCGTGCAAAGGGAATTGAGGAGCTGCGTAAACTCCCCCGTGCCTTTCGCCCGCCTGCCTTCCTCCATCACGAAGCGGGTCATGGTGATGACATTGGTGTCGAAAGCCGAGCGGTCCGTCATGGTGGCGTGGTGGCTGCAGCCGCAGAATGGAACCCCTTCCCTGGCCACCGGCACTAGCCCCGGGGGGGAGTGGCTTGGGCGGGGCTCGCGGGGGTGGCCAGGGGCGGGGGGAGAAGGCGACAGCCCGGGCACCCCCGCCCAGGGCCCCCGCTTCCTCCCCCCGCCTCCCCAGGGCAGCTTCGTGTCACCACTTGATTGCAACACTCGCATGCGTGGTATGGGGAAGTGCACACAATCTGCAGAGCAACGCTAGTATCTGCTGCCCGACGGGAATGCTCTTATCCTGACCCAGGGAAAGCACACATTTACTAAGCGATTCCATTAAGTATTAACTTCTGTTTAAAGAGGTCACGCCAACCCCATGTGCACCAGGGCATTTAACGCCATAAGATGGCACCCAGGGCTCCAGGGAAACTGCCATGAGCAGCTGGGTCCTATGAGATTTTTGTAATAAACTCCCCAAACCTCTTCAAGAAAAAGATGTAGCTCAAGTTCTGCTCCAAAAGCTGGAACTTAACACACGTCATACAAACACTGCTGCAAAACGCTCCCTCCTGAATCTCTCTGATTGGTGACTCCAGCCTTTCTGACTGTACAATAAAATAAAGCAACATGTCTTGCTGCTGATGTTCAATCAGAAAAATCTAGGCACTAGTAAAAGAAACCAAGTTCACCCAAGACCTGACTCCAGGTACACAACAATGTGACAAATACAAATCTGGATATGGACGTTCTACTCTGTATAGTGTGTTGTACTACCCATAATTTTTATGTTTGTGTTATCTAAGGAGATAGATTATTATTTTTTCAGTAGAATGCACCCATGAGTTGGACAAGCACCACGTAAAATACTAAACTTGAAACCACAGACTGAAACCATTGCAGGTGGTGTCAAATGCAGGGCACAAACCTTTTAAAATGTGCACCTCTTTGCCTACATGTGTCCTTTCTTTATGCAAAGCACCTCACATAACTAAACATTACATACTTCAAAGGTATGTGTAAACATCTTCTCCTGAAAGTGTGGCACAACTTTGGCCTAATTTAGCCATGCCCAGGATCACAGACAATCCTGAAGATATTAGATACAAGTAGCTGTCATGCTCTTCCAAATGGGATGTTTCAAACTTTGGTGAGTGGACACCGTCTCAGCATCATAAAAATATTCTTGGAGTGGCAGGTGGACTTTGGAACATCTACAAAACCTTGCAATTAGCTCTTTCTTTAAGGGTAAACAATGCTTTACAACCTGCTAATTCAGTCTCAGTAGTTGAGAACAATTAATAGCAAAGATCCCACAAAATTCTGGATGAGTGCACTTCAACAGAGTAGATGCAAGCAGGCTAGAACAGCCTGGGAATATATGAGTATTGGTAACAAACTCCAGAGCTGCTGATTTGACACAATTTATCTTAATTGTGAAGACCTTAACAAATACATCAGTAACCTGCAGGAAGAGCTGTACTTCAGTGTAGAGATCAGTTCAAAACGGTTGCAACCTAGGTTTTGGTATCCATTACTAAGAACTAATTCTTTCACCTCACTCACACGGTTGTATGTACTGTCCTCAATTTCTGAGCTGAAATGCATACCCTTTCAGAGTTGGTGAGGTGAGCGGGACGAGTATTACTCCATTCCTCCCACAGAGGCTCGGTAGAAACAAACAAGCTGCAAAATGTAATAGCAATCATTTGGCAGGATGCTGGTTTTGCACTGGTCCATCCAGACCTGCATTTTCCCATGTGGGGAAGAAGCATAATTATTTTAAGCAGATACAGCATGTTCATAATTTTCTGCAGTCAAGGCAATTCAATGTACTATAGATTAACCTTTTTCCACACCCCTGGCCTGAGAATATGTGCATGCATTGGCCATGTCTGGGCATATTATGTAGTGCAGAATAGTTGACATAAAATTATTAAGATCTAATGGTCAAGGGTAGACAAGCTGTGAGAATGTAAAGCTTATAATGCCAAATGCCGTAAGTTGCCTGATACTTTACCCAACTTTTTGGGCAGAATCTGCAACCTGCAGTGAGTTCCCTCTTGAGACAATTAGCTATCTAGCCAAGCTAAATGTCCAAGTTTGTCTGTTCCAACCAAGACCACAGTATAGGAATATCCTGAGATTATTCCCAACAGTTCTCAAACACGCATTTGTTAAGAGAAAAGGCCACTAGTTTAGCCAGCGTTATATTGTTTCCTCTTTGTCACGTATCTTTTCATATATCTTAGGACAATACAGAAAGATGTCAGAAGCAAAATGAAATAGGAGATGATACAATGTCAAAAGATGTTTGGAATACAGAAGAAATATTTTAAATTCCTAAAACAGATATGCAGCACTACAGCAGCCATGCTGTGTGGTAGCTATAAAAGCACTATAAGACTAAAAGTAGGTTCTACATGTTGTGAACTTTTGCCTTTAGAAATCAGTAGTTAAACATTTATTGAAAATGAATTTACGGCATTTGAGAAGAAAGGTCAGTGCTGGTTGATTAAACATTGCTGAAACAGCTCATTTTATACAGAAGAATCTGTTTGCAAACAGATGACAATGAACTAGACACGGTTCACAGCTGTTTTTAGAAGTGTAGGGATCCAAAAACTACATGCTTCTTTGAAGCAAATTTTTCTTCCAGCACATTAAATCCCAAATTTGTAAGTATTTTGAAAATAAGACACACACTGAGGAGAAATCCCTGGGCATTTTTTTATGAAGGTTGCCTCTTGTAGGTTGAAATGACAGCCAAAAAGACAATGGGAGTGAAACCCCTTCACAAAGGTCTTTTTTTTTCCTGAAGTAAGTAAGTGTCCACGTGGGAAAGGCAGCTTTAGATCCCACATTTCCTGAGAAAATGTTTTTTTGTGTGAAGTCTTGCAGTGAAAAAGTTTCATGCTTGCTGTGCAGTGTCACTCCACCAGTGCAATGCCATGATGTAAAGGGCTAAAGCACTGTGAAGGGGATCACTGAAGCTGGTCAGGAGGAGCTGCAGGAGCATGTGCAGAGCTTCAGGCAGGGAAGATAACCATATGGAAAATAACCAGGCTGATTTTCAGCTAGAAAATCTTCTGTCTTCTTTGCTTCAAAAAGTGCTTCATTTCACCTACATAAATTTCCTATGCTAGAATGCCTCACAGAGTATTTATTTATGACTGTGATAGCAAAGCACTTCACATCTCGGGACATGGGTGAAAGATAGCAGAAGGCATAGATTTAATGTTTAAAGTCACATAAATATGAGTACAAATTGGCTAAAAATTGATTTCTCAGTACAGTAGCTGTAAAATTGAGCAGATTTGATATTTTGCATTAATTTACTCTGACAATTTGTACAGTTTCCCCTATGATTAACAAGCCGAATTCAACTATGAGCTTGATATTAATTAAAATCCAGTGAGAAGGGGTTTTCTTGTACCGTGCTTGCTGACTGCCCTCTTGTGGGAGTATGAACCTTGTCAGCATTTTAGTGTGAGACTGGGTCTTGTGGGAGTGAGAATCTTCGAAGTATTCTGTAGGGCAAGAAAGCACTTCACGAGCAAACAGTACATCCTGGAAAGGAAGTCTTCATGCCTCTGAAATACAAATACTGAACTGTAATTTTTAAATCTCTGTATTTATTACTTATCCACAAGATTTTCCCAGGCCAGCAGAGCAACATTCATGCTGCCTGAATATTACAGTTGCTATAATTTCTTATTTGTAAAATGTATAAGTTCAAAGTCTTTTAAGTAATTGTTCCAAATTTACATCAACAAAATAATAATTTTTAAATCCAAAACTGCTAAGAGCATGTAGAAATTTCAGTGCACGCAATACTAAGTTAAGAACATAATAAAAATGTGGTTATAATTTTTAACAGTTCCCTTCACAGAAATAAATACTTTTTATTGATACTGAGTGCATAACATCATGATTACATTATTTTTGATCATTGATTTTAGCTATAGTTTGCATAGTCTGCCATAGCTTCTAAATTCTGAATAAGCATTAGCTAATCAATGTAACTGCCTTGTGATGTAAGTAGGCAAGTAAATAAAATAAAATAAAAAACTTTATCCTGGGCCACACAGAAAATTGTGCCAGAATAGAAAGCTGGAAGATTAGTTTAGGAATTTACAGTTTAAGGGAATTTGAAAGAAAATGAGAAAAGGAAGCATCTAACTAAAAAATACAAGAACTGCATTTCTGTGTATTTCCTTTTGCTGTACGAGCTTGATATTTCTTTGGTCATACAATTGCAGACAGTGCAGAAGAAATTAGAGAAGGGACTTGCCCAGCTCATACAGGTTAGCTCTGGAGAATTAGTAAGGGTGGTCAACCCGTACAGCTGGGACACCACTGCAAGGGGGTACTTTAAAAATGGGAGTGAGGGGTAATTAATAAGCAGTAGTTCAAAATTATTTTCCATTAACTAGTTACTACATAGGTATAAAATCCCATTCTAAAGTTAGGCTTTATCTTAAACTTCCCATCATTGCTGCAAGTAGGCTGCCTTTACTGATGGCAGTTTCCCTTGATAGTATCAGTATCATACATGTTGTCCTGGTTTGAGCCAGGGTGAAGCCAATTTTCCTATTACTGTTTTGTTTTTTTTTTTTTTTCCCTTCAGTAAGCTTTCTTTTAACTAGTACCAGAGTGTTCCAACTAAGACTGATAAGAATGGAATGTTTTTCTAACTGCTGGATCTTCAAGCTGCTGGCTCAGACACTACAAGGAGATCTATGACTTCCCCCCCCCCCATAGGAGGATGAATTAGACAGACAGCAAAACTGGCCAGAGATATTCCATTCCATATATCTACGTGAGCTCAGAAGAAGGTCAGAGATCACAGAAGACAACTTCCTTCCTGCTTCTTCTTCCCTTCTCTTCCATCCATGGCTGGCATCTGGGGAGGACTCCGTCCATCCATCACTGTCGACCCCCAGGCTCGAGCTCTCCTGACCCTCATCACGCTCTGCTTTCTCCAGCAGCAGCTCTGGGATTTTTCAGGACTGTTCACAGCTCAGGAGATGCTGTGGGTGTTGCTGGAGGTGGGGGGAGGCAAGAGGCTTTTGCACATATCTGAACATATTTTTTTATATTTTCTTTTATCATTAGTGTTTAATTAGAGCTGTGTCGTTTAGTTTTCAATCCAGTCAAGTCTCTCTCTTTTTCTCTCTCTCCTTCCCTACCTGGGTGGGAGGGGGAGAGGATCAAGAGCATTGTCAAATGGTGACACATGTATGGCCATCTAGAGCCTTCTATGTACAGACTCTAGCACACAAATCATTTAGTCTGCAATTGGATCTTGCAGGTGGCAGTGAAATAAAGAAAGGGAACTGTCATCAGTCTTGCTTGAGATGCACACTGAGAAACTTTGCCTTGACCATATATGTTCTTGTTCTGATCAAACAATCCATTGTAGAAGTGGATGCAGGAGTACGTATGTAGGGTTAAAATGAAAAGGATCATTTTTAAGACTGCTTGAGAACTTAGTTTCATGACTCACACAGATATGAATTGGTTGTGTAGGCTACACCCTAGCCTTCATTTTGAAACTGTGCTGGTACAGTGCCCGCTCATCACACAACACAAGGCTGATCTCCAAAACACAGCATATGCCGAAACACAGAGAAATCAGTAGACGGCCCTGTCAGAATCAGGCTTTTGATCACTGGGAAATATATTTCAGTTTGCTCAACCTCCAGTATCTTCATGTACTTGTTCCCAGCTGGTTTCAGAACACAGGTAAGAGAGCCAAGGAGCCTATCTATGCCAGGGTCCACCTTCAGGAATAGCAGCCAGAGGTGCTATTTTGGAGAGTGTGTGAGCCTGGCCATTCCTTTACTCCTTTCCCCTCCTACTCTCTCCAAATGTAACGGGAGTAGGGATGCTAGAAGGTGCACCTCTGTTGCTTTAGTGTACACTGTCTGGTGTTTTTCTGATAGTGAAGCTTACTAGCCGTAACCCAAATCTTAGTACAATGCAAGCTATGGCCCTGCCACCTCAGGAGCCTGATATCAAAGGCAGAGATTACTAGTTGAACTAATTTCTGGGAGCCTGAGTAAAGCAGCAGGAACACACAGAGAAGGCAACAAGGATACCAAGAATTCAGCTGGAGAAGCACTTTTCTTGTGTGACTCCAAGAAAATTGTAAGAGGGATTTTTATATGCCTGCTGGCTGAGAGAGGTGGGAATAAGCAAAGAAAGTGTCCCACAGTGTCCTTCCTGTTCTTGAAGGAGACAAAATGTTACTGTAGGCTTTGTAAGAGGAAACAAGTAGTAGTCAGTGCTTGTAGAAGAGGAAAAAAATCACAGAATCACAGAATCTTAGGGGTTGTACAGGACCTCAAAAGATCATCTAGCCCAACCCCCCAGCCAGAGCAGGGTCACCTAGAGCACATCACAGAGGAACATGTCCAGGTGGGTTTTGAATGTCTCCGGTGAAGGAGACTCCACAGCCTCTCTGGGCAACCTGTTTCAGTGCTCTGTCACTCCCACAGTAAAGAAGTTTTTTCTGATGTTACTTGGAACCTCCTGTGTTCCAGTTTGTACCCATTGCCCCTTGTCCTGTCACCAGACATCACTGTAAAAAGCCTGGCTTTGTCCTCCTGACACTCTCCCTTAACATATTTGTAAACATTGATGAAGTCGCCTCTCAGTCTCCTTTTCTCCAAGCTAAAGAGGCCCAGTTCCCTCAGCCTTTCCTCATAAGGGAGATGTTCCACTCCCTTCGTCATCTTTGTGGCTCTGCGCTGGACTCTTTCAAGCACTTCCCTGTCCTTGAACTGAGGGGCCCAGAACTGGACACAATATTCAGGATGCAGCCTCACCAAGGCAGAATAGAGTGGGAGGAGAACCCCCCTTGACCTACTAACCACACCCTTGCTAATACACCCCAGGATGCCATTGGCCTTCTTGGCTACAAGGGCACATTGCTGGCTCACGGTCATCCTCCTGTCCAGCAGCACCCCCAGACCCTTTTCTCCTACACTGCTCTCCAGCAGGTCAGCCCCCAACCTGTACTGGTACATGGAGTTGTTCTTCCCCAGATGCAAGACTCTACACTTGCCCTTGTTGAATTACATCAAGTTTCTCCCTGCCCAACTCTCCAGCCTGTCTAGGTCTCGCTGAATGGCAGCACAGCCTTCTGGTGTGTCAGCCACTCCTCCCAGTTTTGTGCCATCAGCAAACTTGCCGATGGCACACTCTGTTCCCTCATCCAGGTCATTGATGAAAATATTGAATAGTACCAGAGCCAGTACTGACCCCTGAGGGACTCCACTAGTCACAGAACTCCCAACTAGATTTTGTCCCATTGACCACAACTCTCTGACTTCTTCCTTTCAACCAATTCAACTGTATGTTGTGGCCATCGTCGCTGTGACCATGCTTGTTTTCTAGATGATTTTGTATTGGTGCAAACATAATACCACAGCCTTATGGGTGTTACAAAGCTCTTGGTTCTCCTCATTTCTTCTGTCCCTAGAAACAAGTCAGAAAATTAGTCAACTCTCCAAGCTAGCATCTCAGGTAATGATAGGGTGAGGCTTCTACAGTCCATAGCACTGCATAGAAATTTTGTGGTGGAAGAGGTATTGATGATTGCTCAGTGCTGCCTGCAAGAGATTCAGTGTTGACTGCAGAGAGCAGAACTAGGTGCCAGCTCATTGCCTCAGAATACAGGCATGTTGTCATTTTTCCAGTGCATGCTAACTTTGCAGAGGGTATTTGGCTGTTACGTCATCCACCTCAGCAAAATATATCACTTTTGATTACATGTTTGCAATGGTTTCTCCAGCCTCTTTCTTAAAGAAGCAAGTATGAATGACTAGAGGGAGAGACTAGGAAAGATTAGAAGTGCTATGGCACTGAAGGAAATCTTCCACTGGGGCTAGATGCTGCCACTGTGTGAATAGGGCCAGGGCACTGCAACTGCAGAGCTGACACTGAAATATGGGAGAAGCACGAGTGGGCACCCACCCACCTGCCTGCGCACCCACACACACACACTGTCTTCTAGCAGGGCTGGTACAAGGTTGTGAGCACCACCTTCCGAATTAAGGAAGTGAAAAGCTACGTGCTACTGAAGTTGAATTGTTTGACTGGTCTTTCCTGTTGCTTTCAGAGAAATACAATGCACTAGAGTTGCCTCACTCATAGAACAAGGGGATAAGCAAGTAGTAAAACACTTCGATACCCTAGCACAGAATACAATGTAGAGTTGCAGGCTACTTAGTTTTCTCTTCCTAAAATAAATTAGCAGGAACCAATCTTTTCTCTTTTCCAGGTCCCAAATCCAGTGCTATTTCAATCTGGGTCTGTTTAGCAGTAGCACTCCTTTGCCAATAATTGACGCATAAGTGGGAGTTCTGAATGGAAGGGCAGGCTTCCCATGCCAAGCAGTAAGCTTGGCAATGTTGGAAAAATCAGCTTTACAGTGGCGAGGCTGAGGCACAGTTATACAAACCATTGTCAGAAGGGCATAGCAGAGAGTGAAATCACCAGTCCGGACAGCTGAAGTAGGCCTTTATAAGGAGTGTCTGTCCAAGCATGAGACACAATGCCACTGGAAACAATAGCATGGCACTCTGTAAATGCCAACCATCCAAAATTGCAGTACATACACTCAAAGAGGTTTTACTGCCTGTGGTTGTCTGAATGCCCATGAGCAACATCACAGAAGGCCCACAGAAGGAAAAAGCAAAACCAGAGCAAAAGCTTCCAGCATCCTGTCTCTAAGGAAAAGCTAGAAACACAGTGATCAAGAATGAAAAGGTTTTCTAATGCTGCAAACATCAAAGCAATAAATTTCCTGTGGCTTAAAATGCCTCTTAGTTCAGGAAAACAGGATTTTAGTCATGAAGAAATAATAATAAAATGGTGTTGGAAAGTACAAAGTCATAGAATCATAGGATGGCTTGAGTTAGAAGGGACCTTAAAGTTCATCTAGTTCCAACTTCCCTGCACGGGCAGGGACACCTCCCACTAGACCAGGTTGCTCACAGCCCCATCCAATCCAGCCTTGAACACTTCTAGGGAGGGGGCTTCCACAACTTCCCTGGGCAAGCTGTTCCAGTGTCTTACCACCTTCACACTAAAGAATTTCCTCCTAATGTCTAATCTACCTATCCTCTCTTCCAGTTTTAATCCATTACCCTTGGACCTTTCACTACATGTCCTTGTAAAAAGTCCCGCCCCAGCTTTCTTGTAGGCCCCCTTCAGGTACTGGAAGGCCTCTATAAGGTTTTCCTGGAGTCTTCTCCTCTCCAGACTGAACAAGCAAAACTCTCTCAGCCTGTCTTCAAAGGAGAAGCGCTCCAGGCCTTGGATCATCTTTGTGGCCCTCCTGTGGAAATCTGGTGTTTACTCATAGACACTTCCTGGGAGAAGATGTCGTGCTTGCTCTAAGTCAATTTTCCACTGACAGGGTGCTGCTGTGTACCCAGTCTCCGCCAACAGATGGCAATGCTGATTTATGCCAAACTACTGCAAATATAGAGCTTGGCAGCACCCTCGGGAGGTGCAGAGGCTGATCTGGGCAGCCTCATGTGTCTTACCCTTCAAAAGAAGTTATGAATCTCTTAGCACTGATGGTGACTAAGTAAACAGTGGGGTAGAGAAAGGCTATCTCTCTTCTATACCTGTAGAGAAGAGACTGACACTGTATTTTGAACCTATTGCAAATACAAAATTGTAGTTTAAATCCTAGTGGAAGTGGTGTATTCTCTACCCCGAGGTCTCTGCTCGTGCTCACTGAACACTTCTCACACTCCCACAGCTGTGTCAGTCCTCTCAGTCTGTTTCCTTCAAGACAGTTTCCAGTGGTGAGTGAAGCTCTTTTAGCAGTACAGGATTAGACCTGTATTTGATAACCCTAAATACTGCTGTTGTGATGCTGTGATTATTATTTTTAGTACAGTTTTTATTATGAAGGCCATAATTTTGTAGAGATAGAAGTAATTATTTGCACCATACAGACAGAGAACAAAAGCACAGTCCTTCCACAGTCTGAGAATAAAACAAACAAAAATAGGCATATGAGGATGTGCCTGCATTTACAGATGAGCTGCTGCAGTGCTTGTATAGATGAAACTTCCACTGTTATTCAAAACTTCACTGTCAGCTTTTGCTTTTGCATTCTGCAGTCTATATATCATTCTGTGAATGGTATTTTTCTAGTGTGTGCTGAATATATCACCTTCAAAAGAAAAGAAAAAAAAAACACGAAAAAAACCAAACAACCCATAAGAACAACATATATTCAGTTTGAAAAGTTAATTTTAAATGCTCAGATTGGGTGAGGTTGCCAAGTAACACACTCCTAACTATTCCAGCTTACATAAATAAAATACATCAAGCTGTCCTTGCACATTCAATGCTTCCTTCTGTTCCTTTTGTTTGTAAGCTCAGATCATAAGTTTGGCCATTTATAGGCTGAATATCAAGAACAATTAAATAGGCTCCATGTGAGTTTTGTGACATAAAATCCTTATGAGATAGAAGGAGTCAAAACATCCTGCCCTTTGTTTCAATTGTGTCTTAAATGCAAAGGATAAGCAAGCACTCCACAACCAGGCACAGCTGGAAGTTGATTTAGCCTGGTTTTATTGGGGAAATATGATACTTGTTTTTATAACTGCTGATAGAATTTCTCTTTCATGCCACAGATACAGGCCCAAGTAGAGGCTTGTATGTGTATTTTATTGATTACAGATGTAATAGATACATAGTGTTCTAGGTAAACCACATGCTCTAGAGCAGTAGTCTCCAAATTTTTTTCGTTGTGCACCCATCTAAGTAAAATCTTTTGACTATGCACTCCAATATATGTATATTTATTTATTAGTTATAAATGTACTACTATGCTAATGTTATGTACATAATAAAATATGCAATTTTTTTAAAAAAAGGATGGCATAAAGATAAAATAAAGGCTTTTAATTTTTTATATATATATATATTTTTAATAGTAAAAAAATAGTTTCTTCCTGCACCTCAAGTGGATTGTCTTGTGTACTCCCGGGGGTGCAGAAACCCCAGTTTGGAGAGCACTGCTCTACAGAAAAAAGCTGTGAGGTCTGATACCCATTGTCCCTTATCCAGCCAAAGGATGCTTCTGTTCTGATTTACAGAGTATATTGAGGCATCTCCCCACTCCAAAGGACAGGAACCTGCAGCATCCATTTAACTTGCTTTACATATGTGTACAGCTGCAAGCGAAAGTTGTTCATAGCTGAACAGAACTTAAAGAGCTATTGCAAGACTGCCACCTAAAGATAAGCTCCTGCGATCTCACACAGCAAAGAATACAGGTTTTGAGGGGCAAAAGATGTAGTGTGTGGCCACATGTTTATGAGGTATTTATGCTTTAAAATAGTTTTTTTGCAGGGTTTTTTAAATGGCATTTGGGAATGCTTCAAAGTGAAATTTAATGGGGAAGTGCTTTTAGAAACAAATGAATGAGATTAAATGAAACAGAAATAGGTATTGAAAAGGGAAAAAGAGAAAAGGGAAAGGATGAGGACAGGTAATCAGGAAAGCAAGGAAGGAAGAAAAATGCTATGCCAACCGTTAGGTTTAGAAGAGGAACTAGTGCTGCTTTTTGAAAGCAGATATTCACAATAACTGTGAAAATCTCATGGCAGAAACAGACAGACAGTTTCTCCAGTGGTAATGTTGTATTTTAAAATACTTTTTGCAACCCTGAATGAGAACCGTACTTCATCAAAGTTTTAAATAGCATTTTTATACAAACCAATTGGTTTTATACAAACCAATCCTCAGCTCCACAACTTGAAAACATTAGTATTTAAGCATAATTTACCTAATTATACTATAGTGTTGCCTTAGTAACACCAGGGTAATATCTAGGTATTACCAAGGTAATAATATAGTATAATTAGAATTAAAAAAAATGCTTTCTGTTAAACTGCTGAGACATTCTTAATGTTTGACTACCTGAAAAACAGAAGTTATTAAGTTAATTTAAGAAGTCTCTGCCACTCTTCCCAGTTTTTTGTCATGCAGAAAGAACTTCCCTTAGCAAAAGTTGCCCTGGGGTCAAATTCCAATTGTCACATAAAAATCACAGGCAGATTTTTTAGTCAGGAATTTGAGTGTTCAAGGTGAAAGACTATGAGTTTGTAGTCCTACTACAACTCAGCCTAATTCTCATGTTAATATTTACACCCCGACTCCTGCAAACCCCATGTCTAAAACTAGCTGTGAGACACTTGTCACAGTTTGGCTCCGAGTTGGCAGTCAAACCAATAACAATAATGCCCTTGGTCCCATCCGTCCCCCAAAGTAGGGAAAGAGGGAGAAAAAAAAATGAGAGAGAGGCTTTCTGGGTTGAAAAGTGAAACAAATTTGTTTTAATTATTAGTGATGGGGGAATATATATTTTTATAAAGGGTTGTGCAACACCTGATTTCATCCTTCTTCCCCCAGTGACTCTCACAGATTCCCATCTGAAGGGAGGAGTGTCCGGGCATATAGATGGGATCCTGGATGTTGGCTGTGAAGAAAAATGGAAAAAAAAAAACAACAGAAAAAAACCAGAGAGAGCCATAGTGAGGGCGATAGAAGCAGCAGTAAGCAGGAAAAAAAGAGAGAAAAATGAAACCAAAGGCTTGACTTCCATGATGTCTTCTTAACCTATACCGAAAGCCAGATACAGAAACTATTATGAGAAGGGAATATTCTGATTTTCTGATCCTGCCTTTAGTCTAGCCTGCTCCCCCATGCAGGGGGAAACTGCAAACATGAGCTTCAGAAGTGACGTTGGTTGTTATCAGTCCACTGGCGCTGTTTTACTGTTTCTCTCTATTCAGTGAAAGTCAAAACAGCAAATTACTGCAAGAAATCTCCACATTCTATCATAACTGAAAAGTCAAAGGCCACTGCCACTGCATGATTGACTCCTAGGAATATCCCCTGAGACGTCAGTCTAACATTTAATCTATCAGTGGAATTAAAAATGAACAATCGAATCATAGAATGGTTAAGGTTGGAAGGGACCTTAAAGATCATCAGGTTCGAACCTCCCTGCTATGAGAAGGGACACCTCACACTAGACCAGCTGCACAAAGCCTCATCCAACCTGACCTTGAACAGCTCCAGGTAGGGGGCCTCCACAATGGGAGTAACAGGAAAAACAAGCCAATCTGCTATGTTATTAGATTTTTTTTCTTTATTCTTACACAATTCTAATTGTTGAAGGGTCAGGTTACAAAATGCCAAGAACATTCCTATGGCCAATCCATTAATCCTGGGAATGCACAATAAGGCCTGCATGGGCAGTCATAAAATTTTAAAGAGCTATGGTAAATCTCTCTGCAAATACTGCCTTAATTTTTACAGTAAAGCAGTTAAGTGAAATAGAAACAGGTGACTCATCTCCATGAGGAACTCATTTAGGCCATAATAGTACACTGTATTTTAATCCCTTTCTCCCAACGCCATTTGTCTTCCCAGGAGTATTTCTGAAAAAAACAAAACAAAACAAAACATGATGGCTAAAAATTTATATTGTCAACCAATAACCAAGTTTGTTCACATCAGCTGTGTCCATTGCAGGCTTAATTTAATTATTTTCTTGTCAAACAGCTTATCTCCAGTTTTCTGGCAAAGCTGCTTAACATGACAGTTTGAGATTGTTCAGAATCTTCTTGCTACAATTCAGCTTCATCTCTTCTGTGGTTATCAAAGACAATACTTACGTGCTAAGCAAGATGGGTAGTTCCTATACAGTATGAAACAGAGAAATGAAAACTAAGAGAAATAATGTCATCATTTTCTCCCTGAATCATAACCAACAGCAATCTCACATGCAAACTAACAATTACAACAACAGGCGAAGAATTGAGTGATGTTTGTTCACTGAAGAAGTGCTGTTAAGCTCCAATCTCTTTTTGGTTAAACTTTCAAGAATAAATCTTTATGAATTAAATTCCACAAAAATTGCTGCTTGCTTTTACTTTTTTTTGTATTAGAAAAATAAAAATGCATAACAAGAAGGTTTCTTCTTGGCCTTTTCTTGACTTCCCATGTTATTAGAGAGCTTCAGCTCCCCTCCCAGCATTAGTGATACTTATTTATATAGGTACACGACAGAGCTGAGACCAGGTGGCTCCTTTTTTCTTACTGTTTACAGTCTGTGCCACTTGTCCTGCAGTCAAGTCCAAAGGAACTGATTTTTAGACAGAGGTGTCATTAAAATTGTGTCAGCTGTGCACTGATCTAAAAACCTAGCCATTTTTGTATCAGATTATGGGCCCTGCGCAAAAATTAAAACCCAAGATAATGTAGTTCCTCAGCTAGAATTTAACACTGGAGAGGACTCCGCCTGAGTCATCAAATTCACTTTCCTCATAGCTGCACATCACAGATAATAGTTATCAAATGCATAAACATTTAAAAATACCTGCTCTGACAGCAACCTACATCACAGGCTCATTTCTAGCTTTGAGTGCTCAAAAAAAGATGCCGTTGGCCAACTGGCCAACGATGTGGTATTTCCATGCAACAGCAGAGGTTTGGGTAGGCAGAAGCACTGGCCTGGCCTCACAATGCAGACCATACCCTGTGCTGTAGAGGGGGATAAGGCAGCCCATCTGATTCCCACTGAGAGATGTGGACAGCAGAAGAAGTGGATGAGAGAAAGAGAAAAACCTGAGACATACTGTCACAAGACTGAACAAGGAAAATTTGTGAGAATAAATGTAACAGAGGTGTCAGTCTCACTAATTCCCTCATATAACAAATAATGTATTTCATTAAGTACATCAAGCAGTGGAAAAACAGAGGGGCAGAAAGTGGCGTGAGGTGCCAGTTTTGTATTGATCCAACACAGTAACTTCAGTGTTCATAACAAGTTGCTACTGAAAACAACAGCCACTCAGAGGATTCCAGGAGGGGGAATGGCCTGTCAGAGTTCAGAGAAGAGGAATCGTAAAGGCATACATCATACCCTGTGTATGTACTCTCTGTCCAATAGCAGGGAGATACTAACAGAGGCCAGACCAATAACCACCTCCCTTGCACAGCGTTGCTTCAGTCTGGAAAGGAGACAGCTATGTGCAGACTGGGTGTGGGGATGTGACAGAGGTAAAGCATAAGAATTTAGAATGGAAACTGTTTACTACCTGAGGAAACACCATTGTGACACCTCATTTTGAAGCAAGCAAAGAATTCCCCAGGTTTAGCGAAAAACAGACTTCAGCTTGTAAGTCACAATACGAATTTTACTGGAAGAAGAATATCCACATGAGAGCCCAGTAACTCCAGAAAACTACCCTGTTCAGGCTTTGCTCCTTCTGTTGGATGGCCAGTTAGTCCTTAGGAGAAAGGAAGTATGGAGGGTTCTTCTTCTCAGTCCAAGTAGAAAATCCTTAGAGTCTACCCCACTCTTTTAGCCAATTAGAGTCGAAAATTCAGCAAACTCTTCTAATTTATTTTTCCATCCCTCAAAGCAGCTTCCTGTGCTACTTGGAAAACATAAGCCCCATTCTTTACCTTCCTTCAAGTTCGCAGCCCATTAAAACCAAGAGAAATCTATGACAGGAAACACATCAGGGAAGGTCTTTATGCCTTTTCCAGTGTATTTTTTTTTTCTCATAGGAAAACCAGGCCCCCAAAAGACCACTTTTGAATTCAAAGTGTTGCCCAGTTCTTGAGAAGACACATGCTTTTTGTGCTAGAGAAACACAGGGGTGTTCATCAGAGAGATGAACAAACATGGAAGGAAATCGGAGAAACGGACACTTTTAAAAACTTGATTTTGAATTTTATCTGCAGGCAGCAAGTTTTGAAAATTTTTTTGTAAAGTCCTGTATTCAATTTGCATCCATTAATGAAAGAATCGTCCCACACACATCTGTGGTGCCTATTATATAAAAATATCCAATGTATGGGAAAGATAACGGGAAAGAAGAAATGAAGAGGTTATCAAAGTGTCATTGATTACAGAAAGAGAACAGATTAAAAAGTGAATATATATTGGGGTAATTAAGCAACATCAAACACTTCCATTCCGAATTATTATGACAAGCATTTATTTTGGGGCTATTTCTGTGTTTTGGTGGTCATGGGAGATCCCATGTTGAACTAAAGGTACAATGAGTTCTCAGGGTGTGACAGTTGTTATTTGCTAAGATAATATAAGAGCAACAGAACAAATTCACCACAGATTTAAGCAAACATTCAGAGATGTAAATCTCAGTTTTTCAGAGCTGTGCCTTGCTATATAAGGACTTACTTTTGTCACAACCAAGTCAACAACCTTATGCTGGAATAAATATGTAGAAACTTTGCATAATCTAAATCTGATTTTGAAGCTTTGCTCTCTTACTTTCTTATAATACTTGCAGAACAATAATACCACTTTAGTGGAAAATGTATTTTATTTTAATCTATTTGTTTACATCTTTACTCTTATAGCAGTTAATAATAAGTGCAATACTGGCAGTGTATTCACACAGTATTTGTGTGCCTTCTGTCCCCTTGGAAGGTGAACTTCTAGAGACATCTAGAAAAGTAGCATTTTTCCATTGTTTGAGTCTCTGCATTCCTCTGCAATATAAACATTTAATAATAAATTAGAAGTTACAGAGTTACCATGACAGCTATTGCTTACTTTCAGCAGCTAGCATGGGATCTGTAGCTATTAATAGTAATAGGACGAGGGGCAATGGTTTTAAACTGAGAGGGGTTTAGGTTAGATATTAGGAAGAAATTCTTAACTATAAGGGTGGTGAGGAACCGGAATGGGTTGCCCAGGGAGGTGGTTGATGCCACATCCCTGGAGGTTTTTAAGGCCAGGTTGGACGAGGTTTTGTGCAACCTGGTCTAGAGGTAGGGTTCCCTTCTCATGGCAGGGGGGTTGGAACTTGATGATCTTTGAGGTCCCTTCCAATGTTAATGATTCTATGATTCTATTAATATGTATCCAGAACACAGTATGGCCTGTAGCTTTGTGCAGATTGTTATTCAAGTTAGCACAGAACAGAAGCTTTATAGATTAAAGTAATTTGCTCTCCAAGGTAGCCTTTTAGAGTACATTACTTAGCTCATGATTAGTTAGCACAACCTATACTGTACAGTTCAAATAGTTTAAGGCGATTTTGTAAACCAGCTTGAATTATTTTAGGAACTCTAAGTCTTAAGTTTTACTTGATTATATATTCTATAGATACACGTATCATATATTTAAGAGCTATGAATTGTGTGTGTGTGATTTAAACACAGTTTCTATAGACAGGTGATTAACTTAAAAATAGACACGGACAGGATATTAATTTAGCAGCTACTATGCTACAATTATGAAACAGAGGCAACACCATTGAATTAATGATTACTAAGGGAAAATTAAATCATGAGTGACCTACACAATGGTCCTCATTAAATTAAACTATCAGTATTTCTGTACTTCATTGTTTATTGTATTTAAAACAAATACCTTCTGTGCCTTTTGCCATTTTTTTAGATTTCTTTTTTCTAAATCCTGGAGCAGGTCAGTTTAATAAAATAAAATGTGCTTGAATACTCTGCTAGTTGTCTGTCATGTCATTTCCTAGTGCCAAACTGAGCAAAGTCACCTCTGTCCCTGAAAATCCTGATTCCAGGATGATTAAAAAGCATAAACTGGTAGTAACAACCCACTGCCCAGAGAAGAGGAGTCAGTCTTCCCAACGTCTCCTCACTCACATCATCCCCACAAGCAGTAAGTTCTCTTAAGTGTTCTGACAAGTGAAACATTATATCTGTTAAGCAAAGTGCCTATGAAAAATACTAAATTCTTATTTTCACATACATTCAGATAATTATAAAGCATTAAAAAACTCTCTTGGGTGCAGCTGCATCTACTGCATTCCATTTGAATATGAATGCATCAATTTGCTTAAGGCAAGCAGAGGCATTCCAGGGATTTCTCAAAGTATTCCCAGATTCCCTATAAAATATGCTTGTGCAGCCGCCTTCGTTGACTGAATCCTCAAAATGGAGCTTGTGGGAATAATTGAAAACTTGTCTCAAGCTAAAATTATATCACTGAAGCTGCTCAGCTATTAAAAAACCTGGGGCCACTGGGTCTTACCTGCCACGTATAAAGTTGGTCCCCACACTACATGAGAAGTAAAGTCCAACAGGAAGTATCTATTGTCCTTGAGAAGTGAGTTAACCAGGTCCTCTAGCAAAAAGGCAAATACTTTTGAAAGAACATGACAGACTGAAAAAAGCCTTTGTGCCAAGCAGATTTACTGAAGGACACCCATCTTCCAGTTTTCTTCTTTTTTTTGGTAAGATTGTGGGAAGTTCAAACTCTTGCAAAATCACTAATTATACATATCCCCCCGTCATGTTTGTGGGAAAAACAAAACTCTCTCAGGAATGCTACCAGGAGACTCATGACTAAAGAACTTTTTTCTTCTGATTCTTAGAAATAAACAGGCTTCTTTGGTGACATTCTTTGCAACCATTATTGTATGATGTTGCTGGCAAACATGTATTTCACCTGCAGAGTAGAGGAGACAACACAGACTTTTTTCACTGCTAATGTATGTGTTTGAGAGAGGCATTATGGTCACTGCCAAAATTATAACCTCCCAAGTTATCACCATCCTATACTTACATATGACTGAGAGTCTCTTCTCAGCACCAGAGAGGCTGTGAGCTGCAAATTAATTTTGGGACAGAGATCCAGGTATTTTCTCTGCCTCATCCAGCTTAGCCACAGAAACTTACTATCAAAGAAGCACAAGGCTTTTAAATAAAGCAAAACATGAGCCAGTCGTAACTCCAATTACACTTATTGTTCTTAAAGATAAAACAAAGAATCCTAAAGATACGGATAAATCATACAACAATTAATTAAAATTTATTGCCAAGGACTGAATGACTTGAGTTAGTCTTAATATTATACCCAAAGCATGTTTATTGAGGATATTGCAATTTTATTTATTTCTTTCAAATATTCAGACATTTCACACTGTCAATGCAAGTGGTGTATCAGATTTAGAATTCAAATACTTCTGCTAATTTGATGTTCCCCTTATAATTTTAGTGTCATTCCAGAAAATATCTCCAAACTTGCAACATATAAAAATGAAATGCTATATTTTTAGTATATACTATATGTGATAAGACATTATAAACAAACGTATTAATTTTGTGTGTATTACTTCTTTGTAGGTTACAAATACATAGTAAGAGTCTACCTCAGGAGACTAAACTTATAGTCTATTGACAAATTGAGGAAAACTATCAATATTTATAGCCATTAGTAGCAAGAGTCAGGATCAGTTAGATTATTTGAGGCATCTAATGCATATATTATGGAATTATGTGTTGACCAGTATGTCCTCATCTGGAAGTAGCAATATAAATTTTTGGGGAAAACTATAATTTTATTGCTCTTGTGAATACAGTCATTAGTATATAATCTGAACATCTTCTTAAGAAATTGTTTTTCACATCATATACTTCCACACAGTATAATGTTTTTTCTTTTGAAATTCTTTAGCTTGTGTCATACAGATTATTCGGGTTAAATGTTAATCTTCCTTGCATTCAAGTCTATAATTTACTAGAGATACATTGAGTTAGGACCAACTTACTCTTGAGTCCTATGAAAGCAATGTTGTTCTTTAAGCTAGGTTCTTTAGGGTAATTCCCTTCACAGTGCTGATGACATGATGGACTGATTGCCCAGAACAGGCATAAAGTGTACTGGAGATCCAGCATACGCTCCGTCAACCTTCCCAGACACAATCCTCCAACTGCTGATGAAAGGATTTTCACAAACAGTTGATCCAAAGGCCACTTTGAGTTAAAAAAAGCAACAGCTTTGTTTTGGTATAAAACATACTTAGATTTCCCTCTTTAAGGCAGGCACAGTGGTTTTTATGTCACCCAACACTCTGGTATCTCAACACTTCTAAAATGTTCTGAAATAGAAATTCCATCTCCAGTACTTCTACACTGTTCCGTTCCAAAACATGGAGTAAGTAGCTTGACTAGTAAGAGTAAACAGATTAACTAGTTCACAGCTCAGTTCCCAATTGTAGGCGGTGTGGTAAACATGCAGCATAATGCTGAGACAAAGAATTAAGGTTTTTTAAAAAATTAATTCTGAAAGCAATCATTTGAAACTTTTTTTTTTATTAATTTTGAAGGTGATCTACGATACTCTCAGTCCAGTTCTGAATTCTTGGTTCCCTGATTCAGTAACTGGCAAGCAGATAAGAATGGAAGAAATTACTCTGTCACACTTTCATGCTAAGTTACTTTACTTTCAGTTTCAGTTGGTGCCTTCTCAGATAGGTGTATATGTCACCTAAATATTGAGATAACATTGAGATGAGGCTTACTGGCCTAAAAGAGAAAGAGAGTTTTAAATAAATATTTCTGGCAGGCTCCCACTTATGCTCTCACTACCCCTGCATAACGTCTCATGTGGGTTTTGAATCAGAAGAGGTAGAGAGCTGAACCTTATGCAAATACAGACGTGAGCCCTCCATCATAACTTATTTTTGGTGTTGTCTGGAAAAATTGCACAGGCTGCAGCAAAAGATTTAAGTGTATTCCTGTGGCTATTTGTAAATGTGACAGAGGCAGCTGGTGGTGTGCAACAGCTGGCAGGAGGGTGGGGGCTGCCAGCAAAGCTGAATGGCCAGCAGCCTTGTTTCAGACACCCTTTGTGCTCAGGTGGTCCCAGAAGCTGACAGCTGGCAGTTGGCTCTGAAAACTGGACTTTGCCAGCTTTCTTCATCTTCTTGCTCAGACAAGGGAGGATACATACTACAGGCTTGAGAGGTATCCAGGTAATGACTGCAACTCATTTTGGCACTAAGCAACCAGGGCTGTAATTGCGCTTCTTTCTGACATACAAGGAGCTCGGAAAGTTACAGCATCACAGGCCATTCCCTGCAGCCATTCTCCAGTTCTGTGTCAGAAGCTTTTCAGCCTATCTGTCAGATTATAAAATACTCTTTAGCCTCTCAGTTGCTTATATGAGTCCTATCCTGCAGCATTTATTGTGTTCCTGAACCTTCCAATTTGCTAGTGACAAGCCACTTCATACTATTAACAGTCACAGGTCTGCAGAAAAATATTAAATTATGCATGTGTTTACTTAGATTCCTTGTTTACATTACATTTGGAGATCAAAGAGTGAAAAAGAGTTTTTTACAATGATTCACTCCATTCAGCTTCCCTGTGGTGTACTAGCTGGAGGTTCACAATGAGCTGATCTCTTCACTGAGAATAATGAAATCCGCTCTCAGGGGCAACAAATAATTTTCTTGAGTCAGTTGAGAAAGATTTCCTGAAAGCAAGACTTTTAAGTCTCTTTATCCCATACTTGAATTATTGTAATAGGATTTTATCAGGCCAAATTGGTATCAAAGCATAAGGCCAAATTAAGACAACCACTGGTGTTCAAGTGGAGCAAGTATTTTTCTGTACTGGATGATGAGAATCACTGCAGCTGAAATAACAGACTGGATAAAAGAAACAGTCATTTTAAGAACATACAGGTTAAATTAGATCACTCTTGATGCAACAGTAAAGCCATAAAAGAACATTAATATTTAGCAATTATATTAATTACTATTTCCTACAAGTGATGAGCTGGTAGTGATGAGTCACACTGATTCTACATATAATTTGATCCCAAGATCAGGTGTCCATTTTTATCTTTATATTCGGTTCCAAACGCTAATTTCATGTGAGAGATATCTTCGGAAACTCAAAAGTGGAAATGCTCTATGTCTCTACCTAGGATAAAACACAGCATCTGAGGTTCATTTTTATCTTCTTTGGTTTCTTTTAATATTCCTTTGTACTATTTTAAAATGTGCAACAAAGGAAAGTATACCAGGCTCTTCTGGAGCTTCATGGACATCTCCACAGACAGTTAGGCTTCCACATATGGTGATTTTAAGAGTCATAGACTCACGTAGGTTGGAAAAGACCTTTAAGATTATCGAGTTCAACCATTAACCCTACTCTACCACGTCCAGAACTAAGCCATATTTCAAAGCACCACATCTGATGACTTTTAAACACATTCAGGGATGGTGACTCAACCACCTCCCTGGGCAGCATGTTCCAATGTCTGACAACCCTTTCCGTGAAAAAGTTCTTCCTAATGTCTAGTCTAAACCTCCCCTCTTGTTCTATCACCAGTTACTTTTGAGAAGAGACCAGTACCTACCACTTTACAACGTCCTTTCAGGTAGTTGTAAAGGGCGATGACGTTTCCTCTCAGCCTCCTTTTTTTCAGACTAAATAGCCCCAGTTCCCTCAGTCACTCCTCATAAGACTTGTTCTCCAGGCCCTTCACCAGCTTTGTTGCCCTTCTTTGGACATACTCCAGCACCTCTATGTTCTTCTTGTATTGAGGTGCCCAAAACTGGACACAGTATTCAAGGTGTGGCCTCAAAAGTGTTGAGTACAGAGGGACAATCACTTCCCAGGTCCTGTCTGCCACACTACTTCTAATACAGGCCAGGATGTTTTTGGTCTTCTTGGCCACTGGGCACACTGCTGGCTCATATTCAGCTGCCTATCAATCAGAACCCCCAGGTCTCTTTCCCCTGGACAGCTTTCCAGCCACTCTTCCCCAAATCTGTAGCATTGCATGGGGTTGTTGTGGCCCAAGCATAGGACCCAGCACTTGTCTTTATTGAACCTCATACAACTGACCTTGGCTCATTGATCTAGTCTGTCCAAGTCTCTCTTAAAAGCCTCCCTACCCTCTCGCAGATCAACACTCCCTCCGAACTTGATGTCATCTGCAAACTTACTCAGGGTGCATTCTATCTTCTCATCAAGATAGTGAATAAAGATGTTAAAAAGAAGTGGCCCCAGCACTGAGTCCTGAGGAACCCCACTTTTATCTGGTCTCCAGCTGGATTTAAATCCATTCACCACCACTCTCTGGGCCCAGCCATCCAGCCAGTGTTTTACCCAGCAGAGTATACGCCCATCCAAGCCACGAGCAGCCAGTTTTTTCATCAGATTGCTATGGGAAACTGTGTCAAAGGCCTTATGGAAGTCCAGGTAGACAACATCCACAGCCTTTCCCTCATTGACCAGGGGGGTCATCTTGTCCTAGAAGATCAGTTTTGTTAAGCAGGACCTTCTTTTCATAAACCTGTGTTAACTGGACCTGATCACCTGGTTGTTCTTTATATGGTATGTAATGGCACGATGATCTGCTCCATGACCTTTCCCAGCACTGAGGTCAGACTGACAGGTCTGTAGTTCCCTGGATCCTCCTTTCAGCCTTTCCTGCGGATGGGTACCACATTTGCTACCCACCAGTCCACTGGGACGTCCCCAGTTAGCCACAATTACTAGTATATGATGGAAAGAGGCTTGCCAAGTGTATCCGCCAACTCCTTCAGTACTGTTGGGTGCAAATCCCTCTATCCCATAGACTTATGGATGTTCATTTACATGGTGTAGCAGGTCACTGACCATTTCCTCTTGGATTACAAAGGTCTTGTTCTGCCCCACCTCCCTGTTTTCCAGCTCAGGGGACCGGGTGTCTAGGGAACAACCAGTTCTACTGCTAAAGACCAAGGCATTTAGCACCTCAGCCTTTTCCTCATCCTTTGTCACTGTGTTTCTCCCTCTGTCCAATAAAGAATGGAGATTCTCCCCAGCCCTCCTTTTGTTATTAATGTATTTATATAAAGCTTTTTATTGTATTTGACAGCAGTAGCCAAGTTGAGTTCAAGTCGGGCTTGGGCTCTCCTAATTTTCGCCCTGCATTGCCTTACTACATCTCTGTATTCCTCATGAGGCTCATCCTTTCTTGCAGAGGCCATAAACTCTCCCTTTCTTCCTGAGTTCCAGCCAAATCTTTCTATTCAGCCAGGCTGGTCTTCTTCCCTGACAGCTTGTCTTTCAGCACATGGGGACAGCCTGCTCCTGGGCCTTTCAGACTTCCTTCTTGAAGTATGTCCAGCCTTCCTGGACTCCTTTACCTTTCATGACAGTCTCCCAAGGGACTTTGTCAATCAGCCTCCTGAGCAGATCAAAGTCTGCCCTCTGGAAGTCCAAGGTGGCAGTCCTACTCATCCCCCTCCTTACTTCTCCAAGAATTGAAAACTCTCTAAGTTCATGGTTGCTATGCTGTAGACTTCCTCCAGCTGTTACTTCCCCCACAAGTCCTTCTCTGTTCACAAGCAGCATGTCAAGAAGGGCACCCTCACCAGCTGCGTCAGGAAATTATCTTCCATGCACCGCAGGAACATCTGAGACTGTTCCCTCTGTGCTCTATTGTATTTCCAGTAGACCTCTGGGAAGTTGAAGTCCCCCATGGGGGGGACTTCACAACAATGGGTAGCAATTTTGAAAATTCTCGCAGCTGCTTATTGAATATTTCATCTACCTCTTCATCCTGGTGGGTGGTCTACAACAGACTCCAACCACTGTCTCACCCTTGTTGGCCTTCCCCTTGATTCTTATCCCTAGGGTCTCAACTCTATCATCACTTTAATACATTTTTAGGTATTCATACGTCTCTCTGATATAGAGGGCCACCCCACTGCCTCTTCTTTCTCGCCTCTCCCTTCTGAAGCATTGGTAACCATTGATGGCAGCACTCCAGTTGTGTGAGTCATCCCACCAGGTTTCCATGATGGCAACTGTGTCATAGTTTTCCTGCTGCACAATGGCCTTCATCTCCTCCTGCTTATTGCCCATGCTGTATGTATTTGTGTAGATGCACTTCAGCTGGGCAAATGATCCTGCCACCATTTTGGGGAGAGACGTCCTAATTGCTGTCTGACCATTCTCAGCCACTCCCATGGTGAGAAAGAAAACCAGAAAAAAACAACATCAAGAACTTGATGGTAAGTGCAGCTATAAAAGCTGTCAAAATAAAGAAGTCTGAGGTATGCCAGGTTCCCAGGCTTTTAAATTCAATTTCATGCATACCTGCTTTGATACCACCTCCCCCATTGTGCCACTTTACTCACCCTCCCTTTTGTTTCTTCTCATAGTATTTAGAAACATATGTAACATTTATTCCTTACACACCTCCACTACTACTATAGTGGAGGTCTGTGGGAGATCCTTGCTGCCACGGCACTGTTCATGCTGCTTCTCTGTTAAACCATTTTCCCCCCATCCTGTGTGTCCCTTGTTTCTTTAGATGATAACTCCTTGGAATACAGGATACCTTTTATTCTGTGTTGGTACAGCTCAACTGGTTTTTAGGCAGTATTGTCAAAACACAATTAATTAACAGTGCAAGGCAAGCCATATGTTCAAAGGAGTCTGAAAGGAGCCAACATCCAGTTTCAAACTATGCCCAAAACCGTACACACCCTTAATCAAATCCAACATTTAACAGCTTAATTTGCTGTGCCAACAAAGTGCCATACTCACATGTAGTCTTGCTTTCTGCGTATCTAACGAAGACGTTTTTTAACATGGGCTCATGCCATTCTTGAACAGCGCAACCTCACAGTGCTATTGAAAAAGAGAATCTAAGCTCAATCTTTAATCCGCTTAGACTCAACAGGATGGGGAAAATACTAGTTACCAGGTAATACTAGTTACTAGATAAGTGGCAAAGTAGCAATTGTATTAACTGTGTTAGTTACTAGCAATGCTAGTCACTCCAGAATACAATTTTCACAACTTTTATTTCTTCATGGTCAGCATCTTGTGATTAATTGAGTGGTGATTTGTAATTGTATTTTGTGAACAATGAGCAGACTAGATTCCACTTGTTAGGCTGCATTTTGCCCTCTTCTCCGTGTTTGAAGTACTCCCTCTACAGAGCAACTGCTCCAAACAATTTCCACTGCTGTCATATTTGGTACCAAAACAAAGCTGATGTGGTACTAGTGACAAATTTTATGAAAAGTATTTAGCAGTTAATTTCACTATTTGTGACTTTCAGAACTTGTTTGAAGCCTAATTATTAAAGGTGTAAAATATTAATACTACTGAAGTATTGCACAAATAAGCTGTTATAAAAATACCCTTTAATGTAATCTTCAGATTTTTTTCACAGATTCACAGAATCACCAAGGCTGAAAAAGATATTTAAGATCATCAAGTCCAGCCTATGACCAACACCACCACATTGGCCAGACCATGGCACTAAGTGCCACATCCAGCCTTTCCCTGAGCACATCCAGGGAAGGTGCCTCCACCACTTGCCCAGGAAGTCCATTCCAATGTCTAATCACCCTCTCTGTGAGGAAGTGCTTCCTAATGTCCAACATAAGCCTCCTCTGGAGCAGCTTGAGGCCATGCCCTCTTGTCTTGTTGCTAGTTGCCTGGAAAAAGAGCCCAGCCCCCACCTGACTACAACCTGCCTTCAGGTAGTTGTAGAGAGTGATAAGATCCCCCCTGAGTCTCCTCTTCTACAGGCTAAACAAACCCAGCTCCCTCAGCCTATCCCTACAAGACTTTCCCTCTAGTCCCTTCACCAGCCTTGTTGCTCTCCTCTGGACCTGCTCCAGCACCTCAATATCCTTCTTGAACTGAGGGGCCCAGAACTGGACACGGTACTCGAGATGAGGCCTCACCAGTGCTGTGTACAGGGGGAGAATCACATCCCTACTCCTGCTGGCCACACTATTCTTGATACAAGCCAGGATGCCATTGGCCTTCCAGGCCACCTGGGCACACTGCTGGCTCATGTTCAACCAGTTGTCAACCAGAACTCCCAGGTCCCTCTCTGCTGGGCTGCTCTCCAGCCACTCTTCCCCCAGTCTGTAGCACTGCCTGGGGTTATTGTGGCCAAAGTGCAGGACCCTGCACTTGGTCTTGTTGAATTTCATGCCATTGGCCTTGGCCCTTTGACCCAACCTGTCCAGGTCCTCCTGCAGCTTCTTCCTCCCCTCTGGCAGATCGACAGTCCTCCCCAACTTGGTGTCATCTGTGAACTTACTGAGGGTGGACTCCATCCCCACATCCAGGTTATCAATTTAAATATTGACTAGGACAGGGCCCAGTACTGATCCCTGGGAATTTTGGTGAAAGTTGCAGTAATATTTTTTACACAAAGCTTTTTTTTTTAATGGTGAATAAACTTCACTACTGGAATCACAAGAAGGTAACTACTTTGCTCATGTTAAAGGCCAAATAAAGCAAGCCTCAAACATTCCAAGTACATCAGGCTATCCATTGTTCACCCAACAATAACAATCCAGAGTGTTTTATGGAATATATGAAGGATTATGATGATACACCACGCTGTATGCATTTGGATAGCAAGATGAAATTATATTTGTCTGAGAACAGCTCTTTTTAAAATAAATAAATAGGTCTGAGGTAAATATGGAGCAAGACAGAAGTTGATTTATGCTCATGAGGGGTCCTGCCTTAGTTTTTTCAGGCTAGAACAATGCATTCTCTCAGTCACTTGAAAAGGCTGCCACATACACAAATAAAGGTAAGAAAAAAAGCAAGAACAGCCAAAAGTTTAAAAACTGTGTTCAATTGTAATTTGAGCTTCGAGCCACCTGAATTTCTCCAAGGCAGTTTTAAGACATGTCTGAATAGGTTCACACTGCAACTATTGCAGAGATCCTTAATCATGGAACTCATAGGCTAGGTGGGGAACCAGCACTTTCCAGATGACTGCAAGGTGGGGATTATTCTCCTTCACCCTGGCACTGAAGCAATATAAGGCAGACACATTGGTTTCAGGGTTCAGAATTCATTGCTGTGCTGCTTTGTGTGTATTTTCTGCTAGCAGGCACTGGCAAAACTAAATCAAAACCATCTTCTCAGAAGGATTTTCAAACTACATTCAGAAATTCCCTGCCTAGTGTACCTTGTCCAGTGGGGACAGGAGGTCTGCAGAGTAGATGACATCCGTATTTTTTTCCCTATAATGCAAGGGTAATGGCATCTGCTTGGAAGGAATGTGCTTTGTTTGCCCATTTCCCTGGTTACCAAGGATCTCAATCAAAATTTCCCACCTTCCTTGAAAACACACTAGAAAATGTAATTGGGTGTTCTAGGAGAGTGTCTCCCAATTTCCCCTCAGTGTTTTTCTACATTGCATAAATAACTAAATGTTCATTGGGCAACGGAGAAGGGAAAAGTGAGTTTGCTAAGCTGTGGTTAAAGCACCCACATTGGAATCCCTATTCTAATGAATATTTAATTATCTTTGTGATAAAGACAAGCTGCGGAGGCATTTCCATCCCCTCCTACCTCACTTCTTATGCTAGCCTCACAAAGGAACCTGGGAACATGCAGAGTGAGCATTCAACAAGCAGCAAGACTTGCAAAACTAAATACTAGGTATTTCAAAGACCTTTCATGGTCTTGCCTTTGCCTTCTTACCATTCCTAGACAGCTGCAAAGCTGATTCGGTGCTAGCAAGTGTTGGCTATTTTTAGTTCCTTTTGCTGGTGGAAGTAGCAGAGCAATTTGCCAGCGAGAAGCACCTCTGGCCTGCCCGGAGCCAGCTGACAGCCCCAGCAGGCAGACAGCTCAGCTGCAGCAGCAGGAGGCCTTTGCCAGCAGCAACCAGGGATTAATTGCTGCAAGAGCCGAACCATTCACTGCCAAGCTAAACGACAGAATGAAGTATCTTAACTGAATTGGCGATGCAAAAGTAAATGCTTCTATCCATATTCTAAGCTGAGGTCAATGGGACCTGCTGCCTCGTGTACCAGTGACAGGGCTCCACCTTAACACACCAAAAAAAGCGTGTTTCTCCACCCCGCCAGCCGCACGCCCGCAGTATCCAATGCGCTGCCTGCCACCTGGTTCTGACGCCGGGAATTACCACCCGCACCTCACCGGACCAGCTCCTGCCCTTCTCGAGCTCCGGCCACTCCCTAGGAGTGGGGAATTCACCCGTGCAGGCGCGGGCCAGGCCCACTGAGCCGCGCCGGGCAGGGCAGGGCAGGGCAGGGCAGGGCGAGCGGCGGCCGCAGGGAGAGCCCGCCAGCTCTCCCGCCCAGCGCGGCCCCGCCGCCGTGACCGCACGGGGATGGGCGGGACGTGCGGGGCGCGGCGGGGGATGAGGTCATCAACAGGCGCCGCGGTGGGCCGGGCGGGCGGCGGGCGCTCGGCGCGGGCCCGGTAGGTACAAACCGCGGGGCCGGAAGGGGGGTGGGTCGGTAGTGACTGCTTGTCCCGCCCCCCCCGCACCGTGTGCCCCCGGGGCCGGCGCGTTGGCAGCGGCTGCTGCTGGGAGCGGCCCTTGCCCGTCAGCCCGGCCGTGCCCCCCTGTCCTGCGCGGGGCTCCGTGCGGGGCGCGGGGCCGCGCTCCTCTGCCCCTCAGCGCCCCGCGCCGGCGGCGTCGGCCGGAGCTGCCGAGCCTTGCGAGGCGCTTCTTGCAGTGATAAAGTAAACGTCTTTGCCCTCTCCGGGGCTGAAGTGCTGTGTGGGGGGCAGTACGGGGAACAACGGAAGGCAACGCTGTAGGGGATGTGCAGCCGGCAGCACCTGGCGTCTTTTATCGCATCACTTCCTCAGCCTGAGTCGGTGTCTTCTTGTAGGACTTTAGTTTTAGGTATAATTTCCTAAAAGATCTTAAAATGTAATTCTGCTCCAGCTTCTCAAAGCTGTATAACAAGCTTTTCTTGCTTGTTTCCTCTTTAACACTTAAAATCGTAGAGATGAAACTCTTAATAATAGATGGCATTTTGCAATTCATCTGAGGGTTTCAGCTTGCTTCTGTGTTGGGTCCCTTACTCAGAATGATGCTTAGTTTTGGTAAGGTCAAGCTGGGTGACAGGTGGTTTGCCAATGTCAACATTGGAAAGAGAAGACTGTTTTGCTAATTCCGGCCTTAAGGAAGTATTTCTTTCACATTGTTGCTGATATTTATAAATGACAGCTGCACTGAGTATAAATGACAGCTGCACTGAGTTAAAATCAGGCAGTTTTCATTTGGGCACTTCCTGTGTAGGAGTATCTTCTCATTTGCATGCTCCATCTCCTGAAAATCAGACACACGCACCCCCTTCCTTATGTATTTTGAGTGAAAATAAAATCCAAGGTAATTTTGCACCTCTTTAATGCTATTCAGCATTTCCACAGAATCACTAAGGTTGAAGGGGACCATTACTAATCACCCCGACCAATGCCCCAGTTCAAGCAGGGTTAGGTATAGCAGGTTGCCCAGGATTATATCCACCTTGAAATAATTTTGTAAAATGAAAAGAAAATGAAAATCCTTACATAAATGGGTTTTCTGTAAGTATAGCAATTATGGATTTGTGTGCAGAGACTTGTCATTGTTTGACTGTGTATGTTTGGGCTCCATTTAATTATTTGGGTATTTGCTCACTACTGTAATACAAAGTGCTGAACTGAAGAGAGTTGATAGCAATATCAGGATGCTCTTCCTAGCTTATTTGCTGATACGAAGTTACAGTTTTGTCTCAGTCTTTGGTTAATTATGAGGTTTTCTTCGGCAATGGGTATTTGAGAGGAGAAGGGTACTTGGATTTTTGGTGTTTCCCTTCTTGTTTCAGCTGTTTTATATCTTAACTTAGAATTTCGACTCATGAGAAGCAACTTGCACTGTGGCTAACCTGTCTTTGGTAAAGGTCTTCCATTGTGCTTTTTATTTCTATAGTTTCCAGACTTAAAAGGAGAGTTCTGGAAAGGCACTAGTTTCTTTGTCAAGCAATAGTACTAATTGAATTAACTTCTGCATTAAAGCCTCATTATGATGTGTGCTGGTTTTCTTGTGAAAGCAGAGTGAAGTCTGCAAGCTCTTTTTGTATGAAATGGTTTACAGTAGTTTAGCAAATGATTCTGTTAGTTTATTTAAGCCTTATTTTAATCTATAGGAGAAATAATGCCTGCCTTAACAAGGCTTAAGATGGTCTAGGTATTTTTGTTAAGTGTGTGGAATAAAAACAAACTTGAAATTACCAGAAGGTATGTATGCCTGTTACTTGGTACTTAAAGAGTACTGTTGATGCTGATGTGCAAAACTGACTTCTTGGTAAGATCTCAGGGTCTTACATTGTGTGAAAAAGATAGAAAATTTGATTTGGAAGAAGCTTCCTTGAAAGCAGCTTAAAAGGAATTAGTTCTAAACCTCTTGTAATTGTTAAGGAGAGTGTTTATCCAAAAGACTCCTTTTAAAAAGTTGTTTTCATTTCTTTAAATGCTAAGTGGATAGCATTCAAGGTTATAATTCTAACATCTGCATGTTGAAGGCGATTGAATTAGCTTTTATATGTACAGATGAAGCAAATCGTGCTTAACTGAAGGTGAGAAGAAACCAAACATGGCTTTAGTTTGCACTGTCTTTTATGTGTGGATAAAAAGCCTATGGTGTTTAAATGTGTGGCATCTGGATATTGGCCAGTGGCATGTAGGAAAAGTCTGTGGTACTAAAATACTTCTACACTTTTTGAAGAACATTGTGAGTACGTAATCCAAATGAGTTGGTATCAGTGCTTTAGAGATCCTTGTTTGCAGCCCAGAATATTAGCTTAAATTACCAGCTCAGCTGCGTGTGCCAGGGTAGGAGCTGGAGTCAGTGTGCGTGGAGATTCCTGTCTCTGTTGACTCTTGTTCAGAGAGAATGAATGTGGCAGAACTGGAAGCTGGGAGAAATATTTTCAAACAGATATAATGTAAATTGGTTTGTCTGACTGTCCTTAATTTTCTAGGAAACTCTATTTCTGTAAATTTCTATTTAATTGTCTTAATTGGCTGTTATTTCAGGGAATGAATTTGTGTACTGTCTGAAAAACAGAAAAGCTGAGATAGAATGGTCTCTGTCTTGGGGATTAATGCCTGCTACTTGTGTCAGCGTTAGTGTGTGAATAAATTTTGTGCAGCTCTAACATAGCACAATAAAAAACATTGGTGTGTTTTGTAAGGCGTTAGCCAGTTAATGTATTCCAATATTTGGAATAGCTTTAGGTTGGGAATTTTGCAGGGCTTGGCAGATGTCAAATACAGAGTTGTAACTGCCTGGATTGACTGGAGATGAGTTCTCTTGATCTTCTCTTATATAGCCCCCTCTGTTTTCTGGTGTTTCGGAAATGCATTCAAATAAACAGCTACAGTTGTGCTCTGAAACAAGGGGTGTTTTGTGTATGCTTACAAAGGAGCGTGTTTGGCATAGACCTACATTTTGCCATGATGACATATTTTAGATGACTGCATTTTGCAGGTTCTTCCACGGTTGCGTATTAACAACGTAAGGCAGTCCATCACTGGCTGATACAGCAGGAGTGCAATGAAATAGAGTACTTGGAATAGGAATAGATGACTCAGTGCATTCTGAACAGTACTCTGGCTTGTGCCATGATATTATGGGGTCATGTCTGATGACCATGTATCTTCTCCCCTTTCTGAAGTTGGTTGTTTGGTTTTTTTTTCCCCCAACAACTTCTGGTGGTTTTCTGATTTTCTCATGTGGTTTGTTAGTATTAAGAGTGGAATAGTTAGTTGTTAGCAGTTGAAAATAACAACTTTCTAGAATAATGGAACATCAGTATCAAGTATCATAATTGGTCATTGTAGTTTTTAATAGCCTGTTTACGGGTTTAACTGGACTACTTTGTGTAACAGTTATTCTTATGTTCTTAGTGTACTATTCATAAAGGGTGTATTCCCATGGCAGTTCAGATGCACAGTTTTTTGTTCTAAACTTTCCCATGTTGGATGGGATTGCATTCCCAGGTTCTTCCCCTCTGCTGTCTATTTCATTTTCCTTTTAAATGTAACAACCAAACCCACACATTACTGTGTATTTCTTACCATGAAGAAAGATTGTTGTTGCTATAGATATTTTAATAAAATTTATCCTTTAATCTTGTCTGCTTTGCGAGCATGTTTTATTTTGCCTGGAAGCTCTTTTCTCTGGTTTCCTTTCAGCGATATGTAATTATAATGCAAGTTGATGCATTCTGTATTAAGTGGAAAAACAGTGTCATACAAGCATAATTCCGTGAAGGACTACTTCTCCCTTATATCCCATTCTTTGTGCCTTTTATGCAACTCTATTATGCACAGATGATCAAGAGTGACTCTGTTCATGTCAGCCACCATCTGCTATTATTGTTTTTTATTCTTTTGCAAGCATCTGTCTTCTAAAATATTAAAACATACAACCAAACATGCCGTTCTGTGGAGACACAATAACCCTTTGGATGTACTACCTTTAATAAGGCAATTGGACTTTAATTCACTTTTATATATAGTGCATTTCAGAAATGGTTGTGAAACAATGATCTGATTTTTTGTTTTGTTTTGTTTCCTTACAGAAGGTGAGAAGTGGAGGAACTGCAGTTGATTCCAATACTGCAATATTAAACAAAATTACTTTTGGCACTGGGAGGCTGAATATCGTTGCTCTTTTTGGAGACATCATATGTAAGAAATGTCTAAGGCTTTGTAAGACTATTGGCCAATAGACTGGAACATGGAGACACCGCTAGACATCGTGAAGGATGACTTGCCCTTAATGGCCAACACTAGCTACATGCTTGTAAAGCACTATGTGTTGGACTTGGATGTGGATTTTAAAAGTAAAGTTATTGAAGGCATCATAGTTTTATTCTTTGAAACTGGGAGCCAGTACAGGAAAACCAGCAGTACTGGCAAAGGCGGCTGCCAGTCACTGTTTGATGAAACCTGTAAAAGAAGGGCATCTGAACCCTGCCACATTCATGTGACAGGTGCGAGTGACTCTTCATCTAAACTGGAATATTATGATTTTGCTGTCTGTGGTAAAGGTGAAGAAGATCCTTTTGATAAAAATGGTAACCATAGCGACAAGGAACAGGCTTCTGGGATTTCTAGTTCAGAGGACTGCTGCAATACAGAGAATCATGGAAACAAGGATTTTGTGCTGGTATTGGACTGCTGTGATTTATCTGTGCTAAAGGTTGAGGAGGTAGATGTTGCTGCTGTGTCAGGCATTGAAAAATTCACAAAGTCTGCCAAGCTAACTGGTGCTTCAAAGGAGTTGGAAGATGTCAGGAATCAGATTGTACATGAACTTGTGACTTTACCTGCAGATTGCTGGAAGGAACAGCTATACTATTTTACTTGCTGCAGCCAGGCACCTGGCTGTGGAGAGCTGCTGTTTACTACTGGCACTTGGAGCTTGGAGATAAGGAAATCAGGAATTCAGACTCCAGAAGACTTTCCTCATGCAATAAGAATATGGTACAAAACCAAACCAGAGGGAAGATCTATTACCTGGACTACAGACCAAAGTGGCAGGTATGTAACTATTAGCTGAAAGCTTTTAATGCATTGATTGTAAACATAGGTGTGGGAATGTAGAATCATGTCATTCTGAGCAACTCTGAAGATGATGAGCATCCTCTTCCATTTTTTTTCATTTCATCCTTGAATGAATCCTGTTGCTGTCCCATATGAGAACAGACAAAACGGTGCTCAGGAAACCCTGGTGGACTTGCAGACCTCAGGCTTATCTAAGTGATTGTGTTTGCTCATTCTAAGTGGGAGTAAATAATTGTTGTTTATTGGAATAAGTGTGTGCAGAGGATAGTGAAGTACCACTTAGAGAAAGAGAAGGTATACATGAGAGGTTATTTTCACTTTAATACTTTGTGTTCTTTTCCTTCCTGGTTTAAACAACTGATCATACAGCATAAAAAACAGTATACATACTATTTATTAGAATTGTTTTACAACTGGTCTTTTATCAATATTGTAGTAGGTTTAGAGATACAGTGTTTTGCTGTGTAGGCTCTCATAATGAGCTTGTAAATTGTCATTAATCTATTATGTGAAGTATGATAGTAAATGAACTGCAAACTGAAACTGCAAGAATGAGCATTTTATTAGTACTTGTGAAAGTACACGGTGATGTACAAAAATCTTCAAATTAAGTTCTCTATAGGAAGGAAAATACAATCCACTTGACTTTTACAACTGTAATTGTTTTAATTTTCAAAGCTGGATATTAATGGCTGTTAGTTCTTTGTGATATCTGAAATCAGGAACAAAGTTGGAAGATGAGGAAGAAATTTGGTCTAATTGCATACTTGCTTTTCATTCCAGAAGTAGAGATATACATGGTTATCTTTAATTTCAGTTATGCTAATAGAAATTAAGAGCCTTCTCACTGGCATACACGGCAGGGAGGAAAATAAGACTTTTTAATTGTACATCTGGTAGTTAGGTAATTCTGCTGCTAAACCATGAGAGGATCAATTGCTGGAATGTCTTAGTCATGTTCATGACTTCCTTGTGCTCTTTCCCCTCCCTTCCTCATACCCAGTAAGTTATTTTTTATATGAGTTTAGGAAATATAACTCAATATAGTATATTTAGTTATGAAAATTGTGAATTTTGATTGCATTCAAAGATAAGGCAATGGCCTGTGATAACATACTATGTTCTTGTCTACCTGCCCCTTACTAAAGACTATTAGAATAACGTTAGCAACACTCAGCTGGTTTATATCTCCTCTGTGTCTTGTCTATGTGTTTTGAGCATCTGAATGTTTTGGTTTTTTTTCAAGGGTCTAAATCACTTACATATTTTAGTTTTGATTCTTTATTCCCTTTCCCTGCAAGTAAAAAATCATACCTACTTTAGAGACTTTTCATGGCAGTTTTACACAAACACATGCAATTTTATGAATCAGTGATGCAGCAGGAAAAGATGACTTGACATGGGTCAGGCAGTGTGATGGTAGCAAATAGTCTCAAGGTGGTTTATTTTCATTCTTTTGTAGGGTATTCCATAAACTAATGACTGTCAAAAAAAAAAGGTGTTCATATCATAGTCATTAGAATCTTTCTTGCTACATTTAAAAAATCAACTTCTGTATGTGATGAACCCCTATATATTGTGGTGAAGTTCATCGTACAAAATACTGTAATATTTTTCTTTTCCTTTCTGAAAATAAGTATCATATATAATGTGTGAGAGAAATACCATTACATTGTATCCTTACAGGTACATTCTTTAAGTTGTTCCAAATTATACGTTTGGTGCTTTTTTTATGCAGATGTCCAATCACTTCCCAGAGTAATCTATGATCTAACTTCAAAGAAAAGTGAAGCCAGTAATGAAGTACAAGCCTTGCTGGGCCGCTACCAATATGTTTCCTCTAACTTAACACTAGTACAATGTTTTGAAATTTAACCTAGGCACTATTTAATAAAGACTCCCATTTTATTTGGGGACAAAATAGAGGAATAGTGTGCATGTGATTGTATGCGGGTGTCATAATGGTTGATATTAATGAGGGACTGGAATGGAATTGATTTCCTCATTGTGGGATTAAGAATGAAAGGGTATATTCGATATGAACTTTGGCAATGAAAGAAATTCCATGACATTGAAATCTTTTAGTACAGGTCGCAATCCTGTAAAGCTACCTATGCATTATTTACTTTGACATACATTAATAGATACCAGATATGCAGAAATGGAAAAATTCTGGAAAGTGAAAGGGCTGGGTTGAATTATTCCAAGTGTATGATTTTTATGACAATGCTATGGAAAAAAAAAAAAAAAAGAAGTGTATTTTTAGAAGCTATTAAAGGATGATTGAGCAGTTTTGAGGAAACGCTCTAGAAAGAGTTAGCCGTGTAGGAATTTTCCAAAATGAAAAATACTGGAAAAAAAATGAAATTATCCCCTTAAAAAATCATGATAACGTGTTGCTATTTATTTCACCAATTTAAATGTCTTACCTTTAAAAATCTTTTGTTCCTGTCTAGTTGATTATTTTTATGGTATTATTAAAGTGTCAACATATTTCAAATAATTCAGGAAATATTTTACCTTTATGAAAGCTGTGAATACAGCAAGCATAAATACACAATTCTGTAGAAGTGCTAATGCTACTATATATTCTATAATTAAAAGCATCTTTTTTTTCTGATTACCCTTGAAGTTCAGCATAATGCTTTGTGTTTTTATTTTGCCTCTGACGTGTACTAACAATATAGCATCAACCACAGAGCTAATTTGTACTAATGAAAAACGGAAGGAGGAAGAACTAAAAAGGAATGAGCAAGTAACCTACCAAAATACACTTAGTCAAAGAGCCCTTCTTCATCTCTAAACCTGGATGCTCATTCTCTCCACCACTGTTATGATGATATAGGTGGGTGTACAGCTGGGTGATAAGGCATAATAGGGAGCTAATCTAACTGAAAATAAGCAGGGGGAAGAGAATGCTTGGTAGGAGTTGTTTGGAATATGCTACTGAAGTTAGTTTGGCAGGTAGAGTTACCTGTTTCACTAGTAATACAGGTTTGTGCCAATGAAACCCTGTATCTGTAGCCTTTATGGAGTCTGAGGCATCGACTGAATTTTCATAATATATTTGATATTTTAAAAGCAAAGTTTTCCAGGGCAGAAAGTGGAAAAATTAATTAGATTTTCACCATTTCAAACTGCAAACTGGAAAATGTGTATTGAAAATAGATGTTGGTTTTCAGTGGCATGAGTTAGCATAACTTTGTGCTCTTGGATGCTGGAAATTCAGAATGGGAATAAAGAGATTGTTTATCTTCAGGGGCAAGGCTTTTGAGAATAAGATGCTGCAGAATCTAGGCAAGGCACAGACTAAATCCTAAGTGACTACCATCAACTGTAGGGAATTCTCTCCTGTTACTTTGTGTAATTTTGTTCCCAGTGATGAATGTGTATAATTGGAGAAGTAAAATAAAAATTATTTTTTAAAAAAAGAAGTAGACAGATGTTGAATAGAAAATGAACTGATTTGATATTTCTGGAAATGCAGATGGCAACAAACAAGTATTTCTGAAAAACTGAAAATAGCTCCTCTGAATTAGTCATCCTAACTAAAAAGGAAGACCATGACAAATGAGGGTTTTTTCTAATGAACTTAATACTTTTTGAGAGTTAGAGCAAGTTTCATGGTCTAGCAGGACAAACGATACTCAGATGTGGGTAGAGCAAGTGGATGCCGAAGTCCCAGAACAGAGGAAGAAAGGGCTGAGTCCTCACAGAGGCACTGCTTACAGGGAGTACAAGGGGCAAGGCTGATGATACACCTTCAGAAAAAATAAATACAAAAAGCAAGTTGCTTCACTAAGATGTATCAATGAGAAGACTGTATTAGATCAGAGGAGGCTGAGAATGAAATAGTATTATGAAAATACAATTGTCCATGTAAGTGATAAAAGTCTACTTGTTTTAATTTTCAAATTTAGAAGGAAAAGATTGAAGAGCCAGTGACATAGGGAATGAAGAGTCAAACCAGCCCTTGTGTGCTTGTGAATTGGCTGGCCAAGAAACCAAAACAACCTTTTTTTTTTTTTTTTTCAGGGTAGAGCTGAGAAAGTCCAACTGTTCATATCCATAGCAAAACTGTCTGCTGTTTTTAAAGACAGAAGCTTACAAGAGGTTGGAGGGTTTTGTTTACTGTTAGGGAAATAATTTACAATTGTTTTCTCTGCCATTTATGTAGGTGCTATGCCTATGACTTTAAATTTTGTTTAAATGCAGTCAGGTGGTATATCCTAAGGTGTTAAAGAAGTATTAGAAGATGTGCAAGAAATTGAATACCTAAGGGACTGGTCAGATGTGTGACTTCAAATTTAGGAAACTTTCTCCTAACGATACTGAAGAAGCTGTTAAACATATTGCAGTTGCTAAAAATACAGGTCAAAGCAAATAAAAATACCATTATTTTTAGAGGTAAAGCAGAAGCACAGAAAGTAAATAAATGTATTTACTTTGGAGGAAAAAGGTAAGCCCTGTCTTATTATTATCATATCAGCATTATTATACTTGTTTCCAAGTGATGGCTGTACCAAAAGAGAGAACTCTTAAACAGGAGATTGTGCATGTACTGTATCTAGAAGAAGCAGGATTTGGACCACAAATTTGTAGACAAAAATGCAAAAAAATTCCAGTGAAGTATCAGTTTAGAAATGTAGCTGTTGGAAAACCAGCATCAGAATAACAGAAATTACCGAAAAAGCTGCTGTAATCACTCATAATCACAGTTAGCACTTCTAGATTGGCTGGTGTTTTATTCAACAGAAAAATGCAAACAAAAATACATGCACTGTTAAAATGTGATGACAATCACTGGCACCTTGCAGACACATAAATCAATAAGGCAGAACAAAAAAGTTGATGTGATTTAGGTGCCAGGAAATCCTTCAGCTCTGTAGAATTGGCACTGTAATTTAGAGTAAGAGAGAGCTGCAAACAGCATTAGTTATACTGGGAGTGGCCTTGTAGTTGCAGGAGGATGCTACCTTACATCCTTACATGGAGACAACCCTTGAAAAAACTGGGAATGTATTTGTATTAAAAGGGGTGAGGAGTGGAAAGCAGGCTTAGTTTTGAAGAAAAGGTTATGTACTTGACCAGGCGTTCTCTAGTTTTCTGACTCCTTTACTACGTGGGTCTTCATTATAGAGACTTGTGATCTGCCTGTGTATGTATTTTATCATTAACATGTTTTAGGGAAAAAAGCTAGTTCTCATTGATTTACAGTATTTATAAAACACTTTATAGTCTGCAGGTAAAAGTTATTTCTGAGAGCGCAATTACATTAATTGTCTTGGTAATGAACGTTCTGTGTTTATGTTGTATTTGCAACAGCATTGCAACACTCTGCATAGTGCTGTTCTGCCAGCCTGTTTTCCCAGTCACTTCCCTCTAAAATTTCTTCAGGATATGAAAATCTCCTATATTGCTCTTCAGACTGGGTTGTACTAATGGTATTCAGCAAAACAGCTTTCACAAATGCATGATAAATATTTGATAAAAAATACACATCAGCAGTCATTAACCCCACCTTTCCTCTCATTCCTGTAAACTCTACTAGGATCCCTTTTTATAAAATTTTGGATAAAATTTTAGTGAATAAGGAACCATCCTTCCTACCCCCTCCCAACACACAAATGTTTCATGGTAAATAATATGTCCAGAATATCTTGGTTAGCATTATGAGAAGGAAGCAGAATGTCCTAGGAGGTGAAAAAGCAAGCTCTTCCTTTCCTTTGTGAACTCACTGCCATGCACTGTTTCTTTTTTTGTGCAAGAAACCTCAATTCTCTCAAAGTTGGTTACAGATTCAGTTTAAAGAGATTTATTCCAAAGTTATTAAACTAATTAAATATTTATACAGATAAATGGTCTTTCACATTTAGCTGTGCATTGTGGTTTACTGGATAAAAAAATAACCAGTTGACTTTTTCACCACTGCAGTTATCTGTTGATAATTTCGCTGGATATATATGTCCTGCTCTAATCACTGGCAGACACAGCCAGATTATTCTCTTCTGTTTGTGTGCATTAACAATATGCCTACTGAAATGGCAGTTTCCAACCCTGTTTTGCTGAAAGATCAGCGAGCCTGCGTTAGTTAAGCTGCAGTGACTTAATTGTGCTATGTAAAGCTTGTTCCAGTACAAACCCACTACCACATGGAGCACTGATCTCCATTTGAACATTGAGGTGTTGGCCACAACTGTTTGAGTGTGTCCATCCAAGCCAATTCCTTATCGACTAGGTGGTCCATCCATCAAATCCTTATATTTCCAATTTAGAGATCAGGGTGTCATGCAGGGTAGTGTCAGATGTTTTGCACAAGTCCCAACAGATGATGACAGTTGCTCTCCCCTTGTCTACTAATGCTGTGACCTCATCGTAAAAGGCTACCAAATTTGTGAGGCACAGTTTGCCCTTTGCTTGAAACCAACCACCTCCACATTTTCCATGTGCCTTAGCAGAGCTTTGAGAAAGATCTGCTCCATGATCTTGGCAGGCAGAGAGGTGAGACTGACTGGCCTGTAGTTCCCTGGGTTTTCCTTTTTTCCTTTTTCAAAAATGTGAATTATATTTCCCCTTTTCCTGTCAGTGGGAACTTCACCAGTCTGCCACCACTTCTCAAATATGATGGATAGTGGCTTAGCAACTTTATCTGCCAGTTTCCTCAGAAGCCACAAATGGATCTCATCAGTCCCATGGACTTGTGCACTTTAAGGTTCTTTAGATGTTTTTGAACTTGCTTTTCTCCAACAGTTAGTGGATCTTCCTTCTTCCAGTCCTTCTCCACATTCTGTGTGACCGGCTCTCTGTTTCCTTTTTGAGAGGGCTTCCATTTTCCCTAGTCACATACCTATAGAAGCTTTTCTTGTTATCCTTGATGTCCCTGGCCAGATTTAATTCTATCAGGGCTTTAGTTTTCCTAACCTGATCCCTGGCTGCTTGGACAAGTTCTTTGTACTCCTCCCAGACTACCTGTCGCTCCTTCTTAATCCATGCAGGCCTCCTGACATTCTTGACTGTCTTCCTCTTTTTGGGATACAATGCTTCTGGGCTTGGTGGACGTGATCCTAGAATATTGACCAATTTTTTTGGACTCCTCTTCCCTCCAGGGTTTTATGCCATGGTACCCTACCAAGCAGATCCCTGAAGATGTCAAAGTCAGCTCTGCTGAAGTCTAGGGTAGTGAGCTTACTGCACGACATCCTTGTTGCTCGAAGGATCCTGAATTCCACCATTTCTTGGTCACTGCAGCAAAGGCTGCCCTGTCATCCAGCCCCATCCTTGTAGCTGAGAACAAGCTCCAGCATAACACCTTTTCTGTTTGGTTCCTGTACTCCTTGGAGAAAAAAAATTGTCATCAGTGCATTCCAGGAATCTCCTGAATTGCTGGTGCCTTGCTCTGTTGTCCCTCCAGGTATTGGGATGGCTGAAATACCCGCTGAGGACTAGGGCCTGAGTGTGAGGCTGCTTCTGTCTGCCTGTAGAGGCCTTATCTGCTTGGCCAGCCTGGTCCAGTGGCTTGCAGCAGACCCCCATTATGACATCTCCTGCCCCTGTCTTCCCTTTAACCCCCACCCATAAGCTCTTTGTCAGCTCCTCATCCATCTCCAGGCTCCAGCTTGTCACTCATGCAGGGAATGACACCCCCTCCTCTTCTCCCCTGCCTGTCCTTCCTAAAGAGCTTATACCCATCCATTCCCATTCTCCAGTCATAGGAGCCATCTCACTATGTCTCAGTGATGCTGATAACATCATAGCCTGCAGGCTGCACACATGTCTGTAACTCCTCTTGTTTGTTTCCCATGCCATGTGCGTTGGTATGGAGGCATTTAATTTGGGCCCCCCTTGAAGCTGCCTTACTGGCTGGGCTGTATGTAGCTGTTCATCCTGTGATCCTTCTCCAGGCCCAGGGCATCTGTTATTGGCACTGGCCTCAAAGTGGTGGCAATGGGGTGGATTGAGGATCCCCTTCCCCATCAACTCTAGGTAAAAGCCCTCTTTACTAAATTGGCAAGCCCGAGGAGTAAACCAAGAACTATTACGCACCAGCAATAGCAAACTAAGAAGGAGTTAATGTGGCCTTCTGCTGAGAAGCTGCTAAAAGAAATTGGCTGGCATGAAATACTGCAACTGAAATTGGAAAGGGTCAGAAGATGAAAAGGATGCCTAGGAGAGGGTTAGAGAAACTGCAAGGACAACGCTACCAGGAAGGCTGCTATGTCAAAAAGTGAGAAGGAGGCAGAGGCTAATAGGGAAGAAATCCTTTCTTCTCATTATATGCCCTGTGGTTGAAATTCTGAATGACAGGTGAACTTTGGCATTACCTTACTGCAAGAACAAATGTAAAAATATCAAGATTTTCAGAGGCTTGGACTAAGGAAGGCTCAAGGCTGCTCTCGGTTTGGCAGAGCCTCCAGGTTGTACAGAGAGATAAGATTAATGTTAACAAAAGTAATACTGTGATGACAACAGGGAGGTGTCATAGATATGGTGATGCCCTGCAATGGCTTTTTCAGAAGATATTCAGAAGCCTTGTTTGGCCTTATGTGTGAAGCTGTAAGGCTTATGCGGAAGGGGAAAGACTGGAGTTACTAGTTTCTGCTATATGTAAAAGTTATTGTGGTAATCTTGCTCTTTTTCATCCTATCTTACTGATTGTACTTTGATTGGTTCATGCCATACAAGTTTGAAACCTGCATAACTGAGGTTAAAAAAAACCCCAACATCTCAGTACAACACTAGGTTTGATTTTTACAGAAAACTGTATTCAGTCTTTATTATTGTAACTCTAACTTCCATCTCTTTTCCTTCCATCAGGCCATGTGTTTATACGATGGGATCTCCAATAAACAACAGAGCCCTTTTCCCATGTCAAGAACCACCCATTGCCTTGTCAACATGGCAAGCCTCAGTCCGAGCAACTGCAGACTTTGTTGTATTAATGAGTGGTGAAAACTCAGCAGAACCAGTTCAGCTTCAAGAAGGTGAAACATTTTTGATAGCAAATTATTTTCAATAATTTTATAATTAGAAACATAGCTTAGTAAATACATGTTTTTTGAAAGAATGAAGTTCCTCAGCTTAAAAGCACTTTGCATGTCTATCTGTAGTCTCCATGTCAGTTTATGGAAAAGTTGTCTGCTCCAAGCCTCCGGACAACTTGGTTTAAGAATTCAAAGCATCCACATTTTGCTGTTTTAATTCTAATTTCTTTTTTCTGTGTTTCTATTCCTTTTACTTCTTCCAGACTTAGACTTTGCTTGTCATAAATTGGCCATATTTTAATCTCTCTGCAGTTGAACATTTCATAGATAAAGTACCTTATCAGGCTCTTGAAAACTTCAGGTCTTTGCAGATAATTAAATTTGAGTTTTAGTTCTTCAGTCCAAGTATAGATCAGCGTGTCAATGATTAGAAGCGGTCCTTTTCTCTTATCTGTTTCCTGGAACATAGGAAGCAGACGAAGAATAATAAGGTCAGTGCCCTGGAAATCTGGTCTTTGGGATTTTGGGGTTTTTTGCATTGGTAGATCATAACTTGTGCAACAATAAGCAAGCAAGCATTTTTATTCTGTGTTGGTTAAACTTCTCTAAACCTCTGTTTGCACAGACAAGGAGGTTTTTAAGGCAGTTCTGTGTGTAATAATACAAAATATGACTTGCTCCCTCTAGCTTTGAGATAATCTGTAAAGCAGAATATTTTCTAATGTTCTGATGAAAAGTAGCACATAGGGAACGGTACATATTAGGTGTTTCTGGAAAAAAATAATCCTCTGTTCCCCTTTAAAGAGACAAGTTTGTTATGTGTGTGGGAAGAAAAAGAATGATAGTCATCTTGATTTAAGACCATCAGTTAATCCATTTGCATGGAATTGTCTGAACATTTTTGGCCGTATGTGAAGCCTGTTTCAAGCCTTGTCTCTGTAGTTGAAATCTGGAAAACTGCCATGATGAGCTGCTCAGATCACTTGGAAAGTAATACTGTCCTGTTTTGGCATCAAGAAAGCAAGAGCGTTTTTGACTTCAGACTAGGAGAACTGCTGTACCATCATTGTTTAATTAGTTTAATCTACACTTACACCTTGCTCATGAGTTGTTGCCACATCAGGTGTGGCTGTGTGGTCTGAAACGAAGAAGGATGTTTATGTGAATTTCTAGAAATAGAAACTTGAAAGAAGTATCAGGCAGTATAAATTGGCATAGGTCAGTTAAAATTTATACTTTCTTAAACCAATTAGCTAGTTGAAAAGGCTGTATTGTGAAATAATTACTTATTTATTAACATTTTTTTTGTTATAGTTTAAAAAAAAATAAAAATTTATACTTGAATAAAGAAAACACTTGTGGGGAAAACCATTTAAAAAATGCCATTGATGGAGTGTTGAGAGTGATATCAAGGTACCATGTTGTTAAAAATAGACCACTAGAGCTTAGCCACCCAAAGTCAGTCTTGTCATGCTGTGGATAACATAATGGGCTTTTATTTAAATCCTTGTAGTTATTACAGTGTGTCAGTTTATGTTGGCAATTCATGTGCCACTTAGAACTTTTGTTTTGGGGTTTTTTGATTTGTTTATTTGGGGGATTTGTTTGTTTGGTTTTGGTGTTTTTTTGCTGTTGTGTATGGTTTTTTTTTCATTAGTTAGTTTGTTTTAATTTTCTGAAGGCTAACTCAGTGTGTTTCTTTTCCTGAGAACTCTATGAAAACAAGATACACTCTAAGAAGTCATTAATGGAAAGGCCGATAGGGAAAAAATTACTCATTTTAACTTCACTGTGCTATATGAAGTGCTGACTGAAAGTGTGAAGTGAACTGAGAATAACCAAAGGTAGCATTAATCCTGGCTCCTTCAGGAGCCATGTGACAATGGCAAGTTTTGTGTTGAACTTTAGTGAACGGAAGAGAAGCAGCAGAAACACATATTGTGTGTCTGCCCTTAAACTTTTCCTTCCACCTCTCCTCAAGATGCAATTCCTGAGAGTGTGGAAGTTACTGCTTATGAATGTATGCAGCACATACAATTATTTATGCTTGTCTTGATGTCATGATGCAAGGGTTCCTGCGTTTCTTTAAAAGTAGTAAGCATTGTACTCCAGTAACTCTCAAAGATTTAATTGTGGGTGAGACCCTCATTGTCTTGGTACTTGTATACAGTAGGGAATGACAAATCAGTGTTAGAGAGCTGTTCAGAATTGTGAAAATGTACTAAAGAGATGCAGAGGAAAGAAGGGGAAGCAGCAATATTGTGAGCAATGTTTTAAGAAACAAACCCAAGGCTCAAGTGGTAATCTGAAGTCTTGAAGAAATTCTTAATGAATTTAGGAATACAAATTCATATGTTTAATTAGTAGGACTTCTGATTATCTGTTGTGTTAAATACCTTGTCTCATGTAGACCTTTATCTTAGGGAGTTATGCAGGGCACATGAAATCTTTCAACTTAAAATTTTGTGTTTTAAAAAACACACCTAGAAGCCTTTCAGGGTGGCTTATGCTGTCATTTGAAGTGAAGTGAGGCCATGTTTGTTTGAAAATCCTGATATGTCACTTACTCAAGTACAAATGGTAATAATTGAAGTGTGACCTGAAAGTGCTTAAAAATACCGTGCATTCTTTATGGAGTACTTAGAGAAGAAAAATTTAGCAGAAAAGTGTAGCTGACAATGCGCTTTGGGAGAAAGCTTTACAGGGGGTTAAAAACCTTTTACTCTGTGTATGTGTGTGTGTGTGTAATGTGAGCCATTCAAAGATTGGATTTGTTTTTCAGCACTTTCAGTTTTACTTTTTTTCAGCAAATAGCAGGTGCAATTTATTTAATCACAAACATTTGTTTTGATTCATGTTAAAGAAATAGATATCCCAGTGTGTTATAAAAGTAGACATTCCAGGACTCCAGTGTGAAATCAACCAGCCTGCTTTTTTGTGTGGTTACTCTGCCATTGTGCAGTCCCTGATCTTGTTTTGCCATCCCTAGTTCCAGGGATAAGCTGTATTCTATTATTGAAAGGACCTATGGTGCTAGAGAAGTCACTGCTACTGCTCTGCAGCTAACATCAACAGCAGTTGATGTTGTTTGAGCTCCTCTCACTTTTCATAAGGCAAAACAAAGGACTCCACTACTTGTCTTGATTGATCTCTAACATGTATCAGAAAATACAGTGTAGGAGTTGACAGCTCATCACATGCTACTCATCTTTCTGAGCCAGTGCTGAACTGATACTCTGGCATGAGTGTGAGGGTGCTCTGTGGGAAATTCCAGCTTTCAGATGAGATTAAAGAGCCCCACAAATCACAAAGAGTTGGGAGAGCTGAAAGGTTCTTAGTACTGGTGCTCCAGTCAAATGGTAGTTTTAGCATAACTACTTACTTAGCTGTAGTTTTATACTTTTACTTTGTGTATCATATGCTGTGTTTGGCTAGCTCTCTTTTTCCCTAGAGGTAGCTGAGTTTTGTGGTTTTTTGTAACTCATGGACATTATTTGTATTTTGTGGTGCTCACATTTTTGCTAGTGGAAACAAGGGAAAATATACTGGTAAGTAAAAATACTCTTTGATGTTTTTGCGTTAACAGCTACGGACTCTCAGGTGTTTCTTCAGTTCTAATGGACTCCACTAGAACTCAATCATTTTTAATGGTTTCAGAAGATAAGAGAAAGGCATTAAAAATTCTAGGAAGTAATTACATCTTTCATCATTATTGGTTCAAGTAGAAGAAATAAATGGCCTTTAAATGGTTCTTTTGCACCAGTATAAATAGGTTATAATTTTCTACCCTTGTTAAATGTAGTTCTGAATTTTGCATGGGATGTCTTCCAGTTATATTTCATAGAATAGCTAATTGTTGCTGCACGGTTTGTGCAGTTATAACATGATAGATTTGCTTTGTAGAACTGAAAAAAAAATATTCTGGAAAATTATTTTCAGAATTGCCTGTAGAGAAAATACTTTGAAAGTATTATAATTGCCTAAATAATTATGCATAGGAATCAACTTGCTTTTAAATTAAGTCTGCTTGTAAGGAGAGGGTATAAACATTACAAATAAAAGCACTGGGGTGCTCTTCCTCTGCTTTTCTCATGGAGTAAGCCTAGCCTAATTTCTTGTTCTTCCCGAAGTGTCCTTGCTAAGTTTGAAAATGTATTAGTGGAAGAAAATGCTGGGTTTGTAGCACACATTGGCATGTTTGGTAAAGAAAGTCATCTCCCCGTTTCAGCTGCACTGTTTTCTCTTAACCCTAGAGGTGGTGCTGTCTCCACGGTAGTCTGGGGAAAGCACACGGCATCCAGGGGAAGGATGAGTGAAGTGTGGAGGAGTGGATCTCGTGATCCCAGTGCCTGGGATAGATCTGAAGGTTACAGATGAAGGAAAGCAAAACAAAGTGCACTGACCTTAAAGAAAGGAAGTGAAGTCACAGGAGAGAAGGGCAGGGTGTGAGACAGTCTTACAGTAAGAGAAGAAGACAGAACATAAATGAGGGTTAGACTGTTCAAAACAGTTCTTCATGGATGCTTGCTGCAGAGAGACGTTGCCAATATAAAGACCATTTCAGTCACTGATCCGTGGATGCGCTCTATCACTTGTCATGCCAGTGCATGTGATTTCAGTTGTTGATGACAAATAACTATAGGATAAATATATAGTTATCCTACACAGTTATAGAACATGAATGCAAGAGACATCTAACGGCCCTGTTGCAAATGGATTGAGCCCCAGTTAGGTGTGTAGAGACAGTATAAATCTGGAACTCTTTACATCAGGAGTTTAATACTTCACAAGAATACATTTTTGCTGTCCTGAGTGACCTCTCTCTCAAGGTGGCATTTGCTTGCCTTGGCTCATTTGTAGCTTTGGTTAGTGAATTTTTTAAAAAAGAGGTGGGGGGGCAGAAATTTGCAAAACAGCTATCCTCTTTGTTCTTGATTTGTTTGGACCAAATAAGTGCCTTCTGTTTACATACTGATGAGAGGTTAGGAAAATTCTCAGAGTAGTATATGTTCACCTGACAATATAGGCAAAAATGGTTTTTGATGGTAATAAGTGTTGCCAAAAGTGGAATGAAGTGAAGATGTGTAAGGGATTACTAGGGCATATAACAGGCAGGGCTTTATCTGCCTCTTAAAATACTTCACAAATAGTATTTATTGTTTTGTCATACAAAATAGGAGGTGGAAGATTTGTTGTTAAGCAAAGACAGTAAATAGACAAGAAATATCCATGAGCCAGCAGTGTGCCCTTGCTACCAAGATGGCCAATGGAATCCTAGGTTTTGTAAAGAAGACTGTGGCCAGTAGGTCGAGGGAGGTCATTCTCCCCCTCTACTCTGCCCTGGTGAGGCCACAGCTGCAATACTGAATCCAGTTCTGGGCTCCACAGTTCAAGAGAGACAGGGAGCTACTAGAGAGAATCCAGAGGAAGGTGACAAAGATGACTTGGGGACTGGATCATCTCTCTTATGAGGAAAGGCTGAAAGAGCTGGGACTCTTTAGTCTGGAGATGAGAAGGCTGAGGGGGGAACCTTATCAGTGTATAAAAGCATCTAAAGGGTGGGTGCAAGGAAGATCAAGACAGGCTCTTCTCAGTAGTTTCCAGTGTCAGACGAAGAACAACAGGTACAAGTTGAAACAAGTTGGAAGTTCCATTTAAATATGACAAAAAACTTTACAGGTGACGCAGCACTGGAATAGGCTGCCCAGGGAGGGTTGTGGAGTCTCCATCTCTGGGGATATTCAAGACCCGCCTGGATACAGTTCTGTGTAAAGTGCTCTAGGTTATCCTACTTCGGTGGGAGAGTTGGACTAGATGATTTCTAGAGCTTCCTTCCAACTCCAGCAATTCTGTGATTCTGTATGCAAAGATTTTTTGCTTGTCCTTCCTGCGAGCATCTTCACTTTCTGTGGTTATTAAGTTAGGCAGCCCAGAGATGCTTTGATGCAGTCGTTTATTTACTTTCCTCTGTGCCTTGTGGCTTCCACTGGAATTTTTTTATTTTTTTTTTTCCGCCTTTTGATAGTGTTCCACAGCGCTGGCCAATATACTGTTTGAAAAGAACAAGTATTAATGTTCTCTTAAAATAACTGAAGTTTGTGTGTTTCCATAGTTGCCACAGCTACAGTAATTTGCACAGGATTCAGCAGGTTTTAGGTCAATCTGAGTCGTTCCAAGTATCATTAGCCCATTGACTTGGTGTAGTGGTCAGGGTGAACCACAAACCAGAGGGCGGAACTGCTCTCTTGTTAACCCCCTTCCACCCTCCCAAGGGAAGATAGAAGGGGAATAAGAAAGAGAGACTTAAAGATTGGATATTGAACCTGGAACAAGTTTACTGTAACATGAAAAAGAAAAAAAAAAAAAGGAGTAACACATCAGGTGAGGATCAGATCTATAGACTTATATACAGATACATACAAAACTGATCTTGGTGATCACAGGAATAGGTGGGTGAGAGTCCCTTGCAGCAAGGACGCTTCAGGAGGGAGGTCCACAGCTCCTCACAGCACCCAATAGAGTTGGATTCTGGAGAGCTTGTGGCTAATTGAAGAGAAAACCGGAGCCTCTGACCAGCACCAGTTGCAAGCAAGAGAGGTGAAGGAAAAAGAAACTGAGCTTCTGCCTCTCCTGGCTTTTATAGAGTATGGCAGAAAGTGTGAGAGAATATTGACCCCTCTCTGCTCCGACCCTCCCGGGTCCTTTAGGGTCTGAAAGAACCCTCTCTAATTCCTCTTATAGTTGTCAACAATTTGCCAGGTCCCCTCAAACCATAACACCTATTAGTATGGTGTAGTAGCTGTATTTCACAGAATCATTGGATTTGGAAGGGACCTCTAGAGATCATCTAGTCCAACCTCCCCACTAAATGAGGTGGTCTCCCCTTGAGCTTTTTATCACACAGGCAGGCCTTGAACCTCTCCACAGAAGGAGACTTCACAAACCCCCCTGGGCAGCCTGTTCAGTGCCTTGCCACCCTCACTGTAAAGAAGTTTTCTGTCGTATTCGGATGGAACATCCTCTGTTTCAGTTTATGCCCATTGCCCCTTGTCCTATTGCTGGGTACTGCTGAAAAGTGTCTGACTCCGTCCTCCATATGCTCACCCTTTAGATATTTATAGACGTTGATAAGTTCTCCTCTCAGTCTTTTCTTCTCTAGGGTAAACAACCTCAGCTCTCTCAGCCTTTCCTTGTAAGAGGGATGCTCTAGTCCCCCAGTCATCTTTGTTGCCCTCTGCTGGACTCTCTTCAGCAGTTCCCTGTCTCTCTTTAACTGTGGAGCCCAGAACTGGATGCAGTATTCCAGCTGTGGCCTCACTAGGGCAGAGTAAAGGGGGACAATGACCTCCCTCGACTTACTGGCCACACTCTGCCTAACGCATCCCAAGATATTGTTGGCCTCCTTGGCCACCAGGGTGCATTGCTGGCTCATTGTTAACTTACTGTCTATCAGGACTGTGAGATCCTTCTCCTCAGGGCTGCTTTCCACCAGGTCAGCCTCTAACCTATACTGGTGCATGGGGTTGTTCACCCCACATGCGGGACCTTATATTTGGTCTTGTTAAATCTCATTAAGTTCCTCTCTGCCCAGCTCTCCAGCCTGTCCAGGTCCCTCTGAATGGCAGCACAGCCCTCTGGAGTGTAAACCATTCCTCCCAGATTTGTATCATCAGGAAACTTGCTGAGGATACGCTCTGTCCCCTCTGCCAGATCATTGATGAATATGTTGAACAAGACCAGACCCAGTAGTGACCCCTGGAGAACACTGTTGGTTACAAGCCTCCAACTCAACCCTATGCCATTGATCTCGACCCTCTGAGCTCTGTCACTCAAACAATTTGCAATCCACCTCACTGTCCACTCATTCAGCCTGCACTTTCTGAGTTTCCTAATGAGAATGTTATGGGAGACAGTGTCAAAAGCCTTGCTGAAGTCAAGATAGATGACATCTGCTGCTCTCCCCTCATTCAGCCAACCGGTTATGACATCACAGAAGGCTAACAGATTGGTCAAGCATGATTTACCCTTGGTAAATCCATATTGACCACTTCCAATAACTTTCTGTTCTTCAGTGTATTCAGAGATGACATCCAGAATGATGGATGACTATTTGTGACCAAAAGTGAGAACTTGAATGTGACTCTTAAGCTATACCCTTTTTAAAGGAAAAAATGAAAAACCTAGGCAACATTTAGATTAATGGAAAGTACACTGTCCTAAAGCATCCTTCAGTTTATCCAAACGTGATCATAGATACAGTCATCCTATACTGTACTCCTTGTATTTCAGCACTGTGTTCCCATAATGATAATACTTACCCTCTTTTTACCTTTTAATTGACTCCTTAATCTTGTTTTAGCAGCTCCTGGGTTATCCTGACCAAATAATTGTCTTAGGCAATATTCTGTCTGATTCTAAATTTTTGTTTCTCCCTGCCTGTTTAGCACATCATGTACCTCTGGATAACTGAGGTTACTAGTATTTTTTGTTAGAACCTGCCTATCAGTTTAGTACTCTCTAAAGCACAAAAGAAAATATTATATTCTGTGAGACATAACACTGTTAAGGCAAAACCACAAGGTGGCTGGTCCAGGGTTGAAAGAGTTGAATTTTAGTCTTTGTATTATTGGATTTCATGTCTGATTTAACAGTAGGGTTGCGTTAAGTTGCATTAATAGCATCCTGCTTATGGATTATTTATTTACAGGTAAAGCCTTCAGCAGGTGGAGGAAAGTTGCAGGTTTAAGTAAAAACTACTGAATCTGTGGTGGTTATATATGACTGCTCTTACGTGTCTTGGTAACATTATTTTTCTTTCCTCAATAAAAATATCAGGATTTAACGTGGGTGGTTTGGCCCAAAATCTCAAATACATGAAAATGTCAAGTACTGAATGGATGATGTGACTGATGAGTCTGTACAAATGTTCTTATTTTGTACAGGTGTCTTGAGCTGGTACTACTACGTGACTATGCCAATGCCAGCATCCACCTTCACTATTGCAGTGGGGTGCTGGCAGGAAGTTAAACAGCAGTCACAGCAGTCCTTCACAACAGCTATCCAGACAAACACTGAGTTTTCTGTGCAATCTTCACAAGCTGGTTTCAGGTTGGTGTTTAGAATATTGTTGAAAGATGAGATACATGGGTAGCATTACTCTGTGGAATGTGAAAATGAGTCATATTAGTACAGGAATCAAAATAGAACTTGTTTAATCTGGACAGAAAAATCTTGACAGGAAAGTAATTCCAAAGGCATTATTTCATGGGTCAGGATGTGGTTCCTTTTATGTGAAAACAAGCTGCGTAGTGAGCAATAGAGTTAATAAATCCCAGTGTCCTCTGGATTTGCATCCTATATCATATATAAATCTCTTAGATCAGACCAGATCCTCCCTTGTTTCTTACAATGCCTGGCTGTAAGATCTTTCATATTGGTCCATTTTGGGTACCTACTATGACACTGGTTTGTGTTTATTCCTCTACTATTTATACATTTATAATGTCTGCCTCTATAGAAATATGCTGTAGATCATAGAATCACTGAATAGTCTGGGTTGGAAGGGATCGTAAAGATCATCTAGTCCCAGACCCCTGCCTTGGCAGGGTTACCTCCCACTAGACCAGGTTGCTCATAGCCCTATCCAACCTGGCCTTGGATGCTTCCAGGTGTGAGGAGTCATCCACAGCTTCTCTGGGCAACCTGTGCCAGTGGCTCACCACCCTCACAGGAAAGAAATTCTTACTAATTTCTAACCTAAATCTACTCTCTTCCAATTTAAAACCAAACCAAGGGTTGTAGCCCTACCTCCACTCCCCAGCTTTCCTGTAGGCCCCCTTCAGGTACTGAAAGGTCTCCCTGGAGCCTTCTCCAGGCTGAACAACCCCAACTCTCTATAAGCATTTGCCTTCTGCAAGTTGGGTGTTGTGGCTGGAGTCCTTACCAGTGAAGGCTGAGACAAAAATTCACTGAGTACCTAGATGTTCACTGTATATTCCTCTCTAATGTACAGTATGTTAAGTAACAGGAATTTTTATTGGAGAAAAAGATTATTCTGACAGAGTATTGATAGAAAAATGAAAGTTTCCTTTTTTTTTTTTTAATTTCTGGTAAAAGAGAAATATTTTTATAACTTTCTGTAGCAAAAATTAGTTCACATTTTAATTGTTTTGATTGTCATTGTTATGAGTTTGTGATAGTCACTGACTGAGATAATTAACACAGGCAGTGTGATGTGCCTGCAGCAGTTGAGATACTGACAGTGAAAGAAACAGAACTGATACATTTCAGAAATAAAAAACCTGCCCCTCCCCCCAGAAATGTGGTGTTGCTTATGCACAGACAAAAAAGGAGAGCCTAAGTATACAAGGTTGTTTTGTAGTTAATTAGGACATAAAAAACCCCATGTCCTTAAAAATCTTCTCTTATAGTTATGTACAGTTAGCATTTTTGTGGGAGTTAGCACAACAGACACCTGATACTTTAGTCATTAAGTCTAGGTAACCAAACCAACACTATGCACAGTGGCAGGCATTTCTAGAAAAGTGTGAAATGGATAGATAAGCACAAATGTTAAAGAAGTGTCTCAGATAAAATAAGAGATAAACTCTTAGGCAGCAGGAAAAGTACGGATTTCTGAAATAAGCTGTTGAAATATGTAGTATGATTTATGTCCAGCTGCCAGTGATTTTGACATAAGGAGGCTGTGTGAAAGAAAATGTTAAATGGAGCTAGGGTGTTAGATAAGTTTCCTATCTCCTTGTGGTCATTAAAGACTTGGCAACTTTTAGAAGAGATAGGGTGCTAGCTTTCATGTTTTGCCTAATCTCAGCTCTGATAATTAAATACAAAATGACATTGTTTTAGAGTGGAAATACACTGTATTAGACCACCCTTGGAAAATAATTTTATAACGATTAATGTTTCTTTGCATATGTAATCAGTGGAATAGTTGGAGTCAGCTTCATTCACAGAAAGAGTTATGTAAAGTGCTAAGATGTTGGCACTTCAACAACACTTTTCTTCATGTTATCACTTTGTTTTGTGTGTCAGCACTCATGTGGAGCATGATCTTCCAATTATTATTGCTTTGGGCAATGCTGGGTGCAATAACAATAAATGCTTTGCTTGTCCAGGCATACTAGAATCAGGTTCTTTGAGCTGAAATCTCAAACGAAGGAGAGGCTCTGCACTGCACAGAAGACAGGGCAGCAGGTGAAAACACGGACTTCTGCTTGGATATGAGTGTGTTTGGGCAGATAAATTATTGTGAAGGTATATGACTCAGTGTGTAGGAAGGATTTGATTTACCCCTCTTTCTTCTAGCTACAGCTCTGAATATCCTGTAAGGGTAATGTAAAGTAAGCTTGATCCTAATTCGGTTTTTTTAAATATGCACAGTGATAAGCCTGAATTGATATCTACTGTTGTTTTTTTACATAAGAAGCAAAAGAATTGGTAGAAGTTCATGGAGAATTTTAGTAACAGTGGCAGAAAAGAAGTCCCGTTGGACTTTCATTCTAATTGCACTTAATATATTTGTGTTAATATATACAAAATTTTATTTTTGTAGTGAAGTTTGAATAGGAATTCTCTGAGTAAATAAGTTCTTTTTTTACGAAAACTAGGTTTGACTAGTTTATTTTTCTATCTATGAGTAACTGTATTAGTTCTGTTCAGACATGTAGTAATGAGTGTTTTCACAGTGTTGCATAAGTGTGAACAGTGAGAGAATACATATGAGTTGGTTTTATGCAAACCAACTGCCATCCTGATGTCTAGACAATATCCATGTTTTTGCATAATCAGCTGTGCACATTTCTGGTATCATATTAAACTCTTTTTTTTTCTTCTTTTTTCTTTTTTTTTTTTTCTTTTGTTATTGTCAGATGGCATGAAGAAATCTGTAGTCATGTGGAATATCCCTGCCGTTTCCAAAATCATGCTGCCAGGTTGGAGGCAGTCATTCCTTATAGAGTCTTTGCTCCCAGACGTCTTATGGAACTCTGTGAAGAACACTTGCTCCAGCTAATTCCTCAGTGCCTCTCAGCTGCTTACACCACACTGGGTACACACCCCTTTTCCAGGCTTGATGTTTTGATAGTCCCTTCCAACTTTTCCAGCCTGGGGATGGCTAGGTAAAGAAACTTCTCAGTATCTCATCTCTTGTATTTTGTTAGACTCTGTTTTATCAGCTAGTTAACCATGTCAAGTTGCTGTCAATATCAAGCTGCTGTTCTTTTTTTCTTAAACCAAACTTAAAACTCCCATTCTGTTTTTGTGTAGGCAGGTTTCTTTGCATCCTTTGTGCTATGGTCTTTAGTTTTAGCAGGGCTCAGAGAGGGAAAGTATAAGCTCATTAGATGTGTGTCTGAATTTCTTCATTTGCCAAGCTTAAGACATTTCACTGCTTGAATTGCTTTAAATACTTGATGTTGCTATTTTTGCCATATTTTCTATTGGTGTTGATTTACCATTATGTCTTTAAAGAACAAGAGCATGTTGAAGTCCAGATCTAAAGTTTATTCCTAAGCCTTTTGTCATTCATGAGCCTCTAGTAAAACACTGGTCTTTGGAAGCTGAGTAAGGTAAACTGTAAGGATTTATATTATGAAATTTTCGTCAAATCATGGAGAATAAAAAGCTTAAATATTTTTGGTTTTACACTATAATTTTAAGTTGTGCAATGACAGTAGAATTTTAGCTCTATAATTTTTTCTATTTATAAATTAGTAACGAGATAGTATTTGTTAAGAGCAGAGAATGAAGCAGTATTTTTATTCAATGTTTTCTTAACACCAACAGTAGAGTGGATTCATTTAGGCAGATAGACAAAATATGTCAAGGAAGAATTAAAGCTAAATCTCTGTTAGAAAGGTGAGGACTGAAAGGAAAGGTGCATTTCCAGTCTCTTAGGTTTGGATTTTGGAAATTTTGAGGCAGTTGTCTCATAGGTTTGGTATCTGTAGTAACTTCAACAAATGGCACAAATTGCCAGTCCAAGTGCTTAGAAGAACCAGGTATTTATTTATCTTTATAAGCTGTATGATTAGTCAAACAAGGAAACATTCCATTTTGTGCGACATGTTTTGTTTCTTGTTTATATAGATTTTTTCTACAACTTTCCTCTTTCAAGTCTTCTTAGGATAAAAGTAGAAAATTATGCAGACATGTAATAATACTGTATTTGTTTTAGTATAAGTTTACTATTTTTAAAATTTATTTTTTTTAGGAAGACCCATAAAGCTTAAAATTTAAGCACTGTCCTTCTCTGTCATATAAGCCTCATTGCTTTCTAGATACCTTGTACTGGTTACTGAGTTTTCAATGATAGCTCTTTATTAAATGAATTCCTAAATGAAAACATTGGGAAAATTAACACGAATCCTGGTTGCTTTGGGCACCTACCACACTGTGCTCTGATGCATTGCGTAATAGTTTGATTTGGAGGTTAGTGTGATGTTGTGTACCATGTTCTTGAACCCATATGAAATGTGTAGAGCTCCTTAGCGATTTCCTGTGACTTCAAAGGCATGGTACTAAAGGTTAACACAGGTCCTTATGGATCATCATTGTAACTGAGGAAGAAACTGTCCATTTTACTTAGCTGTGTGATAAGAGCAGTGATCAGTGGAACCATGAGTGGAGGGCAAGACACACAAAGACTATAAAATGGAAGAGAAAGGGGACAGAGATATGTAGGCCAAAATAACAGCACCCAGTAGAAAAACTTGTCAAGATTCGTCGTTAATATGCACTTCGGGAAGTTGTCACAGGTTTACCTGCATGTAACTTTCCCAGAATTTATGGGAAAAGCTGCCTGCAGGGAATTATTTTGCAAAACTACCTGTGGTTACCTGAGTCCAGATTCCATGGCCAGAATATTGCAATTGTGCTTACTTTGCGAAGGAGATGAGAATACCCCATGCTTTACATTCCCTACCCTTCTAACCGCTGTCAGTTCAAAGTGCTTCGTATCACTGAATGTAAGTAAAGTGTGGAATAAGGGGCCTGCATACTTCCTGACGCTTTTCATTCAGCAGTTCATTAAGCCAAGCACATTCAAATTTTTCAAAATTGAAAAAAAAGGAAAAATTTCAGCTGTTTAAATGTGAACTGTATTCTGACAGCAAAGAAAATTATTAGATGACTCATGATAGCTTGTTTGTTCTTGTTTAATGTGATCTTTCAAATAGAGGCTTCTGTGTGTATAGCAAGCTACTTAAATAGTTAATTCCTGTGCATGCAATGATAATTACTTAAATTACTTGTTAGGAATAAGCTCTGCGCAAAACCATGTCCAAGCCCACATAAAAAAGAAAAAAAGGAAAATAAAAAGTTACCTATTATCTTGTTTCTAAAAGGGTGCTGTATTATTTATTTTTTAATCTTCTAGTCTATCTGTAGCAGTATAAACATAACACAGCATGCCAGCACAAAGGGGTGGTTATTTTGAGAATTCTGATTGTATTCCTTTCTGCCAGGGAAGGAAGCAGTCATAAATTTTAGTAATTATCTGAAGTATCAGGACTTCACAGCATTTGGCACTTTTCTTTGTCTGTTTCTTGTTAGCTGAGACTTACTGTTTTTTTTGTATTCCAAAAGACTTCCCTTTACTTAAGGGGGATGTTTTTTTTACTGTTATGAGATGATGCTAGGTCTTCCATAATGTGACCTACGTAGGTGTTTTAAGGTGTCGATTTCAGTAGTAGCTACAATAGGTCACCTGCATTTCTTTTGGCAGACCCTTTATGAGAAAAACTCTAGTTGAAAGCATATTCATTTTACTTGTGTTTTCTGTACATCTCTTCCTGCTATGGACTTACCTATGGAAATGGGATCTTGACTGTCTATAATTGAAATCATGCCCTTTTGGCTTCCTTCTGATCTTTGAAGCTGGAAGATTTAATTTTGCACTCTGTCTTTGTTTTATGCTGTTTTAGTTCAAGTGATTCAGTGTAGCTTTACCCAGATTAGTGTTAGTAAAAGAAGAATGGGGCCTACAAGTTAAACTGTACATAAATTAAATTAATGAAGTGTTGTGGATCAAACTTAAATAGCTTAAAAGCCAGTGATTCAGTGCTTTCTGTAGAATTTTGAAAGTTTCATGAACACCTAATAGCACTTAATTATCTGATATTAAGTTCTCTTACTAGTAGAAGGGAGTAAAGTTGAGAAAAAGGAGTAGGGAAGTATGTCAGACTGCAGAGACTCTGTAGGCCCTGATGAGGAGAATCCCTGACATCAAACAGTGCTGAAAAGTGTGCATCATTTGTGTACTGGAAGAGCTAAGAGGTTAAAAGCAGGAGGTTGAAAGTAGCACTGTGTTTTCCTGCTGTTGAGAATGACATGGTACCCCAGAGAAATAGTCAGCCACACTGACATTTTAACAGCAGAGTTATTTCATGGTTGCTCATGTGAGCCCATAGTTACCCATGTGAATAAAGCTGGCTGAAATACTTAAAATAAAAAATAGGGTATGCATGTTCCCTGGTTATTCATTCTCTCCGAATCAGTTCATTCTCAGTCAAGTTTTGTTGGTCACATATGAAAACCGAATGTGTCAAAACCTGTTCACACTGATCCGCAACTCAATCCCTTTTATTTTGGCAAAACCTAAAGAGACTCTGAATTCCTTGTGATTTTTCATTTCCTGAGGTGAAACTTTGAAACTTTCTTTTGAATACAGAAACTCTTAACTTTCTTGTGCCACCTGAGCCTGTGCTTGAGACCTTGACTCCTCTTGCAATGTTTAATTGCAATTCTTCTCCCCTCCCTCCCCTCCAGTTTTCCCCATGGAATTTATTTTTCCCTCGATAACCATCAGGGGCCTTTTTATAGTCACATCAAATCTCTTGTGTTTCTGTAGCTTTAGAAACTGCTTACTGTCTTTCTGCTTCTTCACAGCAAACATGCTGATATTTATTTCATTCCCCTGGAGGGCTCTAAACCTTTGTTTACAACAAAGTAAGTCAAATAACTGTTTTTGCAACAATGGTTTTCAAAGTGGTTTTGGGGTGTTTTGTTTGTTTGTTCTTTTTGTTCCCAGCATGCATTGTTTAAATCACGTAAGTATACTGCTTTTTCTATTTAAATTAATGTACTTCAGATGTACTGGTTTTGTAATAAGTGAGCACAAGGAAGTATCCTTAGCCAAGCACAATGTGTCAGTAAGTTGACTAGTCACATCATATGTTGCTGGGAGCTATAAGAGCGTGATGAGAAAAGTGTCCCTTGGCATGTTCCATGCTCCTAGTTTTTCCTTAAGCACTTTAGTACTCGTAACTGCTGAAAACAGAGTAATGGGATAGAGGGACTTATGGTCTTGCCTAGTTTGGCTGTTCTTACAGCCATTTTACCCTGCAAAGCTAGCAAGTAAGTGGAACCAAATAACTTCTGAGCAAGATACCGACATTTTCAAAACAAGACCTCAGTGTTTGGTTGAGTCCTGTTTAGGCTCTAAAATTAGTGGTCTTATTTTCAAATATGCTAGAAACCCCTGAAACCCAAATGGTGTTTGATGATAGAAACATAAAAAATGCTTGGCATATTTGTAAATCAGGTCAACTTATATAGCTGGCTAAATACAGATTTAGCAACCCAGCTTTCAGTTCCTATTTATAAAGATCTTAGTCACTCTTCTCCTCTCATGTAAATTGTCTCAGGGATATTCTTTCCTCTTAAAATACCATTCTTCAAGACAAGGTATATCAGCATTAAAAAGAGAGAGGGGAAAAAAAAAAAAAAAAAGCATGCCCGAGTAGCCTCTTGGATCTGTGGGTCTATAGCTGTCATTTGTTTGATCTGTGTAACTATAGTGTTCTGATGGCAACCGGAAAGCCTATGGCAGAATCAGCCAGGACTATGGGAAAACAGCCAAGTGTCAAACCTAAATGTAAGTCTTTTCATTTTTTTTAAAGAGAGACTGAAAATTGCCTGAGATTTTAATTTCTGATCCTGCAAATGATTTTTTTTTTATACCCTTGTATTTACATACAAAAATCCTTTTCTTTCATTCAAAAGCCATACTAGAACCTTTACTTAGTATATTTTGTTGGCAGTATCATGACTTGGTTGAACATAAATGAAATTTGACCTAGAGGTGCAAGTGACTTTAATGTGATTTGAATTTAAAGAAAAAAAAAAAGCTATTAAGCTTAAACTTCCTGGAAATATTTGGTAGTAGTGGTGCTGTGGTATACATCCAGTGGTGGTTCTGTGGTTTTTTTTTAAACAGAACTTGGAACTTGAAATCCATAGTGAAATCTACCTAGCAGGAAATAATATCTGCCCTTTTTGTGCTTCTACAATGATAGATAAAGGAGGATATTTGTCTAAAAATAGTCTGAAATCTGCTTATCAAAGCAAACAGAAGGGCTAAAACAGGATTGAGCATGAACCATTTTTTTAAGCCTAGGTTCTCTTTTTCTGTCCTGTTTTAAAGGACCTTCTATGCCGAGTTATTAAAGAAAAGATGCACATGACATTTTTATTTATTTTTTTTTCAGAGGCAGTTTTTCCAGTTAGTGTTTTTTCATTTGGAAAATTGTGTATTTTGTAAATCAGACACAAGTAAGTAAACATGGTTTATTTAGTATTGTGGAAATTATGTATGAAATCTGTGTTGGCTGTGGTGCAAGGACTACCACAGAGAGTTATAAATGCAGAGATTCACTTTGATTTACATGGGATTCCTTTTGAATAATAGCTGTTCTGGTAGATATTTTGCTAACCTCACATGCTCTGTTGCAATGCTGCTGTAAGCAGTAATTCAGTATACCTATGCTTAGGAAACGGACTCCAGAGATTTGCCTTGAGGAATGAAGTGGGGAAGATATAATACTGTTTGGGGAGATGTTTTGAGAGGGGGAAGAAGTTGGGTATCTATTTAAAATGTTTGTTTTGTTAATACCAGAAAGGTAGTCAGTGTTGGACGACGTAATATTGAAAATTCACTGTAGGCTATGCGAGCTATAATCTACAAGCAGTTTTGAATTCAAAGAGATGCTGGATCTGTCTTCCAGCCATCTAAACATATATCTCGTTACATTTTGCTTTAGTCTTTCCTTCCTGAAATTTGTCGCTGCTCTAGAAATTTGGATTCAGTTTTTAGTGCTATAGAATTTAATTAGAATTTTAATGAAACTAGTATTACTCTACTGATGGGGTAGCAATTTAATTATTTTTTATTTTGCCTAATTGCTGCTCTAGTATTTCAAGAAAATAAAGCTATTCAAAATTCATCCTTGTTGGAGTCTTAGCTCTGATAACCATGATTCAGTGTATATAACTGTAGAACTCATACATATGAGCTTACTGGTATTAGACACCGAGAACATTTTCTGACCCTTAGCTGGAGCCTGAAGTGTACTTTGCTACTACTGCAGTCATAGTCCTTCATCCAGTTGTCATTTTGAGATCAAAACGGGATTTAGAGCACTTCAGGCACAATATATTTTGTTACTAATGTACTAAGCTGCTGTATTGGTCTGTTAACTCTTAACAGATGTTCTTTTGAATGTAAACCTGCAAAGAGAATAAAACAAGTTCATTTATAATGGAAATAAAAATTTGCTTTTAATATTTTTAAAAAATTGTTCCAGTCAGATAAATATTTTTTAAAATAAATGCCAGAAATAAGATTATTCCTAAAAGCATGACCTTTTTCCCCTTCAGAATTATATTTAAAAAATTAATAAAGCATAGAGATTTCTTACCTTCAATACATATTTTTTTCTTCTTTTTAGTTTCTTGAAAATAAATACATGCAAAATACTGAGTTCTTTTAATTTTTACATGGCAGATAGGTTTTCATGTGCTTTGAATGACACTGAAAAATAAAATGGCTGCTTCTTTTTAAGAAACATTGCAAGTTTTGTATGAGGTAGCTTCTTAAGCCAGATACTATCTGATATCTTTACTGATGTTTGACTGCTGCAGCATACTGAGAGAAGAAAATGAAAAGTTTAGCTCTTTGATTGTGACAAAGTGGGATGTAGATGTTACCTGCTGAAAATAATTTTACCTCTTTCCATCACCTAATAGACAAATTGTTTTGCACTATGTCTTACAACACTATAAAAATAAAAGGCAGTTGATATTCTGGTGATGACACATTTTAAGTGTAAGACGTGAGACCATGATAGGGGAAACTTTATTTCTTTAATTTTTATGGTATCTGCATGTTTTAAATATGATAGATGTTTTTTTCCAATGTCTGAACACCCAGCTATCTGAAAACCAAGCCCTTCTTTTTTTATGCTTGAACATGCAAAAAATTATGTGCATTAATACACACTTAAATCCAATATACACGTTGCTTTCAAATTATTTTTTCCCCTCTTAGGCCTGTGTTTCACAATCTGACATGTTGATGAAATAGCATTTGAGACTATAAAGAATAAAAATGTACTTTGGCATTTTCTCGCCATCCTTTTTACAGTGTCACAGCAATAGCTGCTTTTATACTTAATCCCTAAAGGGAGATTATTCAAATGGTTTGTATAACCACCACAGTTCCAATGACGTGTCCTTTTGCTTTAGTGTGATATCTCAATGGAACATCTGTGCAAGAGTGTATATTGTTTTCTACCCAATAGCAACAGCATGAAGTGGAAAACAATTCAGTAGTCCACCAAAACTGTGGAAGCAACTAAGCAACTACTGCAGCTTAAGGTGGATTGAAAAGCCTCTTGCAGTAATGTAAACTCCATGCTCTGAAACTAGATTTCTAATTGAAACCAAACTTCAGCCATATTGCCTGGTAAAATTAGCAGTCTGTGCTTATCACTGAACAGACACCAGGAACCAACCAGACCCTTGTTGCCTATATATTATATAAATCTGTAAGTCATTACTTCCTTGCTTTCTAGTTGTAAAGTTACTGCCTCTTTAGAGACACAAAAGTGTAGGGTATCAGTTCACAGTATTGCATCACAGCCACCTCTGGTGAGACTTATTCAGTTGTTTAAATCATCCATTCTTTATGCAATTTGGCAGAAGGACTAATCTGAGAACCTTGCCAATACAGAAAGGGCTCTCACCAAGTCTTAGTAAGTAAACCAAGCAAATACTATTTGGTTCTCTTTTTTGAAAAAAATATGGTAAAATGGTAAATAATGGCAAAACAAGGGTGAAACTTGTCTTGCTTGAGTATCATTGATGATGCTAATGATGATGGTAAGTCTCTGAAGCACATTGTCCTGCCTTTGTGCCACCTTATAGGACACAAACCTAATAATAGAGCTTTGCATATGCAAACTACATCTCTGTTTCAGAAGAAAAACAACTCACTGTCCAACTCCTGCCACTAACCCCTGGTTTCATCTGGACATCTGAAACCTGTCTTTCCTCATAACAAACACGTAAAGTGAGCCTCTGCTATGGAATGTGTTAATAAGTCAGCCAGATACGTATTCTACAGTATTAGGGGGTTTCTTTTGCATTTCTGTTTTTTTTCCATTGAGCTTTCTTAGTGCTTTTAGAAGACAAGCTACAACATTTACCTGTCTTAAGGTGCTTCACTTCTTGGATAGTACCATAAGTTGGTAACATCTCAGTCACAGATTACTGATCAAAATTAAAACTAAAAGGGATGTTTTATAATGTGAATTTATTTCTGCTTCAGTTATGCAACTTTAAGTAGTTTATGGGATGAATAGGAACTACTGGCTTAGGACTTTAAAAAAATCACTCGCTTCTTTTGCCCTGCAGCAAAACAGCTCTTGGCCAGTGAAACTTGTATCTGAGTTTATTGCAGCCTGTGCTGCAATTAGAAAAGCACTCAAAAATACCTATCTTTATTAAATATTCTTAAATTTGGCTCTTTTATGGAAATTAATTTACTCCAAATGAGCAAAATAAACATTACATTGTCTAGAATAAACAATGGAATATGTCCTGTTACTTTAAATTGAGGCCTTAACTTGGAACATGAAGTCAATTCCTCTTCTTTCTCTCCCTCTTTCTTGTCTTTAGGTACAAAAAAGGAAATTTCTTCTTTTAGTAAAGGAAGAATTAATTGGGCTTCTTTGATATTACTGTAGAATAGTAACTGTATGGTATTAAATTTATGATTGGAAGTATTATATATGCTGTAAATTATAAGAAAGAGGAGCCTTAATATTATGGCTGATTGTTTTGAAGTTCTAAACTTAATTTAAAAAAGACCAAAAGAAAGTGTTCACAGAGACCTTCCTCAAGGATCAGTACTTGGACTGGTGCTGTTTAACATATTTGTTGGTGACATGGACAGTGGCACTGTGTGCACCCTCAGCAGATTTGCCAACGACACCAAAAGGAACCTAAACAGGCTTGAGAGGTGGGCCCATGCCAAACTCATAAAGTTCAACAAGGCCAAGTGCAAGGTCCTGCACCTGGGTTGGGGCAATCCGAAGCATAAATACAGTCTGGATGGAGAGTGAATTGAGAACAGACTTAAGGAAAAGGACTCGGGGGGGTGTTGGTTGATGAGAAGCTCAACATGGGCTGGCAATGTGCACTTGCAGCCCAGAAGGCCAATCGTGTCCTGAGCTGCATCAAAAGAAGTGTGGCCAGCAGGTCAAGGAATTCTCCCCCTATACTCCATTCTGGTGACACCCCAGCTGGAGTACTGTGCCCAGTCAGATACTCCCAACAGAAGGACATGGAGCTGCTGGAACGAGTCCAGAGAAGGGCCACAAAAATGAAGAGAGAGCTGGAGCACCTCTCCTGTGAAGACAGGCCGAGAGAGTTGTGGGTTTGCTCAGCCTGGAGAAGAGGAGGCACTGGGGAGATGTTATAGTAGCTTTCCAGTACTTGAAGAGGGCCTACAGAAAAGCTTGGGAGGGGCTTTTGACAAGGGCACATGGGACTAAGACAAGGGGTAATGGCTTTAAACTGGAAGAGGGGAGATTTAGATTAGACTTTAGGAAGAAATTCTTCCCTGTCACAGTGGTGAGACACTGGAATGGGTTGCCCAGGGAAGTTGTGGAAGCCTCATCCCTGGAAGTGTTCAAGGCCAGGTTGGATGGGGGTCCGAGCAACCTGGTGTAGCAGGAGGTCCCTGTCCATACAGGGGGGTTGGAACTAGATTATCTTCCAACCCAAACCACTCTATGATTCTATGATTTGACTTACCATAACAGGGATGTGAAGCTTTCCTAGTCTCTGTCTATTATAATTGTTGGTATTCTGCAGTTCACCAACCTCACCTAGGAATAACTTGTATCAGGTAAAAGATTTTAGATTTTAAATGCAGACTGCAAGACCAATGATCTTCAAAGCAAAATAAATTGTATAGAAAGCATTACATTCATGCGTACTGCTTTTTACATGAGTGGCACCAGCTGTTGGGTGCTAATGTCAGTATTTTTCACTGCAGCCTTGATTTCAAATGTAAACAAACCACCAAATTAATGCAAAGGCACTTTTCTTATATGAATAGTCATTTGACTACTTGCTGTTGACTACCTCATAGACAACTAAGAGAGTTAAAGTTCCTACTAAGCAAAGATGTTACTGTGCAAAAACTCTACCAAGTCCAGTTCTTGTGAGTAAAGCAATATCAGTTCTGAGCTCCATCTTTTGCTTGTGGTCAAGGAACCTTTTTGGACAGTCACAGACAGTTTAGTAGACAATTTTGGTTTGTTTCTGCTCTACTCGCCCACCCATAGCTTAGAGTTATGTAGTGTAGCTTCTCTACACTTGTGAAAGCATTCTGTGCCCTGTTTTGAGCTGCCTATTATGACAGAGATACTGGCAAACTGGAAAGAGTACATCGGGCAGCTTCCAAGATTATTAGAAGGTAGCGAGATATGTTGTATGAGAAGAGGCTGACAGAGTTAGATTGACTTGGCCTGGGAAAAGACAACACTAACTGAGACTATCTCCTACCACCTGAAGGAATGGCCACAGAAAGACAGATCCCTGGTCCTGTCAGAGATGCACTGGGAAATTATATGAGGCAACATTTGTAAGTTGCAATGAAGAAATTGGGACTAGATGTAATGAAAAGCATTTTCTCGATGATGGTGGTTAAGCACAGAAACAAGTACTGCAGGGAGTTTGTGGAAGCTCCATCCCAAGAGAGGTGAAAAGGAGTCACTTCAAACTTGACATTTTTTATGAGATTCCAGACCTTTGTTGCTTTTACCTGAGCTTTTATTTTGGCTTTTATGCTCAGTGACAAATGACACCTGCCTCTCCAACTTTACCTATATGATGCATTCATATTGCCATGATGCATGAGAACCTTTCAACAATTAAATTATTTTGTTTCCAGATTGCTGACTTTCACTTACTCTCAGCTTCAGGGTTATAGAAACTGCCAGGAGGCAGCGTGGAGAAAGACCTAGGCATAGTTGTGAAATAAATAAATATGTTGCGAAGAAGAACAGACAGCTGTCAAATGGTAAAATGAAGGAAAGGAAACAGAAATTAGTAATGGCATGGGAACCTGTGAGGAGACAAGTTACAAAAGGTTGTAGCTACTGAATATGTTCCAAACGCCACCAGATCAGCAAGTGTCTCTTGCATGTCTTAGTGAAAAATAGCAAACTTCTTTCTGGGCTTTCAAATTGTGTATTTGACACTACTGAAGGATAAACCTTATGAACTTATTTAGTTGCTGCAGTACCACTTTGTGAATATTATTTCTTTCTTTTAATTTTATATTGTGAACAAAAGCCACAGTAAAAGAGTATGTTTTTCCAAATGTACCCGATTTGGGCAGTGATCACATAGCCCTGTCAAACAATTCCTGTGCAGTGCTTTTCCTTTTGGTCTTATAAAGGGAAAAAACACAATGTTTTTCATTCAGGTACTGTAAAATTAGCAACACATATGGGCTTTTAGATCTTGTGACATACACAGATAGCTAATTGTTTGCTCTGAGGCAGAAATTCAGGATTAGTTTTTCTTTTATTTTCTTCTTTTTTCATTCCAGAAATCTTGGGAAGACAGACAAAATAAAAAAAACAGCATAAACTCAAAATAATCCAGAGAGAACATTCAGAACACAGACTATGAAGTGATGAAAATTACATCTTTCTCTGCAATGAGTCATTCTTGTAACCATGTGTTCCTTCCACATTTCTCCACAAGCCTTCCCAAATACATACTTCGGCTGTTTGTAATACCAGTTCATATTGATACCTTTCTCACTGGAGAAAAATAAACCAGAACTTTTCACAGCTATCTTCTATAATTAGTGGAATTATTTATTTGTCATTAAGAATAGTTCCTCTTCAGTGACCACAAACAGAACTTTGTTGTTCTTTGTAAGATCATTGTTATGATCTCACTAGCTTGTCATTGAGTACTGTGGTTGGATATGGGCTAGATGAGGCCTTCACCACTAGACACATTTGCAGGGAGAATTTGGATCTCATGGTTTTACAGTGTCTAAGGGATAGTTTCTGTTCCCAAAATAAGCTATTTCTCCAGTAAACTCCTATGTAAACAAAATCTGGTGGTAAAGGCTCTGACTTTATATGAATCAAGGGGCAGGAATGCCTTTCTTGTCACAGTTGGGGTTTTATTTTTCTTTGTATGTTGCTTTTTCAACTTGAGTCCTTCTGCAAGTACTTTTTGATATGCTCATTGCCTCTGACTAACATAATTTTATCTTCCTGGACCTCAGTTTAGCTTTCAGCCTTATTTATCGTTGTCCTCTTTGAAAACTTATCCAAGGTGTCTTTTTTAATAGCATTGGTACTTCGGATTTTCCCTCCAGTACTTTCAGCTGCTTGCTAGTCTATTTTTTCACTTTTGTAACATTCACCCCCTCATGCTATTGTATAGGTAAGTCTCTTTTTCTCATTTGTGTTGTAATTCAGGACTAGCTTTGATCATGACCATTCAGTTAAGTCTTCCTCTGCTTAATGGGTTGGATCCTGTATTTCTGTATTTGCTATTCTTAATTCTCTGCTGTCATAAAATTCTGTTAGTTGCGAGACTTCATTCCTGAAGGAGATTTTTTCAAATTCATAGTGTTCAGCAACTTATTTAACCTTAGAGTGGTGCTTTTCACTTTGACATTTTGTTTATCCATTTCTCTCACTTCTCAGTCCCTACATAGGCTAGCATGAGGCTTCACGAGGGCCTAGGTTTCAATTACTCTTGAATAGAGGGAATAACTAAAAGGTTCTTTCATATGTCATGATCCATTGTTTTCTAAGTAAAGCTCTGACATTCCCTAGCTATGTGAGATCTGAGATTTTTCCCTAACTTCAGCAGCAATGGGTTGCAGGCTGGACTAGGGGACCCTTGCAGTTCTGGGTTTGGATCATATTTTTTGGGAGACTCCATTATGTGTCAAAATGCATCACTTTCAGCTGTCACATGTTCTGTGCATTTAGAATAGTTAATCCAGTCTGCTTGGCTACTGTTACTGTTCTGACATTTCAAAAGAAGGTTGTGCAGGCAATGGCCCTTGGACCAGTTCGAACAGGGCCAGACATCAAGAACGTGCTCTACACTGCAGCCGGACACAATGGTCCCAACTGGAGCCTCTGGCAGAAAGCACCAGGGGAGACTTGAGGTCGACCCCTGGGATTCTGGAGCCGGAGCTACAGAGGTTCCGAGGCCAACTACACAACAACTGAGAAGGAGATACTTGCAGCATATGAAGGAGTTAGAGCCACTGAGATGAGATTCATGTTCCAGAGTAACCTTTCTCCTGTCTGTCATGCCACTGATGCGACCTAGAGTCAATGGACTGCTTTAATTACCCAGTGAGCACAAATAGGAAGGCCTAAACGTCCAGACATCGTACAAGCAATTACAAACTGGCCAGAAGGCACCCACTTTGGAATGCCACCACAAGAAGTGGTGAGACGGGCTCAAGAAGCTCCACCATATGATCATCTACCAGAGACTGAGAAACAATTTGCTCTTTTCCCCGATGGCTCCTGTTGTCTTGTAGGGAACCACCAGCAGTGGAAAGCTGCCATGTGGAGTCCTACATGACTGGTTGCACAAGTAGGTGAAGGAGAAAGTGAATCAAGTCAGTCTGCAGAGGTCAGAGCCATCCAGCTGGCTTTGGAAATGGCTGAGCAAGAAGGGTGGCCAAGACTCCGTCTCTACATTGACTCGTGGATGGCAGCAAAGCCTTGTGGTGTTGGTTAAAGTAGTGGCAGCAGGACAACTGGTAGTGAAAAGGTAAACCTGTTTGGGTTGCTGAGCTGTGGAAAGACATTGCAGCTGGGATAGAGAAACTGGTGGTAAAAAGTGCATCATGTAGATACACACGTGCCTCTGAGTCAAGTCACTGAGGAACATGGACGCAACCAATGAGCAGATGAGGCTGCCCAAGTGTTCCAAATAGATTTAGACTGGGAACATAAGGGTGAGCTCATATCCTGTGCCTCATGCCACAGCCCAGAATACTATCCTGGGCCTTGAGAGGCAAATCTTGTGGAGACATGGTACTCCAGACAGAATTGAGTCAGACAACGGGACTCATTTCAAAAACAGTCTTGTGACTGACTGGACTAAAGAACATGGTATCAAATAGATATACCTGTACTATGCACAAGTCTCAGGAAAAGCTGAAAGGTACACTGGTCTATTAAAATGTACCCTGAAGGCAATGGGTGGTGGAACTTTCAAAAACTGGGACAAAAATTTGGCAAAGGCCAACTGGTTAATACCAGGGGATCCGTCAATGGGACTGGTCCTGCTCAGTCAGACCTTTTACATACTGCAGATGGGGATAAAGGCCCTGTGGTATGTGAAAGGAACCTGCTGGTTAAAAGGCAAAGGTAAACCTGTCTAGGGTGTTGCTTTTGCCCAGAGACCTGGACATACCTGGTGTGTGATGATGGAGGATGGTGAAGTACAACGTGCACCTCAAGGTAATCTGACTCAGTGGGAGAATCCTTAATTTGACAGCCAGTAAAATACAGAGCCTATGTGTAATATATGTATGGAATAAGGGATGGAATGTCCTGGTTTGAGCCAGGATTAAGCCAATTTTCCTTTTACTGATTTATTTTTTTCCTTCAGTAAGCTTTCTTTTAACTAGTAGCAGAGTGTTCCAACTAAGACTGATAACAGCTGGAATGTTTTTGTAACTGTTGGGTCTTCAGGGTCACACCTTTACTCTGCTGGCTCAGACACTATGGGGAGATCCTCCCCCGTAGGAGGCTGAGTTAGACAGACAGCTAAACTGGCCAGAGATACTCCATTCTATATATCTACGTAAGCTCAGAGGAAGGTCTTCCCTTCTCTTCCGTCCATGGCCAGCGTCCGGGGAGGACTCCGTCCATCCATCACCGTCGACCCCCAGGCTCGAGCTCTGCTGACCCTCATCACTCTCCACTTACTCCAGCAGCAGCTCTGGGATTTTTCAGGACTGTTCACAGCTCAGGAGATGCTGTGGGTGTCGCTGGGGGTTGGGGGAGGCAAGAGGCTTTTGCACATACCTGAACACATTTGTATATAATTGTATATATATTTTCTTATATCATTAGTGTTTGATTAAAGCTGTGTAGTTTAGTTTTCAATCCAGCAAAGTCTCTCATTTTCTCTCTCTCCTTCCCTACCTAGGTGGGAGGGGGAGGGGATTGAGAGCATTGCTGTCGAACCTGAGTCAAACGGTGACATGATTATTTAAATTTGCTGCTGAATCCACTGCTGAGCTGTCATTATGACCCTCAATAAGCTGCTGCTGCTGTTTGGCTAAGAATGCAGAACTCATTTTTCAACACTACCACCATCAGATGGTGGCAGCTTTGGACCCATTTTGCCAAGGAATGTAATTTTCTTTCTTTCTGCTTCCACTATGTGTCACTTCCAGCTGCTTTACACACCACTGCAGTATCATATAATGTTTCTTTTTTAGAATTAAATAGCCTTCCATTTCTTTGGTTTGGACAAGAATGTTTGGAGTTGAGTGTTCAGGTGGTTTGATACATGTTCCACAAGAAAGTTTTCTGTTTTAAAATGAAAAATTCTGACACAAGTTCTGTTGGATTGCAGAACTGTTAAGAACAGCTGAGGCAGTGCTACTTTTTCAGAGAAGTAGACCTTTTTTTAGATGCTATGGGAAACATTGTGTCCAGCAACTGTGGAAAGATCTTATGATCCTCTGCTGTTAATTCTGAGATGACAAATCGTATAGCAGTTTGAGGGGTTTTTTTAATTATTTATATTTCATCTTTATTGTTGCTTTGAAGCTTACTGAAAGTAAAAGGCTTTATACTCTACAATCTACACATACATTTTTTTCTCCCCAGTTTTAAAAACTATGAAAAAAACATGTTTTACCAGTGTAAATATTTGCACTGTATCTTAATTACATTCCAGCAATGGCAAGCTGAAAATTATGTGTATTTTATTAGTTTTTCTTTTCAAGTGACATAGTATTTTAGTTCTGATAGCATTGTCCTTCTCGTACTTCAGTAATATTCACTTGAGAAGTGCTGCAAAAGCTAATCAAAGTTATTAGGACACATTGATACAGATCTTGCTCCTCATATTTTATCAGAGCATAAAATAGCCACTAATAATTTCATAGGTAACTCAGTAGCATAACAAGAACAACTCTGGAAAGTTACTTCAATGTTAAATTGTTTTTATTGTTTAGCTGCACAACATAAGTTAATAAAACTAAACCAATAAGGAGTGTCCTAAGGTAACTCTGTATTGTACTTTTGTTTTATACACATGCCTACTAGGTGTTATGTATGCAATAAATTAGTAAGAGGTATAAATTATTGAATACATTATTGCACACTTGATGTGAAACTGAAGTGCAAGCTTCTGTAATACATTTTGGACACCTTGAAATTATTCTTTTAATGAAATGTAGCCATGTGTTCAATTAAAATCTGGGAATGCATGTGGCAAGCTGTTGTAGAAAGGAGGATAGAAATTTACAGAGAACTTTTCCAGTTAATAATAGCAGTGATACTATTTTACTTAATACTAAAGACAGTTTTCCCTTTTCTGAGGTAATTTTCAATTGCTTGACACTAGGGGCAGAGTTTGCTTGCTATAATGAAGCAGAATTCAGCAAATACTTTATGCTTAAAAAATTCTGGCATGTCATGACATAAGAACTTTTAATTAGTGTCTGTGTAACAAGACTGAAACACATAATCTAAGTTTGTTGTATTTGTATTTTAAATCGATGATTATTTCAGTGTTTAAGAAGGGTAAAGCAGGAATTATTAATGGTTTTCTCTGTCTCACAACAAATTTGTTTATTACTTGTGTCTTTCTTTTTAGTCTGGTGTTTTCTTAAATATAATCCTTTGTGACTGCAAAGAGGAAGTTTGTTCTTATTTTGTGAGAGTTACATATGTTAATGAGCTTTTACTTGTGGGTTGTAATAATTTTACCTAAAACTTGACAGATATTTGAACTCCTGTATAAAACCAGTCTGTGAGGTAATCCAGATGATGTCAAACTTCTGTAATTACATACTCTGTCTACTTACAACTGTTGTCCCACAAAAATCACATCATCATGATAGCAAACCATCAAAAACTGTGCAAGCCAAAAGATTAGGAGAGTTCCACTTCTCACTTTTTTCACTGTGATTTACTGCTACTTAGAATGAATTTTAACATAGATTAATTTTAAGTGAAATGGACACTGTACACTCTAAAGGTGACCCAAAAATCTTATAGCTGCATTCTTGTAAAGAGAACTACTGGCGTTTCTAGATGTGCACTGCCTCTTTTCTGTCTTCTCACATTTAGTCATCTATTTCTAGTAGTATTTCTACTCCTGCAGGTTATTTCAGAGTTGCCATAAATGTCAGTATAATGAAAAAGTCAACTTTCTCCACAAATTTAATTCTTCACATAATCAGTAATACATTTGGTAGTTTTTGAGAGTTACTACCTGAATGTCCAGCTGAGGCCTGACCAGGATTCTGTTGCATGCTCTCAGCTTCCATTTGGAGCTGAATGCATTCACTGTTTTTTCAGCAAGTGCTCAGCCCTCCTAAAGATAACTGTCCTTGTTTCATAGCCAGTTGGGAATTTGCATAACCATAACTGGCTTAAAATTTTTCTATTTGGTAGAACCTGCTCTTTTGAAAAACCTGCATAAATCTTCCTAACGCAAATGAACATTGCATGTTCCTAGAGGGAAAAGGATAACCATTTGTCTGAGATTTACATAATCTTTGTGATGTTATTTTTGAGGGTTTCTAGGTTGTATTCAGGCATAAGGTTTTCTTCACAGGATTCCTGCTGACATCAGTAGGAGGTATGCTTTCACCTCTCAAGAGCATACTCATTTGTTTTTAACTACATAACATACAGATAAGGGCGTAGATACCAAGATTATAGGAACCAGAGAAATACCTAAATAGAGAGACATGGGTGGAATAGCTAGAATTATACACCTACTTTTAGATATTTTAATCTACTCTTGCATGTCTGAAAATGGTAGGTATTCTTCAAATGTTGATCTTGGCACTTCCGTTCACAAATAAAAGAGATTAATCTGTGATCATTCCCAGTTTATAAATTTAACTTTCCTTGGTAGAAAGAATAAAATAAAATCAAACCTTGAATTAGACTAGACTCAGTTCATGGATACATGTCCTAGAAAACTTACCCTCTACCTTATATATTTTGCATAGCCAGATGTAGTCAAGCACAAATTACCCAAGGTATGAATGTAATATTGCTGTGCTGTAATCCTATTGTGAAGGCAATGATACATTATCATATTAAAAAATTAGTTATTGCTATAAGGTTTTTTTTAGTCTGCCAGTTTTTTTTCCTTTTCATTCCTATTAGATTTTGCCTTTATCATTCCAATTTAATAGAAGAATATGTCCTTCCTGTTTATAAACTGTTATCACACTGATCTTTTCTTTTTCTGTTCTTGTATTGACTGAAAGTGTGATTTGTGCTATAAATGATACCTAGCTATGTTCTCACATAATTTTAGCATTCTGTTTTCTGTGTATGTGTGGTATTTTGCTCTGTCATTTTTTGAATAGTCAATTTTAGGCCTTTTTATGTTGGTTGAAAATGAGTTTATGCTTTGGAATATGCAATGTGCCTGCTTTTTTGTATATCTTTTTTGCATGTACTATTAGTTACCACTAATATATTAGTTACTACTATATTATACATTAGTTACTACTAATACTGCATGTACAGTGAAAAAGGGTACGTTATGTGTGCAATGTGCTTTTAAATTGAGGCGAAAACAGTTGATTACTTTCTTACCTTCAGAGGTATCAATGTAAATAACTATTTCTCTAGAATAAAAAGTGTATTAATTGTTTTTTGCTTTGATATAATTTTTAAAGTATTTTTCCACATATGGCCTTTATGGTCCAAATTCTCTGCTTGTGTTAATAGGTATGAGATTGTAATACTGATAACCCAACTGAAGAAATCAGATTACTAAATTCAAATCTGGTGTGTTTATCTACAGAGATTATCATTTCTGAATGAGTAGAGAAAAGTGTGGATGAGAGAATTTAGTTTTGCTCCTTGTGTCTGGTATCAGGTATAGGACCAAGACTTATCCTCTTGTGTGCAAGTTCCTGTCATGAGACTAAACTAGCAATTTTTTTGGTTGCAGTTGCTTAATAGCACCCCAGACTGTTCACATGAGTTATGTACTTGTCTGACGGTACAAGAGTTACTTAAGAAGTTTGCTCTGGGTGACTGTGTTGTCCATGCTGCTGTGATATATGAACTTAGGATATCCTAGACATAATGAAAAGCTATGAGTGTCAATACTTCTGCCACAACAGCAGTTAGCTGTCTTTGGACTCCTAAATAAGAGACTGGAAATGAGATGGTAACATCAAAATTTTTGGTCTGGTAGTATCTGCTATACTGGTTTGGAATAGGTTACATGGAGTGCCTCCTGTGAATTATTGTCAGTATACACGTGCCACTTTGGGGTGTACCTCCACATGTACATCTGACCTGATACAGCTTTTTCTAGAGAAAAAAATCTGTACCTTCTACTCACGTAGGGCAATGAACATCTTCCATTCCTTAGTTCTGGCTTTTGCTTAGGTAAATAATTATGTGGCTTCTAGTCCATAGTTTTGACTCTTCTAAGCTTCTGAAGTAATTTTTTTAAACTTACAAGTTTGTAAAAATTAGCAAATTTCAAATAAATAATGTCCTTATTTTGTGCAGTACTTTTAAATGAACAAAGCTCACAAAAACTGGAAGTATGAGTAGTATACAAATGCATTTGTGTTACTTAAAATCTAAGTGAACGTGCTTCTGGAAATTATTTATTATTTTATTATTTATTACTTTTTTTTTCTTATGATTCGCTTTTACCCTTTCCATAGTAATTAGACAAATAGAAAGTTGTGTTGTATGCAGCATTTTAAAACCCCACTGTGTTTTCCTAAATGAATCCTCTACAGTCATAGGAGGAATTAGCCAATGTTCATGTATAAAGAACTGTGCTAGGCTCCCAGTACAGTTCTGCAGTTATTTTACAGAGACTTAAGGAGCTTCAAGATAATTTCCTCTCCTTGGTCATAGATTTGCTGAGGGAGTTGCTAACTGTGAACTGAGATGAATCTGTTGAAATTTATGTCTTGGAAAAACTAACCTAAGAGATACAGATCTAACACTGACAGGTCCACTAGAGCTTTCCAGTTGATTGAAGAGTGCCATGTATTCCTTTTTACAAGTAGGCTATTTTTTTCTGATTAAATTGTCAGTGTTCACAACTTATTTAAAAATACCTTCTCTGTTATTTTGTGTACAAAAGTCAGAAAGGCAAAGTGAAGCAGCTCTGGCAAAGGCCAGCACCTGATTGTTTTCTACCACATGATGTTTAAATTGAATGTGAACAGGAGCATTCCTTAGACAAGGAACTTGCAAATAAAGATAGTCTGGGTTTTTTTTTTCATGGTACTAATTAGGGAGAGCAGTGTACTGTTCCAGAAGCCATTGATGAACTTCTATGCAGTAGTTGTACATACTCCTTTATGAGATGCCAGTGAATGAATTTGTTCTGTGCTCATTATTCCTGGGGTCTGTTTTGTAATGTGTTTTTCAAAGGTCTCTTCTGGCAGTTTCTTAGTGTAATGTTCACATGGGGCATGCGAGGGAGTTTTTGAGATGGTTTGCTCTTCCATGCCATCAACATACTGCAGATACCTCCTTGTCATCATATCCAGATGGTGCAGACTCTGCTTTCCCACTGTTTGATTCATAGGCTTACATAAGGAGAAGCTGGCTGAGTTTCAACTAGAAACTTCCTGCTCACAGGAAGAAAGGAAAAAAAATAGGGGTGCTTCCTCTGATTCTGTTGTTGAGAAAGAATGCTTGCCCTCTTTCAAGAAGTCTCATCTTCTGATTTATTAGATTCTGCGAATTCTGTTGAATAATTGTTGGATACAGCTTTTTATTGTCAGAAACATGTTTTTACCAAAAAACGAATTTGTGGTGAGAATTTCTGGTCAATGAGTGACTCTTCTTTATTTAGCTCAGTTTAGATCATCCTGGTTTAGTTTGGGGTCTGGATAGTCTTTTTATATGGGTATTGCAGGCACGCTGTCAGTCATTGCCAGTCAGTTGTTGGTTTGTTGGTTTTTTTTCTATCTTTGAATTCACCTTTTTCTGATTTGTGTGCAGGATATGCTTTATGATTATGAGGGACCCAAAATTGATGAACTTTTTTGTGTCTGATCAGAATGTTGCCCATTTGCAATAATATAAAGATCTCACCTGAGATGCATTCAGTTCTGTATCCCTAGGGGGCAACAGTCTGTTAGCAGTTTTGCTTGTGTTTCTTACATTTACAGCACATCTGGTAATAGGAAAGCTTAAATTTCATTCTAACTATGTCATATTACCAAATAAAGCTACAGCACTGAGGTGGCCAGGAGAAAGAGAGGCCTGACAGTAACATGTTTATGATCTAAGTTTTCCTGGGTTTGAATTTAAAGGTTGCTGGCATTTTTGTATTTTACCAGTCCAATGTACATATTCAAGACTTGCTTGTGGATTTCTACATTAACTGAAGATCTGTATTTTTTAAATATTAATTGGTTTGCATTTTTTTTGTTTGTTTAATTGAAGGAAAATTGTTCTGAACAAATAAACACAGCTGATTAAGTTTGTGATTTGGTAAGCTGAGTGATTCTTGACATTTAGTAGTGGACTACATTAATTGGGTGATAGTTTAATTCATCTTCTCTGCACATCACTATCTGATCTTCACATATGAAGGAAGGTGTATGCCTTTAGAAAGTTTCAGCTTAAAAGTAGTACAAGTATGGAATTCCTTGAAAAAAAAAGTGTATTCTGCATATTCTGAAAAAATCAGTGTTATAGATTGGGGATTTTCCTTTACTGGGCTATTTTATGCCTAAATTCAGACTCAGTGATGCAGGTGCCATATATAGAAGATGTGTATGTTGGAACATTATAGCCATCCAGAAACATAAAGTTGCTAGTTCTTTACCCAATCCTTTGTCCACTCCTTGAGTCCATACTTAAGTAGTATGCTTAGTTTTGGAGTAGAATAGCACCTAATTTTCCTGAGAGGATTTGACTGGCAAATGAGAGTTGATTTGAGACAAAACTTATCCTATTTCCAACATGTGGTTTAAGGCTTAATAAGGAAATTAAGATTTTGATGTGTTTCTAAAGAGCTTTGTGTTTGCATATAGCATAATTAAACTGCAATAACGATATTAATAATTACCTTGAAGGTAACAGCTGATGGTTAAGGATCTTGCTGAGGGTGAAGAGCTTGCTTGTGGTCATGTGTATTAATTCTGTGTTACTTCTTGTAACACAGCTGAAGGAGGAATTACAGAGGATCTGTAAGATGCTTGGAGACCTGGCTCTTCTGAAAAAGCAGATGGGACCACATAATCTATTATTAACATCAGATAGTTAGATGGGTTAGTCCTTTTGTTATAAAGTTGGGATTTAAAAACAAAAAGGTTTTAATCCTAATTGCAGATGCTAAGCTTTCTAACAGATTCAGTTTGAGTATAAATGTGAAATGTTGGAAGGACCTGTGCTCAGTCTTGTCGCAATTGTTACATACTGGCAACTTTCTATTGTTGTTTTTATAAAGCAATTTTTACAGCTTTAAAGAAGAGGCCAGAAAAGTGTTGGTCATGCTCCAAAATACTGTGGTACAGAAGGATTCCCTTTCCCTTCTGACACTCAGGCTAATTGCTTAGAATTTACTCATTAGATTTGAAAGCACTTTGAGAATGTGAAGACACCAATCCGGATGCCGTAATTCTTAGAAGTTGTCAGTGAGCTGGTTCCTTTCTGTTAATTTGGTAATTTCAAATGACCTTGCTTCATCTTGCTGTCTTCAATCTTAAGCCATGAGAAGAGGTGTTGTTACTATCATTGTGACAACTGTGAGCATAGGCCTATGCTTATTGATCACAATTGGAATGTTAGCTAGGATCAGCTCCTTTGTATGTAATTTTTTTGATATTTTTCAACCTTTCTCTTTTAAACTTCTATATTTATTATCTGCCTTGAAACCCTCTGTTTGGTCTTGGTAGAGATTTTGGAATATGTTTGTTTCCTGTGTATGGTCAATATATACATAGAAATATGAATGTATAATCTGACAGAAATAGAGCTTTTAGTGTATTGACATAACCCTTGTCAGTAGAGTGGATGGGCAGAAATAAAAATTTTTCTCCTGTTTTAAAATTTAAAATCCTTGGTGTTTTTTAAAAAAAAAAGTAAAAAAAAAAACACCTGCAAATGGAGATGTTTTGACCCATGATAGCTTATTTGCTGTGATCTTGCAAGGCAGGAAACCTGTCTCACTCTTTTTGAACTTGGAGAAATGCTTATTAATATAATGTGTATTAGCCTTAGTGTTGTACCAAATATAGAATTTCACATTCTCGATTTAACAATTTCAGAATTTTTGTTTTTAAGGCTTCTTTGATTAATTGACATAGCACAAGTTATCAGGCTACTGTTGAAAATCTCCAGAAAATGTTGGATGCAATGGATGTTTCTGGGATGTAACGGTGTTTGCTTCTTTTTGCCCTCTTTAAAAGGAACACATAAATGTATTCTGTGGCAGTGTTTTTGGACAACAGGAAAAATATTTGTTTATTCTTTATGATGGACTGAAACAAAGTTGGAGATGTTTGAAAAGGTAAATTGATAGAAGGTGCAGCAGAAGAGATTAGTAAGTAACGCTTAGTATTATAAGACATTAATACAGTTTTCACTTATGCTAGTTATTTCCAGTTATTCTGTCCCTTGCTATGGGATGCAATAATAATAGCAGGATATCATTGTATGATGAATAAAGTAATTCACTTGCACACTAGCTACTTCCAGCTAAACTGTCCCGTTGCTATGTGATTCAACAATAATAGATGGATGTCCTTTGTAATGGATAAAATAATTCTCAGGCACACTGACGCTCTTCTATCACTAACTGTGATGTAATTTAATCTTATTTTTCCACCAGGACAATACATGTGTCTGTACGTGGAAGAGAATCTACATTTGTGTGCAACATTTTACTTGGAAATAATCTTCCAAAAAGGAGGAAAATTAGTGCATTGCAAAGAGTTTAATGTTCCCAAAAGATTTTGTTTACAGTTTAGTTTTGAACTATTAAGCATTTATTGTAAGGAGAGCAGATTGTTCTAGCTTCAATAGTTATAATGCTGTTCTGTTTTCATATTGCCTGATCTGTGGGCTGCCATAAAGTGTTACAAATTGAAGGGCTGATATAACATGAAGTGAGGCACCTCTTCTCAATGTTGCTTTTGTTCTGTATTTAACAAATTAGTATGTTGACATTTGTCACTGATGGATTTCATTATTTGCTGAAAGGGCTTTAGGGAGTTTAACAGCATGAATGGTTTGTCCTACAGACTTTTGAGAATTGATAAAGGCATCTTTGTTCTTTGTGCAAAAGCACAACAAATATCTTATTGACTGACATACAAAAAAGAAGGCTTGTATGGCTGTTGCGCAGAATAAACTAAGAAATATTTTTGAAGCCATTATGTATTCTTCTGTGTTCTTTCTGGTTTTTTGGTGTGGTTTTTTTTGCTAACAACATATATCTTGTTTATCAGTGTAACAAGAAGCTTTGGCTCTTCATTCAGTAAACTGAAGGCATGCAATTTAGATCTGTTTACATACTGTTTATAGGTGACAAGAAAAGCAGGTAATGGTTGATAGTAGGACTAGCTAGTTTAATTTCTATTACTGGAGCCATTCTCAAGATGAGTGTGCAGAGTGTTGTAAAATTTGTATATTCAGAGGGTAAAGGCATAGTAGGAATAACACCTCCCAGCAGAGAAGTTGAAAATCAAAATAGACTTGAGAGTGTTGTATTTGTACTTTCTTTTAGGTAAAATGAAAGGCTTCAGCAAATGAACTTCTACATACAAATTTCTACAAGCAAGAATTGTGGGCGATCCTGCATATGGACAAATGTTAGATCACATTAAATTGGATAATTACCTTGAATCCCATTGTCTGCTCCCACATTTGTAGTTGGCACAAGAAGCAAGAGTGTATTAGATAAGAATTTAAAAATTCAGTAACTTGCCTCTTTTATGATTTGAGAAGTTCTCATAATTTGAAAAAAATAAACCTCTTAGCTTTTCTTTCTAATTATTTTTTCTTAGAAATAGCAGGGATTTGCAGGATGCTCTCTTCCAGTAATGTTTGGGATTTTTCTAAATGATCTGATGCTATATCTGGAGTTTTCTTGGTCTGCAGATTAAGCTTTTGAGATACGAATTCATAAAAAAAAAGAGGATTACCTAGGTGTGTTGTGTTTTGTGATGCTACTCTAACTGGAGTTTGTAGGTACTTCCTAAAACCACTTTTACCCTCAAGCAGATTTTATGTCCTTGCTGCTTTAAGAACAGTGATACCATGAACTTTACATTGCGAAAAGAATAATAAAAAACTTGAAGAGCAAACGATCTCTTTTCCTTTTTAACTATTGGTTTTCTTTTCCTTTTTTGTGATGGTTTGGCTTTTTGTTGTTGTTTTTTCTGGTTGTTTTATTCTGGTAAGTCTGGATAAAAGCTTTCTTCTATACATTAAATGACATAAAATAATGATTCATTCTTTATTTTGTCTTGTCCATATCACCTCTTGATACCACTAATGTATAGACCGTTAACCTGATTGGCTTTTCCCTGACTAGTCTTTCTGACTATTTATCATAGTTGATTAATTGCACTTTGGCTGTCATTTGTGTTATTAGCAGCCAGAAACTTAATGATGTAATAAAAGGAAATCCAGGTCTTACAGTAATAACAATAATGCAAAGCTACAAATAATGATCCATCCATGATCAAATAATATCATCCATCAGGGACCAATGTCACCATCAAGACTTGAACTAAGGAATGTTGTTAGAGACTTTTAATCATATTAATAATTTTGAAAGAACAAGAATAGTTATAAGAGGCTGTGGAACAAATGCTATATTAATTTCTAATATAAAATGAGATTATTTTTTGTGTGAGTTTATACAATGGGAGGTGTGAGTACCTGTATCTACATATGTATCTGTTAACCTGTTCTTGTTAAAATAATATGACCAATTAAAATAATTAATTATAGTGATCAGTGTCCATCTATTGCTATTTTCAGTTCACTTATTTTTTTAATTTCAGCAAGTGTTTAATGTTAATTTTGTGGCCCTAATCTTATATGTAATTTTTAAATGAGGGGGAATTAATGTAAGTGTGTGGTTCTAATAGAGACTTTGCCCACTATTATTTGTTATTAATAGTTTTCACATGGTTAACAACATAGCTTCTTTTTTTTAATTATTATTCTTTTCTTCTTCTGGTGATTTTCTAGTATTTGGAAGCACCCAGAGAAACGTGGTAAAAGTTTCATATGAAATCTGGAATTTTGCAAACCGAGAATGTAAACCAAATACTGCATTTATAGTTGTATATAAAGTTCTTACTGAAGTTAGTGGGAACATGATGTTTTCTCTGGCTCCTCAGACATGAACAGAATTTTCCCTTCAGCTTCAGATCCTCTTTTGTGATGCCATCTGTGTCAGCAAGAGTAGAGATGTTTTATCATTGTTGTGATCTTTGCATCAGCTGTCTTTTTGAACAAAAAAAAAAGAGACCTCTATGAAATATTCCATATTCTAAAATACTATTCACTAACAGTCTGAACTAGATTTTTTTTTTTCTTGATTTCTTTGCTCTCTAACTGAAGCTCTCTAGTTTGACTTCTGATCTGTTTGGTTTTTAGGAATAAAAGAAGGAAGCTACTTGAGTTGTGTAGCTTGTAAGACTTCTTTGGAAATACCTGCCATGAGACAATGCAGTTCTGTGCTATGAATACCTAGTAAGGGATCCAGAAATTGACGTCACTGATTCACAAATTATTTTCAATGTTAGCAGTGTCAGTACTTTTTGAGCAGCAATTGCATGTGAAGTGTGAAGATTAAAAATAGAACTTCATCAAATAGAGAGGTTTTTTTAAAGAATGCAACATGTGTTGTGTTTATTGAAGTCACTTTACTTGCAGTAACTTAATGTCCAGTTAACTAAATCTGTTAAACATGAAAAATTCATTCTGTGATGTACAACATTAAGAACTTTAGTCCTCAAGGTGTTTCTCTTTGAAAGCTTTAAGATTTTTTTATTATTGTTTGTTTGGTTTTTTTTTAACAGTATTGTAGCCTTTTTTTATTAGGAGATACTGAATAATTTGTTTTTAAAAGAGAATTCCATTACTTTGGGGGATTTTGGACATGAGGTTTCAAACAAATCTGGATAAGAAATCTTAATGGGAATGGAGGTTTTGAATCTGTAATTCCTTCTTTTCTTCACCTTAATTTTCTGTTTGCTTTTCTAGCTGTACAAAAGCAGGCAGTTTCGGAGTACCTAAGTTTCTAAATTAATAGATATTGTTGGGCTTACATAAGACATTAGGAAACCAAATCTGGGTAGCTCCAAAAAAAATGTAATGCCCTGCAAGTTCCTCTTCGTGATACAGAACATGTAAGATGAGAAGAACTGAACTAGAGCTGCTGTTTGGCATTGTGTGGCCATCACAGGTTAACTGATGAACTCCACAGTTCTTTCTGTGGGTTGACTTCTGGTCAGTCTTCTCATCTCTTGTCCCTAATGAGCTTCTTACTAAGTTGGGGTAGTACTTTGATCCCAGTCATCAACCGAAATCCAGATTTAAAAAATAAGATCCTTTCTTTCCTTCTTGGTTTACATGCCAAGTCAGAACATTTGGCACAGGTATGCTTTATTACCGTGATATGACTGCAGCAGGACATCTGCCACAGCTAAGTTTTTAATGCATTTTTAAAAAATCCTAATTAAAGTTTTTTTTTACTTAAGATTGCCAATGTGTGTGCTCTGTGTATTGGAGAAGAAGACAGTATTGTTAAAAGAAATTGGTTACGTTATTACCAGATTGTTCATCTTGTGTGTTTGTGTACTTGAGAATTGGATCTAGGGAAAATATTGTAACCCTTCTGTGGGAAGTGACAGCTTAAGTCCATCATTTTAACATTGTATATTTTGTTTGGATTGTGGAGAACAGAAGGCTGAGCCCCCCAGAAAAGCTAGAACTTCAAAACAAAGCATGTTTCAGAAAGAAATTAGAAATTAATCAGGCAAATTTTTGAAAGACTGGTGCAAAAATTAAAACTTCCAAAATGTTTGCTGTCAGACAGTTGTACATTTTTTGGGGGGGCAACTAGATAATAATCTTGTTGTAGCAGACTCATCTCTGCGTCTTATTCTTGAAGTCCCCGAAGACAGAAATAGGAAATATTAACCACACTTTTAGGGTTGATTGTGCTATGGCATTCAAAGAAGTTAATAGATGGTATCACCCTGTATGTGGTTAGTTCCCATTGATGTAATTTTAAAAGAAAAATAAATTCTTCAGTCATTTGATTTGGTTCTTAGCTTCTATTATTTTTTTATTGTTAAAAATTTTTCTGCAAGCCCTGGAGTTTTATTTAATACTTTGACCTTTTACTCTTGAAAAGTTTCAGGCAAGTTATGATTGAAATTTTGAAGAAAGTTATGCAAATGTATACATGATGTAGCATGAAAGGATATAGTGTATTTTTTCATTTGTGAACATAAAGTTAAGATAATTGAATTATGGGCAATGAGATGGTTTGATATAATTTTCCTATAGGCTGATCTCATATTAACTGTGACTACATTAATTTCTTTGTCCATTTTTTGAAGCACATAAGGTGTGTATGCTTTTTGTTCATGTTAGTATGACTGGTCCTTTTGCAGTAGCAAAGTTAGGTCTTCCAGCATATAAACAGGGCATTTGTCAACTCTTGTCAGTATTTTCAGTGTGGTTTCATTTATTACTGTTTGTCATAATGTTCCAGAGCTATTTTCATATCTGAAGAAAACTTATAAAATCTCTTCTGTGAATAATGTCTGGACAAATGAAATAAATAGGTGACTTGCACATCTAAAGACGTTGGAAAGAGGTGTATGTCACAGTTTTATGGGATAAATACATGCTGTCTTTTTATGCAGGTTTTTACTTTAAGGCTTTTCATTTGGTATAATATGGGATAAGACATAGTGAGAAATATCAAGAGTTGTTACAGACCTAGTTGTTAGCAGCTGTTTGAGCTTAGGCTACATTTTCCATTCAGTGTATAATTTCTTCAGTTTTATGCCAAGTACCAGCCTTTCAGTTGAACAGAAATAAAGAGAGATTCTCCTGAGAGGGTTTCACCCTTGCACATCCTGACTAAACTGTTTTGTTATGGTGAAATAAGCAAAGCTCAGGTCATTGTCTGCCAGTTTGTGGAGCAGCAGCTTCCTGCTCAGGTGTTCAGATAATTAATTAGGCACTTGCCTAAAATTTGAAGTTTGGATGTTGAATTACTGTACTGAGTTGACTGATACCACCCTTTTTCCAACACACTGGGATTGTTCTTTCCTCATTGGCTACCCTACTGTATTATTGCATGATTCATAGACTAAAAAGTTAGTAATCTGCTCTAGAATGAGTTTCAGCTGTAACTTTCAGTCACTTGTTGGTTTCCCATCATGATGATTGGAAGGGAAAATTTTATGAAGGCATTTTATTTCTGGAATAATGGTCAGAGCATTCCAGCTACCAGTTCCTTTCTCTATAGCTGCATCAGTGTGTGTATTTGAATTTCTTTCACGCTATAAGTGTAGGAGATTTAAAAAGTTGGTTTTCTCTGTTTTTCTCTTAGTAATGGACTGTAACATATATCAGAATGCTGGCATGTTCTTTTATCTGCATTCAAATGGCACAAGTGTCCTCAAGGATAAATTAAGCTGACACTCAAAGTGTGTTGTAGATACCACAGACAATATGCTCATACTGTTCTTTGAATCACTGGAGTAATGTAGGTTGAAGGCAACTGATGAAAGATTGCACAAACTATATGTAGAGAGCAGTTGTTTAATTGTCTAACTTTCTCAAACTCCAGTACTCTGTAAGCATATACCTTAATGTGTTTCTATGAAAATCTTTTTAGAGAGATTTCCCCTGTTCCCTTCTGCATGTTGAAGAATGGTTTTTCTAGAAGTACAGTAACTGTCTAACACATTTTCTGACTACCTTTTTCTAAACAGGAGAAGTGGAGTACTATCGAAATAAGAAAAATATTTTTTAATCATATACCTTCCACCTGTAAGAGTGATTTTGTCTGCAGCTTTTTACTCCAGAAACATAATTTTTCAGTTGATATGGGCTTGGCTCAGTTATTTCAATAAATGCATAAGAAAATGTAGCTGCAAATTCCTCTGTGTTAAGAGGGAAAAAGGCTTCTACTTCAAAAGGAATGGAGTAGGTCTGTTAGAAATGAGCTTCATGTTTCTAGCCTAAATACATACTTAAGTTTGTGCACATATAATTGTCCTGAGTTTGTCCTTTGTGTCTCATCTCGTGATGTGTGTGCAGCCAGAGATAGCACACTGCTGTAGCCTGTGTGCAAAGTGGTACCTGCATCTAGGAAATAACCTAGAGAAGAAGCTTTCAGAAAATTGCTTTTTAGAGATTTGGCCTCTCAGCTGGTCAGACTACTGTTCAGAGCTCTAGGACTCACTGGAAACTTTCATTTGTTAAAGAGACCATTTATTAAGAACATCCACATGGATGTGATTGGATCACTGAAACATCAAGATCTTTTGGCCTTTCACACTAAAAAAATTCTTTCTCTTTGGGGCTCAGTTTTTCCTTCGTATGCGTTCATACCATAGTTTCAGTGTTGTGATTTCCCTTAACTGCAGTTTAACTGGGAGAGGAAACTTGCCTCTTCTTTCAGTCAAATTATGTGAACATCTAGATTATGAGGGTGTGACTCTGGTCAGAATAATAAGCTTTTGCTTTAAAAGTGGAACCAAGTCTATACTTGTTGAAAACAAGTAATTAACTTATTTTTCTGTAAGAGCTATTGGGAACTTGTCCAGCTTCCTGGGAAGGACCAGTGGGATTTTTATTAAGATGGGAGAGGTTTCCCATCTTCCTTACCACATCCAGCTAGCCTGTTCTGGCCTGCTTTAGAAACGTGGGCCAGACTTGAGAAAACATCAACTTGAGGCATTTATAAGCTGCATGTGCCTTGTCAGGTCTTGATGTAATTGCTGAGGTGAGTCACCTTTGTCCATTCCTAGTGTATGAATGTATTTATTTCCTTTTCAATTCCAATGAAAGCAACACATATTGAGCCTTATATTTTGTTCCTAGTAAATCAAATGCATGGTAGGAGAGCCAATTCCTATTCTGGTTAAAAAAACAAACAAGTTTTTTTGTCAGTTGCAACTTAGTCATTGTCCTGGTTTAAGCCAAGATAGAACCAATTTTCTTTCTAGTGATTTTGCTTTTCAGTCAAGCCCCTTCTAAATTGCTGCACTTGCTGAAATTAACAGCATGTTTTTCAGTCTGTGTCTGCTTCTAAGACTGATAATGCCCAATGTTTATAGTTACTGTTGGAGAATGGTGTGCAGAATCAGGGCCATTGCTTGGTTCTGAAAAGCATCTTACACTCCAGAACCAGAAGGGAGTAAAGGAATCACACCTGCAACCCTCCTGTGTTGAGGAGTGGACCAGACAAGTGATGAGAATTAACCAAAGTAATCCATCCCATACACATCACACATGGTGTAAATTTGAGGGATCACCAGGTTGAAGCTCCCTTTTTCCATGGCTGGTGTCCTGGCAGGATTCCATCCATTCCTGTGTTTGATCCTGGTCTATGTGTTCCACTGACTCCAGAAACCTAATCCAGGACTTTTCCAGGGCCTGCTCTGCAGCCTCAGTTGTGATTTGAGCGTATATTTATATATATTTTATTATTTTCCTTTTCATCACCATTGTTTCATTAAAGCTGTGTAGTTTAGTTTCCAACCTGTAAGTCTTTCTCCCTTGTTTCCTCTCTCTTCTCTGTAGGGGGAGTGAAGGGCATTAATAGAGAGCAATCTGTCATTCATCTAATTTCTAGCCCAGCATTAAAGTGTGACAGTAATCATCCTGATTATCTTATTTTTCACATAAACACTTCCCTGAATTATCAAGTGTATTAGGAGCAGCATATTTGCAGTGAATACCGTGCATATTCTAGATGATGTAAAAAATGGGGATTTGGTTCGTTTCAGTAGAGGTAGGTAGAGTTTCTGGAATTCAAATATATATTGGCAACAGAGAATATGTATTTTAAACTAATGCATAGAATTAGACTTCTCCCCAAACTAATAGATGCTTGACATATTACAGAAACATGTTCACTCTTTGATAAAATTGCTTTTAAGATAAATGGGAACTTTGCACTGCTCTGCAGTCATAAATGTTGTTACATGAAGCTCTGAATTGGAGATAAAGTTGTGTGGTAAGGGCAAACAAAAGAATCATTTAAGGTGTTCTCAGTAAAGGAAGATATAGGCTGTGCCCAGACTCTACAATGAAATTCTGCTGCAGCATATAATCTTATTTTGGCCTTGTAGAAAATTGTATTAATATTTTTTGAAAAATATAACTCATACATTTTTCTTGGTGAAGTGATTTGTAATCCTTCCATAAAGGAGAAGATGGTCCAATTGAGGCATTTCTTTTATTTAAGTGATTGGAAAAAGCAGGAAACAAAATATTTACTTTTGTTGTGTATTTACCTACAGTGTACTTAACATGTAAACCATTCTGTAAGCCTGTTTATGAGCCATGAAGTTACTTTTGTTTTGCTTAACCAAATGGCCGAAACACCAGCAGTATGTCTGGAATGTTATTTACTTGGTCCATTTTTGTGGATTTTCTTTGTAGCACTGGACACATGCCACAGTTAGGGGTCATTTACTTACAACTGACCAAAGTAATACCCCTGAAGCTGCAGTTATTCTTCTCATCAGGAGCTTTATAATAAAAGGTTAATCATGTTCTGCAGCTTCTGTGCTTGCACTTCCCCCCCTTCTTTTAATCAGAATTTCTTTTGGCAAAGATTTGGAGAGCTACTGTTTTTTCTTGCTTTGTTCTCTGTGACTTGTTTCCTCTGTTAGTGCTTTAATTCCTTATGTTGTTTCTTACAGTGCCAGCTGATTGAAATATGTTAACTTGCTCTGCGACTGACTATTATTATTTTGTAAGATGGTTATTGAGTATGTTTTTGTGTTTAAGTGAGTATCATATTTCATGGTCTCAGTTCCAGACATTTAACTGGTTGCAAGAAAACTGTGGGTGTTTTAACATTTCCAACAGAAGGGTAGGCTGGGTGGGGAAGCTCTTTGGAACGCTGATGACTCTTGGAAATGTCTTAAGGCCATGTGCTCCCCTCCCATGCTCAGAAGGCTAGAGTTATTTTTAAAGACCTGTAGTCTTGAAGGTATTACCATTATGCTTTTTTTCCTTTCTAACTGACTGGAGTTGAAAAAACAGTTGCAATACAGATGATGGATGCCAACAGGGCAGAAATACTCTGCAGACAGTGGTCTTGGCTTGTGCCCATCTGTGGCACAATGCCTTGCTAAACCCTTGCATGTTATTCAGAGGGCTTTTAATTATGCTACTTTTATTTCCTAAATATACTTATTTTCAAAAATTATGTAACTTTTGAGATGTTATGTCTGTAAGCATAGCTGAAATTGCCATACAGCAGAACATGAGTTGGGTACTACAGTGACTCACAATTCATTGTGTTTTCAATAGCAGAGCATTACTTAGTAACAGCTTTTTTCCCCAATTTCTTCTTACACTACTTGATTGCAAAGCAGAGTAGGTACAGATTGGATTGTTCTCTGTTGTGTAAGCATCTGTTAAGTGAATATAGAGTCTCCTCATTTCAGTGCTTGTGGTAAAGGATGTTACACTTCTGCAAATGCAGAAATGATCAACTGTTACCATCAGATGGTATCTCTTTAGCTTGTTTTAAGTTTTAACAAGCACATTGTGTGCTTTACTATACATGGCTTCTGTGGATAGGGATTTGTTTTCATTATAAAATGTTTCTGCTTTATTTATTTCCAGCTTTGATCTTTCAACTGATAAATACTTGCTGCCTATATTCACACCTGCTCATCTTTTATTATCCTGGCTTATATATAAATGCTTCTATTGAAATAAAACAGTCTTGTAATTTGAAAAATATAAAACTTCAGTTTAAGTTACTTCTTACACATAATGGTTGTTTGACAGTTGAATACAAAACAACTACTTGGCAGAATTTTAGTTTGGTTCTCTGCCATATAACAGTAAAGTACAAACTAAAAAAGTCTGAGTAATAAACTGTCAGTCATGACCTAGCACGCATATAGTAATAACAGGCTGCCAAGGCTAATCAAGTAAATACATTGTTGTGTCCATGCAATGCATGTTATAACAAGTCAATAATGTATTTTGTCACTCATTCCTATTGTGCAGCCCACACATCATCTTCCTGTCACAAAGCATATTACCTGGAGGGAGCCAGCTCTGTGGAACACGTCTGTGCCATGAAATTGCTCATGCTTGGTTTGGACTGGCCATTGGTGCTCGTGATTGGACTGAAGAGTGGATAAGTGAAGGGTTTGCCACTTTTTTAGAAGATGTATTTTGGGCTAGGGCACAACAGGTAAGGTTATGTCACTTCTCAGTTGAATTTTGTGGAAAGCAAAATTGTATACCTTGCTGTGAATTAGCTGTAAATTAAACCTCTGTGTTATGATCTTAAGTCTTTTAAAATAATACTGGGATTAGTATAGTAACTTGATTAAAAAAAAAAATATTTAAAAAATCCTTCCTCATCCACTAATTTTTACAGAGGTAGAGGTCAGTGCAAGTGAGAGTGTAAACATGTTTGTCAGTTGCTACCTTCTCACAAATGTACTACTCAGTTATTACAATTCCGCTATTAAACAGTTGTTCCACATTCTTTCCCCTTTTATTGTATTCCTGAAACTGGAATATTTAGCTGCGTTTATTGTAATACTCCAGGTACCTAATGAAAGTGGTCTGTTTTTTTCCAAGAGTTGTATTTCAAGACAAAATGGGAGCTGATAGAATAGCACACCAGCACTTACAGTTTTTTTCTCTTATACTGACCAGCAAGAGTTACCCTCATGCAGACTTAGAAATCATTGTCTGCCTTAAAGTTAAAAGCTCGTAAATTTCACGTTAGCTGGGTTCCTGATACAATTCTTGTTGTTGTATCTCTGCTACTTCAGGAATTTAATGTATTAGTAATTTCTTCCTGTGCTTATGTCAGGCCCTGATTCTGTCTGTTAAGTATGCAGAGCTTAATCTGTGGAGGAGCAGGTGGACTAGCAGCAGACATTGTATGCCCTTCTGAGCCTTCAATTTATTAAGTATCAGGCATATTTATAGCACCAAACAAAACAGAATTCCTTGTCACATACTGTGTTTCTGAAACAAGAAAGAGAGGAAGGCTGTCCAAACAATTTGCTTTTCCCTTCTGGTCCTAAAACACACTTCTGCTTTTACTTGAGCATCACTCCTCTGCTGTGAGCAGTTCACATTAATTCCATGCCTTTGTGAGTCACTTGAAAACATTTTCTCTGTAGTAGACACCCCTCCATGTAGTTGAATGAAAGGGAGTAAGCAACAACAGGGTAATTAGTGCACTTGTTAAATTATAAGCTCAGAAAATACATTATTACTTCCCCCCAACGCCTCCTTAGAATTTATGAGATGTTTTGGTGCTGTGCAATCATACAGTTCTAGGTTCATAAATATATTCCATAGTGCCTGACAATAACTTCATTTGACTGAAATATTGGTGTAATGTAGGATAATGTTAGCTCCTTTGCTTTCTTCCATCTCCCATCTTTTCTTGTAACAGAGAAGCATAAATTAGTTGTTTTTTTGCAAGATGACAACTTGTCATCTATTTTGTAAGCATGAATCTCTCTTAATACTATGGAAATGCTGGAAAATACAATAGGAAGCTTTCACAAATGTGTCAGATGTAGTAGGAAAGAGGACTCCAAGTCAGGATGCAAAGTTCTTTGCCTGCAAGTTTGGAAGGAGTGAAGGTGCAACCCAAACTTACGTGCCAGGTGTCTGTACTGTACATTGTTTGCTTATTGCCAGTCACTAAAGGGAAAACAATATGCCCATTTCTTTCCTCAGACAGAGATATTTAATTGACTATTGAGTTGATGCACACAGTGAGGCTTCTGTCTTCCTTAGGGCTACTATTGACTCTTATAGCAGCAACTGTTTTGTTTGGGTTTTTTGTTTGGTTTTGTTGTTGTTGTTGTTGTGTTTGTGGTTTTGGTGGTTTTGTTTGTTTTTTGCTTGTTTTTTTGTTTGGTTGGGGTTTTTAATAGTTAACATTGGTGCGGTTTACTGCATTTTCTGCATGTTAAAGAAAAACAAAAAAGTTTCTCTTTTGGAAAATTATTATATGTTGGGAAACAGAAATCAGTGATCTGTGTGTTTTGTACACCAAGCAGCTGTCACATGATGAAGTAAAATGGCAGCAGGAATTGAAAGCTTTACTTCGTTGGCGACGACTCAGAGATGAGGTGCAGAACTCTGAAGAGGAGTTGCAAGTTTTAAGGTAACAACATGGCAGTATAATTTTGCTTTGGAAGTTCTCTCCTGTTTTTCACCATGTTCTCCCTTCAAATAATATGCATCAAAATAATCTGATTAAATCCTCTGCCTTTCCTTATTTCCTTCTGAAGAAAAAAGAGAAGTCAGCTTAAATTGACTAGGTTATTAATCTTCTATATAATGCAATGGCTTTTCTCTTTGTTGTAGAAAGCTTTCCAAAGCCATAGATTTAGCTTGATATAAAATGTCTCTAACCAGTTTAGAAGAGCCTCTATTCAGGGAACAAGCAAACAAACAAAAAAGACTATGTCCTGAACAAAGTTCACTGTTTGAAGCCTGAACGGATGCACTTTCTGTGGCTGAAGACAAGCACATACAGGAGCTTGATGTCTAACTGCTAAGCCGAGTGAAGCCTCAAACAACAAAGGAAAAAGTATAATGAACTGTATTAATCTACTTTCTCTTTAGAAACAACTAATAATGCTATTTAAAAAAGATTTTGGTCTTTAGATACCAGTTGCAGAGCTCAAGGCTTCTTCTTACATAGCTAAAGACTTTAGATCAAAAGAAGATTCATGCTTTGCTAATGACTAATTACCTATGCTGTTTTGATTGGTGTCTTGGGAAACTGCGATAGTCTTTTTATCTTGGGTGACTGTGTAATATCACCACTACAGAAGTCTTTGACCAAGAAAGACAAGTTTACTAATCCTAACTCAAATTAGTCCTACACTGACCAAATCAGGGGCAGATTTTAAGAGATTATGTAGATTGTTCTTCCATCCTGAAATATAAGCAGTATACACAGACCATCTTAAGACATTTTTGCTAACATGCTTTTTAAAACTTCCAGTAAAAACCTTTCTGTGGTACCTAGCTAAACTGCTTTAGTGTTTACAGTTAAAAATTTCTTGCTAATGCACAGCTTCTGTGGAATAAAGCTGGTGTTGAGATAGTTTCACTTCCTGGCTATTACGAATGAACATCAGCTTGTGAATCTTCCTTAAGACAAACCAGTGTGGATATCTAATTCTTAATTGTCTCTGAGTTCCATTTGAGCCAGGTCCATTCCCCTTCTGAAGCAGTGCTCTCTGACTCCTCTGTAGATGTTTAAAGAGGAAACATACCTCTCAGATGGTCTCTTGTGGTCTTTATGTAGGTTTTCATTACTACCTAGCACATCAGAGCATTTTATTTCCAAGGTTTTCCTGATGAATTGTACTTTTACTTTGTAGAATGTACTTCTCTGCCTGACAAACTAAAAGCATACTTTGCTTCCTTGAAAAATTTACCAGTATGTAAAATGTGCCAGGTAGCAGCTTGAATACCTTTAATCAACTTGCCCTTAGCATTATGCCTAGCTTCATCATCTAGGTTGGATGCCGGGTTTTGTAGGTTAGTGTAACAAACTTCCAGTGGCTGAACCATCAATATGTTGTAAATATGCTAAGCGTTGCTGTAAAATAGTGTGCTCAAGTACTGACAGATGAGAACAAGGTTGCTTTCTATGTATTTACACTCTTTTGCAGACATTATATGGGGTATGTATATATGATTTGCAAAAGGAAATTCTTCAGTACCATCATCCAGATGGGTTACTGCTTTCTAATCACCTCCTGATGTCTACTCAAGCACAAGGTTGGAAGAGGAAGGGAGGAAGCATGGCTGCCTAATTCAGAATAGTTGTGATGGGAGGTGTTTCAGTTTAGAGTGGATCCCGTAGCCTGTGCTCAAACTCCAGTTTTTAAGTCTGTAGACTGGGCTATTTCTTATGAGAGAAATTAAGTGTCTTGGGCTTTTTATATATGCAGAAAACAATGAAGAGTTGTTTATGGAATGCCAGCATGCCTTCCTTCAGGAGAGTTATCCAAAATGGAAATGGGTAGACCTCTGCTCTTCTTAAGTTGGTCTGCAACTGTTGTGTTGTCTTGAATAACTGAAGTTACCATACGATAACAAATCAGTTATTGTTCTCCTCCTTTCTTCCTTGAAGGAAAATATTAACCATAGCATAGTAAAGGATTGTGTTAGGAAGACTATAATATTGAATCTACATTTTGTTTTTCTATTTTATTTCAAGCAGTTAAATTTTGTCAAGATATTACTGTGCGAAGTGAATTTCATGTGCGCAGGTCCTAAATACAGTGCCTAAGGGGTGAAAAAAAATCAGCTTAGCAATCTAGGCAAAATCACTACACTGATACACAAAATGAGCAATGTTTTCCTCAGAGCAGACATAAATATGAAAGAAATTTGATCACAGGGATTATTAGCTCATGAGAAGTGTATGAGTGATGTGGTTTGAAAAATCCTACATTGCTGTGGTAGCAATGTGTTGGTCCTGTTCTGTAGGAGTCAGGGAAAAGATGTTTGATTTCCAAGACCAGCCATTTCAAAGTCCACACTTAGAATTGGAAAGGTTGTTTCAGTCACAGAGTTAGGCTCCTAAGAGAGACATCTGTTCTCAGACCACTGTTGGCTGTTTTCTAGACAGCAGAATAATGCTAGGAGGCTCTTCAGTAATATACCTGTGAAGGCACTGCTTGCAAATTAAGAAAAAATGTTTGTTAGCTTCTATTTAGTTTCACTCTGTGCTTATAAGAGCCTAGAAGTCCTCCAAGCTTTACTGCTGCAGATTTCTGGCATACCAGAAACTATATTACATTTTAAAATCAGGCAGAGAAGATGTAGGTTTGTTCTAGACATTAGTGTCTAAACCCCAAACCTCTGTGTGTGTGAAGGGCCTGCTCTTTTAAAGTTTCAATTACTTTTCTTCCAACCTCACATGGCAAAAATTTAAAACAGAACATTATTTCTTCTGCAGTATATTACATGTAGATGAAAGAGGTTTTTCTTGCAAGTATAGTCATGTAAACTGTTAAGCCAATGTTCAATCTCTAGTTGAACATCATTAGTTCAATACACTTCCCATCCCCTTTCCTTTCTTCCCCTTCCCCTTCTTCTTTTTCTCTTAATTCATAATGTGTCTGTGCGCTGTGCAAATGCATACAAAGTGATGTCATGCTGGCTGTGAAAAAAGTACCCCAGCTTGGTGATGGATTTTGTTTATACCCCAACTACTTGGTCAGCTTTGTACAATACTGTGTTAAAAATATGACATTTGTCTGTCTCTCTAAGCCAAGTTATTTACTTAGGGTAAACAAAAAAACTGAAATAATCGCAGGTGTTACTATGTTGTTTACAGTGCTTTCAATTACAAGAATGTGTAATTTATGAATTGTTCCTTTACTCACTTCTCCAAGACTTAAATAGTGTGTTACCGTTTTAGGCCCAAAAAGGAGACCACAGGAGAACTGAGTGAGTCTGGAGCATCTATTGTCAAACATGGTCTTAAAGCAGAAAAAACCTTCATGCAGGTTCACTATTTGAAGGTAAGTGTTGCCAACTGATTTTTATTGAAATTGCTTTGCTAATATGATAAAGACTTCCTTCTTCTAGGCATCAGCAAATTCATAGCATCCTGTTTGTTTCTGGCTTCATTTCTTTCAGGGTTATTTCCTTTTGCGGTTTCTGGCAAGGACAATAGGAGAGGCTTCATACCTTGCATGTTTACAAAAATTTGTCAATAAATTCCATGGGCAACTTGTCCTTTCTCAGGTACTGTGCTTGGGATTGTTTGTCACTTTCTGAAAAAAAAGAAATTATCTAAACTTTCAATTTGATATCTTAATCACTATTTCTGGTTGTGTTGAAAAGAGAAATGTAATTTTAACTTGGCAATATTGGTGAAATTCCTACCTGCTAGTGGTCAGACATTTTTCTCAGTGATAACATAATTTGGGCACCAAGCTAATAATAAACTTTTTTTTAAAATAAACTTGATAATTTGAAAGGTCAATGTTTCTAGGTGCTGATGATCTGAAAGATATGGTAATGTGTCCTACTGGAATTGTCTCCTGTAGCAGTATGTCCATAGTGATGATTTTACTGTAAGTAAAAAAAATATATGTTGCTTCCTCTGCAGATCCTTGATTTACTAGAGAAAGAAGAGTATGGTACATAACTTCTATTGTATACTTTTTGTACATTTACCTTGTTTCATAGCAGCATAAATCCAGCTCGCATTGAAATTGCCAGGGAGAAAAGAGCTATACCCAATTGGAAATGCATTTACTTTCTGTGTAAGAAATCTTTAAAAAATTATTTATTTCAGTATGTGGTACAGATAGATAAGCAATCAAGGCAGGTGTCAACGTTTTACTCAGTTTGACAACAATGCTCTCGATCCCCTCCCCCTCCCACCCAGGTAGGGAAGGAGAGAAAGAAAAAAAGGAGAGAGACTTGGCTGGATTGAAAACTGAACCATGCAACTTTATTTGTAATACTAATACGTGATAAAAGAGTGTACATATATATATAGTGATTATACAAAGGTGTGGGTAGAAACCTCTCACCTCCCCCCACCCCCAGCAACTCCCACAGCACTTCCCTCAGATGAGACAATTCCGAGGAATCCCGAAGCTGCTCCTGGGGAAAGGCAGAGAGTTACGAGGGTCAGGAGGGCTTGAGGTCGATGGGTCGATGATGATGGGCAGATGGTGTTTTCCCAGATGCCAGCCATGAACGAAAGAAAGAGAAAAAGAGAGAAGAAGGAAGGCAGACAGAGAGGCGAAGCGAAGCGGCGAGAGAGCGAAGCAGGAAGGAAGGAAGTTTTCTTCTGTCATCTCCGACCTTCCCCCGAGCCTACGTAGATATATGGAATGGAATATCTCTGGCCAGTTTTGCTGTTCGTCTAACCCAGCCTCCCACGGGGGGGCCACAAATCCCCCTGTAGTGTCTGAGCCAGCAGAGCAAAGGCATGACCTTGAGAGCCCAACAATTACAAAAACATTCCAGTGTCTTATCAACCTAGCAGAACATGCAGTTGCTAGTTGAAGAAAGCTCACTGAAATAAAAAAAAAGATCAGCAAAAGAAAAACTGGCTTCATCCTGGCTCAAACCAGGACAGCAGGAACTGCAAATGCAGAAGCAGTGAAGTTAGTGCGAAGTGAGTGTTTAAATTAATAAAAGATTTAAAATAAATAGAGGTGCAAATGTGAAGTTTAAATGTCATAGTTGTGTACTTTCACCTTGTCCAAGATAATTGTAAAAGTTCATAGCTTTAGGAATTGTAGAGATGAGGAGAAGTAAAAACAGTGAAAATAATTGCCCATATTCTAAATACTCGTCTTGTTTTCAGTGTTTTTTGTAGTATTTTTCCTAGATGGGAGCTGCAGGTGCAAGGAAATTACTTCAGATGTGAAACGTTAATCAGTTTGCCTTTTTTCCTTCATTTTGATTGTGTGCTCAGTATATTTTTAATAGTAGGTTTTGTTTATTTTAGTTGAGTTAGCAAAAATGAGTAAAGCAAGTCCAGAATCTTTCAGAAGGATTTAAGAAGAAAAAGGTCGATTTTTATTTCTGTGGCAGAATTAACTTAGTAACTGTTTTGAATAAACTTTTGAAATAATTAATACGGTGTTGCTGACTATAAATAAATAGAAAGGAGTGAAAGTTGCTGATTCACCTAACACTGATGAAGCTGTTGTTAGTTTGTTATTGAAATAAGAACACCTTGGGAATTTAATTACTTGCAGACTTGAATTTTCATGTAGTCTTTCTGCTATAATAATAACTGAAGGTCTTTAGTTTATCCATCTGATAAAGTTATGATTTGCTGTACTGAAATGACAGTTAAGGAGGCAGTGCTTCAAAAAAATAATGTATGTTATTCTTACAAGCCTTAAAGGCAGATGCCTGGATCCAAGCCCACTGTGTATGTACCTATATCAACATGTTCCTGCAAACCAATTTGCATAGGCACATACCATTTTCTTAATGGTATATGAATTTTGTAATAAAAATAAAAATTGTATAAAATTGGTACCTGGACACTCAAATCACCATTCAACTACTAGCTTGTAGAACTCTTGTGACTAGAATTGGTAGTCTAAGCATGCAGTGTGCATGTATTTTGATGTTTCTTCCTCTAGAATCTTTTCTTTAGATAAAAGTTTAACCAAAAGTTTGTCTCTGCAGTTTGGCCCCAGCTGTTCCATGCTTAATGACTGTGAGCTTGAGTGAACCCTTGTGTTATCAGTGGGGTGTGGTGCGGCCTGAAGTGCTGTCCCATCCACAGCAGCCTCTAGGACAAGAGTCTTAGCTTCTTACATTCTCATGTGCTTGGAAAACAGAAATAGATGGATCAGTTTTACTCCGATCGATGTAGTTTCCTGTTGAAATTCTGGCATAAATGAACTTTTTTGTTTGCTGTGCACCATGCAGCCTGCATTTGCTTTCCTTATTTGTATGCACTGTGAAACAACCCTTAATTACTACATGATCACTGCCCTTTTATTATATTTTTTTCCAAAGGCCTTTGCCTTATTTATGTGGAATAGGTGTTGCTCTCATATGAAGCAGCTGCTTGGTATTTTGTTCTCTTTTCGTTGTTCATAGGCACTTGATTTGCCATGCAGTATGCTTTTCTTCCTATTCAACTTTCTAACAAGTGTAAGGCAGTAAAACCGACTGTTTCACTAGGTCAGAGACTTTAACCTCATATTAACCGTGTTTAAAACGCTTATGTGTATGATAATTTATTAATGTATGCATCAGTGAATTACACTGTGAATTTTGACAACCCATTGTATTCTCCCATAAAAATCTGACTAGCTTTAGGCCATATCTCTATTTCAGTAGAAGTGTGTTGAAAGAAAGAACACCGAAAATATTCTTCTTGAAGTGTAAGACTAGATTAGTAAAAGTTATTAGCATGGTATAAGGCAAGACTTCTTTTGTAAGAAAACTTTTCGTTGATATACTTCTTCGTAATTATACAAGATAAAACGTGTATTTTAAAATGCAGAGAGATCAGAATGAAGTAGGGCTAGAAATGGAACTAAAGAAGAAAGAAGTGAAGCTAAAAGGAGTTCACATTTTTTATAGTAATCTATAATACAGATGAGTGATTAAAACGCCAGGTAATGTGTCACACATTTTAATGTCCAACAGTATAGTTGTATAAAAAAATCAAGTATATTTTGATATAAGTTACCTCAGATACAAAGATCTGAAAAGAAGCAGTAAGTTTTACACATATAATTGTCTTCTGTCAGGGAAGTGACCTGTATATTTGAAAATGTCTTGGACCTTTCTGATAGACTGCACAAATCCTTCCCATTGCTGCTGAACTTAGTAACTCTTGAGCCTCTGTCTTCAGCTGTGGAGAACCTTCTTGCGTCTCCACTTTTGTTGCAGTTGTCCCTGACTCTTCTGCTGTCCTAAAGTTTTTCCATTTGCTTAGCTTCCATTTAGCATCTTTCAAGCTTAAAATTTCATGGTAGTTTGTTATGCAGTATCATTTGATAGGAAAAAAGATAAATTCTTTGATTCTGATGAGAGCAAACTGACAAGGGAAGAGTCCCAAAGCATGTGAGTATTATTAGTGCTGAATCACAGCTCCATTTTGTTTGATTTACCGAGATGTATTTTAAATAATCAGAATCAAATGCACCTGCTGGATATTCTTAAACAGGAGTCCAAAGAACAATTGAGAGCTCTATGTAGAACCGTTGATATACAACAAATCTAGTTCCTCATCTTTTTCTTGGGTGTATATGTGCATTCTTACAGATTTATACATGTAAAATAGAAGGAAACTGTTTGATTAAAATTTTTAGGCACAGTATATTTAGTATTTCTAGTGGACATTGAGAATTTTTGCAGCTTCCAAGAAAATAAATATAATTAAATAAATAATGTAAATAAATGTGAATAATATATTTTAATATAAATATTATAAAAAATATTTGAAGCAAACTTGAGACAACATAAACTCTCTTGTCAAAGCATTAGAAAACGGTATGGTCAAGCTATATGCGTTTCCTTCCATGCGTCCGGTCTAGTTTGAACCTTCCTGACAATAAGGAGAAATGCCAATGCTTTGTTCATTGCATTAAGTGACACCATAATTTTTCCAATGTAACTGGTCCCTGAATGGACTTACCTGCTCTGACGTGTTTTGATATGTACAAAGATTATTTTTGGTGAAAGACCTGGGGCTCTGACAGAAAACCTTTTACAAATATAGCTGGGGTGATTTAAAACTTGCTTCCATTAGTAATTCATGCTGTGGCTAAGTGGACAAATTCAGTCTTGTTGGTATGGAGAGTTTTCTAATATAGGTTTATGTAAAAGCACTGTACTGTTAATGTGGGCAGCTCAGGCAGGAATACAGTTTGCCTTCTGCTGCTGTGCCACGTAAGGACAATAACCCCTGTAAGAGAAGCATCAGGGAAGGGCCATTCAGCAAGATGATATCACCTTAAATATCCACAAGGACATTTACCACAAATCCCTCTCAGATCCTTGTATGTGCTGTTTTCTTGTTTGCCACAATACTGGTAATTTTTCTTCAGGGAATTGCTAGTGATCTGAATGCAGTTCATTGGCATGGAGTAAACAAGCAATAAATTCTGCATTTGACTGGAGCTAGTCAAAGGCTCTGTTGTCTGCAGCTTCAACTGTTAAGGTGTCTGGCTAATGATTACTACCTGGTAATAGAGTATATAGCTGGGGATCCTTGCCTGCTCTTGGTAGGAAGTTGACAGCTTTGGAGGGGCATTCTGGGTTTATTACCAAAACACCCAACAGAAGGATTTCAACATGTTGCTGATTTTCTTAAATGAAAAGCAAGAAGATAAATGGAAAGGGAATTCAAAATAAACAGGATCCTACAAAGGGTACTCATTATTTATTTTCCGAAAGGGACAAGGTAACATTTACCATATAGTTATGTCATTGACAAACTGCAGAATTTAGAAGGATAGTTTAACTTTGAATGTATAATTTCCATAAGGAATTGGATATAATTGCATTTGGAGTTTATTTATTGCCCACTCAATGGCCTCTTAGATGTATCACTTTTAGTCACAAAATCTCCATTGTTCTTATGCACCCCGTTTATGTTTCAATTAGAGAATAGAACTGGAAGTATTTGTTGGTCATCGAGTACTTGAAATATCCAGATTTTAGTTTTTCATAAAGAGAATATAATTTGTCTTTCAATATTCAGTGTTCTTTATTTAATATCAGTATGTGTTCCGAGAGAGGTACCTGTCTTGTGCGTCAAAGCAGATCAAGAGTATAAATGTGCTGGTCATTGCTCAAGACAATAATTGGAATAATAATATAGCATCTTTAGGCATCAAATAAAATTTCTTCTAAACACAGATCTAGGGTTCTGAAAATTACGTTTCTCAACTTACTTGTCAGTCATTAGTCTCCACTCTTCTTTTCCTCTGGCTCAGACATGTTGCATGCACTAACAGTGCAGAGAAATCTTAATCTCAGTTCATAATCTGTATGCAGCTTCGATCTGTTCAGCAGCAGGCTGAAGTTGCAGTTGTGATTAAAATTGTTGGCTTCAGTCTAGCTAATCCTAAACAAATGTGTGTGAACTCATTTTTGAAAGGCTTTTTTAGTTTGGCCAGATGGTAATAAAATTCCACAAACTGCATAACAGTTTCTGTACATACAGAACTGTTCTTTTTTAGCCTCTGAATTTCCAACCAGGGAAGAACAACAGAAGAGTGTAGGACAGTGAGATTATTTAATATAAAGAATATAAGCCAGTTTGTTAGTAATGCAGCAGTGTGGTGGCATGTGGTTTCTAATTTGTATCTTCTTTCTGGCTTCATTGAACTACTTGCAACAAAGACAAAAACAAACTGTATTTTGTTTTATGATCTGATACAGCGTTTATTTATTATTACCCTGGTCATCCGCAATTCTTTGCTTCCTACTGTAAAGCCACTAGAACCTCTTAAGGAAATGGCTTCGAAGCTTAAAACCCCATGCATTATCCCCTAACTTTTTTCTTGGACACTTCTGAACCGTTTCATCTGGGGAGGAAGAAGAGAATAGCCTAAGGATAAAGTTTTATTCCAGATGGTTAGAGTTTGGCAAAATTATAAGCAACTGAAAACTCATATCTGTAATGGGATGTGTCACACAGACTCGATAATAGGCAAATGTTAAAGCCATGCAAATAAGAGCTAAGTGGTTCCCATTCTGTTTTGGAGCATCAAAATAGAAACAGCTAAAATAAACCAGAATAGATTAATCCTAATTTTAGGAAATGGTGTAGAGTGATGCTTACTGCCTTATTCTTAATAGATATGCGGAAAAAATGAAGACAACTTTACTCACAGAGGAAATGTTTAATTTTATACTGTATTATACAGGAAATAAAAACACTTCTAATATGAGAGTTATCCTCAAGTGTACAGTACAATTGATTATAAAAAGTTTGTACAATCTCACCAGGGTGCCTAGCTGCATTAATGGATACAGAGAGAGTGCAAATAATGTCAAGGATGACCATTTCAGTATTACTTTTCACACACTTTTAAAACAATGCTAATGATAATCTCTAATATTCTTTATTTCTGTGTAAGCTTACTCTGTACCTCCGACAAAGATTCCACAAATGGAAGGAGACAGTAGTTCTCTGTTTACATACAGAATAATGGCACAGAACTGCAAATAGTAGCATGAAATATGGGAATTTTGTGCTTTAATGTCATGTCAGGAATACACTGCAGGGAGGACAGAACAACTCCTGACATGGTTAATGATGGCTTTCTTGCCACTGCTACACTGAGTCCAATGTTGCATAATTTGCTTTTGCCCTAAGTAAATTTTGCAGCCACTGCAATATAGCCTGAATCTTACCTGTAATCTAAAGGAGGAAAGCTTAACCATGCTACCACTAGTGTCAATTGTGCAATCACTGATCCCCTAGCAGTGCCATAATCAGAGAGAGAAAGAGCATCTTGTGTTGAATGCGATTCAACAGATTTCTGCCGTTTAGGAAACATTCTTCGAGACCTTCAAGTACTTGCAATCAGAAGTCAGCCTGTACTCATACATTGCAGTGAGGAACATAATTATCCTATTAAACTTCTCTCCACAAAGATTAATATTAATAAAGTGGATGTATTGCTTTATGAAGTAGCATAAAAGTGAGTAATTCATATTAATAAATACTCTTAGGAGATTGTTCAGAATATTGCATTGTGTCAAAGGGATTGTCCTTAAAATTAGGTCATGTATAATGGACTTTACCAGAGAACCTTTGTGTGATGTCAGGTGTAACTTTCCAAAGAGGACTTAACACAGTTATAAGTGAGGATGATAGTAATGCTGTTCCACTGGCATGGTACCTTCTTTGTAAATACATGAAAGAAAGTCCAGCTGCCTTTTCTTTGAAGAGATAATTCGTTAGTTGGTGTGGTTGGCAGCAATACTGTGAATTTTGTCATGGGATGAGGAGTAGATGTGATTTTTCAATCAGCTATGTGCATAAGGAAGCAAAAGTCTTATGTGGTTAAAGACAGTGTGATAACATAAGCACATTGGAGAGAACATAAACACCCTTAATTCTGGTGTTTCTTAGCCTTTGAGTATGTGAATCTGCAGCCTTTTACAGTTCTAAATATAGTTTATGTGTGTGTATTATAGATTAAATAAAAGTGGGAATGTGGGATTGTGTTAAAATAGTCAGCAGGCTTTTTAAGCACATTTTCTTTCAATATTGACACTTTTTTCTTGAGTGGGTTGGAAAACTGACAAACATAATTTATGTTGTATAAATAACAGAGCACAGCACAATAGTGGATATATAAACTTCTTTCTTATCATTATGTTGTCTGCAGTCTTTGTAAATCAATTACTTACTAGAAAGGCTGACACAGAGTTATGTCTTCATAAAAATACTAACTGTGGTCCTTTGTTCATTTTCCAGGATTTTATTTGCATGCTGTTGGAAGACAACCCTGAACAAAAAGAGTAAGTGAGAACCAGGATAGAAAAGTCGAAGAAGAAAATAGAAATCAGATTTCAATATCAGCTGTACTAGCCAGAAATAGTAGGATTTCACTTAGTATTGTTCTGCTTGTTTTTTTCAAGTGTGTGTATCTTTCTCTGAAAATTCTCAGACATATATAAAAAAAAAAAAAAAGACTGGCTGTGTTTTTGCTATCCCATGCTCCTCCCAAGCAGTCAGTGCCTTTAACTTGCGTGTTAGGGCAGCACTGAAGTTCTGTGTTCACTGTGCAACCTGAAGTGCGAGGCACCGCTGCCCCCTCAAGTTAATCTGGGATCGTCCTGCCAGCTGCTTGGCACATGATGCCCTAGAGCAAGGAAGCCAGATCTTTGGTATGTATCTGGGAAACCAGAAGAGATGGATTTTATTCAAGCACTAGTCTGGTACTTTCCCCTCCCTGTCACACAGCATGCTGAACAGGGAAGGATGGAAAATGCTAATGGAAATCCAGTGTTAATTGACTGGCATGTCCTTCAAAATCCTGCTGTATGACTGGCCAAATATGATACAGCTAGTGTTTAGCAGAGCTTTGAATCTAATGCTGCTCATCCTTTGGTTTGTTCTGTGCTGCTACAGACTATGCTACAAATACAGATTCTTCTGTAGTGGAGCTTTACATATTACAGTTTTTTAACAATGTATTCACTTGAAAAATGCAGTTTTGGGGAGGGGGATTCCAAAAGTCTTCATAAAGCTGGATGAGGGGTTTGGAAAAAAGGGTGAGAGAAGATATTCATAGAAGTCAAGTGTATTGAATTTTTTAGTGAAACACTTCTGTTCTTAGCGGATGAGGGACAGAGAAGCAAGTTATCCTAGAGATAATGTGTTTTGTCGCATTGTTAGCTTAGTTTGGGTGGCATCACATTTTCCAGTGATGTAGGATTATAGGATGATATTTGGCTTATATTCTTGGGTTTGGGTTTCCAGCCAAAATATAATCGGAAATATTAAATAGAATGTATGGGAAAGTGAATTATTTAGTAGCGTAATTATATATTTATTTGTTAATAAAATCTCTGATTTCCTTCCTTTTTTCACTGGTGTTTCTCTAATGTCCAAAGCCAGTGCAAAGTGTTATTTGAATAAGCATCTGAGTTTCGGCCTAGGAACATGCCAAAATATTGAAACTTTCAGTCAGACTAATGCAAAAGAAGTATGTCTCCATTTGCATTGCATCATACTCCAAAGTGTATGGACAGAATTTCAGATCTATGGTAACTCAATTTACAATCAGACATACATCATATCTGAACTTATCTACTGCCAAAATTAGATTGCATTAGATGCAGATATCAACAGCAATGCCAAGAATAATAGAATATCTGGATATACGTAAGGCCTTTATTTCTTATCTGCTGCAAAGATATATTTTCATTCTTGAGTGTATACAAATACTAGAATAAGGTTAAAGCAAAGGGAGGAAAAATAAAAATGAAAGATTTTTACAGATCATCTGTTGATGAGTGCTTTTTTGCACAAAGTCTCAGTTATAGTAATGAATGCATTTCAAGACATAGCAACAAAATTCTTTGTAGTGTACAAAGCCTCACAAGTCTGTGCAATTCTACAAAGTAAAATTTTAATGCTAAAACTAAATGCCTCTTACTGAAAAAATATTAAGCACTGTAATATACTGAAGTCTGTAATAGAGGCTGGACTTAATAAAAAAAAAAAAGAAGATAAATTAGGAACAGAGAATCAAGTCAAATCCTGCCCTCAGCTGTGGCAACAGAGGCAACTAGTGTAGCTAGGAGTAGAATTTGGCTTATGGGAGACGTTTGTAATGAGAACAGGGTTAACGCTGGCAGAAAGCAGTTGTACAACAGTGTGGAAATTTTCTGTAATTATTGTATTGGTGTAATGCAACATTGGTTTTCTGCTGTTGGATACAGCAGACTGTATCTAAAAGATTCTCACTCTTCCAGTACTTAATTCCTTTAGTTTTCAGTTACAGGAGATTTATTAGTACATTCCCAGCAATGAACAGTTCCAAGAGACAGATGTAACTTCTTAAGTGGCAGTCACTGAATTTTACTGCCTTCTGTACTCAAAGGAGGAGGATTATATGCTTAGTTTCTAGAACTACTTCACTTCCTGCTCTGACTCTATTTTAATGGCATGTTAGCTGTAGGAATCCCTTCTCCAAGGCATGATCCTCCTGTTTCTGGACTGTGGCAGAATACTGACATCAGACAGATCTAGCAATAGCTTCTCATCCTTCAGAATTTCCTAACTTGCCCTGAAGGTAGATTAATTCTATGTGTGAAGTGGTAATGGTAAGAAGGGCAAAAAAGTATCTGTAATTATCCTTCTCTATTTTTAAAGCCTTAAAAAGTACAACATGGCCTGGCTACAGCCTCACATCATCTTGGACTTTCTGCTGAAAAATTACAATACGTCCCACATGTAACAGACATTTTCTCATATATAATTTGAAACTTCACTTTATAAAAAAAAACACAAACTAAACCAAACAACAAAAACCCCTCTTAACATGTCTGTGTATCACAGTGCACTATATTTGGTAAAAGTCCCTGTCACTCTGTTCTCCCCCAGGTTTACATCCATAGTCTTTGCTGTAAATTGATTCTCTCCACATCTGCCCAACAAGTGAGCCATGCAAAGACTCAGTGTTTTTAAGGCCCTATAATGGAGGTTGAGTTTCAGCAGCCTCAGCTAAATCAGAGTCAGCAGCTTGTGCTATTTACAACTGAGAATTTTTTTGAGCAAGTCAGTTCTGTTGAGATTTTCTGATGGCATTTCTTACTTAATTTCATTCAATGAAGTAACTAAGTGTACTAATAAAGCTATACTTTTAATAATACATCATAAACAATAGAAGGCCTGTGTTACAGCTCTGCTATTTGTACTGTTAATAACTCAGGCTTACTAACCATGTTCCTTGGATGACGTCTTAAATAGGCAGTTAAGTACTAAATGAATGTTAAAATAATGCTTCCATTTCAAGCTAGTCAGTTATACAGATGTATGTCTCTTTCTTTCAGACTTGCTTTCTGTGCTACTTACATTGCCATGAATGTGGTGGGTTTTGTCAAGATAAACAGCTGGTAGACACCCAGCTCCCAAGGCAAATAATTGGGAAAGATTTTTTCCAGTGTTTTCAGTTATTCCATTTTTTTGGGAAACCACAATATAGATGCTGGACAAAACCAAAGGAAATATTACATGCAGGAAGCTATGGGTTGTTGTCAGAATCACTGATCAAGTCACTAGTTTGATTTTCTCTAACTGTGCCTCCACATTTAGCTGGAATGGCTTACTTCAAAAATTATTGATGTGTATGAATGTATATATCCAGATGAAGCAGATAGCTTGTCCAAGTATTTTCAGTTGGATATGGCATACTTTTTATCTTCCTTTAAAAAAAGTTGCACACTTTCATGTGAACTGTGTATTCGCTGCAATATCTTATATTAGAAGTATTTTCTCCTCCTTGATTGAGGATTAAGTGGGTTTATATTAAAATTTGTAGAGTGCATTTGGGCCCTGTGTGATGAAAGCCGGTTATACAGTAACAGTTTATAATGCTAATTTTCAAATTACTATTAATGTTAGTATTTTACAGAGCTTGCTTTTACAGAAGCATTGAGCCTGGCCCATGTGCAGTACGTATGCATGTTAGGAGATCACCCCTCTGCTGACTGGCTTATCGTCTAAATGAATAGACAAGGGATGAGATAATGAGTGTACTAGCATTCTCATTTTACAGTAGGGAACTGTAGTACAAAGCAATTGAAAAACCTGCCCAGCCTTGTCAGAGCTCTGTTACAGGACTAATCAATTGAACCCAGATCCCACAGTCCAGTAGAGTATCTTAACCAGAAAGCCATTCAGGAAATCACACACACACACCAGATTTAAGTCCTTACAGATGCTTAACTGCAACATAAGCAGGTGGTAAGTGCTCTTTCTGCATATGGATCCTTCACTGAACTGCAACCCCTGTCCTTTCTCTAGAACATTTGTTTTGAAATACCAGTCTGTTTGTGATCTATTATTTGGGCTTGATCTGAAACCCAGCAAGTTATTGGAAGCCTTTCCGAGGGCTTAACAGTTTTTCACTTTTGACTCTCAACACAGTCAGAGTAGATCTTTGCAATAGTCTGCGTATTACTAATATATCTGGGAACAAAATAGAGAATGCCTGTAAAATGCTAAAACAAGTTACTTTTTTTTTTTTTGATAGATGCCAACAAGAATATCTTAAATTGGAAAAAAAAGGAGAAGGTGTATGAAAGTATGAAGAAGACTGCTTATATAACAGATGTTTAGCTGAAACTGCAGGTGCTGCAGGCAGGGAAATAGCAGTGTTGTTGTCTATGCCCTTGAAAAAAATGTCAAAGTTTCAGGAGAGGCTGAACAACTTACTAGTAGCGTTTCAGTCTGGATTCGTGTGGTGTCAGAACAGTGCAACTCCCCTCAGTGTCATAAGTTCATTTCAAAGCCTATGTTTTGAAATGAGCTGCTACTGGCTTTGAAAGAATTAAGATATTTTAAACGAAGGCACTACACAGCAGATGTAGTGCTATTATTTCACATGGATTTTTTTTTTCCTGAGGAAATCTCAGTCTTCAAATTAAGCTTAATATCTGGGGAAAAAAACAACAACAAAACAGGCTGGCATTGTGAGACTTTGTTTCTTATCCCTAGGTAAGACAAATTAAATGCACAAATAAGAGTATTTTTCCTTAGCTGCTAGCTCTGTTTCAGCGTTACCATTCGCACGACCACGCACGTTCTTCTTCTCAGAATATTTACGTTCATTGAGGGCTTACTCAAATTCATTTTTCAGTGTTGGTACACTGCATGGATCGTGTATTGTGTTCTTTAGTTATTGTTTTAAGTTGGTTTCCCTGCAAGTTGTGAACACTTCAACAAGAGTTTCAGTAAATGCAACAGATGTTGCTTACAAAAGTAAAATGGGAAATAGAATTCCTGAGTTGCATGTGGTTGTTTCAGTCCTACATGATGAACTATTTTCTTTTGTTGGGGCTTGAGACTATTCTGTGACTTCACTGTGAATGTTACCAAGGTATAAAGAAAGTGCAGAGAAGATCAAACTGAAATTTATTAGATACTTGCTAACTTTGAGAATTAATATTCGTCAGTGCCTTTTGAAACACAGAAGTTTAAGGAAGTTTGTATTTAATTTCATTTCCTTTGGCATTTTATCTTTACATCTAGACTGCTTCTGCAATTGTATTATTGTGTTTTGATCTCTCCAGGCAAATTTACTTGCCTGTTATTTTTTATTATTATTATTCTGTAAAGGAAACAAACAATCTAATCAACAAGAAGCAGAGCACCTGTTCTTTACATGTTTCATAAAATTTACCATCTTACACATTCTCTCTCAATCCTCATAAGCACTTAATTTATCAAATGAGTTTTTAAGCACACAAGACCTGATCTGTTTGTTGTTTGCTCATATCACCTCTGATGGTACTATTCATTAGAAAACCAAGAATTTAGTACCAGTGCAGTACAACCAATTCAGGGTTTTGCTCAGCTTCTAAAGGGTTAGTTTTCCTGTGGAAAAATTGTACTTTTATGTGCACTTCTAATTTATTTTTTTATTATTATTTTTTTAAGATCTGGGCTAACTGTAGAAAGTATCTTCCAGAATTGGCTTGACACTTCAGGAATACCAAAGGTAAATACAAAATACCAGTTCTTAGTTCCTTCTGGAGTGTGGCATTTCTCATTACATTATATGTTATTTAAATCATTACCTAAACTTCAAATAGGTACGGTTTAAAATAAGCTATTTTGACGATGACTGCTTTCCACAGCTTTATATGGGTTTAGCTCTTATCATTTGGAGGCTTTTGCTTCTACCATCATCTCAACAAACCCATGAAAGGGCAAATCTTACACAAGTTATCCTCTTGCTTAATATTACAGTCACATGGAAATAAGCTTTATAATGTAGTGATGGACTCTACCAAATGTAAGGGGCATTGTTCACAGTTGTCAGTATATTAAATACTTGAAAGCCATACTGACAGCAGTAACTAAATGTTAAATTATTTGTACTTAGATACTTTGTGAATATTGTGACTTCCTCAAGGGCATGTCATATGAGGAGAGGCTGAGGGAATTGGGGTTCTTTAGTCTGAAATAGAGAAGGCTCAGGAGAGATCTTACCGCTCTCTACAGCTACCTGAAGGGAGGTTGTAGAGAGTCTGGTGTTGGTCTGTTCTCCCAAGTAACTAGCAACAGGACAAGAGGAAAGTGGTTTAAGTTGTGCCAGGGGAGGTTTAGGTTGGATATTAGGAAAAACTTATTTACTGAAAAAGTGGTGAGGCATTGGAGCGGGCTGACCAGGGAGATGGTGGAGTCGCCATCCCTGGAAGTGTTCAAGAAGCATTTAAGTGTGGCACTTCAGGATATAGTTTAGTGGTTATGGTAGTTGGATTATGGTTGGACTTGATGATCTTGAAGGTCCCTTCCAACCTTAATGACTCTGTGATTCTATGGGTAACATATTTCATTGGTGTTCCCTCTCTGTTGCAGTTGGGACTGAGGATTATTTTTTCCTTTTAATACTGAAAGCTTTTAATATTTATGTTTTAAATTTTGTACACTGAAAATGCTTGTGTCTGTGCTATGTGGAGTCATGGAGTAACAGAGTGGTCGGGGTTGGAAGTGACCCCCTGACTACAGCAAGATCGTAGGTATAGCTCACACAGGAACACATCCCAACGGCTTTGAACATCTCCAGAGGAGACTCCACAACTTCTCTGGGCAGCCTGTTCCAGCGCTCTGTTACTCAACAGGCTCTAATTACTCATTTTGGTCCAAAACTGGAATTAGCTGAGGAGAGGTATCTCTGCATAAATCTTTCTAAAAAACAGTTTTATACAAAGTATGTTTTTATTAAGCACCTGGGGCTTACTTCTTAACTGATTTCTCATAAACTGCCATCCTCTAGGTTGCTTGGAATTTATCTTACCTAGTGCTTGCATTTGTTTCCACTTCTCATTAACATTTAGAAAATAACACTTTTAAGAGTTAGAATGATAAGTCCTAGTTTGTATGTGTAAAAGTGAAGAACACTTAGGCACTGCCGTGGTTTGTCTCAGGATCAGCAATTAAACCAGTGACAATAATGCTCTTGATCCCCTCCCTCTCCCACCTGGGTGGGGAAAGAGGAGAGAGAATAGAAGGAAAGAGACTTTCTGGACTGAAAACTAAACTAGACAGCTTTAATTAAATGCTAATGATAAGAAAATATGTACAAATATGTACAAGTATGTGCAGGAATGTGCAAAACCCTATTGCTTCCCCACACCCCCAGCACCTCCCACAGCATCTCCTGAGCTGTGTGCAGTTCTGAAATGTCCCGGAGCTGCGAGAAAGAGCGGCAGAGCAGACAGGAGCTGAGAGGACAGTGATGAGGGTCAGGAGTGCACAAACCCAGGGATCAATGGTGATGGATGGACGGTGTCCTCCCAAGATGCTGGCCATGAATGGAAGAGAAGGGAAGAAGAAGCAGGAAGGAAGTTGTCTCGTGTGATCTCTGACCTTCCACTGAGCTTACGTAGATACATGGAATGAAATATCTCTGGCCAATTTTGCTGTCTGTCTAGTCCACTCCTCCCTATGGGAGGGCTGCAGATATAATTCTTTGCTCCTGTAGTATCTGAGCTGCAGATTCAAAAAGCAGAGCAAAGTGACCTTCACGTCTCAGCAGTAACATAAACATTCAAGTGTTATCAGTCCACTAGCTGGAACATTTGCTGCTACTTAAAAAAGAGTTATCTAAAGGAAAGAAAAAAAATTAAAAAATGAGTAGAAGGTAAGTTGCTTCATCCTGGCTCAAACCAGGACAGGCAGCATGACTGAGGATCTGAGAAATTAGCATGTTTTCAGGTTGAATTGTCAAAGTAGCTGGAGAGCTCAAAATTATATACAGTGGTCACTGAACCAGGGCTGTCCCCAAACACTGTGGTTGAGCTCCTTCCTCAACAGCTGTAGAGATGTCCTTGTCCACTGTTCTCTGTATGCTGTAGAAGGCTCTTTGGGAAGTTTTGCCCTGAGATCAAAATGTTCAGAGACTAATATTTGAAGCTATAAAGTTGAGGTGGGGTTTGTTTTTTGCTGTAAAAGTATTGAAAATTAAATTAGCGTAAATTGAAAGGGAGGAGAGGAAAAGACAAGAAATGTCATTATATATCTTAATGTTAACTCATTTCTTTAAAAAGGACCTTGATTTTAATGTTATATTTTGATCAAGGTTTTGTTTCTGATGGAAAATTCAATACATTGTAGAACAGCTGCTTCAAGTATAGGAGAGAAACTGATATTGCACAGCTGTAGTTGTAAGATGCTGAACTGGCTCTCTGAAATGAAAAAGTTTTCTGGCATGTTATTTACACATATTTCTTTGAGGATGTACCTTTTTAGTGTCTCACAATCAACTCAAAGATCACAAATAAGGAAGACAGGAGCAGAATAAAGAATCTAAAATGGTTTTCATTAATGTGAAAACTGAATTCTGTTTTCCTGAGTGTTTACCATAAGTTGTTAAGAACTAATAATGAGTAGTTTTATTATACCCTGCAAGTATCTATTGATTGTGTAAGAGAAATATAGCAAAAAATATTTACACATCCAGCAGGATTGTAAATCATTGTAAATTGCCTTTGAAGACCAAAGAGATTTCTCTGATAGTCTGGCTGTAAAAAAAAATGTCAACAGGTGCTGATACACTGTAGTGCTTCTTCTGAGAGTCAGCATACTGACCTCTTCCCTCTGTCTTTCTCTTCCCTCAATAACCTTTTTGATGGTTTACCCTTACTGCCTTCAGCACTACTCTGGCTCTTTTGGGAACTAGTTTTACACTGTATTGAAAGAACCAAAGTTGTTGACATTTAATGAATAGGTAATGTTACCTCTGTGCTATATTAAATAATCTGGGGAACCCTTATTGCTGAAATCAATACTACAGAGATTGCTTGGTAGCTCTGAATATGTTAATATCTATAATCTAAACATTACCACAGAACTATAAATAGACTAAATCTACTCATGCTCTACAGGATATTGAAACTCCCTTAAAAATATTTAGATCTTTGTTTCAGCAAGCTATTATCTTGGGTATTATGATGAATCTATGTGAAGGCACACAGACCACCTTCTTATATCCAGGTGAACTACCTGCATCATAAACAGCAGTCCAGGAATGTCATGGGCCTGATGTTTTACTCTCATTATTGATTGCCAGCTGAGTGGACCAGGGTGTGTAGTTTCTGGTGTGTGGTAGAGGAAGGTTTCTGTCAGCTCCTTTGTACAGAGTCATATGGCTCAGCCGGTCAGGCGGTGTAATAAGCAGTATGAGATAGACAGTATCCATTGCAGTTGACTACCTTACTTGAGTACTGGAGCAACATAAAAAGCTGTTGTTTACCACCCTTATTTTACTGACTGCAGTATAAAATCCTGTAGCACAATAGTTAAAGTCACTCATAAGTGACAGAGGATTTAAAGAAGGCAGAGGTGCTGAATGCCTTCTTTGCCTCTGTCTTTACTCCTGCAGGCTTTCCCCATGAGCCCCAGTTTCATATAGCCCCAGTAGAAGTCAAGATAAAGGAGGAGTTTGCCCAGGTAGATGAGGATTGGGTTAGGGATCAGTTGCGTAATCTGGACATCCATAAATCGATGGGTCCGCATGGAATGCATCCAAGGGTGCTGAGGGAGCTGGCGGAGGTCATTGCTAGGCCACTCTCCATCATCTTCGGTAAGTCATGGGTAACAGGAGAGGTGCCTGAGGACTGGAGGATAGCAAATGTCACTCCAGTCTACAAGAAGGGCAAGAAGGAGGACCTGGGTAACTATAGACCAGTCAGCCTCACCTCCATCCCTGGAAAGGTGATGGAACAACTTGTCCTTGGTACTATCTCTAGACATATCAAGGAGATGGGGGTCATCAAGAGCAGTCAACATGGTTTTACCAAGGGTAAGTCATGTTTGACTAACCTCATAGCCTTCTATGAGGAAATTACTAGGTGAATAGATGATGGTAGAGCGGTGGATGTGGTCTATCTTGATTTCAGTAAAGCATTTGACACCGTCTCCCACAGCATCCTTGTAGATAAGTTGATCAAGTATGGGTTTGATGATCAGGCAGTGAGGTGGATCAAGAACTGGTTGAAAGGAAGAAGTCAGAGAGTTGTAGTCAATGGGGCAGAATCTAGTTGGAGGCCTGTGACTATTGGAGTCCCTCAGGGGTCGGTACTGGGACCAGTGTTGTTCAACATCTTCATCAACGACCTGGATGAGGGTACAGAATGTACCCTCAGCAAGTTTGCTGATGACACCAAGCTGGGAGGAGTGGCTGACACACCAGAAGGCTGTGCTGCCATTCAGAGAGACTTAGACAGGCTGGAGACTTGGGCGGGGAAAATCCTGATGAAGTTTAACAAGGGCAAGTGTAGAGTTTTGCATTTGGGGAAGAAAAACACCATGTACCAGTACAGGCTGGGGGCTGACCTGCTGGAGAGCAGTGTGGGTGAAAGGGATCTGGGGGTCCTGGTAGACAGGAGGATGACCATGAGCCAGCAATGTGCCCTTGTGGCTAAGAAGGCCAATGGCATCCTGGGGTGCATTAGTAAGGGTGTGGTTAGTTGGTCAAGGGAGGTTCTCCTCCCCCTCTATTCTGCATTGGTGAGGCCGCATCTGGAGTATTGTGTCCAGTTCTGGGCCTCTCAGTTCAAGAAGGACAGGGAAGTGCTGGAAAGAGTCCAGCGCAGAGCCACAAAGATGATTAAGGGAGTGGAACATCTCCCTTATGAGGAAAGGCTGAGGGAGCTGGGTCTCTTTAGTTTGGAGAAAAGGAGACTGAGGGGTGACCTCATCAATGTTTACAAATTCGTAAAGGGTGAGTGTCAAGAAGATGGAGTTAAGCTTTTTTCAGTGACGACCAGTGATAGGACAAGGAGTAATGGATACAAATTGGAGCATAGGAGGTTTAAGGTGAATATCAGAAAATTTTTTTTTACTGTGAGAGTGACAGAGCACTGGAACAGGCTGCCCAGAGAGGTTGTGGAGTCTCCTTCTCTGGAGACATTCAAAACCCGCCTGGATGCATTCCTGTGTGATGTGCTCTAAATGACCCTGCTCTGGCAGGGGGGTTGGTCTAGATGATCTTTCGAGGTCCCTTCCAACCCGTAGGATTCTATGATTCTATGATAAGCCACCAGCACCTACTCTTAGAGGGACAAAATGCATTTCTTAGTAGTTTAGTAGATACCTATGAGAAATAACTTGAGAATTCAAACATTTTAAATTTACAAGTACTGTCTAAGACTTCACTGCATTTGGAGAGGAAACTTCCTTACTGGAGAGAGTATCCTCTGTAATGGGACTGGGAAAGATACATCATGGTGTCCATTCTGAGAATCAAGTCAGAACATGGTTCCTTTAGACTTCCATATGAGCATTTTTGTATTCTATAGAGCCTGTGATTGTTTCCATGGCATCTTTTACTTCTGTGTTTTGGTGGGTTTTGCTTAGTAAATTCACATTATCCATTGACTAGAATGAAAATTCATCACTTGTGGTTAATTTACAGTATTAGCTACCAGGTTTTTAGGAGTTTTCTTCCATGGCTATATCCAAATCTATCACCTGTGCACACCTAGTACTCTCTAAAATTTGATAACAACATGGAATCATAGAATTATGTTTGTTGGAAAAGACCTTTAATATCATCAAGTCCAGCTGGTAACCCAGCATGATGCCAAGTCCACCACTGAACCATGTCCCTGAGCAGCACATCTACATGTCCTTTAAATACCTTCAGGGACAGTGACTTAACCACTTCCCTGGGTAATCTGTTCCAATGCTTGACAATCCTTTCATTCCAAAAACCGATATGAACCTCCCCTGGCACAAATTGAGGCCATTTCCACTTGTCCTGTCACTTGTTAATTGGGAGAAAAGGCAAACAACCTCATTACAACTTTCAGGTAGTTGTAGAGAGTGATAAGTTCTCCCCTCAGACTTCATCAAGCTAAACAACCTCCATTCCCTCAGCCACCCCTTTTAAGACTTGTTCCCCACACCCTTCACCAGCTTTGTTGCCCTTCTCTGGACTTGCTCCAGCACCTTGATGTCCTTCTTGCAGTGAGGGTTCCAAAGCTGAACACAGTACTCAAGGTGCAGCGTCAAGTGCTGAGTACAAGGGGATAATCACTTCCCTGGTCTTGCTGGCCAACTATTTCTGATACAGGCCAGAATGCTATTTGCCTTCTTGGCCACCTGGGCACACTGCTGGCTCATATTCAGCCAGCTGTCAATCACACCCCCAGGTCCTTTTCCTTTGGGCAGCTTTCCAGCTGCTCTTCCCCAAGCTGGTAGCATTTCACTGGGTTCTTGTGACCCAAGTGCAGGACCTGACACTTGGCCTTGTTGAACTTCATGGAATTGGCCTTGGCTTACTGCTTCAAGCTGTCCAGGTCCTTCTGTAGAGCCTTCCTACCCTAAAGCAGATCAATACTCCTGCCCAACTTGGTGTCACCTGCAAACTTACTGAGGGTGCTCTCGATCCTATCATCCAGATCATTGATGAAGATACTAAAGAGAACTGGCCCCAACACTGAGCCCTGGGAAGCACCATTTGTGACTGGCCACCAACTGGATTTAACTCCATTCACCACAACTCTTTGGGCCTGGCTTTTTACTCAGCCAAGCTTCTATCTGTCCAAATCATGAGCAGCCAATTTATCCAAGAAAATGCTGTGGAAGACTGTCAAAGCCTTTACTGAATTCTAGGTAGACAACATCCACAGCCTTTCCCACATCCACTGAGCAGGTCACCTTGTCATAGAAGGAGATGAAGGACCTGCCTTTCATGAACTCATGCTGATTGGGCATCACCTGTTTCTACTGCATGTGATTGCATTCACCTTCCCCAGCTTTGAGATCAGACTGGCATGTCTATAGTTCCTGGATCCACCTTCCAGCCCTTCTTGTGGATGGGCATCATGTTTACTGACTTCCAGTCCACTGGGACCTCCCCAGTTAGGCAGGACTGCTGATAGATGATGGAAAGAGGCTCCCTCAGCACCCTTGGGTGTATCCCATCCTGACCCTTTAGACTTGTGTGTGTTTAAGTGCTGTAGCAGGTCACTAAGTTATTTCCCCTTGGATATGCGGCCTTCATTCTGCTCCCTGTACCTGTCTTCCAGCTCCGAGGGGTGGGTACCTGGAGATCAACTGTCTTACTACTAAAGACTGAGTCAAAGGAGGCATTAAGTACCTCTGTCTTTTCCTCATGTTTTCTCATTATGATTCCCCCCACATTCAGTAAAGGATGGAGATTCTCCTTAGTCCTTCTTTTGTTGCTAATGTATTTATAGAAAATTTTTTAATCTTTTATGACAGTAGCCAGATTAAGCTCTGGTTGGGCTTTGGCCCTTATGATTTTCTCCCTGCATAGTCTCATGACATCACTAGTCCCCCTGAGCTGCTGCCCCTTCTTCCAAAGCCCACAAACTCTCCTTTTGTTCCTGAGTTCCAGTCAAAGCTCTGTGTTCAGCCAGGCTGGTCTTCCTCCCTGCCAGCTCATCTTTTGGCACATGGGAATGGCCTGAACCTGCGCTGTTAAGATTTCCTCTTGAAGAACGTCCATTCTTTTTGGACTCGTTTGCCGAAGGGACTGTGTCAACCAGTCTCCTAAACAGGCCCACGTCTGCCCTCCAGAAGCCCAGGGTAGCAGTTCTGCTGTTACCTTCTACACACTTCAGGAACCTCCTAGACTGTTGCTTCTCTGCTGTACTTTATTTCCAGAAGACATCTGGTGAGTTGGAATCCCCACAGGAACAAGGGCTAGTGATCCCAAGACTTCTTCTCCCAGATGCCTAGAGTTTTTTGTCCGCCCTTTCATCCTGGTTGGGTAGTCTGTAACAGACTCCCACCATGATATCTGCCTTTTTGGTCTTCCCCTTAATTTTACCCATAAACACTCAATCCTATTGTCACCGTCATCAAGCTCTAGACAATCAAAACTGCCCTAACATACAGGGCCACCTCACCACCTCTCCTGCCTTGCCTGTCTCTTCTGAAGTGTTTGTAGCCTCTCATTGCAGCCCTCCAGATGTGCAAGTCATCCCACCATGTTTCTCTGATAGCAACTGTATCATAGCTTTCCTGCTGCTCAATGGCTTCCAGCTCGTTCTGTTTGTTGCCCATGCTGTGTGCATTGGTATAGATGCACTTCAGGAGAAGACCTCATTCCTACCTGGCCATTCTCAAGGGTTTCTAACCCATCAATGACCCTTGGATATTTGCTGTCTCATGGCTCTCCATCTCCATCTGCCTCCACTGGGCAGCAGACCAAAAAACACCGTTCCACAAACACTGGTGTTCCACCCCCAGGCTTATCTCTAGTGAGCCCAGTTTTATGCCCTTCCCCATCAAATCTAGTTTGAAGCTCTATCAATCTTTTTCCCTCTTTGAGACAGGTGTACCCCATCTGTTGCTATCAGGCCTGGTGTCCTGTAAACTAACCCAGGCTTGAATCCAGGTATTGATCTGCTGGCTTTACTTGTTTATTCCTTCATCAATCCCCACAACAACCTGAGATTCTGATCCCTTAACCATTTGTCCCAAGGCCGTAAAGCTTTAATGAGGGTTGTTTTCGTTTTTTTTTTATGCAAACGCATTGTGGTGGTGTTAAATAAGGTGAAGCATATTACATTGTTGAAAATAGCTTTTATCAAATCAAGAAACCTTCATTATGTACTTTTGTCTCCGAGGTGACTCACCGGGAGATAGTAGCACCTTTTCATCATGTGCAAACAGTAAAGAATTAACACCACTAACTTCAGTCAATGAGTTAAAGTGGCAAGGAGTAGAATGAGAAGAACATAACAGCATTTAGGGCTGGAAAACACCTATGAAATTACTTAAGTTCCCCTCATCCCTGGTGCTGCTTATTTGTTCTCTTTAAGTACAGTTTCTGTTGTGTCTTTCAGTCTATGTTATGTTTAATTAGAGATACAAGGCCATATGCTTCTTGAGTATGACTTTCTCAGTTCTGCACAGACTTGGTTTTGTGTTGTATTTCCCACTTATTCTTATCTGAATTTCTTATTCTGCGCTAGATAATGAATGAAGTATACTTAAAATCTTTCCCCATTTTGAACTCTCTGTTTAATTGAGAAGTATAAATAAACATTAGGTAGTCTGCTTCTCATGAACTCCTACACATACACTTTTAACTCATGCCAGTTTCACCATTTTGTTTTGCCTCTGAAATGGCATTGTTTCATAACATGCCATTATTTACTGTTAAACTGGCTATCTGGGAAGTTCCTTGGCCATGTATTTCATTTGGTACCTTGTGTGATGAAAATTATCTTCTCCAGATTCATTCTTGAGTTAAAAAAAATGGGGGAGGGGGAAGAAAGAAGAAAAGAAAAAAAGAGTAGTTGGCCTGCTCCTTCTTGATTTTTTTCATTTCTAACAGATCATTCTGTTTAATCTACAAGTCTTACATGATCACATAGCTGCAGGCACTACGATGCACACACCAAACATCCCCTCAAAATGATGAAAAAATTGCAAGAGGTAATAGCACTGTTGTATCCTTTTTCTAGTCCCTTTTGCTACTTTATCCTCTTGTTAAAGCTTAATTCTTATCCACTGTTGTACCTTAAGAAGTATTTCCTGATTAAAGTACTTCAATTTCTGGAAATGCACAGTCAAAATAAATCTTACAGTGGTAATTACTCATTTATTCATAATATTTCTGGTTTGTTGGTGTTTGAGTGGCTATTGAATTATCCTCCTTGAAGAAGAAATGGATTGGAAAGGAAACTCATAGCAAAAATATTAAATTTTAGCTGAAATATAATTTATAAACTGTTCTCAATCAATGCAAGTAATGCATTTCTGTGGTTTTGTAAATTTTAGGAGGATGTTGCAGCAGCAGCTCAAGTACTTAATATGATTTCTGAGAAAGCAGTTTGTTGTTAAAGAGTTTCCTGGCTTTTGCCCCAGTTAAAAGCTTTATAGATTTCATGTTTCCTTTTACTAAGACAAGAATTCAGATGAAGGGATAGCTCAAGAAGAGGCTGCATCACAGGGTAGCACATATGATCAATTACTAACAAACCAACCTCATTCAAATATTTTTTAAAAGAATGCTCTTACTAAACTTCTGAATTATATTAGCAATTGTTCATCCAAGTTTTAAAGAATGTACTAGAAAAATTTCAGAACTTTTCTAAATAAAAATCACTCATATAGGGTTACAGCTTCAGTTTGTTAATTCTTGATATTTCTTGTCATTGTTAGTCATGTCTTATCTTGCAGGTTTTCTGTCTGAATGTACACAATAATTGCATATTAGTGGATGGCAACATCAAGACAGCAGACAAGTGAAATCTTTATTGTTTGCTGAGATACAGTAAATTTGTAGGCACTGGCAGGGAGAATGACCTGTTAAGTAGAAAAATCTCATTCTAGCTTGTGATTTGGGAAAAAATTGGGAAGGGGCTATGAAGAGGTATAATTTTCTTACTTATTTAATAAAGTTTAATAGTGCTCTGTTGTATTAATTTCAAAGTTGTCATTGAGTATTAGTGACAAGAATAAGATGCAGCCACCAAATAGTGAAGCTTGCTACTTACCCTTTGATTATATTTTTTTTATCTGAACGTGGACTTATGTGTGTATTTTAACGTTGACACAGAGAATATAACTGATTGATAGTTGAATTCTAATAAGTTGATATTTGAAAAATAATCTAAAGCAAAGCATAACTGCAACTTTAAGATAATTATTTATTCTTGTATGTGGAAAACTTACTTGGAAGAACAGATACTTTCCTTCAAGAAAAACAGTATTGTTTTGATATTAGTAAGCTTTCAGATTGAAAGAAGAGAAGATTTTTTCCAAGTCTTAAAAAATTTAAATAAGCATAGATAACAATTCAAACTGATTAATGGATTCTCTAATTATAAGAAGTGCAATAAGGAAAATGTTTTTGAATACACAGAATCAGGATCACAGAATATTAGGTCTTGGAAGGGACTTCTGAAGATCAAGTCCAACCCCCCTGCCAGAGCAGGATCACCTAGGACAGATCACATAGAAATGCATCCAGACAGGTCTTGAAAGTCTCCAGAGAAGGAGACTCCACAACCTCTCTCGGGAGCCTATTCCAGTGCTCTGTAATTCTAACAGTAAGGAAGTTCTTCCTCATGTTGAAGTGGAACTTCCTATGCTCCAGCTTGCATCCATTGCCTCTCGTCCTATCACAGGGCATGACTTAAAAGAGATTAGCCCCTTCTTCTTGACACCCACCATTAATATATTTATATACATTAAGGAGATCCCCTCTCAATCTTCTCTGCTCTAGACTAAACAGCCCCAGGTCTCTCAGCGTTTCCTCATAGGACAGGTGTTCTCGTCTGAATCATCCTCATAGCCCTTGCTTGGACTGTCTCAAGTAAATCCCTGTCCTCCTTGTACTGGGGAGCCCAGAACTGGACACAATACTCCAGATGGAGTCTCACTAGGGCAGAGTAAACAGGGAGGAGAACCTCCCTCGACATGCTGGACACACTCTTCTTAATGCACCCAGGACACAACTGACCTTCTTGGCCACAAGGGCACATTGCTGTCCCATGAGTAACTTGTCCACCAGGACTCCAAGTTCTTTCTCCATGGAGCTGCTTTCTAACAAGTTGGCTCCTAATCTGTACTGGTGCATGTTTTTGTTTCTTCCCAGGTGCAGGACTCTACATGAGTCATTAATGCTGTGTTTTTTCTCAAATTAGCGTTTGCATTGTCAACTTGACATCCCATTTTCTTAGAAGACTTTGGAAAACACAAAAAAGTAATACAAGCAACATGCATACTACTCTAGAGTGTGTAAATGTCAGATGAGTCATGAAGAGAAACAAATTAAGAGGGATTGCACAGACAGACTTTGTCTCTATGTTGTTAACTCTTTGAAATATGTTTTAGATAAGGACTTTTCATCTGAAAGTCTTTCTAGAAAAACCAAAGTATAAGGAGAATTTTGTATTTGGGGGAGGCAAACTATCAAATAAGTTATGTCTGTTATTATTTAAATAGATCCTACGTTTTATCTAAAGAACATTATTGGCATAAATAATTTTGTCATTTATGTAGCCATTCCTATAAATTGTACTTAAGATACTGCTAAACAGGATGCAACAGTAGTACATTTTTGTTTATTGAATAGTTTAAAAAATTATGAAAATTGCTTATATAAAATGATACATCATTAAATGTCAGTAAGGGCCCAAATTTATTTCAGAGCTCTTCAAGTTCAGGCATGGCTTAGAGTATTGATATAGTTTTGTAGGGTTTGTCATTTCTTCTGCATTTAATATGATTGCTGATTTTAGGAGAAAAACAGTCAAGATCAGTATAGCATTGTTATGAGTTATTGCATGATCACATTCTAAAACTCGAAAAAATGCTGCCTCAGTTTAGTCACCCATGTAGTGCTGAGTAACTTGGTGTCTAGGTTTAATGTAGATGTTCATTTTTAACTGTTAGATTTGAAAGTATTTGCCATAACATTTCAGTGCCTCTGTTGTTCTGATTTCTAAAAGTGAAGTGCAAAATAGTTTTATGAGTCTTAATTTAGCCATTAATTAAATAATTCAGAAAAATATGCTTTTGAGATTCTCAGCTGGGACCATGAGTCCACATTAAGGTTGAGGGGGATACCTCACTGGATTTAGTTTAATGACCTGCTAAAACATTGGCTTGCCTCTCCAGGTTTTCACAGATGTCTTTCTGTTTTCCTTCAGGCTACCTTTCAGTAAGTATTGTATGTGTCCAGCTCAGTGGTGTATGTGTCCAGACATGCAGTGGTAGTAGTATAGTAAATCTGCATGCGTAATAGTTTGGTCAAGAAGTTGAAGTGCATTTGAAACAAATGTTCAGTTTCTGAAATAATTGTGGACTGGATTCCACGTTTGTTCATTAGAATCTTTTAAGTTTAATAAATCACAAGCAGTCGTTCTGGTTCCCTTTTCCTATTAATTGCATTGCTGAACACAAAAGCTGTGTTATGTGCAGAATGACTTAGCTTATCCCTACTAGAAAGGAGTTATGTTTGGTATCTAAAGAACAATAACAGTTTGCTGCCTGGCTGATCAATGCTGGATCAAGTTCACATTCCCAAGCTCCCACTCTCCCACCTACATGTGCAGGAGATGAAACACAGCTAAGAGTGGGAGGTCAAGTCGTCTTTTACACAGAAATGTTGAACTGAGACTGGCCTAATAAAGACACAGCTGCTGCTTGCATAGCAATAAACATTGATTTTAATCCATTGCTTGTAAAAAAGTCGTAAGAAAAGCACAGAAGGTAGCAACCAGTTAATGTTTAGCCTGCCCATTGCTTTCTTTACCCAGAGGAAATAATCCATAGGGGTTTAAAATACTTTTCCTGCTGCCTTGCAAGAAAATGCACATCAGGTGGTGCAGTTGATATGCCAGAGGGACGAGTTGCCATCCAAAAGGATATGGACAAGCTGAAGAAAGTGAGCCCAGGTGAACCTCATGAAGTCCAACAAGACCAAGTGCAGGGTCCTGCACATGGGCTGGGGCAACCAGAGATACCAATACAGGCTGGGGGAAGACATGCTAGAGAGCAGCCCTCTGAAAAAAGACCTGGCAGTACTAGTGGATCAAAAGCTGGACATAAGCCACCAACGTGCAATTGCAGCCCACAAGGCCAACTGCATCCTGGGCTATATCAAATGAAGTGTGGCCATCAGATCAAGAGAGGTGATCCTGTCTCTCTACTCTGCCCAGGTGAGACCTCACCTGGAGTACTGCATCCAGCTCTAGAGTCCCCAACACAAGAAGCATGTGGACCTGTTGGAGCATATCCAGAGGGAGGCAATGAAAATGAGGGCTGGAACACCTCTCTTATGAAGACAGGCTGAGGGAGTTGGGGTTGTTCAGCCTGAAGAAGAGAAGACTCTGGGGGGACCTTATAGAGACCTTCCAATACCTGAAAAGAGCCTATAAGAAGGCTGGGGAAGACCTGTTCACAAGGGCATGTAAGGATAGGACAAGGCGTAATGGTTTTAAGGTAGAAAAGGGTAGATTTAGACATTCTATGATTCTGTGATTCTATGAAAACAGTTTTTTCCTATATTAATTAGGAAAAGTAGTCTTCAAAATGACTGAAATCTGTCCACTCTGGATTTCCTTATAAATAGTTTAATGCATTGGACATGAGATACAAAATAATGAGAAGTCAAGTGCTACTTAATTGTTTTTGAGATTTTTTTTTAGTACACGATAGAGAGTTGGGCATGAAGCTGAGTTAAAAATTCTATATGACAGGAACAAGTTGCCGCCTTCTCTTCCCACTGGTCAAAGGTTTTTAAAAGAAACACACATTTTATTTCCTAGAAAATGTCCATGTTTTCTAGGCTTATAGAAAGACATGTTTGTGACTGGAAGTAATGAATATGTGGGGAAGACGTATTTCATGCACATGTAACCACATACCGTATCTCTGAAGTCCATGTAGACTTCTGTAATGCTGACCCAAAAAACTGTGACCTCCTGATTCACCCAGTGATCCATTCAGGAACTCAGAGTGGTCCTGGGTGTTCAGATCCTGCTGTTACATTCCCACCTGGCCAAAGTTGGGAATGGAAGATCTTGCTTTTGAACCCAGTGCTTTTGTCACACATTGTGCAAAAAACACTGAGCTGCTGAGGTACTTCTAGAGAGCAGGTAGAAGGGGGAAAAAAAAAAAAAAGTGTAATGCTCTTCATTCTTCATTCTCCATCAGTTTGCTGTCTTCTACAAAAGTTGATAAGAGCAATGTCAAGATCTTTCTGGGTTTATGTTGCCTCCAGTCATCCTCTTTTTATTTAGCAGCTCCTCGCAGACAAACTGAACATGTATATTATTATCACCTTATGCTTAATCATGGAGGGAAAAAGTGATTCTTCTAGAACTCATTACATCCCTGTGAGAAAGGGTTGTTATTCCAGGATGCTTTCAGTTATTCTGTCTACCCACTTCTCAGCCCACAGTGAAATTTAAATGCTGAAATGAAGATACCTGGAGAAAGACAGGCTTGAAAAGCCTATCAGCTGACAAAGCTATTCGTCAATACAAAAAAGAGTAATAAAGGTCATAGTTCAGCTTATGTTTTTTATCCTTAGCTTATGGCCTAAAAGTATTTCATGGCCAGGGCACTAATGGACTTTTGCCTTGAATATGTTTTTTCACTAGAACTGTTGGAAAGATTTTTGATTGCTTCAAGGGAGCAGTGAGACTCAGAAGTCAGTACCTCTGAAAGGTGTATTTTATTTCTTCAAGAAATAAAGTCTGCATAATTTCCTTTGAGTCTCTTTTTACTGGAAAAACAAGCAAAATGCTGCTTCTCACATTAGTGGTTCAGGACTGATCAGTATCCATGTTCAGGCCTGTTTTTCTTTTGTTTTTCTCTGTAATTTGAAAAATTGTAATTTGAAAAATCTGTAAATAAAAAAACCACACCAAACAACCTAACAAAAAACCAACCAACCAAAAAAACAAATCCCACAACATTACAAAGGTCTTTAAAATCCTGTATATTTTGACCAGCCAGCAACTATCCACTACCTACCAAGCTCTTTTGGGTGGAGCCAAAGTGAATATTTTAGAGGATTCTCCTATGTTGAAGAAACTTGAGCCCTAGTCTTTCTTCTCTGGGTTTAAAATGTCTGTATTCAAATTACTTTAAAATTGACAGAGCATGGGGCAAACATGAAACCAGAAACTTTATTTTCATACATTACTGTATTAATACGTGTTATATCTCTTATTTTCACTGAAAGGGTTGTCAGACACTAGAACAGGCTGCCCAGGGCTATGGTGGAGTCACCATCCCTGGGGGTATTTAAAAGACATGTAGATGTGGTGTTTAGGGACATGGTTTAGTGGTGGACTTGGCAGTGTGTTAGGTTAATGGTTGAACCTGATGAGCTGAAGGGTCTTTTCCAGCCTAATTTACTCTATGATTCTCTAACTCTATGATCTTTTAAATATTATCTTGCTACTTTTAAAGGAAGGTGCTGTAATTTGCAGTCTGGACTGTGTTGAAAGTTTACTGCACATAGGAATATTTTTCAAGCAGAAAAGCCTAAATATAAACACAATAGTATGCTTTTCCAGTTATTCCAGAGACACCTGTATAGTAGTGAGAACATCTGGTGAAATCAGGAGAGTAAAGAATGTGCATTTTAGCACACTATAAAAGTATCATTGTAATATAGATAATAGAATGCAAGATGATATGAAAAGTATATATAATTAGCTGTTGCATACTCTTATTAAGTAATAAGTAGTAGGTGTATTAGTTAGAGATCCTGTGGTCAGAGGTACTTACTTTCTCCACAAGGCAGAGTTGCAGATGAGGATGTATTTGCATTACCCCTTTGAAAAACAGATTCCTACTGCAGTATTTGAAAGTCATGTTGCAGTGTAGTGAAAGTACATTCTCAAAGTAGTGGTTTCAACAGGTTTTTGTCTGTTGGAAGTGGAGATATTTTCAGGACTGGTAAGTTTGACTTGAATATGTCTCTATTGGAGTGTTACATTGAATAATACCAGACACAGAATGCTGATATGAGAAGCGTGTTTACACCACCACAGAGACTCTTGGAGGAATTAGGATATTTGGATTTATGGTATCAGTATAAATGACCATCTTTCCAAAAACACAGATCATGTTGAAACAACTTGATTTTCTGTCTCAATGAATAAAGCTGTCCCCATGAAAACTGCAAAAACTTGGTTGGAGGACTTGCTGTTCTTACAGGAACACATTCTTGGCTGGATTTCTTTTTCAGTAATTCTGGTCTGCCACTGATATACTTCTTGAGGTGATGTGCATGCACTAGCCATCCTGCCACTTTCCATTGTAGCCCACTGCCTCCTTAGGCTCTTTGCCAAATTCTGATAAAGAAGTGTTTTAAAATCCTTGCAATTTTTGCCCTAAGGGAATATAATCAAATGTTTCAAGCCGTTATTAATCATATTTTGAGCTACTGGGTACAATATTTTTCTGTATTTTTGTTTTCTGATCCTTTTTTACAAAAAGTGGGAAGCCAGGTCTCTTCTGCTGAAGCAGTTTTCAGGTCATACAGACTATTTTGAGAGCACATTTAAATCTCCAAGTTTCCAAGTAAATTCATTTTCCAGCTGAAACTAGTGTTCTTTTTAACCTATAATCCTTCTGTCTGGTAGGAAAACAGCTCTGTATCTTGCATTTTATCATAGTTCCTTTAAATTTCCTCTACTGACATTACAGAGGGGATGGCATCACCCTTTAAAAGCAGGCAGTATCTTTCTACTACCACAAAACGAAACTAGTGGCAGTCCATTTTTGTTTTGTGTGATAGTGGATGGTGTAGAAAGCTACAAAATTGCAATTTGCAAAGTTAGTTACATCCTCTGTGAGAAAACATGACATAATGATAAAATCTTTAGTCTTTTCTGTGCGCTTAGGGGTGTCCACATAGATCTGAATGTATAAAGTCAATAGCAATTCCTGTTGAGTTTCCTTCACTGCTGTGCAGCTACTAACAGGAACAGAGGAGCTACCTCTGAGTTTTAACACACCATGTTTGCCTGTTCAGGGATTTTCATCCCAAATCGGCCTCAGGGTGTGCAGGTCTAAAAATCAATGTCTCATGTAACTTTATTTCCCCTACTTTTCTCCAAGCATTTGATAGCAGAGGAATTGTAACCCTTTAACGGATTTGAAGTATAAATCTGTTTCATCGTTTCCGTAATTTATTTACTATAATTTCTTCTGCAACACCTACTCTGTTAACCAACCCAAGGGAATATTGTTTTGGTAGTTGCATTCATTTGTGTTTTTCATTAACATAATTTTTTGTTCCTGTTCTTCTTTGTTCTCTTTGAACTATGCTCAGTTCAGTTTTCTTCTTTCAAACATACACAGTTCAAGAGTCAATCTATAGGAGCTTTCAGAATTACCATTTTGTAGAAAATTTGTTGTGGCTTTACAAAATAAAAACACATTGTTGATGCAGGTTTTAAGTAGATCTGTTGTCAATGTAAAAGAAAAATCTATAGCAAGATTTTCTACTGTGATTAAAAAGATCTTTATGTAATGCTTCATAGTGAAGTTGCTTCTATTTTAAAGCATTGGGTTTGATCTTGGCTTTGATCTAGAGCTTTTGATCGTGAAAGAAGGATGTGGCACTAAAACAAAAAGGGTAGGAGAGAGGTTTTTTTCTTATTTAAGTGATGAAACTGAAGGGATACTGTCAAGGTTTAGTATGCACTAATTGGACCTACCTTTATGTAAATAAATCTTTTTGCAAAGTACATCTAATTGTATATATATGAGAGGCTTTACTCAAACTTGTGGTTTAATTACCCATATTCTTATACAACAGCACAGATTTTCTTTTTAAGCTTTCAGAAAATTGTCATATATAGCACAGAGTATAAATTATTTTTAAACTACTGAAAATACCTTACTTGAATAATGTTAACTTTACAGAGTGTGATGCAGTCTATCCTTTATTGTCTCTCATTTTAAATACAAAGCACTTTAAAAAAATCATAGCTTAGTATTCAGATTTTGCATGGCTGACGTTACCTGTGTTCCTTCCATCTTGGTGGAGTTCGAATATCCTCATCAAGTGTGCAGGAGCATTGTTGAAGTCCCATGCCTAAATTTAATCACCTGTTTGCAGTCTGTTGTTGAATAAAGCATTTCTCTGGGGCCTCAGTAAAGGGTTGGTGTGCTGTAATACGAATAAAAAAGCTGCTTTGGTTCCTGCTTTTAAGATGCATTTCAGACCCTCCAAGGTAATTGAATAGTCGTGCCGGGAGAAATCTCGAAGCACTTAATAATGATGATACTGTCCTGAACGGAGCCCCATTAGCCCATTCCTCTGCCTGTAAGGACCTGTGACAGTATCTTTACAGGAAGGTTAACAGGAAAGCGTTTTTCATAGCAACGGCCTTAACAGGAGAGCGTCTCTGAGAACTAGACAGCGAGCCCGTATCGAGCGTGCATGCGGGGGGCAGGAAGGGCCGTCCGGTCGGAGGGAGCGCGTCTCGGCGGCAGCACCGCCGGCGGGTCCCCGCGGCCGGGCCGAGCCGGGCTCCGCTTCCCCGGGAGCGACAAGCTGGGCTGGGCCCGCAGTCAGCCTCAGCACGCCGCCGGTCATGTCAGGAGCGGCCCGGGCTGGGCCGGGGGAGGTGCGGAAACCGCGGCAGAGCCGCCCCGGAGCCGGCCGGCCCTTACGTCTGTGAGGCAGGCTCCTCCTCTCCGCGGGGCTCCGGGGGCCGGAGCTCGGGGCGGGGGGCCCCGCGGAGGTGTTTCATTTCCTACCGAGGGCTGCGGTGTGCCGCCGCGGCTGGGAACGGCGGGATGGGACGGACCGGGCCGGGCCGGCTCCGGGTGACTTCGGGACCGGGCCGGTCGGTGACACCGCGCGGTTCGACCGACCGGGCTTCCCGCAGCGCCTCCCTTCCCGACCCGGGCACCGGGAGAGCGGAGCGCAGCGTGTCGGGGACGCTGCACTGGCGAGCTCGCCTCAACGTGCGATTTCTTTCCCGTGTAGCCTTTGCTGGAGGAGGGTGAGACCTGGAAGGAGTGTCGGCTCGTCCAGCAAGTGAGCGACGAGGTGAGGATAACGCCTCTCTTACATTGCCCCTGCTTCTTTCCCTTGCAAATCTGCTCTTTGAGTTTTTCCACCTGATCTCCCTTCTCGACCCCTGCTATGCTTTTGCTTTACAAAAATAATTGCTTTCGCATTAGGAACAAAAGTATTTTGGGGGCGGGTGGAAATCGCAAATGTTTCTACTCTATTAAATAATAACAACTCCACCATCTAAATTTGGCATTGTTAGTCTGGACAATGTTCCAGTGGGTGGCTGGAAATAAATTTCGTACTTGAAACAGAAGGTGTAAGGGATTAAGCACAGAGGGTTTCCACGGGATTTTTGCACACTTTCCATTTGGCAACCTGATCTGGCATCAAACATGTTCTTTGTGTAAAAAAGTGCTTTGAAAACTCTAAGATTAAGAGTTCCACCTCACACTTTGACCACTGACAAGTAACTAACCAGATTACTTAAGACCATGTCATTTTAGTTGGGAAAAGAGCAATAGAAAAAGATGTCTTGAGTCTGTTTATAGATTCTTACTAATGTTAAATAGCCGCACTTATTCCTAAAAAACCTCTGTGGTTTTGAACTCCAGGTCACAAAATGGGTTCAGACAAACCAGAGGATCAAAAAAAGCGGCAAAAAGAAAAGAAGGCAGGATGAAGTAGTTTTCCAAAAGGTAAGGGTTCATGGTGGGCATTTGTGTAATGTGATGAAGGGTAGCACATCCAAAAGGCTTTCCAATGACACCCTCTTAAACTCTATAGAGAGGGTCTTTGACAAGTTGTTAGTAAAAGGGTGTTACAGATAAAGTTGCAGTTTCACTATGTAATTATGATGAAAATAAATCAATAATAATTTCAAATGTCTGTAATTCAGGAAGAAAAAATTCCCTATATTTGTATTTAACTGACATTCTAAGGAAGAAACAGTGCTTTTATGAGAGAAATCAATAGCACTTGAGAGCTTTTGACAGGACTTGCACCACTACTCCCAAATTTTCAGATACTGGTAGCTGAGAAACAGTTTTCATGGTGGATGCTGTGACAATAATCAATACCATATGTAACTTGAAACAATATTCTGACATTCTGTTGGCTCATCATTCCAAGGGTGGCTTTAGAAATAATTTATTTGCAATGTAGCTTTCAATTAATGAAAATGCATTTGGATGGTTATTTTTTAAATTACTACAGAGTAATTTTTAAAACGGAATACAATCTAAATTAAACTATTTAAAAGCAGTGATTTTTGATTTAGCTATTGTAACATTTGTTAGATAATGTTGACTATTTTAGTCACAATGTAGAGAGGTAAGTAATTAGCTGACACTTTTATTAAAGAAGTTTTCTGTCCTCTGAAGAAAAGAAATATGAATAAAGATGTTTGGTTTCTTTGCTTGCTTTGGTTTTACAAACAAATTTATAATTATGTTTCTAAACCTTTATTACCTTTAAAGGATTAAAATAGCAGTGCGTTGTTTTGCTGTTTCGACAATGCTTCTAGAGTGCATGATGAATCATTGCTGTTTCTGTAGCCAAATTCTTGCTGATAGCGTGGCTGCCAACTTCTGGATTTTGTTGCCTTAGTATGGGCATTGCAGTATATGACAAATGTCTACAAAGTGCATTGTTGTGTGGGGGTGATTTACCAGCTCCATGGTGAGCTAAAAAACACCAAATAGCACCCTTTAATTCCTTCTTGGTTAATTTTGTTACTGGAACACATCATTTAGGAAAGATGTTCTGTGTCGTACTTTAGAATGTCATATCTAAACAGAGGTAGCATGAACTGTTGCACCATTTAATTTCTTTTTATGTTTCTGTATAGGAATGTATGTTTGCATGTATGTGTAGCATTTGTATTTACAATCACTATATGTTAAGAGATAACAATTTTTTAAGTTAAACAATGTAATCATCATGTGAATTTGTGAGCAAAATGCGTTGACTGTGCTAGTAGCCGTAGTAAAAGCTACGGTCTGGATACACTTTGTAGTAGTTTTTAAATGCCACAAAGTAGGTCCACTGCTACATCTTAACAACAGGCTTAAAGGTACCTTAGGCTGTTACACTCCTCATCTCTTTTTGTAGGAGAAAGTTTCCGCAGTTCAGAACCCCTTTGTGCTGATAAAGAGCAATTTCTGTTGCCATTTCTGTTCCTAGTGCTGTAAGGTTGCGAGAGAACTTCAGCATGTAGGCTCGCTGTGTTAGAAATGCAAAAACTAGTAAATGTAAACGTAAACCTGGGATGTACTCACTGTTCACATAAACAGTAATTCTCTAGTAAAGTCTGTGAGCAGAAATGTGAATTAAAATTGAAAACAAGAATACACGTTGTCTTCTAATGTTTATAAGTATAAATAATTCTTGGAGATTCAGTGCAGATTCATTGCACTGTATCAGCAGGGTACTTAAACCCATGGGAAGGAAATGGTATAACAGTAACTTTATGTTTGGTAATGAAACCATTGACTAAGCAGCAAGGGTGGGATTCTTCATGTTCCTTAGAAGTTTGGTCATTGCAGTGGTACCTTTTCCAATATAGTTAAAAATAAGACAAGAAAAAAAGGGTAACAGACTTGCCTGGTGCTGGCAAAGTTTTATTGTATTATTTGGTTTCACGTTTCATTACAATTAGGTTTCTAACAGGGACTTCCTGGTCAGTGTGGTGCCCAGTCAGTATGGATGGTGCTAACCTCTGTTCCACTAGAGTTCTTGATTTTTAGCTGTGTCTGTGTCAGATTGTAGCAGAAATGGCATCATACACTGGTTTAAGTACTTCTTCAGGAACAAACAAGAACAAGAAAAAAAAAAGCAAGTAATGGAAAAGTAAGACACCCTTGAAGAAAGCAGTAAAGGTAGGAATAAAATAATGGAGTGAGAAAAGAGACGTAAGAAGCAGAGCAGTGAGTAAATGGAGAAGTCAGAGAGCTGGTACCAGCTCTTATCACAGTTTTGTACTTAAGGATACTCACATGTTTTGCTACATTTGCTTATCCTTTCAAAACAAGCACTAACTTATTTAATGTAGCTGCAAAACTTTCATGTGCTTCTGCTGTCCAGTTTTCTTCTGTCACTTTTTTTCTTTGTGATAGGAAGTCCTATTTCTAATACAAGATGGATGATTTTGTTATACTGAGACACCACCAGATCAAAGCAACTATTTCTGCATCAAAGTACAAAATCTAGGACAGAGAGATTAACTCTGTTTGGAATAAATGAAACGGAATTGTGGAGGAAAGGTTGCTGACAGACAACTACTGGGGAACTGCTTCTTGTGAAAAGTTGCCTTCTCAGCCTTTAAGTTTATAGGAGATTACTTCAAATATGCTTACATGTATTTAAAGAACATTTGAAGAATGCTGGATAAGAACTGTAGCTGGTAGAGTTAACTGCCCTCAAGGGCATATGAGCCAGTGGGGAAGCTCATGTAGAAAGGTGCAGTGCTGCTCTCCAGTGAGGACCCACACATCATGGATTATAGCAGTGTAACAAATTTGATGGGTGAGAAAGACTTTCTAGTCAAATGACTAAGGATTCTTGCTTCTTGATGCTCTTCTCTCTCTCTTTTTTATTTTATTTTTTTTATTTTCTTGGGCTTTTTTTCCCTTTCAAACCTTTCTGCTACTCTGTCTCTTAAGTATTTTATTTTTTCTTAGTGTCTTTTATTACAATCTTTCCTTTCCTGCTTCTTTTTCACCCATCTTTTCTTTCTCTGATCTTCTTTGTCTCCTTCAGTCCTGTTCATTACTTTCTGATTACTTCCAGTTACTTTTTCTGTTTCGTAAATTATCTTTTTTCACCTTGCTTTCTGTTTATAGTTCCCTGTAGGTACTGTTCTTATGTGTGGATGCACATACACAAGTTTAAACCCACTCACCTCTTGCATTTCTGCTTTTGTCATCCTTCCTATTCTTGTACATCCTATACTCTTAATTTAATTTTACGTTGTCTCTTCATCTTCTCATTTAGCTGGTCAGCACATCTAGCAATCAGTATGTGTATGTAACAATACAGAATATTGTTTATGTGAGAAAATTATGCAAGGTAGAACAGACCTTGGAAAGAATATTTGGTTAAAATTAGTTTTGTTTTATTATGAAGAGTGTAATAGAAATGCTACGTATTCTTATTATTTTTGTTGTTATAGGGGACTGTGCTTGCTTGAAAGAAGATTCCCTTATCCATGCCAGTGCTGAGTGTTAGGCATAAGAAAATTATCAGACTAGTGGAACTGTAAGCATGCAATCTATACCCACTGTGGAATTTGAGGGGAAATACATCTTTTTATTGTATCGCTTATTCAGAGATTAATTCACTTTTACATGAAGTTCAGTGCTAAGACACAAAAGCTGCTTTGAAGATATTCCAGTGGTACAAAAAGTGTCTTAGGATGAGAAACCAAGGGTATGCAATAGTTAAGGAGATCAATGAAATGTGTGTGTATATATATGTATATATACACCAGGTAAGGAAGATGAAAAAATTGCATTTATCCATTTTAGTTTGATTCTGTACAGGAATTTTCAAGGAATAATTCAACTTTTACAGAATAATTTTTCTTTCTCAGAAATACTGGGTTTTTGTGTTTGAGGTTTGTCTGCTAGTTTACTAAAAATATGATGGTCTGATTATTTTTTTTTCTATTGGTTGTCACTATTGGTCATTCTTCTCCATAGATTTACAGTTGTCATTATTTAAGCTCTGTTAATAACACGAGCAAAAATGACTTTTTTGAAATAGCTGTTAAGTTGCTAATAAAAAAAAAAATTAAAAAACTCAACAGTTTTGATATGTATGACTAATGCTAACTGCTATCGTTCTTTTGTCCTTTAACAGCAAATTCATCAATGTAACTAAAACATAAGAAACAAGTCTTGTAACTCTTGAAAATGAGTTATGGTATTATACTTGAAGTAAAAAGTGGTTTGAGGTCTCAGCAAAAAAAAAGGTAGGGAGAAGAAAATAGAAGGTGGTAGAAGAGAGCTTTTATTTAACTAGGGAATTTGTTCAGGTTTACAGGCCTCTGCTAATTCAGTTGAAGGAATATTAACATACAATGCATAAAAATTGCTTTTTAATATTAATATTAATTAATAATTATTTTTAAATTTTTATTTACACATTATTTTAAAATTTTAATTACCATGTATTACCATTGTTTCTCAAAATGAATATTTTTCTTGAGTCCACCAAACTGAGAATCAAAGCAAGGATCAAATCTGAAAGAGATATCTCGAGCTTCTGCAATGTACAGTGCTTAACCGCAAAAAAGAAACATGGTAAGGAGTCCTAAAGCTTTCCTCAGACTGTTCAGTGGGGTCATTTGCTGTGCCTTACCTTTCTAACTTCTGTTAATTGCACAGAACTTTCTAGAAACCCTGTACATTTATTTGCTGGCTGTCACTGGTTACAGATAACATTTAGTTCCTTGGCAAGCAAGGGATTGACGTGGAAAATTTTTTACCCTTCTCTTGTACAAGAGCTGAATTGCAGTAAATGTTAAGTTATCTGGTAAACAAAGGCTACAATTCTAAAAAACTTTCTCCTTGAATATATATATTAATATAATTTTAGGCCATTAAAACTAAACATTTTCAGCACTTAGTTTTCCATCCCTGTAAAAATACCTGCATTCATGGATTGTTTAGAAATGGTAATTTTACAGGTCTAAAAACCTATTATTTTTTAGGCTAGTGCTGCTTCAAAGTACACTTAAGGAATATTTACTAGAAGAAGAAAAATACTATGTCTGTGTGTAAAAAATAGAAATTACAGTGGAAATTTTGGTTTAGCTGTAATAATAAAAAGCAGCTCAGTTCTGACCACAGTATCAGCTGTGTCTTATTTTCAGCACTGCTGTGGCACCCATCTCTATAAGCAAGGAAGTCTCGTTACATAGCGTATTTCACATTGAGTGTCCCAGATGGATATTAATTTGTTGTCAAAGGGTGCAGTTTCCTGTTAGGCCACATTCGGGCCATGTTTTTAGGTGACTGAAGCAACTTTTCAGCACACATACAATGATGTACCCACTCCCTTTTAGACTCTGAGATGACCATTTCTAAATTAGGAGGATTCAGGCCAGGATGACCATATGTTGATATAGTTTCAAGTCTACAGATAATTACATCGCTGTTAATTGTAGCAGTGCAAGCCAGCAGCCATCTCTGCAGCTGTGCAGGTAAAGATTAAGGTTGCTTTAATGTGAAACTCAACTTGTCCAGGAAAGAAACACTCGGTTTTAGTGGACAAGATTTTTCCTTTTGATTTGTAGGAAGAATTAGTTACACCTCTGTGATGAAGCACTATTTGGCAATCAGTCTCACTGTAGGCATTTTAATGAGGTGATGTTTGTGCATGTTACTGTATGATACTATCAGGATTGATTACATCATTGGGGTCTACTAGGACCACTAACTTTTCAGTCTGCTGTTGTTTCTAGTTACAAAGCCCTATTTTTGGTGGTTGAAATGTGTTCCTTTGTAGCTTACAAATACCTTTTGTCTTTAATAAAATAGGCAATGGAAAATGTTAGAACAGTTTTGTTCTTTCCAAAAATAACAGAAAAATAAAAAGTATTTCACCATTTTTGATACTTATCAAATATCTGCCCCCACCAGCATTTATGCAGTGAAATCTGAGCAGTGATGTAGTGAGCTTTGGGAGCAGAGAGAAGGCTGTCCCTTGCAGGATATTTGCAACTTAAGCAACTTACTACATTTGGAAAAAAGTGATACACTGCATTCAAACACTCCATAAATTTTCTTCTACAGAATTTCCTACAGATTTTTTATCAGTTAAGAAATACACACTTGTGCATGGCAACTGATTAATAATCCACTTGATTTAAATGTCCCCAAGTTATTCCTTATGTGATTGACTGTAATGACTCTGAAGGAGGTTTAATGGTCTGCTGTCTCAAATGTGTGCTTTATTTCAGTCTAACTTGTTTTATTTCAGTCTTACATTTACTACCCATCGTCAGAAGTGGGCTTAATAGTTTTTAAATGTCAGTTCTTGGCAGTTGTCCTCATTCTGTGTACCAAAGGTCCAACATATAATACTGTCTCAGTTTCTCACTTTCCAGTCTCCCAAGAAGCTCTTTTAGAGCAGGAAGTTAGCTCAGTGTTAAAAGCAAATACATTCTTGGTCGCTTTAATTAAACAGACAGGATTGAATTCTTAAAGGTGTGTATATTGTACTACAGTGATTTGGTCTGTCATGCATATACTTTCTTGTAGTACTTTTTTTTTTGTGGGCACAAATTGAGTGACTATCCACAATGGTCTAGTTCCTGTTATCAGACACTTTACTTACAGGTTTTGTGAAACTTATATCAACAATTGAAACCAGACTACAACATCTCAACATTAGCCTGGATATTTCTGCTGTATATTGGTGTGTGTATATATGTATATGGTATATATAGAGAAAATATTTTTTGATCTGAGGAGATATAAGACAATTGCTGTCTAATATCTGTCAGTTTACTGGGACTGTAGTCTCACTATAGATAAGTAAACAGAAATATATTCCTTTTTCTCCTAGTACTTTTAAGCTAATTTCTTATCCTGCTTTGAGCTCCACCCAGGCAGTCTCTCTATCTGAACAGCATTCTAGAACACAGAGTATTGATACTTAAATTTTCCAAAATTTTGATTCACAAATGTTTGCCAATGACACTTGGCTTAATCAAGAAGGTACAAGGATTTTGTTGTCCTCCTGAGCTATGGTTGTGTTCTAGTTAACAGTTATTTTTAAAGAAAAGCTTTTATTTTTATCCAGAAAAATTGCTGATGGAAAAGAAGCTCAGGCAATTATGTAGTTACGTATGTATCTTTCTCCATTTTCTGCCATTAATGTAGGCATCCACAGGGTATTTTCAGGGAAACTTTTTAGTTCTATAAATCCACCATGTTACCATACGAAATGCTGTAAGGTAAATTCATGTAAAAGCAAGGCAGAAATGTGAGCTCCATCATATCTGGGAATCGTAACAGATGCATGAGGGGAAAGATGTTGTGACTGTCCCAGCTGCAGGAAACATTTTTGTTGACACTGTTTGGTCATGAGACACAAGTTCCTAAGAAATTTTATTTAATTATTTTTGCTTCTCACAGAATTTAATGTTTTGTTTTTATGTAATATAGCTTATGTAATTTTCAGGTCCCATGCTTCAAATGTGGTGAACACCCATGTAATGAATTTGCATTATAGTTGGTTTCCTTCGTTCTGAACCCAAATACCTAAGAGAAAAAAAGATTAGGGCTTAGCTTGGAAGACTGAGGAGTGTCTTGCTTGTGTTCTCTCATCTGTATTGCAAAAGGAAATTAAATAAAACTAGAGAGTATTAAATGTTTCCATGCTCAAGATCCTGTTTATTTCAAAGAAAAGATGACCAGCACACTGCCAGTTCTGCAGTTACTATGGTTGTCTTGTTTTTGTTTAAATTCAAGGAATTTTTGTGTTTTGGCTGTACTTCTGAGGAATTCAGTGAAGCTACTCATATATTTAAACTTTTAGCTGAACCAGACCTTAGTCATTCATCCTCAAGATCTTCTTTCCAAGTGACCACTTTTCTGACTGCAGAGATCTGACTTTGTCTAATAACCCAGAATGTTCTTTACTAGGAGATGTGGTGTGATTTTTTTTTTTTTTTTTTTTTTTTAAATATCTTACAGTATATATGAAACCAATGTGGGGGAACTGGGGGAGGATATCTGAGGGAGCATAACTGTAGAATTCATTTGGCTTTGGCTCAGTTTCCTTGTATGTCCTGTAATTATCCCTCCTCACTTTCACTTGTTAAAGCAGAAGTAGGTGCCTTTCTCAGTGTATTCTAATTTATAGCATGATAAACCCACAAGATGGAATTACAAGTTTATCACCCAAATTTACCTTCATGTGGCTTGATAAATATGGCCTGTTTTTAACAAGTGTTACCCTGAGGAAAGCCTCTTAGGTTTTCCAATGCTCAGTTACCAATGCTCAAGAAATAGAATGAAGTAAAAAAAAAAGTATTAATTTTATCTTTGGTGAACTACAAGAAACACAGGAATTCACATTTATAAGTGGTTGCTTGAAGAGACTAGGAATCCAGGGAAAGTTATTTCAGCTTATCTGGGTTCATAGGTGCGGATATGTGAACAGAAGGTGCATTTTAAAATTTCTTCCAGTCTTAAGTAATTAATATACCACACTTTTGTTCTAATACACTCTTATTTTGTAGCATCTGGAATACTTTTCAAGGAATTAAACATACGCTCTTCTTTGAAAAACCACCATGTTTCTTTATCACCACAGAAGATCTTTTCACAAAATGAGCACAAAATGCTTTTCTGTATTACTTGCATTGCTCCCAGTATTACAGCAGATCAAATTTGCAGGTTTGAGTTGTATAAAAGTAGCTGACAGATTCTGGACATCTTAGAACATGCCACCTAGTAGTGTGAAAGTACAGTTTTAATGCAACTGTGTGTTTACAAAATGTCTTCTAATAAATTATGGCAAAGTGCTTTTTTCTTTTTTCTTTTTTTTTTTTTAATGTAAGAACCTCATTACCACTGCATGAGATACCTCAAAAACATGTAATGTCTCTCTTAACATTTTATGTCTTTCAGAATTTAAATAAAATTATTTATCTTGATTTTTTAAGTCATGGGCATGCTAGGGTCCAAAGATTCCAAAGAAATTGGTCAAGACACGGAAATAGACTGAAGTCTTCGAGTTTGGTGTCCTAACACAGACTTTCACATGAGGGCTTTCAGTGTTACAAATACTCAGAGAATCAAGGAACACAATTTTACATTAAACAGTTAGTGCTCTGTGCATCAAAGTATGGACAGGTTGGTGATATTTTAACCTAGAGCAGAGATGGGGACAGAAGCTACTGCTGTGATTTTATGTCCCCAGTAATACTAATAATAGTTATAATAATAATGAAAGGTCAGGTGCATATAGCAATGTAACTTGAAAGGTTAACATGGGCATGGTAGGATTAGTTTTATCAATACTTACATACTGCAATAGAACATACTTTCTAGTAATTAATTAAGGCTATGGTAAGTGGTTTCAGATTATAAGGATCAAATAAAAGTGTTGGCTTTCACTGTATATTAAAGGTTAATAATTCAATGGGCATCTGTTTACCTTTTTGTCTTTGATTGTCTAAATGAGTATATGCAGTCCTGTAACTTTTACCAAAAAGGGAGAGTAGAATAATTAATAAAAGCTAACTAAATCATGTGCAAATAGTTTTGGTTATAAAACTTTCAGGCATCGTATGATAATAGTTAGGCATGATAATTAGTTTAGAAGCCAGAAGTATTCCTATGTGTTGTGTCTGAACAGCATAGAAAGAGTCATGTATGAGGCACAAATCTGCTCCTATCTTATTAAGCTGGAAGTAGTGCAGAGCTGGAACCTCTGTTGTTGCATACATAGTTCTTCACTACAGAGGTGTGCTTATCCTAATGATAGGTGTTGCATTGCAGTTACGTAAGACAGAAATACAGCATTAAGTGTCTTGTATGAATGTCCTGTGTAGTGATCTGGCCTTCCAGTATAAAATGGCATGTGAGTAAATATTTAATGAGTTATATTTAATTAAAAGTTTCTGGTCAGACTATCAGATTATGATATGGTTTGTCAGGGACACAAGGACTCATCTGAAAACAAGCCATTTTGTACTTCCAGGTTGTATTTCATACTTTGCACTTGGTTTTAATCACTTAAAGCCTATGACTGTCCAGTATAGGAATTTGTTTGAAGTGTATTTAAAACAGGAGCTTGTGTAATAGCGATGACCTAGATGGCGTGTAGACACTAAATCTTTTCATTTGTTTTCTCTTGTTCAGAGCATCAAGACAAGAAACATTCTTAGAATTATTTTTAGATTTTCAGAAGTCAACCTTGATTTCCTCATGTAACACTATTCCCTTGGCTAAGCCTGAAAGCAATGTTGTTTACTCTTCCATGGTGCCATATGCTTGCAATTTTTTGCTTTATTTTGGGTGTCTGTGTTGGTGGGGTTTTTTTAAAGAAAGTGCTTATAAACTTCCATCTATACTGGATTGTCGTACTTGAACTGTTTGGTTCTGTTTTCTTGGAAGAAAGTGGTTCCCAACGTATCCGTGATTCTTCTCATTGTGGGTCTGTATCAAACACAGAGAGAGGTTTGCTTTATTGCAGTATGGTGAGATGCTCATGTTTAAAACATCGATTTCTTGCTCCATATTTGTGTTGTCATGCTTGTTGTGGCAGAAAAATGGCTGAGCAATGAGAAGTGAGCTGTAGGTCCCAGTGCATTTTTACACCCAGGTCATGGCGCTGCTGCTTTAGTGGACATGTCCCTCTTCTTAAACTAAAGAGAAACTAGGTGCATCAGTGTGTTTCTGTAGGGCCTGCTGTTGGTCCTTCTGTTTCCAGCATTAAAATTTTGGAAACTTCTAAAGAGATGTCTTAAACATGCACAGGCTGCTCAGTTACTGAAACGTTACTATCCTTTTTTCTGCCACACAAATGAGCTGTGCTGTGTAGATACAGTTCTACAAGTTCTGCATCTTTGTAATGTAAAAATAGACTTAGCCAAGTGTGTTGTTGATTGTCATGTCAAGTTAATATTTTAAAAATATACTGAGGTTGGTAGATGTAGTGACTGTTAGAGTTCAGGTAGTTCCTGTTCGTTGTTGCTGCTGCCAGAGCAATGACTGGTGGTTTCAAGTAAGTGAATTGAATTGTTAATTGTTCTTTGTAGTAGGCATCAACTTTTCAGTATATTCCCCATATTTGTCTTGCAAGTTGATGTTTCCAAATCATATGCTAGCCAGTTTTTTACTATATTTATTTCACTTTAAAAAAAGTTAGTGTTTTTCAGCTTATCTCTTCTTGAGTCCTCTTCACCTTAATGTTTTTATTACCCTCAAACCTTAGAATAAGGCAAATTATTCAAATGCTGTAGAAATGCCTTATTGTGGCAGAAAAAAAATAATCTATTGTCACTCAACAACTTTGCTGTAGAAAAGAGTTCCTTTTGAAGACTATTATGTGAGGTTGACTGGGCCATAACATTGCGAGTATCTGTTAAAGTTTATGAAAACCTAAATATGGACACAGAAGCATGAACTCTGGATTACTCCTATACAGATTAAAAAAGAAACAAACAAAATAAAAAAACGCAACAGCTCAATATTAATTACACAGAGGAAAAACTCGAAACTGAGACAAGTTGGATGATCACTTTTCTTATTGAGTTTCTAATTATATTTAGAATATTTTAGAATATTTTAAAATTTGTAAGTCAAAATGGGAAGTGCCCAAGCCGTGAAGTGTCATTAACACAAATTTTTATTTATTTTTTTTTTTTCCAATTCTCATTGCTACTGTCATGTAGGCTGAGGAGCTCTAGGTAGGCATAGGAAAGGAATTGTAGAAAGAAAGTTTGAGGTGTTCTGTGTTCCCCCTTCCTGGCCAGTACCTTCATTTTCCACTGGGAAGGCTTTTTTGTCCTGTGAGAGTATTACAGATAGCCCCACTGTTGGCATGTAGACACTCCAAAACTGGACATAGAAGTAAAGTTGCTTTAAGTTACAGATAGGGAGAATTCAGCTACTGAATTACATTGTGTTTGCTTTTAATGTTAGGAGATAGGGGATGGGAATGAAAAGGTACATGGAGGGACTATTAAGTTAAAGTTGTCTTTACAAGGACATCCTTTATATTTTGGAGGCTAGCATGTAACACAAGTGGCTTTTTTTCCAGTTTATAGACTTTATTGCCATCTTGGCTTAGTTAGGAGTGGACTGGGTGGGTGTTTTGCAATGCAGACTCTTTGCAAAACACTGGCAAAGATTTAACAGTAAATCCAGCTGAGTTCCCCTGAGGGTTTGAGCTGAAATTCTGACTTTAATATTATATTAGGCATGGTTACAAGATAAGAGCTATTTGAAGTTTTTATGGAGCATATGACAGAACAAGCAACTGAGATGCAAATATTTTCTTGTATGTTGGGTCAAAAATATTTTAATGATACGAAAGGTCTTATTTATGGGACTTGAAAGGTCATAGATAAAAAGGTTGTAAATCTTAAAAATAAAATACCCTCTCAGAATTATTTTCCCCAGTTTCCTTTGTTTGAGGATTCCTACCTCAATAAAGGGCTTCCCCCTTTTGTCTAACCACCTGAGGCTTCATACAACTATCCCATGTATTTCAATGAGACAGTGTTTTGGGGTTTGGTTTTGGTATTTGGTTTTTGATTGGGGTTTGTTTTGTTTTTATCTTTTGTTTAGACTTAAGTTTTATGTTTGAACTACTGTAGCAAATGCCTCCTGTCATATGGCAGTGGCTAGATGGACTTCCCATTTGTTTCCTTGGCTTGCTTTATATCTGTATTGCTGGAATTCTTTATGGCAGGGTGCTGCAGCTATTTCTGCCAGTATTACAGGTTATATCATGAAATAAATGTCATCTCATGCCACTTCAGGTAGAAATTTCTGTTGAACTTTGAAATGACCCATCACCTTTTTTTTTTTTTTTTTTTTTTTTTTTTTTTTAAATTGTGCTGTGCTTTGGAAATAACCATATATTTGACCAATTCAGATTGATGTGTGATTGTGTGATTAGAGAAAACAGTGTGAAATTCTGGCAGTCAGGCAGTCACCTGTCTACGTGTGAGTTTTCTCCATGGTTCCCTCTGGAGTAGGCCCTTACTGGTGTCAGGGTTAGCAGCACTGGGTGCTTAGAGGGAAATGAATGGCAGAGCAACACAATAGTTAAGTCAGTCTCTCCGCAGTATGACATGGCAAATGCAGTTTTCTGTTTTCATTTCCTGTCCTGCATCATATCCTGTCTGGCTGCATTTTCACATCTGTTTCTTAGCATGTTCCCTACTGTCATTTTCCTGTTTGCTTGTTAGGGAAGACTTGAGTTTCAGCAGCCTCTTTCCTGCCTTTGCAAAAAAAGGCTACATGAGGGCAAAAATTCATTTCTCACCGGAGAATGTTTATAGATACACTAACGGATACCTGTCATTTATCTGATTTAAATCTGTATTAAGTTAATTTTTTTTCTGGTTTGCCTATGAAAAAAAAAAAGATGGAGAAGATAAAAGGTTAATGTCTGCTTGTTTTGTTGTTTTTAATTGAATCAGTGGGAAGCAAATACATCTTTCTGTATGGAGCAACTCCATTCTATTACTGACACACTTTACTTTCTTTTTTGTACCATTGTTCATCTGTTCTTGTGGAAGATATTGTAATGTAATATAAAATGCAGAGAAGCAATTGTTAATGAATGTGCCTGTGTTAATTTTGTAAAGGAATTTAGCCATTTTTAGATGTACAGAAAATACTGAAGCTTAAAACGAAAATTATGTTAAGACTGTGATGTTTTCATCTTAGCCCAAATACAGATGACACCTCATGAAAGTATCTCCACATAATCTGAACTAAAAACAGGATCATAATTTGGAAATGGGAATTATATGTGGCTAAAAAGCAAGTACATACTTTGGCTCCATCTAGTACTTTCCCAGTCATTTTAGATGCTAAAGGAAGCTACAGTCATCTTCTGGGGAGTAATGCCTTTGATGGAGGCCTTTCTGTTACAAAATAGGCTGTTCGGCAATTGGGTTGCTTTTTTTACCCAAATGGCAATAGATCTTAAATGTTTACTGAGATTAAATGTCTTTACAGTATGCTGACAGTTTTGGTAACTGGACTGGATTTCTGGAGAGTATGGTGGCTATACAGATCCTTTTGTTTCTTGATTTAAGTATCTATAGGATTGGCAGTAGGTAAAAATTAGCTGTATTTAAATGTTGCAGGATATAGATATAGATGATGTAGATACAGATATAGATGCAGATACAGATACAGATACAGATTCAGATACAGTTACAGATACAGATACAGGTACAGATACAGATACAGATACAGATACAGATATAGATACAGAAAGGCTCCAGATATAGAGCGGTATCACAAACTTAATATAACTGGCACTTCAGGTATCATAACTGTAGCATGAGGGAAGAAAAGGAAATGCTAAACAGAGGAGGTACAAAGGCATACCAATAGCAGAGGTTGCTGGTGCAACCTACACTATATCCACTTGTCCAAAGCGCAGTTTTGAGAGGTAGTAGCAGCAACAAATGCTGCTGAGTGTTCTGAGTGAGCTAAGCCATTCCTTTTTCCTTATCAGTAGGAATGACTCTAAAACAGCAAACGAGAGTTGGTATTGCTTAAAATCCTTTTTTGATTGTTTCTAAAAAGGCCAAGGATAGGACAGATTTTAACATGCCTATCAACATTTGAGGCTCTGAGTGATGCTAGTTCTCTCAGTCTTGTGTCTTCTGCAGGCTTTAAAGGTATTCCCCTTGGAAAGAAAAATGAGAAGTTTTCTGCTATTAACTCTGGGGGTTTTGTGTTTGTTTTTTTGCCAGTATTGTTTTGTTTTGTGATTTAATGTATAACATTCATTCTAGAAATCTGCAGTTCATACAGGGAGAGAAGATATATTTGAACTGAGCAAGGTATAAGGACTGAATAGGTTGTTTGTAAGCCAGTCAACATGAATGCTCAGTCAAAAAGCACTTTTAAAATTTAAATCATTGCTTTAACAATTGAATGATGGTTGGTGACCTGTGGGAGGGCAAGAGTCAGCTCGTTGCCTTTCAGGAGGAACAGCTGATTTTGAAGTGTGGGTAAGAGAGCATCCACTAAGAAGCAGTGAATGAATATTTATAGTCACACCATAAGTAATTGGGAGAGGGCTGATAGAGATGCCTGGTTATTACCTCAAAGAGGAGGAAGAAATAGATTAGGAAAAGCCAGTATGGGAAGTCAACCTGATCCAGTCTATAAGTTGTCAGTGAAGGAGTCCTGCCCTTGTTAAGGAAGGCTTTGTCCCATCTAGGAATATCCATCTCCCAGTGGGTGCTGGGGGTGCACAGGATTTCCAAACCTTCATGGTCTCCTGGCTAGCTCACTATTATGAAACTTCTGCATAAAATATTTTGAGTTTTGTAGTCTTTCTAATGTCTTGGATCCTATACAGAAATCAAATGTTACAACCTTCTTTGACTGCACTGCTTTAAGATTAGTAACAAGGGGACCCTTTTGAAGTAATTTTGAGAACCTCTGTCTTTGCTTCTCAGAACAGTCAGGAAAGCCCCTGAAATGCAGAAGTGGAGAGCTTGAGGGGGAAGAGACACCTTAAAACTGATAGTGAGAAGTAGAATCTATACACAATGGGATCTCTGATAAAGTGGTTTTGGATTAAGTAACTATGCAGGATAAATTATAACAGAAAGCAAACTGGTTAAACCTGGAGTTCCCATTATTAACATCATAGAAGTATTAAAAATAGAATTCACAGCAAACAGGATGTCTGGTTGTAACTGCAGTTTTGGTTGCCTGGTATTTATGCAGTTGACCTTCTGTGCTGAGATCAGAGAGCAGTGAGTAGCCTCGTGACTGTGAATAAAACCCCTGTTTACACTGATTACACCAACATGGCAGCTTCTGGAAGGAGTGGGTTAGCATTTAAAGGTAATGCAGAGAAATTAATTAGTACCTCCAGGGAACAGCACATATGCTGTTCCTGCTGTGGCGTAACACATTTTTTCTGAGAAGCTGTGGATTTGCCTGGAGTTGTGTTCAGTGAAACTATGTGGTTTTTGGTTTAATAGTAGTGTTGGGTTTTTTTGTTTGTTTGTTTGTTTTTCCTACTCTGGTATTATATTTGTAAGTGGACTGTCAGGAGTACAGAGGCTTTATTCCAAGTTCCTGAACTTGTATCAAATGACTTAACAAACCAGTAGTTCGGGGAGATGGGCTGTGTTGCCCAGCCAAAAGGACACAGAGCACTCAGAGCATGATGGGAAGCATTCCCCATTGCCCATTTAAAGTAGAACTATTAAGAAAATTCCTTCTTCAGCCTGATTGACAAACAGGCATGCCTGCAGCTTGAAGTCTGGACCAGACAGCACTGACATTTTAGCTCAGAGAATGGTTTCTGTTCCCATTCCCTGCCTATTGTGTGCCTGCAGCCCAGTGCAGTCGCTGGCTCCCAAGAGCTGGAGCACGGGGCTGTTCGCACTGCCCTATGCAAATATATTTTTTTTGTGTTCATCTTGTGAAATGCAGCCAGCTGTGCCAGCAGCACTTAGCTGAAGTTAACTTTCTCTATTGTGTGCTTTTTTTTTGTTCTGAAAATTTCCATCACTTTCAACTGAAAAGCAGACTGCCTCAAGTTCTAAGGAGCAAATCCATTAATGTAACAAAAGGTAAAAAGTATCTGAGATACTACTTCTAAGACCCTATAGCAAATGTTTATATTTTTTTAAAATACTGGTAGCACAGTTGTGTAAAAAAGAGGCTTAAGAATCAATATTAAAAGTTGTAAGAATGAGGCCATCCTTTTTCAATATTTGGAAGAAACAGGCTGTTTCACAGTCAACATACCTCAGTTTATAAGCATTTTTTCTTAATGCTCAGCTGACTTCATCTGAGCTACCCATTTGGTATTGTTTTAAGAACTCCTGAAACTGTATTTAGCGTCCCTGACTGTGTCTGCAGTTTCTATGAATCAGTATTATAGAATTTGTTTTTTCAGGTAAGTGTACCTTGGTAAATAAATGAAATAATGATACTATTGATAAAAGATCAGGAATTTCCCCTAACCTGTGCTGTGGAACAGTTTTGTGTCAGTAGGAGTGCAAGACACGTCTTGGAGAAGGAACAAAGATGGTTTCCATAAATGGATCTTCTGGACAGAAAATAACAAACAAACAAAGGGGGAGGGGGGAAGGGAGGGAGTGACAGGAGAGGAATTTCTGTTTCTTTCTATTGATCTAGGTCTCAATTTTGTACATACAGATATTCATTTTGGCTCACTGCCAAGTTCTTTGGTTTTGGTAGTGCCCTACTTTCTGATTTTTCTTTCTCTTCCTTTTAAAGAAGGACATTGGCTTACAGTATCAGAAAATCTGTTGCATATCAACATATATATTAATGGCATACTTGAAATAAAGGTTGTTTGAAATAGGTATTCCTGGCTGATTTCTCAGTCTTTTTGCCAAGTCATTTGCTTACTGAACCTTGGAAAACAGAGGTATAATTTTCAATTAACTGAAGGAATGTACAACATTCAAATACCACACCCAGCCTGCTTAGGAGGACAGTATTTTTTTTGTGCCTACATGCCCTTGAGTAGTTAAGAGGCAGGTTTTGGGGTGATGTCAGTTTACAGTGGAAAAATACAAGTCTGAAGCTATTGTTTGAGAAGGAAAAATGTGTAGGTGAAAGCAAAACTCTGGAAGGACATATGCTACAAAAAGTGTAGCCTTCTTAAGGAAACATAACCATATTAGTGAAATAGGGTTGACAAAGAGATCTAGGCAAGTTTTTGTTTCCTTTCAGACCTGGGGAAGCTTTCTGTAAGATCTTATTTAACTTCTTAAAGAAGGTGCAGTACATGCATGTATGTATGTATATGTACACATTATTTGACTTTTGAAAAAAATGCTGTGTTTTAAGAATTGGATTGTCAATTTTTAATGCTAAATTATAATGTTACTAGTTTAAAAGGTTTGGTTTTTTTTAAAGATAGCAATACTGCTTTTTTTTTTTTTTACCTTGTTGGAGTAGCATGATTAAGCCCTTTAAATTCCTTGCTTGGTCCTCTGAAAGAACCATGTGTTTTCCTGTTCTATCCATGTTTCAGCAAAGTAACTGGCCTTGAGTAAGACCATGCAAACATTTGGGTCTGTGACAGCAGAGGATGTGGATTTAATTCTGAAAAGGTGGATCGGTCTACAGCAAACGTACTCAACACCCACAGGAGGCTTCCTTCTCCCCACCTGATGTCCTTGCCAGCTGTCCCTGCTCACTGCCTGTGGAGGTTCACATGGCCAGCTGTGGGCAGACCTCCACTTACAACCCAGCTGCTTTCTCAAAAGGTACACCAGGGGTGCCACAAGCTTTCATCAGGAGTGTGGGGAGACATCCATGATGATCTCACAGCTCAGGCTCAGCTGGTTTGAAGGTTAATCATCAAGTGTAGACTGCCAGGTCCTTCACGTGCACAAGGCTATGGAGAGAGTGTGGGCAGGGTCTGCATTTCTCCCTGCTGATTCTGAAGGCATCCAAGAGCCAGCCTGTTGTAATGTTCTCACCTGGTCCCTTCTGCTGTGCAGCAGCCATTGTGGTTCTCCAGAGGATTCCCTGCCAATACCATACAAGCATGGAGCATGTTGCAGCTTCTCACTGTGACTAATGCTAAAAGACTGAAGCTGGAAGCTTTTAAATATTGACTCCCTATGTTACCAATTTATACACTCTAAAGTGATCAGGTCAATAACTTGCACAGCTTCAGGGAGCAAACTAAGGTAAATACCAGGAAGAATGCGAAATGTGCTCTTTCCTAGATTCTAGGCCTAAACTATCAGTGTTCCCCCTTTTCCCTTCCCCTTAGCATTTTTAAGTCAATGAAACTGAAGCTTTTTCTATTTTCTGCATGTATCCACAGGGCAATGAAAATCCACAGATGCTGTGTGGTCAATCAGCAATACACATTGATGGTAGGTTTTCATAGAATAGATTATTAGCAGACATTCCTCAATTGTGGATTGGTAGTAAATTTGTTATATTTTAATAGTCCACTTGGCCTGGTTTAAACTCCTTATGCTTGTCAGTAGATACTTGCTTTTTATTTTAAATTATAATCTTTATTAAAAGAAGAAAAAGAGGGTAAATAAAAGCATAGAACTGAATTTCACTCAAGATTCAGCAAATTATGTTTTTAAAGTGAGAAGCTCAATCTTCACTTTTAATTTTTGTTTGTACGAGGGTCTAAATATAGGAGCTTAAGGCAGATACTGTTGTGTGCTGTAAAGCAGAGTGCATAAGAGTGTAAGTAGCTTTTTTAGCCTAAAACTTATTTTGTCTTTTGCTGGTCAGTCAGAAATTTTAATACTGGGCCATTTTTAAATCTAGGCAACATAGTTCTGTAGCAATGTACTATTCGTAGTACAAATCCTTAAGCAAGCTCTTCTCAGGCATGTGATGCCTGTGTCCACAGGAGTCCCTGTTTAGTGTATCCCAGTGAAAGGACTGGCAGTTTTTCAATTGGGATGAGAGACCGGAGAATTGAAGAGCTCAGGTTTTGATGAAATTTGCATAGTTTTTACAGAAGTGGTAGGTGCACCTTTACTGTTCTGGTAGTATAGCCACTGGATTAACATTTGCAGATCTGGGTCTTTTGATCTGAATTAGGAGTTTAAATATTAGGACTTCAGTAAAGCATGTCTGTCCATTAGCTGTGATGGAGAAGAACTATCTGTTTTGAATTAAGTGGCTTTGTTTAGTCCCATGTTGTATTAGTCCCATGTCAGTGATTCCATGCTTTATGATCCATGCAATAAAGCTATTTTGTCTTAGTTAGAATCATAGAATCATAGAATCCTAGGGGTTGGAAGGGACCTCGAAAGATCATCTAGTCCAACCCCCCTGCCAGAGCAGGGTCACCTAGAGCACATCACACAGGAAGGCGTCCAGGCGGGTTTTGAATGTCTCCAGCGAAGGAGACTCCACAACCTCTCTGGGCAGCCTGTTCCAGTGCTCTGTCACTCTTACAGTAAAAAAATTTTTCCTGATATTCATCTTAAACCTCCTATGCTCCAACTTGTATCCATTACTCCTTGTCCTATCACTGGTCATCACCGAAAAAAGCTTAACTCCATCGTCTTGACACTCACCCTTTACGTATTTGTAAACATTGATGAGGTCACCCCTCAGTCTCCTTTTCTCCAAACTAAAGAGACCCAGCTCCCTCAGCCTTTCCTCATAAGGGAGATGTTCCACTCCCTTAATCATCTTTGTGGCTCTGCGCTGGACTCTTTCAAGCAGTTCCCTGTCCTTCTTGAACTGAGGGGCCCAGAACTGGACACAATATTCCAGATGTGGCCTCACCAATGCAGAATAGAGGGGGAGGAGAACCTCTCTTGACCTACTAACCACACCCTTTCTAATACACCCCAGGATGCCATTGGCCTTCTTAGCCACAAGAATGCATTATTGCATGTAATAAAAAGCCACTTATAGTCTTGGAATAAACATTTACTAGTTTAAAGTAAATGTCACTGATTTTCTCATATGAAACTGTGAACTGGTATATACTTCATGTAATCTAAAGAGTGCAATGGCACTATACTGGGTGTAACACAATACAGAACTTGGTGCTCTACATCAGTTTACAGAGAAGCTCAATAGTTTTGTGGTTGTTTTAGTTCACCTAAATGAGTGCTTATACTACCATATTTGGCAGTGGAATGACAATCTTCTGTTTTAAAACCTCGTGGAAAAGTAATTTTAGTGTCCAAATACGTTCACTATTGTTTTATTAATTCTTCCTTTGAAAAATTCTTCTCACTGAGAAATTCAGTTGCATAAACAAGAAAGTCACGACGCTCCTCCAGCAATTCACTGCAGATTCAGTGTTTGTGTCTTCCAATTACAGTGGCTAGACATATGCAATATAAATCATTCTGAGACCTATCTATGTATCTATCTATGTATAGATAGAATTACTGCACCCACCATATTCTGGATCTTCTTCCACAGTGCAGAAGTGCCACATCACTTCCCTTTATTAGAACCATCAGTTTAGAGAGATTTGTGTAGGATAATGGAGGATGGTCTGTCCAGCCACATTGCAGTAGTACAACTGTAGGAATGCCTAGTGACTTGGATTGCTTTTCATAGTTCTTTACAGATGCAGTCAGTACTTTGATTTCATATAAAAAAGAAAACAAACAAAACAAAACAACAAAAAAAAATCTAGTGTTTCACATCTGTAACAGTGGAGACAAAATGGTAGGTTAACTGCAAAGATTTGGGCCCACATGTACCAGATCAGACATCTGTGTGCCAGATATGCATGTTTCTGGGAGAGTATTTCTTTATTTAAAGCTTCAGATGGGTTTCTATGAAGGACATAGATTAGAGTTTAGAGAAATCATTTTTCCTTCTTATCAATTGCTCCATCCCATCTACCTTTCCTGTTTTTTAGCAAGTTTTCTCTTGCTGACTATTACTAGGACACTGGCTCTGAATTCTGCCATTGTGTTTGTTTTGCCATGGCAGTTTTTAGCTTACAGTGAAGGAATTTTCCTGGGTGTCCTGGAGGTTCCCTTGGGTTTAAATTGTTGAGATGAAAAAGTACAGCTCTGTGTAAGCTCTGGAGAGACAACTATGCAGCTTCCGTGTCCTTAGCTGGAAAATGGCCTTAATGAAGTTGGTGGCTCTGTGCAGAGTCCTGTGAGGCTTCCCTTCCACTGAGTGGAGCAATGGTGTGTATGGCCTCACTGTTCCACTCTACAAATATCTCTGTTCATTGCTGGTTCCTCGCTGGCTGTTAGCCAAGATATTTTACACAGCTCTTACAGAATAAAATAATCTCATCTAAAAAGACCTACTTTCCCTAAAACTTTAATGCACATTTGCGTTAGTATGATTTTGTTTGTTGTTTGTTTTTGTTTTTTTTCCTGAACTAATAGCATCCCCTTTGTGTATTGCCAGTGGGCAGATTTGGGGGTTTTCAGTGGGGGTTTTTTGTTTGTTTTGTTTTTACTTACTATTAGAAATGTTTACATGGGTTCAGTAGTATTCTTGTTATTCTGCCTGGCTTACTCCAATTATCTTTTCCTGAGCTGCTGAATACCAATTGCCAAATATTTTTCCACATTTGGTATTCCTCTTTTTTCAGGGAGGATCCTATCACATGCACAATACTGGATGTTGGAGCATGATCTTACAGTTCCTGGAGTTGCTGGCTGTATTCAGGCTAGACTGTATTCTTCAGCCTTACAATCCTCAGAGGTCTGGAACAGCAAATAGCTGGTAGCTCGTGCCTCAGAGGACTTGACAAGTCACCCTATTGCCATTCAGGTTTTTCTCTCCTTCCTGCTGAAGTGCAGACATTGGCCTACCTCATGTTTCTCCAGCACTGCTACCAGAGAAGGTTAGATCTGAGAACAGAGTCCTCTGCCACGACATAGATTTGAATGGCAACCACAAGCTGTATTGCAACAAGTGTTTTATGTGAATTACACAAGTAATTCTTCCTGCACCTTTGCCCTTTTCCTTAATTGTTTCCTACAGTGATATATTTACTTAAAGGATATTCCCATCTGATTTCAGAGGAGAGGAAGAAAGCTGATCAGCTCCCAGGAAATGCCTTTGGTAACTGCAGGGTGAGGGCTTGTGAAACTGTTATTAATAGTTGCTGTCAAGATATGGATGCTGTCTTTCACCTGCTTTAAGAATCAAAGATTATTTTAGTCTTGTTTCCAACCGCATATGAGCACATAAAGCTAATTTCAGTGTATATGTGTTTACCTATATGCTTTATCTAGTAACCTGGCTTATTTAAATCAAGTATAACAGAAAGATGGGTATTAAGGACAAAAATAGAGTAAATACTAGCCAGATAGAGGGGAGACAGTAAATAATGCCATTGAAAGACTGCTTGTGGTTTGTTAGACACAGGGAATCTCTCTGTAGAAAGGCCCTAGAAGTATCTGAATAAACTTCCAGTGAACTACAGGACACAATTCGAGGGGAAACCTGGGCTTCATGGGTGCTTATGCTTCTGGAATAACACAGTTTTGCTACACGATGCTCCATTGTGATGAAAAGAAGCTCTTGCTTGTACAACCTTATAATTCTCGTACGGTAGTGTCAAAATGACAGGTAGGATGTTGGGTGCACATGCAACTAGGAGTCAGGATGTCTGTTTCTCCAATGAACCAAATGCCTTTAGGCAAACCAGTTCATCTTAGGTTTTCTACAAATGACTCAACTTAATAATTGTGTTCAGTACAGATGTCTGCAATACCTATTTCAGTGGGTATCACAACGCAGTGTGGTAATACCCAGTTTATGATCTGTAGATCTATGCTCCTGAATGGGCTGGTTGGTTTATATATTACTGGATTTATCTTCCAGCTTCCAAGACTTGCTATCCATCCTTTCCTGTACTTCATAGTACATGTAGTACATTCTTCAAAAATCATACACCTGAGCACAAATTTAAAGAAATTAAGAAAATATTAGTATTGGAGATGTTCAAAACTGCATTGTGGTGTTGCTGCTGTTTGTGTTGCACTGCCTTTCGCAGTTGCTACACTATGCAGTAAAGCTGAATAAGGTTGAAATAGATTTTTATTTGTTGTCGTGTTAGCAGCTCAGAGTTCTTGTTTCACTGCAGAACATTTCATGAACAAGACTCCCTGACCACATATTTTGCTTTTTCATACCCAAAGCTGGACTAAGACTCCTACGCCAGTTTCAAAGCACACTGGCCTCTTCCGCAGTGCACACGTGAATAATGCTATTAGCTAGGCAGAAGTATTTTTCAGACTGTTTTACACATCAATTTAAAACACAGGTAGAAACTCCCAGCTTGTTTAAGTACATTACTTTTCTCATAGTCTAGAAGTCTGTGGTAGTCAATTAAATGCTCTGTGTGCACCATTAGTTAAGTTGAATTATAGTTTGGTAATGAATAAGAACCACTATCTTTAACTTGAATAAAAGTGACAGAAATTATTTAAATTTTCATTTATTTTGAATCCATCTGGTTTACTGCTCTGTAGCTAAAAATGATGTGACAAGTGTAACTTGCTTTACTTCATTTCCTCTTTGGGTCTGATAAGTCTGATCAGGAAGGACTTTTACTACATTAATCCTATTAAATTGTACCAGTCATCATTTCCCTGCCATGAACTGTGGCATATGATGGTAAAGAGAAAAAGACAAACTAACATTCTTAGTGACTTTGGTTAAAACAAATGGCAGTCCATTGCAGCAAGAACCTAGAAGTCTTATATTGTCTTTGTGGACAGAGCAAGTGTGCTGATCTCTCCTTCTACCTGAAATGACAGTGGCCTGTGAAGCAGGTTCTGTTTGAGGTTGTGCACAACCTTCAAGGACATAAAAAGTCTTCATTCTCATGTTTGGTAATTGCATTAACCGTGTTCTAGGATTTTTAGTAGGCTGATTCACATTTTTCTCTGGCATCATATGAATAAGGAAGAAAATACTGTTTCTAAGTATTTTGTTGTAAGCTACATATGTGCGTATGTGGCATGTGCTTTAATGCATCACAACTGTGAAATCTTTTACTCTCCATTTTCAAGAGGCCCATCTCTTGCTCTCAGCATCTGGCCCTCTGTTTGGCCCTCTGTTGGCCTTTTTCTTTTATTCTCTTTCTTACTTTCTTTGTCTCTCTGCCTTGCCTTCTCAGCTGGGTGGGAGAGCTGTCCTAATATACTTCTTCCTTGTTATACACACAAAAGATGTGAAGAACAACTGCTTTAAATCAATCATTACATTCATCACAGAAGCACCCTATAGTTACATCAGCTGGTAGATTCCGAGTGCAGTATGTTTTATTGCTCTGCCGGCCAAGAGGTCATGCAATGATGGGGATCTTTGTTGTTCATATTTTCCATCCAGTGTACAGCATCAGCTGTCTTCCCACTGATGAAGGCAAGTTCTTCAAAGGTCAGGCTCAGCTTTCTAAACCAGCGATGAATAAAAAAGAAAACACAGGCTCTAGATGTCTCCCATTCTTGCAAACCAGGGAATGCAGTCCCTCTGCAGAAGTACAGGGAGAGCCTTGGTAATGCTTGGTGCTGTTGTACAGAGTAGGTACATCTGTTGTAGAGAACTGTTGCACATGCATTGGAAGATTTCCAGCTTTGACCATGTAGTTTGGCAGTATTATCCATGTAAGAAAGAATGATGTGTAATAGCCTCTGAAAGTAAAATGTATAGAAGAAGATAAATATTGAACATAAATTTTTAAATAATCAGATATATTTACTCAATTCCTGTTGAGTCTGATTAAGTGACTTTTTGAATGACAGAGTTTAATCTTTGGAGAGAATCCTGTCCTATCTGACTGAGAGAATCATTCGGTAAATGCAAAGTATAGCAATTACCTTTTTATTTGGTGTTGGTAAAATGCTATGCTGAACCATTAGTTTGTGATTTTAACAGTGAGACTGTATCAGTGGGTTTGTTGTTGAGAAGTGAAGTATATGGCCTTCCTCACTCTGCTTTGATGAGAAATGCTGAAAATTTGTATTGATCAGATCTCGCGCTTATTTTTTTCTTCAACGTAATGCATCTGATAAGGAAGAATATGTCTTTCAATTTCAGAGTGAAACCTGTTCACTCAAAACTAGTTTTAGGGTAGAAGGTGTTGATACAGTCCTTCATTTTCTCTGAAAAATTTCAGCAGAAAAAAATGGAATGTTAAAGTGGCCATCAAGAGCTCTCATGACAAACACCCTTGTGCAATGAGCCTAGTGCACTATGTCTTAAGCATGTTGGTTTTGGATTTATGCCAGATTTAAAACAATTACAAATGTATAGTGTGTATCATTGCTCAGCCTGGCAGCAGTAGCAGTGGTGTCAGTGACTCCCTTTTGTTTTCAAGTAATCCAAAGCCTTTCATGTACTGAGCATCTGTGCAGTGTTCTTGATTCTTACAGGGGTGGGAGCTGAAGGCCATGTAGAACTGAGCCTATAGAGTACCTTAGTACAGCATAAAATTTTCCACTATGAAAAACTGGTTTACTAAAAAGGAGAGAAGGCAGAAAATACAGATGTCCAGTGATTTATTAATAGACAGGACTAAAAAGTGTCTACTGTATCCATTTTCCAAGGAACAGTGATTTTAGCGCTGGAAGAGCTTGGGGGCTTTGGTGGAAATAAAGTACAGCCCTGTGCATTTTTAACACAGAAAATGAATAATTTCAGGGAGATAGGTAAATATTTAGATATACTCAATGATCACACCATATCTTAAGCTCAGGCATGTAGTATCTTGAAATAAAATGTGGTGCTTAGAAGTTGCATGGTCTTGTCATTATCCCTTTATCCCTCCTGCAAAGAACAGTCATTGTTATTTTGGTTCCTTTCATGATTCTTTGGCTTTTCTGGCAGCTTTTCTGGCATCTAAACTAGCATTCTATTTGCTTTGTATGAAGATCCAGAATCTGACTAAGGAGTCTGTGCTGTGGTCTGAAGGTTAACTGATGAATTTAGACAACAATAACTCTTTATTTTACTCTGAAGCAGTGCTTCAGTTGTGTACCAAAACTTCACAGTCCAGTTGCAAAATCTTAGTGTCTTTGATATTCAGAGAAAAAAACTTATTTCAGACATCTCTTCAGCTGTGATCCTCAGCTGCCCATCTCTGTGGTAGAATTTGGCCTGCGCATAGCAGAAAGACATCACTGTGGCACATGTAAAATGTGTGTCAGCAATGTCCACCCTGTAAGTTGGGTCGTAAGTAAAATCCTCCCTGGTTCATGTTGCAGTGGGGATTTAGAGAAGCAGTATGGTGCTACTCTGCTTGAGTATGGTCAGCATATATTTTGTGTAGTAAAGCTTGGAGACGAAACCTGTGGGAAAAATGCCAAGACTTGTGCTAAATAAGTTGGTTTAGAACTTGTGATTTTAGGGTGGGTGGGTGAATGACAATGAGTGGGAAAACTCATGGAAAATGTTATATTTTGCTCCAGTGTGCTGGTGGTCTCAGACAGGACAAGATGACAGCTCTACTGTGGCCTCAGTGAATGCTGAACTAATGTGAAGCAGTGATGTTTGTGGTAGTAGTGTCCAGAGGGTACTATGGAGAATGTGTGTGCCCACAATACTTAATTGCAAGATTTGGAGACACACCATGCAACCTCACCATCTCCCAGGCAGAAGATTTGGTAGAATCTGTTTCCCCCACACTTAGACTGATGGCAGCAGCAGCTTATTAATCACCACTGTCCCTATTCATTTTCTCAGCTTGTTTCACAAAAGCAAAGAAAACCAGAAAGTAACAATACAATTATTTGAAAGTGAAATTTTGAGAGAAGGGTGTTGTCTTCTTACCTAAAAATGTAGCAAGACAGCAATAATTTCTGTTTTAATTTTTTTTTTAAGACCCAGCTGTTAAACTACCTCTAATAGTGCCTTTTTATCTTAAATGTCAGAGTGCTTTGTTCCTTGCAGCACATGGGATCTGTGCTGAAGCACTGAGTTCAGTCCTGATCAAAGGCTGTTCAACAGGTTAGTTTAATTTACTTATTTTTGTTGAAATTTTTTGCCATGAAAAAACATACCAGATCATCTGTGAAACGGGCAGTCAGTGAATACTGATGCCATCCAGTAATGGATCTTAATTTTAGGATGAACCATTTGTGAGCTTTTCTCATGAGACAATGTTGTGTGTAGGAGAAGGGGGGAAAAATGTGGTTTTATAAATTATCGTTTTGCAGTATGGCCCTAGATTATTTTTTTTTTAAATGCCTAAGGTTTTTTTTTTTCATATTTTAATTGTTCATGTGGGAATAGATAATGCATTTTCATTACTTGTGTTCCTTTGCTGCGTAGACTGAACAGTGCAGTACTATCTGCTGTATTCTATGGCTGTTTCTTTCCCCTGTGTAATATGTTATGGTTTGGCTAATATGTATTATTTCAAACTCCTTTTTATGTATGGAATGTCCGTAAGGGAGGGTGTGGAAAGTCTGCTTTGAATGCCAACGTCTTCAGAATTAGGCACTGGAAAAAAATCCTGTTCAGAGCTTGACTATTAAGCAGTGTTTGCTAGTTCCAGCTCTGTGTCTTTCAGTTGTGGTTCAGCTGATGGAAACCACTAGGGTTTTCCTGGTCTCCTGGCTCTTTCTTCGTTAATGGAGGGATTATTTGTGCAGTAGTTGATCACGCTGGAACCTGAGGATAAAAACCTAAATCGTTCTCTATCCTCTCCAGCTGACACTTTAAAATGTTCAATCATTAGTATTCCAGTGGCAGGTAAATGGAACTTCTGTAAAAAGGCTTTCTGCTTGAAAATGGTATTTTGTTTTGGTTTTGATGGGGTAGAGTGTTGCAACTGAAATTCTACCTCACAAAAAGAGAGGTGGCCCAAGGGAGTTGGCAGCAGAGCCTCTTGCATCTGGAGTGGTTGGTTGATTCCAGGTTGATACTAGAAATTACCATCTCTTTGTTCCTGAATGTCCTTTTTATTTTTTAAATGAGCTTTAGGGACATTATGCATTATGCATCTAAATGTGCTAATTTTAAAATGAAATACAGTGCCTAGGTTGTGCAGTTATTGTCCAAAACAGAGTTGTTGATTTTGCTGCGGTGTCCTGTTAAGACTGTGATGAGCAGAGAGCATGGTTTACTTTGTGCATGAACCTTCTTATTCTAGTTTCAAAGTCTGAAATTGGTATAAACTTAGAACTTGCTGATTTTGGTGATCTAAGTATGCTACCATATCCAAGTCATCATGTCTAAACAGTGTTTTTCTGTAAAGCTGACAAGTTGTCAGGAGGGGCCTTCTGCTTTCTATAGCTGAGAATGATAACTTCTAGTACTGTTATTTCATTTTGTTCTAGAAACAAGAGGGGACTGTGTTTATCAGCTTTCAAAAATACTAGTTTTCTACTTTTGGAAGATGTGAATTCTCTACTTCTAAATAATTTAAAGGTCATCTGTGTTTTTCCTGAACTCTTGATCTGTCTTGATCATGCATCAAAATAAAAATTCTGCTGTGTTTCACTTGCATTAGAAGAAACAAATTTTTACACGAAACCAGCTGTTGCAGGGGATGCAAACTCCACCATGTACTGTGACATTTTTAAGAAGGCAAGGAGACAGCATTAATAGCAGATGCTGCTGTGGAGTTTGCCCTTGTGCCCATCTGGGACCTCAAGAGCTAGATGATCCTCTGATTGTCACTGAGATGGCAACATAACCACAAAGTGTTACTCTCCGTGCATTTCTGTTGGCCCTGTGATATGGAAAATTATCCCATCAGGAGATGGCTGCAGTGTCAGGCAAATATGGTTGTTCTTTTAAATGTGTTTAGACTGGTCAGTGTGAAAATACACATTACCTCAGCATTATTTTGTGTCAAAGTGCTGCATGTGATGGGCTGGGCTCCTGCTTTTTTTATTGCTGATTCAAACGAATAGTAGTTGCTGTTAGCAACTGAACGATGAAACCTGATTTAGGAAGAATTATAAGGTCTCCATAGCTTCAAAGTTTTATTGGCTGACTTAGTAGCTCACAGCATTTCTTTTCCTCTCTCCCCACCACTTACAGTCTATTTCTGGCCATTTTCAAGAGATACTAAAAATTACAGTTCTAGTTTTTAACCAGATTTTATTTAAAGAAACAGTAAAGGAGAGGCAAAATTTCCTTCTGGGGACTTGTGTGAAGTAATTTAATTTCTCCTCTTTTCTTTGAAGCTTCTCACTAAGTCTTCTAACTGCCGTAGCAGGGTTGGGAGGCAACCTGGAAATAGATCAAGTTGTGGAGAGGCATTCCTGAGCATCTAAAAATATCTTGGTTTGCTCCTTATTTGCTTATATTTTTAAACTTCATTTTTTAAACTCTTTCAGTTTTGTTATCAAAGAAAATATAAAGATTGCAGCCATTTCAAACTGTAGGATGTGGACATTCCTAAAATATGTTTCTCAGTCATTGTGGGACCACTGTGCTGAGAAAGAAATTTCTGTTTCAAATGCTGAAACAGATATAACTAGTTTCGTTATCATATGTACTTCATTAAATTCAGTAATGCCACATAGAGTATCAACATGTTGCAAAATAAGTGAACCCTAAGGTTATCTTTCTTCTCAGATTTCAGGTTAAAGCCATTAGGTATTTCAGGATTTGGCTTTTTTTCCCAGCCTAACACTCATGCAGAAAATAACATTTCCGTGCTGTTGACTACTGTTGATTGTATTTGGATGTTTCAACTAATTACTAAACCTCCAAACCTGTAAAGAATTATTTTTGCTAAATGTCCCATGTGTTCTGAGGGCATAGTTTGAGTAACAAAGCATTAATGGTTTGTATTTGACAACAGGTATAATTTCTTATAATTTGAGTGATCTGATAAATGTAGTTTTTGTTTTATTATCTTTTATACAGAGTTATGTAGAATTGTGTTCAGCAGTGACATGAAAGAGCTGAAGAAAGGCACGGATATTTTTAAAGGACTTACTCCGATTTTGTGTGCTGCATAGTCATAACTCACCTACACAGTGCAGAAGTAACAGGAAGGGAAACTCAGCCTGAGCTAACAGAAACAGAGGCTTTGTTTCACATATTCAAATATAATTTGGTTACTAAATTAATACCTACTTCTCTGGCTGCTGACTCATATAAGAATTGCAGTCATAAAACTAATCCAAAAAGAGATATTTTTTTAGCCCATTTTCAGCAAGTTAATGTGGCCTTACTCTGCTGTCTCTGGTTTCTATTTCTGCTGAGTAGCCCACCACAGCAAAAGGGAGCTAGAAAGGGGTAGTCAGCCATCCAGAGACACAACAGCTCTTGGACTGTCCATGTAGTGGACATGTATTGAATATAATTCTTATGGAAATAATATTAGTGTTATATTCTTTTTTTTTTTTTTTTCCAAGAGAACACTCTAAGAATCTGATAATATAGAAACATACAGATACATGCTTCTTTTAACCATTAGGATAACAATTGTTTCTTTCATCATGCATAATTTTAATCTTTGGTTTATACTACAGAGCTTGGAGTTATAAATATAGTGCTAACTAAGTTTTAACCTGCTGTGGTCTTTTGGAAGATGATAGTGTCCTTGCTACGTATGCTTGAGTCTATCTATTTGCTGCCTGCTAGTGTCTTAACAGGCTTAATGAACTCTCATTACCTATTTTTCTGGCTGCTAGGCCAAGCCAGAGCAGGCAGAGCAGCCCACAGGCTCTAATTCCTGCTGTGATCTGGTGGCACTTAGCTTTGGTTTTAAACTTATAATTAGAACTGATGCTTTCCCCAGAATGCCAGTACAGTGCACCAGATCTGTGCCTCTTGGAGGGGGATCCCTTGAGGACTGTAGGGGGAGAGGCAAGCTGCAAAGGTCTGCCTTCAGGTGTTACAGAGCCCGATACAGATACAACTTTGACTTCCAGAGAAAGCTGTGGCCAGGGAAGCCATAGTCTTAATTTTACAGGCACAGCATGTAATGTCACCTTGGTGGGGCTACCTTTAGATAGCTTCTTTGATCTTGTCTGTGTCTTGGACTGGCCAAAAATGTTGCATTTAAGGTCATGGCCACGGGAATCATCTGAAAGATGATGTGATTGTCATGGGATTAAATTTCACATAGGGATGAATGAATTCTGGATGTATTAGTTGCAGAGAAGATCCAGGTGTATTGATTTTCTAAATGACTGTGATGGAGTCCTCCATGTAGTTGTGAAGAGCTGAATGGAAGAATTGCCTTTATTCAAAAACTATTCTGCAAGCCTCAGAGAAAAATATGGAAGACTTCAGTTTCTGCTTCACAGACTGTTACTTATTTTGACAGTTCTGATCATAGTTTTTGTCTTGCCCATTGTTATTCACCAAAATATAGTCTTCCATGCACAGGATGAATTATCAACCACAACTTGTTAATGAAATAGTAGTTCTGGACTGAAAATATAATGATTGTTAATTATAATGATAACAATTACATCAATAATTATTATTAACTATAGAACAAGAAAATAGACATTAGTGGGAAATCGGATCACATCAGACTTGTCAGGGTGCATGAATGAAAAAGTTTCATTGGTGTGGGGAATATGCCAGATATTTTCTTGCAGCTGGTAATTAAGCATGCATGGCAATCTCAATTCTGCTTGTCAGTCTCTAGGGAATCTGTGCAAGTCTGAAAACGGAATGTAATGGGATAACAGTATAATAATACAAATCCCTTGTGTAATGGTAGCTAAAGCAAACAAAATTTTCAGCATAACCTGACTGTGTAGCAAATGTGGCTGTTGACCTAGGAGCTGTAGTTGTGAGCCAGTGGATACTTCATCTTTCTGTAGCAATGTTCAGGAACAGCTAAATTAATTTAAGCTTCCTGAATGGAAATAAAATCATGCCTAAATCAGATTAGTAAGAGCCTGCAATGAGAGTTCCTATTGCAAATGTCTATTGTGAATAAACATGTATCTTAAGTTACTGTTTCAAAGAGATATTTTTTTAAAATTGTATATAGCTCCATTGAATAGTGTCATACTGAGAGAGCTGCAGTCTGAAGTATTGTGTCCATGGAACAGATGCATCATGGACAGGAGTGGTGCTGACTTCTGACATAGTCTGGTACACTGCTCCATAAGGACCACCTGCAAAGAAAGAGAGTGTAATTCAGTTTCCACACTCATTCAATCCCTATGTCCATCAAGGCTGCCTGTTAGAGCAGCTTTTGTGACATGGATGGATCTTTAGTAGGGGCTGAATTTTTTTTTATTTCTTTTTTTTAATGTTGCATTTCTGTGAAAAGGAGGTTTATCTAGAAAACAGTATTTAAGCTCCACTGTAAATGTTTACGCCTCTCTTTTCTGCTTCGTGAATCTTTTTTGCATACAGAACCATATGCCAAAAGCACATGAATCCTTTTACAAAGTCGGAAGTACACAGACACTGGGACGTATTTCCTGTAGCTCAGAAGCTAAGATTTCCACAGCTTATAGGGGGCTCTTGAAGGTCTACGTCTGATTTAGCTCCTCATTCCAACATGGAACAGTATAAAAATTGGAGAAAAAGATCATGTTTGCACTACTGTGCGAGCAAAAACATTGGAAATATGGCTACTTAAAGTGTCAGGACTGGCTTCAAAGTGTGTATATAAATAAAAACCCCTGATCTCCTCACACAGTGAACTACTGTAACAATACATTACATTCTGGTTTTATACCTGAGACATAAATTGTAAGCCTTTCATCCAGGGCCTTTCAAAGTTTCTGTTTCACTGACTACTCATGCAAATCTGGCTGTTTCAGGTTGCAAAAGCCAAAACTTAGCATTTGTCTATTTGCCTACATGCCACAAAATGTTTTTCTAAAATATTTAGGAACATCTAAAGTCCACTTACTAGAAGAAATTTTTGGGAGATCTCCAGTGACCAAACTGCATGTCAGAAAATGTCTTGAATGTACTTACTTCTTATTATTTTGAAACCTTTTTTTCCTGTATCAAATTAACTTGACCTGTATCAGCATATATGATATCTCTAAAGAAGAGCTGGACACAGTAAGCAGATATAAGGTCAATGAAGAGAGACTTCAGGGCCCTTGGACGGCTAGTTAGGGGGTCTGGAGCGCAAGTAATGTTTGCCTCCATACCTCCTGCAAGAATGGGTGGGGAGGTAAATAGGAAGAGGTTACAGGTCAACGAATGGCTAAGAGACTGGTGCCAAAGACAGGGTTTTGGTTTTTTTAATCATGGGCTGCTGTATGAGACACCTGGCCTGATGGTGGCAGGTGAGATGCACCTGTCCCAGAGGGGGAAGAGGCTTTTGGGGCAGGATTTAGCAGGGCTCATTGAGAGAGCTTTAAACTAGACGTGAAGGGGGAAGGGGAGAAAACTGGGTCTGTTAGTGACAAGCCCAAGAGGAACACACCAGGGCCCGAAGACAGGTGGTCTAAGGAGGTTTTGGTCCCACCAGTGTGCTCTGTTTGCTTCCTGAAATGCCTGTACGCTAATGCACGCAGCATGGGGAATAAGGAGGAAGAGTTAGAGGTCTGTGTACGGGCTAAGGGTTATGATCTGGTAGCAATAACAGAGACATGGTGGGACAGCTCACATGACTGGAATGTGGCCATGGATGGTTATGTGCTTTTTAGGAAAGATAGGGTGGGGAAGCGAGGTGGTGGAGTTGCTCTTTGTGTGAGAGAGCAGCTAGAATGTATGGAGTTTTGTGCAGGGGCTGATGAGGGGCAAGTTGAAAGTCTGTGGGTAAGAATTAAGGGGCAGGGTGGTATGGGTGATACAGTTGTGGGGGTCTACTACAGACCTCCTGATCAAGATGAGGAAGTTGATGAGGCTTTCTACAGGCAGCTGAAAGCAGCCTCACAAGTACAGTCCCTAGTCCTTATAGGAGATTTTAACTACCCTGATATCTGCTGGAAGACTTACACAGCCAGCCTTTCACAGTCTAGGAGGTTCCTCCAGTGCATTGATGATAACTTCTTAATGCAAATGATGGACAGGCCGACTAGAAGAGGAGCGCTGCTGGATCTTGTACTTACCAACAAGGAGGGCCTTGTTGAAGCATTGAACCATTGTTGAAGCATTGAACCATTGTTGAACCATTGACCAGTGGTGGTCAATGGCAGCCTTGGCTGCAGTGATCATGAGATGGTGGAGTTCAGGATCCTGTGTGGAAGGAACAGAATACCCAGCAGGACCAGAACCCTGGACTTCCGAAGGGCAAACTTTGGCCTCCTCAATCAACTGTTAAGGGAAATCCCATGGGACAAGGTGCTAGAAGGTAAAGGGGCTCAAGATAGCTGGTCAACATTCAGGGACCACTTCTTGCAAGCACAGGATCAGAGCATCCCAATGGTTAGGAAATCTAGTAAGGGAGCTAGAAGACCAGCGTGGTTAAAAAAGGAAATGCTGGGCAAACTTAAGTGGAAAAAGAAAGTCTACAGATCATGGAAGGAGGGACTAGTCACTTGGGAGGAATATAGGACTGTTGTCAGAGAATGTAGGGAGGCAATTAGGAAAGCTAAGGCCTCCTTGGAACTTAACCTTGCAAGCCAGGTTAAGGATAATAGAAAGAGCTTTTTCAAATACATAGGTAACAAAACTAACACCAGAGGCAATATTGGCCCACTGTTGAATGAGGTGGGGGCCCTGGTGACAGAGGATATAAAGAAGGCAGAGGTGCTGAATGCCTTCTTTGCCTCTGTCTTTACTGCAGGATTTCCCCATGAGCCCCAGTTTCATATAGCCCCAGAAGAAGTCAAGATAGAGGAGGAGTTTGACATGGTAGATGAGGATTGGGTTAGGGATCAGTTGAGTAATCTGGACATCCATGAATCGATGGGTCCAGATGGAATGCATCCAAGAGTGCTGAGGGAGCTGGCGGAGGTCATTGCTAGTCCACTCTCCATCATCTTCGGTAAGTCATGGGTAACAGGAGAGGTGCCTGAGGACTGGAGGATAGCAAATGTCACTCCAGTCTACAAGAAGGGCAAGAAGGAGGACCCAGGTAACTATAGACCGGTCAGCCTCACCTCCATCCCTGGAAAGGTGATGGAACAACTTGTCCTTGGCACTATCTCTAGACATATCAAGGACATGGGGGTCATCAGGAGCAGTCAGCATGGTTTTACCAAGGGTAAGTCATGTTTGACTAACCTCATAGCCTTCTATGAGGAAATTACTAGGTGGATGGATGATGGTAGAGTGGTAGATGTGGTCTATCTTGATTTCAGTAAAGCATTTGACACCGTCTCCCACAGCATCCTTGTAGATAAGTTGATCAAGAATGGGTTTGGTGATCAGGTAGTGAGGTGGGTCAAGAACTGGTTGAAAGGAAGGAGGCAGAGAGTTGTAGTCAATGGGGCGGAATCTGGTTGGAGGCCTGTGACTAGTGGAGTCCCTCAGGGGTCGGTACTGGGACTGGTGTTGTTCAACATCTTCATTAACGACCTGGATGAGGGTATAGAATGTACCCTCAGCAAGTTTGCTGATGACACAAAGCTGGGAGGAGTGGCTGACACACTAGAGGGCTGTGCTGCCATTCAGAGGGACTTGGACAGGCTGGAGAGTGGAGCGGGGAGAAATCTGATGAAGTTCAACAAGGGCAAGTGTAGAGTTTTGCATTTGGGGAAGAGAAACCCCATGTACCAGTACAGGTTGGGGGCTGACCTGCTGGAGAGCAGTGTAGGTGAAAGGGGGTCCTGGTAGACAGGAGGATGACCATGAGCCAGCAATGTGCCCTTGTGGCTAAGAAGGCCAAAGGCATCCTGGGGTGTATGAGAAAGGGTGTGGTTAGTCGGTCAAGAGAGGTTCTCCTCCCCCTCTATTGTGCATTGGTGAGGCGGCATCTGGAGTATTGTGTCCAGTTCTGGGCCCCTCAGTTCAGGAAGGACAGGGAAGTGCTGGAAAGAGTCCAGCGCAGAGCCACAAAGATGATGAAGGGAGTGGAACATCTCCCTTATGAGGAAAGGCTGAGGGAGCTGGGTCTCTTTAGCTTGGAGAAAAGGAGACTGAGGGGTGACCTCATCAATGTTTACAAATATGTAAGGGGTGAGTTTCAGGGAGATGGAATGAGGCTGTTCTCAGTGTTGACCAGTGATAGGACAAGGGGTAATGGGATCAAATTGGAGCATAGGAGGTTCAAGGTGAATATTCGAAAAATTTTTTTTACTGTGAGAGTGACAGAGCACTGGAACAGGCTGCCCAGAGAGGTTGTGGAGTCTCCTTCTCTGGAGACATTCAAAACCCACCTGGATGCGTTCCTGTGTGATGTGCTCTAGATGACCCTGCTCTGGCAGGGGGGTTGGACTAGATGATCTTTTGAGGTCCCTTCCAACCCCTAGGGTTCTATGATTCTATGATTCTATGTCCTTCATAAGAAAAGCTGTGAGCAAGGTGGTTAGGAGTATGTCACATGTTGACTTCAACCTCTGCTAGATTTGAGCAAAGGTCATAGAATCATAGAATCATAGAACCATTCAGGTTGAAAAAGACCCTTGGGATCCAACCATCATCCCTACTCTACAAAGTGCTCCCCTAAGCCATATCCACCAACACCACTTCAGCACTTCTGTTTTATGTTATGCTCTTTACTGTTTACATTTTTTTGGCTTTGTGCTGAAAGTTTGAATCTAACCAAGGAATGTAAAAATAAATTTAAATTGTAATAGTGTCTGTATGTTAAAATGATTGCACAGAAGTTGCTGTGTGCCGCAGCCTGCAATCCTTATGCAGATGAGCTTCACAGAAATCTATGGGAATTTTGTCTCAGCAAGTACTGCTGCAAAATCAAGTTTGTTATGTCTTAAATGCTCAACACATAAATCTGATGCAAAGCAGTCACAACTCAGATTCCCTAGTTTCCAAAAGCTGTGTGCAAGTCTCTTTTTGAGCAGTAGATAGCCCACATAGCGTAACAGAAAGTATGGTGACTATTAATGTCCACCGCGCAAACTGGTTTGATTCCAAGATCGTCAGAAATAACTTGATTCTGTCCTCTTTTTTTTGTTGTTGTTGTTGTTTTTGTTTTTTTTGTTTCTTTCACAATTTTTTTATTAGCTTGTTCTCTGCAGTCCTTTTCAAAAGTTTTAGCTTTAAGTCAGTTAATCAGGTCTGTTCTGTCAACATTCATAACCTGTTCTGAGTATCTATTCGGTGTATGATGATTAAAATGTTGTCTTGCTTGTTCGTAAAGGGTTTCTGTGAAATTCATATTTTTCCCGGTAATAGCATATTATTATTTGCACACCTGTCAGAAAAGTAGTGCAAAACTGTATCTGTGCCTTACATCAGGATCTACTAATTTGCTTTGCAAAGCACAGTTTCATTTACAAGTTGTGATGAAGGTGCAAATGTGCAAAAAATGTACATAATGTTTATCTAAACAGTAACTTCTCTTACTGCTCCATGCAAGTTCTTACAAAATCTATATTTCAAAATGTGCTGCAGATCAGCGATTCCATACATTTGCTGATTTGTGTAACTGGGGAAACTAGTGTTATTCAAATTAGGATTTTTTTTTCTCAGTTGCAGAGTATCAGAAGCATGCAACTAATTTTAAATACATGGCCAAGGTCTCTTGTGCTAAAATAAAGTGCCTGTGCTATTTACCTAATATATTTATTGAAGTGCCATTTTATCAAATTTAATTATGAAAATACATGTGGTAAGTCAAGGCAGCTGGAAAATTTACATCAAATTTAATATGGAAAAATACAGATCCTTTATTTGAGCCCTGACTTTTTACTTTTTATTGACTAGTACTTCCATTTCAGTTGAGACTACGTCTATCTCCCTGTTATATTAAAGTACTTGAAGCACAGCTTTGACCACTTTTTCAAACATAAGCTAATTATGGAGTACTTAAGATACTTTGTATGAAAAATAGAACGATGTTAATTTTTCATCATAATTGCACAAAATAAAACAGTTTTTACTTCTGTTTATAATTTTTTAATTACTTTTACGTTTGCTTTGTGTTACACCTTAGATATGAAAATGTGGTAGAGAATGAGTAACAGCAAAATACAGTTTGACAAAATCCTTCTGTAGGTGCTAAGTAGTATCATGTAGGTCCTGATTATTTGCCACAAATACAAAAAATTTATTTGTATGTCTCCCAGTTTCCAGGTACATTTGGCTGTCTTCCTTACATAAATATCACCCCTGAAACCTTTAGATGGAACTTAGGAGAGTCACACAGGGGTAGCTTAGAAATGGCTTCTGAAAATGAAGTAGAAGTATTTTCTGTGCCTTAAGTGCAGAGTGGCAGCATGTTCCACATGTCCCTCATGCCACAGGCAAGCAGTGCCTCCCACTCACTCCTGGGGAAGGTGTCCCTGTGTGTGCACAAGTAGCCATTTCATGGCTGCAGTTTATTTTATGGTGTTTCAGCTCAGGCCTCGTATCCACAGACTATGTTTGGCAGACAGTGTCCTTAGGGAAGTGCACAGTCCTAATCAAGTGTCAAATACAGAGATATGGGAAAATGAGAAAAAAGAGGGAGTTTCCACTTCTGTTATAGTGAAGTATTGGGGAAAAAATGCGGAGCCTTGGAAAAGCAGTAAAAAGGTGAAATATGTAAAGTCTCTGTGGGAAGAAAATATCATCCTATCGATGGAATTTAATTATTTATTTAAATTTTTTTTCAGTGTTTTTTTGCCTTTTGTTGAATTTCATAATACAATCATGCTTCTTCGTTCCCCTCTGATCCCCATCAAACCTTCTCTTTCTATTGAGCAAAGTATGTTCATTTTACTTTTCTGTTTTCAAGCATTCACCTTGAAATCCAGTCAGCTTCAAAATGTTAGCTAAAAATATGTAAGGTTCCCCCCTGCTTTGTCACTCTGACACATTCTGTGGTTTTACAATCCAGTTTCCTGGAGAAGGTGTTTAAATTTTTATTTTTTTTTTTCCCATTTGCTGTGTAATTTAAAAGAAAGAAACAAACAAACAAACACCACAACGGAGAAACTGACTGCCTAGAGGAAACAGCAAGATGTCAATAAGTAAAACATTCGTAAAGTCACCAAGAACTGGGGGGAAAAAAAAAAAAGCAATGTATGTATAATAAGTAAAAAAATAAAATAAAATAATGACGTTCGTATTTTTCTCTTACAGTAACCTGCAGCTGATTTACAAAAAACAGAGAACAATATTTGATTTACCGTGCTAAGCAGTAGCAGGTATCAGTGGAAAAGGGGAGTGGCATTCAAGAAATGACTGGCTAAAATATAGCAGTATGTTTTCCCATTATTTCTGAGGTCTCAGAAGCCTGACTTGCCGGCTTCTTTATGTCTTTTGCAATTTTCTGTATCAAAAATCTAGATGAAACTAATTATTTTTGCTGCCTGCCCCTGCAGTTCAGAGCTGTGCTAGGATGTGTAGCATGTGTGTACCACCACAGTAAGGCTGGCCTTTACAGAGGCAGCTTGCTGGTGGAACTGGAATCCTAAGCATAAAAAAATTAAAAAGAAATAAAGGAAGGAGGCATTGTATACATTGAGAGGCCCTTATTGTGTCCAGTGAATGTTTCCATTTGTCCGTGATTTTCACTGTTCTGCCAATAAGCTCTAATTGCCTTAGCCATATAAATTTAGCCATGTAAATGCTGGAATAAACAGTTACAGTTTTGTGATTTGTTTCCTCCCCTTGTCTCCCCCCCACAACCCCTGCCTTTTGTTTTCATGTCAGTTCAAACTGTACAGTCAAGCCATCCTGAGGAGGCTGAGAAAAGGGAAAACACGTTTTACAAAGAAAACCAGTCCTCAGCACTGTATGTAACTTTGGCAGCTTTGTGAATAAAATGGCATGCCATTATATCACAACATGTCTTTGTTGTCACTTTCCTGTTCTTTCCCTTGAGATACCTCTCAGGTATGGATTCTTATTATTTTGATCCATGAAGATACATTCAAAACTGATCAGCATTGTAAACCCTTTGTTTATATTTTAACGACTTTAATTTTAATTTAATTTTAATTAATTAATTTTAATTTTAGTTTAACTGCAACAGTTAATATAGAAGGGCAGTATGTAATGGCAAGGCTGTTTATTTACACTGGTTTTGTTAATGATGCAGAAATATATGCTGAAATGCTGCTGAAATGCCATTGCTTTTTTTGTTTATTCCAGCCAGACTCCCTATGAGCTGAGATTGGCTTTATGAAATTACACAGACCAGCACAAACAATTTACTGTAGGTATGCTAGTTATATAGTATTCATAATTAACAAAAACTACAGTTTCAAGAGGCTGCTACATTTTCCTTTTATTGCTTTTATTTGCATTAAAATAGCATATAAAATGAGGAGCAGTTATTCTGAAGATTAAGAAATGCATGCTGCCTTTTCCAAACCTCAGTGCACCTACCTGGTATTTCAGCTATTACAGCAAAAGGGTATGTCTATTGCTTATATTTCCTTGAAGTCAGTGCAGTAGCACCTGAAATTAACAGACCTCTTATGCGAATGGACATTCCCATCTTGTTACAGAGGATAACATTTCTTCTTTTGTTTTTGTTGTTCAGAAATTCATTTATGTTCGGGGGCAGATGAAAAAGGGCTTTACTTTTATGTTGTTATTGCTGCTGGAATTCTAAGATTTGTCAAAACTGGTTTCTGTTGTTTAAATGCCAAAATTAAAAATTCTAATTAATGTGATTATTACATAAGAGACAATGCTCCCAGAAGAGCACTGAAATAAGAAGAGCTACAGTACAGAAAAGGAGGAGGGAATGAAAGACATGAAATATGATCACTGGGAGCAATATGTAATTGCAAGGGTGGAGCACGGCCAAGGTTTGTGATTGGATTTAGATTAAGAAGAAGAGCTTGTGAATGTAGTCTGAAGATAAGTATTACAGAGGCACCACAGCAAAGATGTAATCAGATTAAAGGACTTTGTGCTCTCACCAACTGAGTGGAACTGAAATTGCATTTTCAGTAAGTAAACCCTGGTCTTTTGGCCTTTTCACAATACTTCTGCTTTTCTTTTGTCACATGCCTTACCAATTCTTGGAGTAATTCTGCTGTTACTGGTTACAGCGCTTGTTTGGAATACCAGTGAAATTGCTTTCCTAGAACCTTCTTGCCTCTATTGCCTGAGTGCACTTAGTAGTAGTTAAGAACTCAGATTTATCATTAATCACTTTTTAAAGGAGTGTTTATGAAAGAAAATTTCTTATAAAAGTCTTATGAAAGAAAATTTCAAAACTGTGTTGCAGAGTTCAACCGTAATGTTAAAACAGCAATACTCAGCTGAGAGCGTTTTACCTGCCAGTGCCAGACTGGGCATTTACAGCACAGCTGGCTTCTGTTCCTTGACTTTAGTGGTATATGACATGCAGGCAACTTCTTTGTGGACAGTTTACAGGGGAAAAAATATGTTGTAAGAACCATGTAATCAACTTTGTATATCTGCATGTTTTTTTCAAGGTTAATTTTTTTAATGGTGAAATTAAGGCTGTTTTAACATCTTTTTCCTTCTTTAAAGTGGATCTTCTGCCTTCTCTACGGTGTAGACAAAGATAATTGGCAGAAGACTGATACACAGATTCATAGCTAAGCTAATTGTGGGGAGGAGTTCACCCTCTTAACAAACAATGGTGAAATAACTCTAAGATTGCCAGAAAAACAGAAGAGAAAAGGGAGCTCTCAGTGCATAGTGCTTCCTTTGCATGGAACATAAAAATGTACATACTATGGTTGTGAGGTCCTTAATTTCCGGAAGAGCTAAGTGCTTTCTGCTCCCATCTTCCTAGGACTTCTGGGTATGTATGCATTTGAAATCCAGTGCTGCAGCAGCTTCCCTGGCTTAAGTCAGTGGTGCACATAAAGTGCTTTAAAAACTGACACACTGTTGGAGCAAATGTATCTGTGTTTAAAAACATGGGGGTAGTAGGTAGAGTTACATTTCCAAGACTATGTTGTTTATTTAAGTGTATTTTCAGACTGGACTGGCTGAAGTTGTGTACAAATTAGTCAATTCATTAGATTCTTCAGATAATAAGCAGCATACCATAGAGATTGCTCTATGAGTCTGTATAGTATCATTTAGAATCCTCATGTTTTGAGCTAGTTGGAAAAAAAACAAACTCTAACCACACTGTTGCAGTGTGACTTTGCTATTCATTGTTTAAACCCTTGGATGTCCTTTTAAAAGGAACACTTGAGAGGGCCAAATGCTGTTAATTTGTGAGCAAGTGTAGGCTGCTGTTCCTCTCAGTGGAGGTACTCATGCAGCCAAGTTAATGACAGCAAAGTGTCTGCAGGGTTGTGCTTATAAACTGTGGCTGACTTGGGGTTTTGTTGGGGTAGGTGATGAAGTGGCCAGGACTTTGAGAGACATATTCAGGTGATTGCTTTTCAACACGGGCAAAAAAAACCACACAGCAAACTAAATGTCTACTGCATAGTTGAAAGAAAAGAATAAAACACTGTTGTTTTATGTTATTTAAGGTGGAGCTATGAAGGGTTAATTATGCTAGTAGAAAAACTCCTTAAAGTAGCCATAGCAATTTCCTGGTTGTTACCATAGCGGTCCTAATTTCAAGGAGTTACAAATGTAATTAGGCTCATCCTAATCAATTGTTAAGTTTTCATTTCTGAAAAGTAACAGTTTGGTGAAAAAAACTTGTCTATAGTCAGTGAAGTGCCTTGGACATTTTATGTGGTATAATGATAGTGAAAGTAATCTTAAAATCTCTTATAGACTGAGAATTTAGTGCTGGAAGGAGTTTTAATAGTTAAGTTATAAACACCTGAGTATTGATTGCAGTTTATAATGGAAACTTCAGGTCCATTTTATCCACAGCAGCATACAAGTACCTGAAATAAAACTTCCAAAGATTTATTTCACAAGATGGAAAAAGCTGATGCAGTGGGCACTTGCCTTTGCTTCTTATGAACAAGATCCATTACTTATCTGGAATTAGGTTTAAATGATCATGTTACCAAGCAATATCTTAAATTAGTTGTGGGAGTGCACTGTTTAAACTTTTCATGTAAATAACTTGGTTCTGTCATTGTGCACAGCATTGTAAGTTCTTGCTGATGCCAACTTTCAGTCAACTGTTTCCATTAGTAGATACGATTATGAATTACTGTTGAAGCACTATGCTTAACTTAGCAGTTACCCTGCCGTTTGTATATAAATGATATTCTACTGCTGCACAACCAGCCCACTGCTCCCTGGCATTATCTACTTGATTGTTTTCACATTTGTGTGTAACTTCAGTGATTAAGTGCTGGTCTCATTCTTCTTAGTTGACCAAATATTCCTGTGGAGTTAGTGAGAGATGTCCTTTCATAAGGAGTACGGAATAAGGCCATAGGACAGCAAATTTTCCATATATCCTTCTTGGAGATAAATATTTTTTCCTCATCCTCTCCTGAAGAGTGAGAAGTTAAGTAGCATGCAGCCATAGAAATAAATAAATGAGTAAGTAACTGCTCTTCTGTAGAGGACAGGCTCCTGTGCCGTTGATTGCAGCGGTTTGCTGGATGCCTGCTTCCTTTGAAGTCCTGCTGTGGCCCCTTGTAGTTCCTCTAGATCCTCATAAAAAGTTCCAGATTAAGCAGGACAGGAAACATCTGGAGTGGAATCCAGAAGTGCTTGGGCTCAGGAGTGGGATATGAACCTTTACACTCCCAGCTTTACACACATTTGATCCTTTTACTAAAAGAAAAATAGTATGGAAATTAATAACAGCAAATTTAATAATTTCTGTAATAATTATAGAGTAAAAATCAGTAGCCACTTTAGAGTGGGGCTTTTCATTTAGTTTGGTTTTTGGTTTTGTTGGTTTGGGTTTTGTGTTGGGTTTGTTTTGTTTCATTGTGGTGTTTTTCTCCCTGCAACAAGTGCTTTACTCTTTGCTTCCTCAGTAATTTTTAAAGCATTAGAAATTTTCAAGTATCATTAAAAATAAAGGTTGTAGTACATGATTGATTAAAAATGGAATAGAAAAATCTCTGCTTGAAATGGAGAACCTAGAACCTTCTGTTATTTCAGCAGTAAGAGTTGTCTTTCTATCTGCTTCTGAAAACCAGGTTGCAAGTACCTGCATTTATAAATATGTTAAATGGTTACAGGTACTCTGGAATATGATGTGTAAATCTAATGGGGGTGGGGGGGGACGACAGTGTGGTATTAATCAAGGTCTTTTAAGCAACTTACTGAATCTTCCTTACAGATACATAAAATCCAGAACAAACAACCTACTACCACCACCAATTTTTTTCTTTTAAATTATGGGATTTGCTATTAAAAAGTAAGGGGTTTGGAGAGAGGCAAAAACTATTCAAAGATTTATTATTACGAATACAAATGAGCATAATAAACTACATTTATTCCTATTTTATAAGGCACTTAATATACTTAAAGCCTGTAATTTTGTCCTCGCTGAAATTATAATGGACTTTGTGTATTAAATATCGAGTATTTTGTTTGTACCCTTTCATCAACTTAGTTGCTTGGTATGTCTAAAATACCTTTTCTCTGTTTCTGTCACTTGCATTGTCATAAAACCAGTAAACCATTTGTAGTCACAGAAAGTACTAATTTTGGGGTTTTTTTTCACCAGAGCTCTTCAGAGACTAGTGCTTTTATGTGAATAGAGTAGCTCTCACATGAAGCTGTAGTTATGAGTCAAGAAATAAATCCACTATCTGGATCTAAAAGTAATTATTAATGTTGTGTCTGTATGTGGGAGTACAGATCAGAACGTGATAAAATGAGTCCTACTCCCTTTTAATAATTCACATATCTTATTTTGCATTATGAAAGTCTCAGAACAATAAGAAGAATGTAGCACTTTTTCTCATATTTTGTCTGATAATTACTTCTGAAAACTAGTATTTCAACTAACTTTCAGGGTTTAGTTTGCTGTGTTGGGGGTTTTTGGGTTGGTGTGCATTTTTTTGTTTTGTTTTTTACTAAGAAGTTCTGCTCCTGCCCATGCTAATGGTGTGCAAATCCTGTCTCAAGCCACTTAATTTCTCACTGTCCTTCAAGCTAAAAATCCATAAGGCAAATTGCAGTTTGGACTTGTAGGCCAGCAAGTTTCAGCTTGGATTTATTTTTATGGTTACTTTTAATGCTCTCGTACAGGATTTTGAAAGAGGAAATCTGGAAGCTAAATCCTGGCTAATAACTATAGCATCTTTTTAAATAGCACTGGGCATAATGAAAGTGTCATGCAACACTCATCCACTTGTCCTCAGATCTTTTAAAGGCTTTATTTTTTTTTCCCTCAGTGGTAATTGTCTTCCACAACAGTTTTAAATAAAATCTTGTCCTTATTTTTTAAATCAAGAAGAAAAAGTATTGGAACATGCTTGTGCTCTTCCATACCACGCTCATCACCATAGAATCTGAGTAGCTTCTACAAGTGCAATAAGCAATGAACTCACATCTGTCATGTGTTGTTTATTGTCTCATTCTCTCCCCCTGCAGTGTGCAGTGGAGTGTTTTGTTTCAGAAAGGGAAAGGGTTTCTTGGGAGGGAGGAAGGGTTGTTTGGGGGTTTTTTGCCCCTTTTTTTGTTTGTTTTGGTTTCTTTTTAGTGCATGCTGCTGTGTATTTGTTTGAGAGCAAGCAAAACTGAGAAACCTGCCGTGCATGTGGAGGGGAAGCTGGTGATGCTTGTGACCAAGTTTTTAGATCAACCCATTAAAAAGTTCAGGCTCCCTCTCAAGAAGTATGTGAGCTCTGTGTGGAGAATGGTGGAATGGAGGAAGTTGCCTGTGAGCCTCAGTCAGCAGTTGGAGGTGGCCTTCTCAGTGTCAGCTGAAGTGGCTGGATTAGAGGGGATTCTGGTGGAAACCAATGTAGAAACTAGAAGACCAGTATGACAGACATGTGGTGACCTGTGTTGCTAGAATGCTGGTGCGTGCTCAGGACCAGTTATCTTCTGAAGTGCCAAAGGCTTCAATCCAAGATGCTGAGGCAGTTGGGCTAAGAAGTGACAGCAGGTGTGCAACTGGATCACTTTGAGCTACAAAGAAAGATTTCTTCCAGGTAACTGGTGATTTTCAGTCATGGCTGTTGAAAGATCATAGTTTAAAAAAGAATCCAAGAAGTCAATGGTGGTGGATTGACATCTCTGTATCTACAGTCAATGGAGATTGTTTCATGGCTGCAGACTCTACCTACTGCTCCTCTAAGTTCCCAGCATCACCTATGTAGTCCTAGATTTAGATCTCATCTGTTACAGTTACATCTATTGTACAGTCATCTGTGATTAAGGCTTGCTTGGAGGTGTATACCTTCTTGTATACCTTCTGAAAGTTGAGTTGACTCAATCTGATTGGTTGCATTCTTAGCAAATTAAGAAATGTCCCCTATGCCCCCCAAGGATCAAATGGATGTAGTGTGTTGGAAAACCTGTTCTGAGTCTGCACTTCAGGTCAGAAGAAAATATTGCTAGCTGAGGTCTGGAAATGCAGTTGATCTACAGATGTTGAAAACAACTCATATAATTATATGTGCCATGACTCATCACCTGTTGTTCCAAAAGCTAGAGGGTAGAAAAAAGAGTTGTTTCTTTCGGATTCTTTTAATGTCTCAGAGGACATTCACTGTCTGTTAGTTTCCAGATGATGGTCATTCAAGGTGGAGCGTGGAGCAGCTGAGACCTAGAGTGTTTTGGGTGGACAAATAATGAGGCAATATTTCTGCTTCAGCACGTGCTACAATGTGGGTGTGAAATCTTTCCACCAGTTGCTAAGACGTGTTGGTCTTCTCTATCAATCCTTTAATTTCTGGTAGTCTATGAGTATGTAAAATAAAACCAGAGTTCTCCTTCTTGTTGTTTTTCTGTGGTTAGATGAACAGTTTGTTGAAACTCAAGTGCCTCTCTTGGGCCTGCTGTTAGATGAGAAGGTGGTCTTAGTGCCAGCTGCTTTCATGTGGTTGGAGAGGACTATCTGCAGGGCTGACGTACTGACCACCTCTCCAGTGCTGGGACTTTTGAGATGAAGGGGTAACTGAAGATCTTGCTGTTGCCAGCTTCAGCTTACTTTGTGTCAGAGCAATGCTGTCTGTTCCCAGTGCATCTAAGTAATAGTACTATGGAACATGATTTCAGACATGGAATCTGGCTTTTTGTGTCTACTTTTCTCTTGCTGTGGAATTTCATCTGAAACCAGGAGCAGCATATGTTGGAAGCATAGTAGTAAGTGGCAGAGATGATAGTCTATGTTGAATAGACAATGCATGGCCTATTATGCTTAAAAGGAAATTATTATGCTTGCAGGTAAAGTTACGGTGAAACATTTTTTGAGAAAAGCAGGATTGAGGGAGAGCACTGTATATATAACCTGACCGAACCTGTAGTGGAGGCCACCTGGTTTTCATTTTGCTGGCTCAGTAGAATGTTAGTTCATAAAGGCTTAATAATTTTTGACATTTCAGTGCATTTATATTAGATTGCAGAAGCTGAATTTCTTCATAAGTGGATCTTCTCTCCATTAAGTAAATTATGGGAAAATAGTATATACTATTGCTTCAGAAAAAAATGTTCAGTTTATGGACTAGCAGTGGCTGACCTTTTAATGCATTACTAGTAACACATAACCAGAATATCAGGCACCAAATGTGCAACAGCTTTAAAATTTCATTTTTGCCATTGATTCCTACATTGAAAGTCAGCTTAAAATACTGATAAAATTAAGTTCTTGCATTCTCTCTCACAGTATTGTAACATATATGCACAGTTTTCCTATCTGCTTTTGCTTTCATGTCACAATTATTTGTCAGTGTTAAGAAAATAGAATTCTAAGTTTGCACAAGCACCAAGCAGTTTGGTGTGAGCGATATGATGTGATTTGTACAATGATTTGTTTGGTGTCAAAATCACATTTAAATGCAACAGGACAAAAAAACCTGTATGAACATGATTAAGTGCATAAATAGTCCCAAGAGCCTTTCCCAATAGGGTGTCTAACATTTTGGAAGGTACCACATTGGTTATGCAGAAATTACATGACAAATCAATATTAATTTAGGACAGGTTTTGAGCAGGGTATCTCAAAGAAAGAAGCACCCCATCTTTGTAAAGTGCTTGCCTATCTGTAAGTCCTCTTTCAAAAATACTGAACAAATTGCTCAGTTAGAAAAAGTTGCGAAAGTTTTGTTGCTTTGTGGACACATTACTGTTGCTCATATCAGGTTAAGTTATAATTAAAACCAAACGTATGCATCAAACCTCTTTGAACCCTCCGAAGCTCACCTTATGCTGTTGCTGTGTCATTACATTTATTGTTTGCATGTTGAGAGTTGCATTCTGATTACTGCCATTTTTGTCCTTGCATTTCAAAAGAAGTGTTAAAAGTCACTGGAGATTAGGCCATTAGACTTCTTTGCATAAGTAAGTTTGTGCAGTTCTTTTGGATTTGTGTCTTTCATCCAGCAATATTTTCATATGCATGGTCAGAATAAATCGAACCTTTACATTTGAGTATGTAGTGGCCTTAAAATTATTTCTGACATAGATTATGTGCTTCCAAAAATAGGAAATCCTTAGTTTTCATGTTACAAAGGTGAAAATAACTGGGAACTAAATGCAAATGCAATGCTTTATTAAATAAATTGCTCTCACTGTCATTTTTATGTCCTACTAGTATGAAGCAAGTGATACCAGACATAAATGTCCCAGAAACAGCATTTTGAGGTGTAATGCAAACTAAGTGCTGATTAACTTGTGGCAATCATTACTTCTTGAAGTAAGACTTTTTAAAGCAAAGCTCATAGGTATTTCTTTTGCATGATCAAAACAAAACAAACAAACAAAAACAACAAACAAAACAAAAAACAAACCTGTACAATTGGTGGGTGGGCTGGTTGGTTGTTGTTGTTTTTTAAATAGATATTGAAAAATGAGCTGCCAAGCACAGAAGGAACTGAGCAGAGATTGAGAAAAATTGTACACAATTGGAGGACATTCCATAGCAGTGTAGGTCATAGGTAGACAAGAATGTGTTACAGACAGAGATACTGCTTTTAAATATAATGAGGTCTAGTTATCTTTCATAAATGTTGGAAGGGCAGCTGAATTTTCAGCAAGAGGGAAATCTTAAACAAACTGACCCAAATAAAGAGAACCGTTTGCTTTGCTACACACTTGTGAAATTTTGTCAGCCTCTGGCATGGATGTTTTTTATTTTGTGAACCAGTTCAAAGCCTTTTTTTGTTAGCTGCAGATTACTTTTTTTCTGCTTATTAATCAAGCTGTAGACTAGTTTTTCAGAGTTACACTCTCTTAAGTAGTGTATCGCACTATGCTAGTTAACAGCTGTTAGCCTGGACATTTTTAGTGAATTCTTCTGTTACTTGATACGGGTACATTTTAGCTTCTGAAGGGGGGTGGAATAGCCTTGTTTTCATTTAAAAGAAGTCCCTGTGCAGATGAAAACAGTATCTGAAGAACATTGATTGAGGTAAACAAAGTCTGTCTAAAAATGTCTTGAGTGAATAGTGTTTACTTGAATTTTGAAGCTAACAATTTTCTGGACAGTTTGAGGAAGGGGGTTGGATTTGCTTTACAAAGGTTTTTTGTTTAATTGCAGCCTGCAGAAAACAGGCCTCAAGGCAAATTGTCTATGTGGAGAGTTTATAATGTGGGATTCACTCAGGGATTTGTTTAACTGGTTCAGAGTATAGGCACAGAGATGTCCTGGCCCTATAAATCCTGCTTCCTAAACTAGGAGCGGTGCTTTCTTATCTGCAATTAATGAGGAAATTCAGTCTGAAGGGAACCAGTCTCCATTGAACTCTGGGGTAGGGTTTTTCCCTTTCTTTCCTACAAGAGGGGTGGGGAGAAATTCAGTTTGACTCTGGAAAAGCTTGTAAAATGTAAATGAAAAGACATCTAACGGGTTTTGGGGGGACAAGACTACTTTCTCCCAAAGAAATACAGAGGAAATATACTGCGCCTTAGAAACTTGAAACTGTTCTGTATAATTTTCAAAGGTCAAATTGTTTTAATTCTGTTTTGGGCCTTGTGTGTGTTGTATTTCAGCCAAGAATTTCCAGTGCACAGTAGTGACTTTTTTTTTCCTTTCTCCCCTGTTTTTGCTCAGTGTAAACAGTTCCTTGCTGTGGTTACACAGACAAATATAGCAGAGAACCCTTTCCTGGGAGAGGAGTCTCCCCATGCATTTCTTAACCATTTTTGGGAAGAATCGGATCTATCTGTGCATGCAAGAGAGGGAGGCAGTAGCTGAAAATTGAATTGACATCATATATATTACTCCCATTGATCCGCTTTTAGACTAGAGCCAGGATAAAAGGAAATGGCATCAGGGAGGAAGTATGCTCATTTAGGCACAGATCCCAGTGTGATAATGGAGTAATAATAGAAATCACGCCACTGTCAATCGGTTGCTGCTGTCTGAGGCACATTTCCCCTCTGAGGAGGCTTTCAATGACTTCATTCAAGTGCAGGCAGGAGCAAATGGGATATTCAGCGTACCAGCTGTACTGCTTTAGTGTTTTGTGTTCCTGGCTTAGGGGTGCAGTGCAAGCGCTGGCGCTGTGGATGTTCAAGTAGATAGATCTGTGTCATGTTTCACGGCTGTGAAAGGTCAGTAGTCAAATGTTTCAGTGGCATTTTTTGTTTCTAGTATAAAGGATTAATCTGGCATATATTACGTTTCTTAATGTGGGAACTGATAGATACGTTCTTTTGCATGGGTGGCCTTCTGCGGTGTGGGGTCGATGACCTCTGTAGCTGCCATACTAGATCTTTGAGGAGGCAAGATTTGTCTGTGCTTTTTACAGTCTGGGGCAGGATTCAGAAAACTCGTAGTTGTGCTCCAGGATTATTTGTAGAAGCCCTTTCAAACCTACTTGTGTCTTGAGATATTCTTGTAACACAGTGTAATGGTTTAAGTGTCTTGTGTACTGATAAGAATAAAATGCAAGTATGCTTTTTCTTCATTCCCAGATATTCAGTATCTGTTGACTCTCAGCCCCATTAAGCTGAGTCTGTAATTGTCTGAGTTATATTTTCAATTTGGCTACATTTTTTTCAGTTCCTTCATCTTATCTTTTTCAAATATAGACCTGGCTTTGATACTCCCTCTCATTTGTAGTTTGTTTTAAATTACTGAAACTTTAAAACTACCCCACTGGGTACCAGAGAGAGAGCAGGGACAAATGGCTATTTAGTCATGGGACAATGTGATGATCTTTTTGAAAAGGCTGAAGACTTGAAGGAAAGGTTTTTCAGTCAAGGGCAAGATAAAGTATACAGTGCTGGGATACAGCTTTATAGTGAGGATGATGATTATTTGTATGGGACATGACAGAAAACCTCTGGTGTGATTGATTACAACATACTAAGTTATTCCCTCATTTTAGTGTCAGTACTAGCAGCTGGGGGAGGGGGGACCCTGGGAAAAGTAGTATGATTTCCATGCAGGAAGCATAGTTTGAGGCAGGACCTTTACAATCTATTTTACAATATAAATACATGCTGCTGCAGCAATCATAGCCATAATGAAAACTATTTCTTGATACTCATCACATTTACTGATGGAAGTCATCTACTTTAATAACGGCACATACACATATATTAGATATTCAATACGCAGTCACAGAATATGATTGTTGTAAAGGAAAAAGCTTCCCAATGCTTGAAATTTACTTTTTGTTTTCTCCAGCATTTATGTTTTGGTAGCACTTAAAAGCAAGGGCCCCTCTGTATTAAGCATAAGGCAAACAAATGAAAAATTGACAGCATGTACCCCAAGCAGTTCTCATGGTGTGAAAGATGAGAAGTTACGGGGATGGGACAAATGGTCTGTGGGGAAAACAAAAAATAATAGGGTGTAGGTTTTTTGACTGAAAATTGGAGGGCACTTTTATGAATGTTCCTCCTTTTGTGTTGGAAGTAGTGGGAGAACAAAATGTAATAGCTGCGCCCACTAGTGCCACTTCAGTTACAGGTCTGTCAGCATTTCTTCTGCTGGTGCCCTCACTCTCTCTGACGGTGTTTGCTGCCTCCTGCTTTGGACTTTAATTAAGCCCTGAGTTGGAAACTGGCATATAAAGTCTCACCTTGGGAAGCTGGAACGTGGGAAAAGAACAGAAGCCATGCTCTCAGATTTTTTTTCTCTGCCATCTCAAACCTAAACTGGTGAGGGTTTAACCTGTAATTGTGAAAACTCTTCACCCATAATGCAGCATTAGGCTGAGGTAAATTCAGGACATGGCTGTTGCTCTGCTGCTGTGTTTTTGTTGGCTTCAGTGAGATTCTGTAATGTTATCTTAAACAATAGCTTTCTATGGGTGAATCTCTATAGCAATTACACTGGATATAAATTATAAAATATTAACTCTCAGCTGTTCTGCACCTATGTATTCAAGCAGCTGTTTCTACAGTTTCTACAAGTTAAGTACTGTTCTGCTGCCTTTATAGATAAAATAAAAAGTTACCTTTCTGCATGTGGTGTTCTGCAACATTTCAGATTTTATTAGTGTTCAGAATTAATTCAGTCTCCAAGCACGGTCACATCCCAGAAGCCTTCCCTGTTGTAGTTTTTAGAGTGTTTCACGATCCCCCAGGCAACTGCTGTTGGACTGTACAATAAACATTCACACTGGCGTTTTAGTAGTTTTCCTAAAATTGAAATAATCAATATTTTTAAATGTCTGACTATATTTAATAACTCCACTTTATTGGCAGGCTTTCGTATCACTTAGAAAATATTCCAGTAAGAGCCAGGAAGATGGGAGGTTTTTTCAGTCTCCAAGAGTACAAGTTCAGTAAGAAAAAAAAATAAGGAAGGAAATAAAAAATGCAAGGAAACCAAAGCTTTGAATTCCTAGGTATCTTTTCTCCTCTTTATTTTTATAATAGGTATTGAAGCTAAATTATGTCAGACTAAAACAGATGGGGGGAGGGGGACATGGGGGAAGTCCTGTTGCTTACTTAGACATTAACAGTGATATTTTACAGATTAAGATTTATCAGAAGATTCCTGTTAACTTCCTGGGCTTGCTGTCAGAGATCAGGGGTCCAGACTTGTTCAGTTCACATGAACAGCGCTGACTGTGGGGTGTGTTGTTGGAAGAGACTATTTCATTTTGTACCTTTTAAAATATCTTTTTAAATTAATCTGCCTGGAGAACATCAGAAGTGAGCAGTGCTGGTTTCTTTTTGTGTACAAATCTTAAATTCACATTCCTCCTCCCTTCCCCCTATCTCTTTGGTGCCCCACAATGATGAATAGTGGGGAGAGCTTTGGGACATATTATAAACTTCTGACTGATCACACTGAAGCCTCAATTTCCAATAGATTCTTCCTGGCAGCTGGTGTAATTTCTTTCTGAGCTCTGTTTGAATTATTTATTTATTCATCCAATAAGCCTATTAAACAGAGCACTTAAGCACTGCCACATCAGATTTCTTGTGTTTTTTCTTTTTCCGTTACATTACGTTCAACTTGAAAATGTTCTGGAGTCAGGCAACAAACTACTAAATATATACACATAGATAGGTACAGTGTGTGCCACAAACAAAACTTTCATATCTCTTTAGCATGTTATGATGGATGGCTTGTGACTCATTGCACTAGAATATGCCTCAAAATGTACAAGGTTTGTTTTGCGGGTCACTTATTTGTGTTGTGTTTCTAAGTTTCAAGAATATCACGCAGTTGCGTATATCACAGATAAAAATGCTACTTTTAAAAATTGTACACTTATATCTCTGGATGATTCCTGAAATTATGCACTGTAAATTAGTCTCTTATTTCTTCCAAGACCAAACAAAAAGGAATTACTTAGCGTATGTATTCCATAAAAATCTTACTTAATAAGCTGTGATTATGTTTCAATAAGATGAACATGGTTTACATTTGATTTAACTACAGTAATGAAAAACATGGAAAAGTAGTCTTAATTGAGCCCCAGCAAAGAGTCTTTCAGAATACAGACACATAAACCCTGAGGTTTTTCAGAAACCAGCTAGAAGTTCTTGTTGTATTTCAAGCACACACTGTAGGTACATGAGGTATCACCACCTTGTCCTCTTTGGTTTGTTTCCATTTAATTGCTCATTCAGTAAAGATCTTTATTCACACATGGCATTTATTTTCCTCTTAGCTTCTCCCTGACCAGCTGGTCTTACTTCTGGAGTTTCTCTTGGAGGAGAGGACATTGTGTCCTAGAGTACTGCGGTGCTTAGAGAAAACATACCAGCTCCAGGAGCAGGATGCTGAGGTAATTAACTTTAAAAAATATATTTATCTTTAACATACACCATTGCACTGTTGACTAGGAGTTGTAGTGTTCAACTAAGATCCAGGCTCGTTCCACTTCTTTTTTTTCTATGTCTAAATCTGAAATGGGATGTTCTTAACACCTTCAGAGGCCTTAATTAGTCAGTATTTCTGTGTGTATTTTGTAAAGGTCCAGATGTGTTTGTATACCATGGTAGCAGGAGAGAGTGCAGGTTAGATGTCATTGCTGTTGTACACGTACCTTGGGCAGAACATTCACTCAAGTGTTAAATTCCTCACTAGGTCATGGTGACTGTGCTTTAGAGCCTAGTTAATTTTTAGTTATGTCTGTTGTCCCAAAATGCAATTGTGTCTGTAATAGTCCAAAATTACTCTTCCCCATGGTCAGTCCATACAGTTCATCTTCAGCTTCTCCAAAGTCTCACTCAGGATTTAGAAAAATTTGCTTTCCAGAAGACTACATTATGTTCTGGTTTTGGGCAAGAGTTTAAGGGGGAGAATCAGTTCTTTGGAGTTCCTTGTAATACACGCCAGAGATATTCCCAGAGTAAAACACTGTTTTATATGATACTGTAAATGTTCCTTCCCCATCACAGGCACATATGAGGCTAGCATCCCTGATCCAAGCAGCCATATGTCTTTGGGGAGCAAATCAGTAAATCCTTATTTAGCATGTGCAGCACTGGCTGTTCTGTGGCATCCAGTAGATTTCTCAAGCTGAGAGTGTTGTGACAATTAAGGCAGCAGAAGATGTGACTGAAAGCACCCAATGAGTCTTTGCTTCAAGTATGTAGTATTAGTAGGGGTGATAAGAAGATGTAATCAGTCATGAAAATAATGGATGTGTCAATTTATATATCAACAAGGGTTAGATATGAAGTAGTTTGTGATCAAACTGATGTGCAGTGAGGGAGCACAGTAGACGTAACATGATATCTGACTTCTTTTTAATTACAAACTGCCGTGAAAGCTACGGAAAGTCAGTGTGCATGACTTACTCCTTTATAATTGGAAGTTTATGGCACTAATTAAAATTGAAGGAGAGAGCAAAATCTCTCATGCTACTCTTATGCTGAAGTTGCTGGGTGGGCACTTACAAACACTTCAGAATCCAAACATTACATCACAATCAATAGAGCAGAGGTGTAGCTTTTCCTCAGAAAATAAATAAATAAATAAATAAATATGGACATAATTTTGACTGTTGCTGTTTACTGCACCTTTTTACTTTGTTGTTTATACAGGTTTCCAAATGCCAGATTTGTTTTTAATTAGTGCTTGAACCAACATTTCTATTTATAGGTATTAGAATGTATTTTAATCACATCTGAATACCAGTGAAATGTCAGAGGTTCTATAACGGGAAGAGGAATTAATAGGGAGATACATCAAAGCAATAGCTGTGGTGTTGCAACTTTGTGCCTGTGAATTGTAAGCACTGGGCCACAAGGTTTGGTTTCCAGGTCTTTCCTTTCTCTCCACTTTCATGCTTCCTTTTCTTCCTTGTGGTGTCATATAAAAGCACACAAGCGACCTGTCAGAATTTTTTCCTTAAAAAAAACCCAAACTTAACACAGAATTACAACCTCAGTGAGAGGAACATAATCTCAATTTTATTTTACAAGGTGAAACCAAGGACTTTGCAGACGTTGAGAAGTACAACTGACAAAACACTGCCACTAGCATGTCACCAGTTGTTAGATGCTGGACACCTACAATCTTTTAGAGGGAATGTCAGCTTATACACCCTCACATACCTGAGGGAAAGACTTTTCATGCCTCTTTCTGCAGTATGTACATAGGGGATTTTTCTTGTAGTGACTCACAGAACCACAGTTCAAGCCTATAGCTGAACTGTTCCTGTCTAGATTTGATTTGTGAAGACATTAATCTCTTACGGTGATCCTATTGTGATACTGGAGTTCAAACGTTCTCAGTAACTAAACATCAGAATGAATCATTAAAAATGCAGGTATAAAATACTGCAAACAGACCAATAGAAAAATAACACTGTCAATGTCAGAGGTTTTAGTCAGGGATTTTTTTAAAAGTAATGTTGTCAGCTGTGTTCCATTCAGCAGTAAAAAGTTAAGAAATAAGAACTTGTTTTCTAATTTTTTACAAGTAGCATTTAATGTGTGGAGGATAACTTCCTCACACAGCTGATACGTGAGCCAACCAGGGAAGGTGCCCTCCTGGACCTGCTTCTTGTGAACAGGGAAGATCTTGAGGGAGAAGTAAAGGTTGGAGGCTGTCTAGGGCACAGTGATCATGAGATGATTGAGTTTTAGGGTTAGTAAAACTGCCACTTTAGACTTCCAGAGGGCAAACATTGACCTGCTCAGAAGACTGACTGACAAAGTCCCCTGGGAGGCTGTCTTGAAGGATAAAGGAGTCCAGGAAGGCTGAACATCAAGAAAGAAGTCTTAAAGGCACAGGAGCAGGCTGTCCACATGTGAAAAAAAAAAAAGTAAGTGGAGTAGGAGACCAGCCTCTTTAAATAGGGACCTTTGGCTGGACCTTAAGAACAAAAAGAGAGTCTATGACCTTTGGAAGAGGGGACAGGTCACTCATGAAGTCTATAAAGATAAAGTGAACCTATGCAGGGTGAAAATTAGGAGGGCCAAAGCACAGCTAGAGCTCAAACTAGCTACAGCTGTTAGGGATAATAAAAAATGTTTCTGTAAGTTCTTTAACAGCAGAAGGAAGATTAGGGAAAAACTCCATTCTTTATTGGATGCCAAGGGAACCTTAGTAACAAAGGATGAGGAAAAGGCTGAGGTTCTCAACACCTACTTTGTCTCAGTCTTTAGCAGTGGCACTATCTGCTCCATGGATAGCCACATGAGCTAGGAGACAGGGAGGGGATGCAGAATGAGGTCATCACAATTAAACAGGAAGTGGTCAGAGACCTACTACACCATTTAGACACACACAAGTCTATGGGACTGGACGGGTTACATCCAAGGGTGTTGAAAGAATTGGCAGGTGTGATTGCCAAGCCACTTTGCATTATTTACCTGAAGTCCTGGCTAACTGGGGAGGTCCCAATGGACTGGAGGGTAGCAAATGTAACACCCATCTATAAGAAAGACAGAATGGAGGATCCAGGAAACTGTAGACCTGTCAGTCTGACCTTGGTACCAGGGAAGGTCATGGAGCAGATCAAGTGTCATTAGAAGACACATAGAGGACAACCAGGGGATCAGGCCCAGTCAGCATGGGTTTATGAAAGGCAGGTCCTGCCTGACAAACCTGATCTTCTTTTATAACCTGATGACCTGACTATCAGATGGGGAAAGGCTGTGGATATTGTCTATCTGGACCTCCAAAAAGCATGTGACACTGTTCCCCATAGAACTCTCATGAAAAAACTGGCTGCTCATGGCGTGGATGAGCATATGATCTGTTGGGTCAAGCACTGGCTGGACAGTCAGGCCCAAAGAGTCAATGGAGTCAAGTCCAGCTGGCAGCCAGTCACAGGTGGTGTTCCTCAGGGCTCAGTGTTGGGACCTGTTTCTGTTTAACATCTTTATTGATGATCTTGATAAGGACATAGAGAGTACTATCAGTAAGTTTGCAGATGCCACCAAGCTAGGTGGGAGTATTGATCTATATGAGGACAGGGAGGCTCCACAGAGAGACTTGGATAGATTAGATCATTGGCTAATGTTAATGGTGTGGGCTTCAACAAGGCCAAGTGCCAGGTCCTGCACTTGGGCCACAACAACCCCAGGCAACCCTACAGGCTTGGGGAAGTGTGACTGGAAAGTGTCTGGCAGAAAAGGACCTGGGGGTTCTAATTGACAAGCGACTGAATATGAGCCAGCAGTGTACCCAGGTGGCCAAGAAAGACAATGGCATCCTGGCTTGTATTAGAAATAGTGTGACCAGCAGAAGGAGAGAGGTGATTGTCCCCCTGTACTCAGCACTGGTGAGGCCACACCTGGAGTTTTGTGTCCAGTTTTGGGCACCTCAATTCAAGAGAGATATTGAGGTGCTGGAGCGAGTACAGAGGAGGGCAACGAAGCTGGTGAAGGGCCTAGAGAATAAATCTTATTAAGAACACTTGAAGGAGCTGGGAATGTTTAGTTTGAGGAAGAGGAGGCTGAGGGAGACCTCATCAGTCTCTGCAACTCCCTGAAAGGTCATTGTAGAGAGGCTGATGCTGGTCTCTTCTCACAGGTAACTAGCAATAGAACAAGAGGGAATAGCTTCAAGCTGCAACAGGGCAGGTTAAGACTGGACATTACGAAAAAATTTTCACAGAAGGAGTGGTTAGACACTGGAATAGGCTGCCCAGGGAGGGGGTTGAGTCCCCATCCCTGGATGTGTTTAAGTGTTGTTTGGATGTGGTGTTGGTGGATGTGGTTTAGGGGAGAACTTTGTAGAGTAGGGATGATGGTTGGACTCAGTGATCCCAAGGGTTTTTTCCAAGCTGAATAGTTCTATGATTCTATGATTCTGTGAAATTCACATTAATCTTCTGGTAGGGATTAGCAATGATAGGGCCAGTGGTATGTGAATATGGTACACAAAGAAGTATGAGCTCATTATTTGGGGTCGTTTCGTCCTACACAAATACAGCATGGAAAATCCTGGTTCATGTTTTTTAAAGCTTTTATATCTGTATTTCTGAAGCATCTTTATTTTGACGTTGAAGTTCAGCACACTTGTAAAACGACACGCACCTGGCAGTGTCTGCACTTGTCCATGGCAACGTGCAGGTCTGTCCTCAGTCAGTGAAGGTTGCCAACAACACAATTTGGTACTCCTGACCACTTGTGAGGACATGTACATCCAATCATAACAACATAAGGGCACACCTTACTTTTGCAGCAGCTTATCTGCCTTGTTTTGATTCCTTTGTAGCAGCCAGGAGAGGGAGAGATATGCGAGTCAGCCTTTGCCTGGAATTTAACTGTTGATCTCTCTTCAAGGAGAGCTCAAATTGTGTCCTTCCTTGGATTTTCTCAACAACTCAACATAGTTCCTGTCCTCTCTCAAATGAGTTCTCACCACAGTTGTGTAGATTCAGAGGAGTGCAGGAGGTCAGTGGTAGCCTCTCCCTTCTAAGAAATACACTGATTTCAATGCTTCAGCTGAAAATTCAGAGTTTAAGTAACACATTTCTGATTTCTAATGCATAACACACCTCTGATAGCAACCCTTGAGCCACAAGAGCCAGAACAGAGAGATACTGATGACTTAATCTCATTTCAACTGGTCTGCTGAAGTCCAGGATGCTACAAGAGGCTTGTAGGGCATGCTGTCTTATTGCAGAACTTTTGACTCCCTCTTATTTTTTTCATTCCACTTCTATCACAAATCATTATTTCATTTTCCATTCACCATTCAAACCTTGGAACATCTGAGAAGGTGCAAAACTATAAGGTTTTTTTTCTAGCAGTTATATTCACTGATGTGAACTATTTGAATTGAGTACATCAAATATATCTTTAAACGATGTTTTGAGAGCAATGAAGATTTCAAAGTTTAAAGCCATTTTTCCATCTCCTCTCAGTGCCTTGAGCCTGCCATGGCTCACACCTTGTCAGACAAGTGGGAGGCAACTGCATCAATGAATGACTGTGGCTTCAGTTTTCTCTTTCTATGTTCTTGCTGTGCTGCTTCCTACTGCATAACAAGATAGCTCATAGACAGGCTACATCTCCATGATGTACCACATCCCATGTCCAGGAGAAGTATTATGGAAGCTGGCTGCAGTTTCAAGATGACAAAGTCTAGCTGGAAGTTCAACTGACTGAGGAGAACTGGGTTATGTTATAAAGCAGATACAGTTGACATCAAATAGTGCAGCAGAATACTAGAATTGAAGGTGGGTCTCTGGTTCTTTGTTTTGTTTCTTTCTGAGGTGGCCACTTTATGCAGTTATTTAATTTATGCAATATTTAGCATAGTAGGGAGAGTAGGTCTACATGAAAAGTTTTTGGTTCTACAAGTCTCTTTTACTTGTTGCTGAATTATTGAGGGCATGGTGATAAAAAATACAACATTTGGATGAAGCAAAAAGATTATGGTATATTTCCCCAGACTTCTTACTACAGAGATGCAGGCATTGCTTCGTTATTTATAAAACATCTTGCCTGCACAGCATATGGAAAGTTGCTTTGTTAGTTTTCCTTGTCTCAGCAAGTTGGCTGAAATGCTCTTTGCTTACATAATGCTTTCCCTGTATTGAGGATCATAATGTGATATATCTTGGGGAGAGAGCCTGTAACTTTCTGCATAAAATGTGAGTAAAATTAGTTAAGATCATAATATCATCAGTCACATGGGTGGCTTGAAGCCATTCTCATACAACTGCTTCATTGTGCATGAGGTCTGCCTGTGAGACCAAGGCTATAAAGTGTTGGCATCTTATTTCACTGACAGAAATCCAGTCATGCTGATATAAACCATGTAAGGTCCTTGGCTTCCTAAAAGTGGAAACAATTGCGTTCAGGACAAAATAACTTTGGTTCATTGATCTTTCCTAGCCTGTGAAAAACTGGCGGACATGGAAGTGCAAATGAATTACAAAGCAGTATCTGTCCTGCTGCTTTCCATCTGATGGTGACTGCACTGAGCTGAGCACATTCTTGCAGTGCCTTATTCAGCTGTCCAGCCACAGCCAGCAGGGCTGGGCATTGTTGGAAGACACCCTTATGGAACAGATTTCCATAGAAAGTACGCTGTAAAACTGGGTGGGAAAGGGCAACTGGTCGGGAAAGTCCATGCTCACTGACAGACAAGGCACTCGGTGAGCTTTCCTTTCAGTGCAGCCTCTGGGCTTGGCCTCCCCTGGGGCAGTGGCTCAAGAACCGTATCCAGCTTTTGAAGAAAATTAGCAATGTGTTGCGAATAGCTCCTCCACAGGCTTGCCAGTCTGTCTTGACTAGAGCATGGAGTGAAAGGTAGCAAAAGGTTTTAGATAGTGGCGTTGCAACAAAACACAGAGACACATGATCATTTTCCATAACCTATGTCATTGTTGGCATGCACCATCAATTCAATAGATGAAAAAGGTAACACCTTGAGCAGATGACCATATTACTGGATATTACTTTCTTCAGAAGATAAATGATTACAAGAATTTTTTGTTTCTGCAAAAGTAAAAATAGATTCTGTGCTTATTCCGTATTTAAATATGCTTATTATTAAATGTATACTCAAGTCAGGAGGAGATACTTTACTTTGTGTATGAGGTATGTTTTGCAGAACTTATAAAGCTGCTGTCAAAATTTATCAGGGATGCAAAATAACTTTTATTTGCCTTTTCCTTTCTTAAAGTTATGTTCAGAGAATTACTGTGACAGTAGAGGTAGTTAAGATTACATTGAATAATTTTTTATTTGCAATTGAATTGCAATTCGCAATTTAGGAATCAGGAACTTGGAAACAGCTCTGTAGAGCAGTCAGCCTGCATACCAGATTTGTTTCTAGAATAAATCAGATTTGAGGTTTGTATACTGAACCATTACTGGGGTGATGTGTTCATTAAATGGAAAAGCAGGAAGAGAGAAGAAATGCAAGTTTTTACAAAGTGAAATCTCTGTACTGTTATCAGTGTGATGCTTTTCACACTCATCCTCACAGAATTTTTTTTTTTTTTTTTCCCTGCCCTTCTCCTGATACATCCCCTGGCAAATACTAGTGAGGAATACCTCACTGTCATGGAAAATATTCCCAATTTTCACTAGTCAAGGGGCTAGTTTAGAGAACAGTAGACTATACCCATCTTCTACAAAGGAACTGCGTTGACCAGAGCTGCAGCCATTTGTCAAAAGGTCCTCTGTGATCCTGATATGCTTTCTGTCTTCACTCTCTTTCATGTGCTTACTTCTGTTGCATCTAAATGCAGTTTGCAATCTCTTTGGTGCAGATGGTATTGGTTGAAGACATGCAAATGCAGGAGCTGGATTTTTTTTTTCTCAATAAAAGGAACTTTGAAAAGGGTAACTTCTACAGATATGGCACTTGCTTCCCAAAGATGATGCCTGAAATTCAGTGTGAGGCTAAGAAAACTGGAATAGGATGAGGGGAAGATGGTTCCAGTAACAGCAGTGGGAGTTGTCACCTGAGACTGACACTGGCTTGTGTACCTGTTGTGACTGAGTGGATGTATTAGGATGGATTTCTAAGACTGACTGGCAGATAATCTCAAGTAACTACAATTTGGGTTTGTTTTGTTTCTACATGCAAAGTATGTGGGCTTTTCCAGCCACTTGAGAAGAACAGAAAATCCCTCCATCAGCATTAGCTCTCCACATAATCAGAGTGCGAGATTTATGGAGCACTGGAAATAGCTTTGCACCAGTCAGCACTCCTGACCCCACGCTCCTCCAGGAGCCAACAGCAACACATTTGTTCCCAGTGATTTCTCTCAGTGCTGTGGCATTCACAGGATTTTCCAAGCCCCTGACTGGTCCCATTACTGGTGCTGTTCACTTACTTTTCTAACTGTCTGTGAGACTTAATTTTCTCCTTATCTGGAATCTCAACAACTTAGTGAGACTTGGAAAATGAGGGAGGTGATGGTAAGAGGGAAGCAAATATGGAATTGGGTTGGTTTGAGTTTATTTCCACTGTTCATTGAAAGAATCCATGGAGAAAGGGATTGGAGACGGTTCCTGCTTTTCTATGAAAGAATGAAGTGGTGAAATCCTCTGGGCTTCTGAAATCAGTCCCAAAGGTGTTCTGAATTGGGTGCAACTGCTTTATATGAAATTTTATACAGTATTTCTGTGTAGAGCTATACAAAACTAGCATTGTAATACAAACCACCTGGCCTTGTAATGAAATTTAAAAGGTTACTCTGTTTGCATATATATGATAGCAATGACATAGCAGCCAGGATGTCAAGGAAAATGAAGTTTTAAAAATACATACAAAAACTTCTAGATGTCAGCAGTAGGTTTTTTTGTTTCATTATGATGCTGGAAGCATTTTTGTGCTTGTGTGATGGATCTTATTTTTTTGGTTGGTTTGTTGTTTGTTTGTTTGGCTTGTTTTTTTTTTCTTTTGTTTGTTTGTGTTTTTTTATAATTCTGAAAAAATATCTGAAGATTCTTTTTATTTAAAATAAACTGATTTTGAGGCTACATCCAAACAGCTCATCTAGTACTTCTCATTCCTGTATAAAGACTGACTGCAGATGCAGGTCTTGCCTAGATAGGACCACAGACTTGGAAAAAATCTGATAGGCCACAAGCCTGTGAGGTCTAAATAGTGCAAGAAACAGGACAATTCAGAACTGCTAGCCATAGCTGGTTCTGAAGTCATTTCCTTAGCCGCACAGAGCTGGTCCCACTGCTGAGTCACCAACTTAGTAATGTGTGGGTAAAATTCTGATGTCCTCCTTTCAACTCTATGCCACTAAAATACCTTTGGGGTTGCAGTGTCCTGTAGAGGAATTTTGTTGTGTTCCATATGGAGTAAGCACCATCCTAAGCAGCGATAGTCTCTGTGTGCTTGGGAGCAAGGAATAAAAGAGGAGATGATGACTCAAAAATCTGAAACATGGAGTAAAATCTAGATGTAATTATTTCAGGAATTACCATGTTTCTTCTGGGTGTATAAAATGAATATATATTGCTTAAGAATTTTTGCTGGGGGTTGGGGGAAAGGGTGTTTGTGAGAGTCAAAGTCTCATGTTTAATTGTTTTGAAAATTGAAATAAAAGTTTTAAGCTATGCAAAGTTGGAAGGATGTGAACATGGGCTGGGTAGGCCAGCTGTGACCTACGCTGTGTAGAAAACAGGCAACCACATTGTTCATTGCCTGAAATTTGAGACTCATTTTCATATGGAGCTCCAGATTCTGTTTATGATGGTAATCTTGCCTGGAAATCACAAATGTTTGGACCACAGTCACTGTAGGAGACCAAAGATAAAAGGCATTCTCTAGTTACAAGAGGGAGGAGATAAAAGTAGAGTGATGGAGACAGTTATAAGCAAAGGAGGTAGCTTACTATTGCCTTGATACTTGCAGGAGCCCTTCCCTTTCCTGAAAAAGATTTATAATTTAATAATAATTCGTAACAGACAGTTGGTGTGCTTAATCTCACTCATACTCTTCAGAGTTGGATTTCTGTTGCGGATGTATGGGTGTTTATGTGCTTTTTCTCACTACAAGTTTGATTTCATAAGCCCAGCCCACTTTTATGTGCATGTATAAATAGCTTGTGTTTGAAATACATACACAAACACTGGATAAAAATGCTAGGCAGACTCAGTCTGGAGATAGCCAGGAGAGAACGTGATGATGGGAAGTATTGTAATCAGTCATGATGTTGATATAAAAAAAAATAAATTTACAGTGATAGCCGAGATATTCTAGCCATTATTGCAGATAGGCATTTCAGTAGAGTGTCAGAGGCAATGTGTATGGGGTTATATATGTAGACAGAGAACCAGCTGTGGTGATACATTTTGAAAAAGGTGTCGGCTGGGACCTTTACATATGCCCAGTTCTACACTTCTGAAGTTACGGGGCTTGTCCCTGCAGTACTTCTTGGTGGAGGCTGCAGGCTGAGGTTGGCTGTACCTGAGGCTGGGACATGGACTACCTTCCACTCCCCCTGGGGTACAACATCTCCTGGCCCCTGAGCACCCTTTCCTTATGGTGAGATGGCTGCATGCAGCTGGCTGGGAGAAGGGGTGAGCAGGGATGGAGGCACGAGCAAAGACCCGAGGGAGTGTGCTGAACAGGCAGTAATGAGCAGTCAGGGGAAAGGGGAAGCATTTGGTTCCACTATAAGTAGTGTATTTATGTTTTTAATTAAGGCTTATTTTTTAAAAGCTTTGTTTTTCAAATGAAGTGAGTTGACACGCTGTGTTAAACATTTCCTTACCTCACATTGCACGATGATACGGGAGCCCCTCCCTGCAGCATAGAGGAGGCAGCAGTGCAAATGGGAGCACAGTGCAGAGAAGCCTTCAGGCACAGTAGGGATGCAGTCTCCCAGCAGACGTTTGAAGCAGACCTGCTGCCTTTGTGCTGGTGGCCTTCTTCTCAGCTAACCATGCTGTAGGTCACTCTCCTATCATTGCTTTGTTGGTCTGTTGTGAAAGAGGAACTAAAATTGGAGGCCAGATCCTGTTGCGTTTCTGTCTCCTGTTAGACGGGGCAAGGAGGGGGCAGGCTGAGGAGCACTGGGATTACAGAATTAGGTGCCCTAACTGAGTCACTTATTCACAGTGACAGTTTTGACACCACAGGAAAGAAACCGCCTGTGCCACCTTTGAAGAAGGATTAGACATGGCTCCTTAGTCTCCTGTAGTTGATTACAGATGGAGCCCACATACATAGGGAGAAAAGTGTCTGGTCTCTAATTGGGAGCACTCTGTTTGCAAACCTGAGGTGGGGGAAAAAAAGGTATTTTGTCTTTTCCAAACAATTTCTCAGCATGGGCTTCATTACCAGGAGTGAATCTTGTCCTGAAATGCTGCCCTTCATTTGTTATGCCTTTCTGATCACAGAGAGCAGCAGGGATGCCCTCCGCTCTGCTTGGACTTTCACAAGCAGCATGTTTGGTGGTTCCTGGGCTTCTGTATACTTATGTAGGAAAGAGCCTCTGTGGTGGCAGTGGAGAAGCATATGTTTTATTTGGAGGTGGAAGTGGAGTCGTGTTTACCATCTGGAGACAAGGGATCTGATCAGGTTGCTCTTAAGCAAGGCTGTGATACCACAGAAGCTTTTTTATCAGTAAGGTTCAACTGGGTTATGTGAAACTAGGTGAACGCTAAAACCTGAGCAGATGATTGGAGAGGAAGGGAAAGTTTGGGAAGGAAATACATACCCATAGACCACATTTGTAAGGGTGAGAAAGTTCAAGCCTATTGCTAACTGAGGCTTGCACAGCTATGGGAACAGGATGCCTGACCTGCTGCTACACTTGTGCAGTTACAGGTTCAAATGAAGACAACTGTCCCACGATCTGCTGTTGGTCACACAACAGAATTTGTTTTCTAAAAGCCTGACTGCATGACATCTCTCTTTTCTGTTACTAAATGGAGGCAGTTGCCCCAAAATAGCAATTAGCTCCTGACAAAAACTTTTTTGATTAGCCAACTTGTTATTATATTACGGTTTCCTGAATGACCACGCTATATTTTTCTGGGTTGTCAGTGGGCTAAGATACACAGTGGGATGCACAGAGGGAGAGGAGGTGGTCCAGGATGGCAAGAAGTGGCATGGGGCTGTCTGTACACTCAGTGATGTCCAACGCAGGGCATGATGGGGCTCCATGAACTCAATCATCCTTGGGTCCAGCTGCCTCTATCCCCACTGAACAGCAGTTCTTCCCAGTACTGAAAATAAAATGTAGCATGAGTAAGGCTACCAAAAGACATTTTTTAAATTTGAAGTGTTACCATTATTTTGACTGTACCTTTGAAAAATGAAGTGTTTGATATGATTAAAGCATGTGGTACTGTGAGAAACAGCATTAATTGAACCTTGACACTGTGAGGGTCTTGGGAAAAAAGGTTGCCATCAAACATGCCTGCTACTTCCACACTCTATCTGGCCCAGAGTTCCCTTGGCCCTGCTGAGTTGTCAGAGCAAGTGCTGCGAGACGTGAAAGTTAAGTTATGCTATGCAAGTTCAGCAGTTTCTGGTCCAAAATAACAAGCTCATTTAAGCTATTAGCTTCTTTGCCCGGTCTCGGGAGAAACCCTTGGCATGTGCAATACTCACAATTGCAGAATCCTTGTCCGAACGATGAATCCATTCTACTTGCACCCAGTAGATTTTTGGGTATTGAGTACATTATTTCAGATTGCCAAGCTGATACTCTGTCAGTACAGTTGTAACACACATGGCCGTTTCATTGCTTCTGAGCTACTTCAGCATCGCTGATCAGCTTACTTGAGTAAATGTACATGAAACCAAATTTGCATGCTAAAATACCATGATATAGAAGACAGGAGTGCCCATTTGATATTCACACTATATAGAATGAAATGTCAATGATGCAACCTGGCTGGTGTATTAAAGAGTACTAAAGAGTACTATTTCAGCTAAGATGGGGGGGGAGGGGAAGGATCATTAACCATACTGTAATTTGGCAATTTTTTAACCAGTAATTCTTCCATGTTAAGCAACTGTAAAACATGCTTTTTAGTCCAAATATTGCCCTATAACTTGTGGCATTGTTCCTTAGTTATATAGGAAAATGACCTAATAGTTGAATCCAATTTATGTGTAGATAGGAAGAGACTGGAGATAAATGGTTTCAGATTGAACAGAACAGCATTCTGGTGCTCTGGAGATACCAGTTAATTAAAACTAATCTGTGGTAGCATTGCTTGTTGTTTTTTTTTAAAAAAAAAGTTTCTTTGTATCTTTTCCTCTACAAATTAGACTGGAGTCTGGCCTCTGAGGCTCTTTAACATTTAAGATTCAAGTTGTTCATGTAATTTTTTTCAAAAGTGGGAGCCTGTGTTTTATAAAGATCAAATATGCCTCCTACCTTTAATAAACATTTTATTTTGTTGAACAATAGCTCTTACTGTATTTCAAATTACCCCGTTTTCTAATTTTCTAGGATCTTTAAGTACGTTGCTTTTGTTCAGTGATTTAGACTTGTTGTCTCATGGCGCCTTTTTAATTGGATCCAGCTATTAGCAAAATGTACTCATTTTCCCTGAAGCTAGTCTCCCATTCTGCAGACCAAAAGCTTAGTGAACTCTAGCTTTTTTCCTCCCTTTAATAAAACCATGTTTTAAATTACTTGCTTTCTAAATCTTATTTGTAGACCTCAGAAGTAAAAGATTTATTTTTTACTTGCGTACATATGACTGAGGGCAATAACAAGCTAGGTCATTACAATATAATATATAAAGTTCTGTGATGATGTTTATTTCAGGCTTATCTGATCATCTGTGTGGGACATGGGAGAGTAATACGGATTAGTCAGAGTAATTTTATCACCTGGGTCAGAAAAGAAAAATATTTATTGCTTAAATGTTAAGATCTGTTCAAAATAGTTAAAAAATATAATTTCTTAGGTATGCCACTGGGAGATTTTCTTTTGAAAGTCAAGCCACATACTTGATGCGTTAGATGGGCTAAGTCAGTCAGCTTTAAGCACCATTTCCCAAAAAGGTCTTCACCCAGGCTGCCAAAACAAATGGACTGTCTTAGAATGAGATTATTAATAGATTTTATATAAATATTTATTTCAGTTTAAAAAGTTCATGCAACAGCTTGCATTCTCTGAAAACAGATTAAGACAGCATGGTTTTGGTTTCTAGACATCTTGCATTGCACTGTCAAAATGCAGGTAATGTTCGAGTTGCAAATAATATTGTGCAATATCGTATATTAAAAAAAAATAAATTAGATGTGACAACTGGAATTATTTGTATAATCTGCTGCTCCTAAATTTGGAACTCTGCTATCTGACAGTGGCATCTCTTCGAGACCTTTCATCTAGGTGCTAGCTAATACTTAGGTATTAATGGGGTTGATATTTATGAAAACATAAGAGCTGGTTTCCAAATGTAGCTGAGACAGAGTGTGTTTCAATATCTTCCTGACACTGAACTGCACCTCAGAAATACCATACAAACATGAGTAGTATATTGCAAAACTCTCAATTAAAAAACTGTTTTGTCTTGAAAAGCTGGGATTGGAGATATATGCACCAGCTGCAAAAGCAGGGTTGGAGGAAAGAACAATTTTGAGATCATGAGGATCCATCCATGAGGAACCTGAGGTCCCAGCAGACCTTTGCTTCCCTAGACATCTCTACCCATCCTCAGAGTACCACCTATCACAGGCTTGGAAGGATAGCTCTCAGCCTGGAATTGGGGGCTGAGAAAATAAATTATGTTTCCAACTTTGGCACGTGGGTCCCTGCAGCTGCCAAACCAGTAAAAGCATGTGTATGCGTGTGTGTGTGAGCAGTCACAGGTGCTGCTTCATATCCAGAAAAAGTCACATGTGCTCTCTGCCAGCAGTAACAGGAAGGATTGCTGTAAATTACTTTTCAGGTTTATTCTTTATGGTGTAACCTGCCAAAATGGCCTATGGCATGCATCTCTGAACTGTGCAGAAGAGCACAGAGAAACATGCAGGAGGAAAATTGGGAGAGGACTAATGAATTCTTATTTTTGCCTCTGGGTATTTGCTTCTGGGAGCAACAGAAAAGCCAAGAGCAGTATGGTTAGCTCGGTACTACCACAAGCTACTTAGTTTTCAAAATTTCCTTTTGAGACTGGTTTGTTAGAAGTGCCTGTTCACATGACATTCAATTAGGCTGTGAAGCTGTGGGGCCTGTTTTACTTTTCCTGCTCTAAGCATTGGATGAGATGTTTGGAACTGAATTTTTTTTCCATCCCTGCCTTATGTGAATAAAATTCTCATGTTTGTGGTATCAGCTTAGGGCGTAGATTATACTAGGAAAAATACTGCTTTGTAGTGTGAGTATCTGAGAAATGACTGGTTTTGCTTTAGCTGCAGCTTCTGTTACAAGACCATCTACACGCACGGAGGTAGGGGGAGAGTGGGGGGCAGGAGAGCCACCAATATATTGTGTGTTCAGTCCTACTTGCCTCTCTTGCACTCGGAACCAGCCTTAGTTTCTCTGCTGAGCTTGCCAGGGTCCCGCCGGTGGGCTTGGCCACCTTGCTGGTTTCACAGGCGCTTCAGCAGCAGTTGTTCCTCCAGCAGTTTGCTTGGCAGCGAGAGCATTTAGGAGATGAAGGTGTAATCCGAGGACAACAGACGTACTGCTCCTGCCCCTGCTGGCCAAGGGCCAGCATTTCAGATCTCGGAATGTGCCAGGATTCGTACTCACCCTGGGAAAGAAAGGGAAAAAGCAAAAGAGAGAAAGGAGGGCATGTGCTGTCCCAGATCTCTGTTGGCAAAGAAATAATTTTCTTTTAAACTGTTTGAAGGGAGGTTGGTTGCCAAAAGCTGGAACTCTATGGACGATGGTGCAATTAAGGGAATGGACACGGCGTGATTGTTCCATGTTTTCCAAAGGATTCAGATGATCAGGCCATGATACATATGTAAGGCAGACATACATGACATTAATGTGTGAGAAAGCAGGACCACATGAATGCCTCCATGAGAAGTTCTGTTCTGCTCTCCATGCAGCTATTGTAGTTGTGCCAGGAAAAGCATGTTGGGCCAGGACAGGCTGGTTTGTGCACTGTGCAAGCCAGGTCCCTGCTTCTTATCAAAAGTACTCTGAAGTTTAGGCCATAAAGTATTATGATCTCCTCTCTTAGGATCAATAAATATTTTAATAACTGCAGGGGTAAAAACAGCTTCACCAGGAGGTATGAAGAGAGCACCATCCCAGGAGACACCATTTGAGATCTTCAGCAGACACAGAAACTGGATTTGGTTGCTTACCTCCTGGGTGAGGGCTGTAACTGCTGGACCATGAGATGTAAAAGAGTAGTGATCACAGGAGAAGACCACAGTCCCTTCTGCTCTTTACTTGTACACGGCAAGAGAATGCATAAATTTTTATTTTTAAAAAAAATGTATTGCTGAAGGTACAGAATAAAGTGTACTGGATTAAGATATACAAAGATTTTGTTTGTTTGTTTGTTTGTTGTTTGTTTGTGGTGGGGTTTTTTTGGTTGTTTGTTGGTTTTTTTTTTTAATATGCTTATATTCTGTTTGATTAACTTGTCCTACAGATGAGATAGGTGTATGCTTATTTTTTGAACCTTAAAGGTTTGGTGCAGGCATGGAGCTGCTCAGGGCTATGAGGAATACCCTGTAACAAAGCTGGATTGTCTGGGAACATTTACTGGTGAAATGTTTAGTATCTCCAGGGAGGATCAGCAGCTGGGTACAGTTTTGAAGGTCTACATTATGAATATGGTCATCTAGAGCGAAGTGATAAATCTTGGAAAGCTATTTACTTTTGTAGATTTAGCTCTAATTCCTCTTACAGAAATCTTAACGGTTATTTTGTCAGCAAAAAGCTTTAAGTGACAGTTTTCATTCCCTGCTGTACATTATACTGTAACTGTTCAGTATTGTCCTTGCTGTGAGTTCAAACTTCACTCAGACACAAAACACCTCAGTATTTTATTTCATTCATAAGCTGTGTTCAAACTATTTAATGTAAGAGGTCAGCTGGGAAGAGATGCCAGGTGTGCAAAAAAGACTCTTCCAGTATCTGTGAGCATTTATCACTTGTTAATTATGCTAATAGAATGAACGTATAATTACATAAGCCTGTGAATTTTTTTCCTCAGATGTGAAGTTACAAGACAACAAGGAAAGTATTTACAAATAGTTTATTTCCAAAAGCAGTAACATAAAATATACTTAATGTGACTTTCCCCCCTCTCCTTCTTCCTTCCATTCTTAAGGTTACCAGTAAATCTATCATTCAAAAAATGGTCCATGTCCACTTATTTGATAAAAGAACGATATGGATTCAGTTTTGAAAAAGATGAGTACTGCTAACATTTTACTCTTACTATGAAAGATGATTATTAGGTACCCCATCTTTTGGAAGATGGGGCACAGACAGAGGCAGAAAGAGAAGGTTTGGGAGGGGGGAAAGGTTTTACTGCTCTTAACTGTTTTCCTTTAGGTTCAGTGCTGAGCCACTAACGGAATATAAAGTGTTAGGCTGATCACTGCCTACAGCTGAGGAAGACTTGCTAGAGAGTAAAATGACACTTCAGCCACAGGACTGGCTAAAACCAGAGAAAGAACTTAAAAGACAACAACAAAAAATCCTACGTGTAATTAATGTTCACTTAACTTGAGCAAAATACTTTTTGATGGGGATTTGCTTGAAAATTTCCATACTTTTCATTACAGTATATTAGTCACTGGTTTTGTCAATGTGCATTTGGTAGAACAGCCCAGCTGTTTAAGTGTAGATGGATTTTAAGTCGTTTGGATGATGCTTAAAATCTGTTATTGGTGTAGATACAGTCGCAAAACAGCATTTCATTTAACTAAAAGCTCCCTGTTTCATAGTTTTATATGTAACCCTTACGCTTTTTTCATGGATTTGATATTGATACAGAATTATATTTAAATCTTTTTATCACTTGGATTACACACTTACATGCGGGAAATTATCAGTTATATTTTCCAGATGTTTGCAGTGCTAATCTCCCTCTCTCCCTTCTAACAGTACAAAAGAAATAGCCTCTAGCCTAACATGAAGGAAAAAGTCAAGACTGGAAGCAGTGGAGGAGAAGATTGTGCAGATCTGTGCCTGGATCTGGGTTAGTTTACTAACTTGGAACCAGGAAGTTCAAGGTTCAAGGATGTCTTTGGGTATTCTGGGTTTCCGAAGCCCAGCTGATGCACAGCAAGCAGGGCTCTGTACCTCTGCCCAGCTTACCAGCCAGCATCGAGGGGCATCTGCCTGGCTGCAGGGGAAAAAAAATGCACCCACCAAAAAACACAAACCCAACAACAGCAACAAAATCAAACTGGTTAGAGAGGTACTGTTTATCAACAGTTGCACAAATACGTATGATTCTTTTTATTTTTTTTCCCCTAATGTTTTTTTTTTTCCTATAGGTTCGACATCGATGGTGTGAACTTGTTGTTAAACACAAGTACGTGCCTGGGTATGGGGATGTTGCAAAATTTCTCCAAGAAGATCAGGTCAGTTGCATTCAAATAGCTTTTTCAAAATCATCAACTTTTTAACACCCTTGGTATGAAACTAAAAAATTATTTTAAATATATTTTCTCGCTGCAATTTTTGAAGGAACCTCAATGTATATCCATCTTTTGTCCTTGCTGTAGTATAAGGAAGCCATCTAGAGGTATTCAACCCCACCTAAGCTTGCTAATCTTCTGGCAGGGAGTGAAATAGGGTATATTCCCACCCCTCCTTCCATTTTGTGCACCTCAGAGGTAGCAATGATGCTAGGAAGATACTTCTCAGCATTGGTTCCCTTAGCAGGATGACAAAGGCAAGTCTAGCTGTGAATGTTAATGATGTGAGCAAGGTGCAAAGCAGTCAGTGCTGCGGTGACTTGAGCTTTCAAGATGACACCCAGGAGAAGCATAGCATGACAATATACATCTAGGGAATGCAGGCTTTTCACAGTTAGGAAACTGGTACTGGAAGATTTTTGAAGGTCTTAAGGGGCTGGACATAAGTGGTGGCTTTACCATGGCTTTTATTTAGGCTATTACAAAGTTTCATTTCTAATTGTACCTCTGCCTTGTTTCTATTTCAATTTTATTTACTTTTATTCTCTAAGAACTCTACAAAATCAAGACATTCACTGCCTAGGATGACTTATTTTAAAATGTATGACTTTATTTAAAATGTATGTTAAAAACAGAAAATGTTGCAGGATATGTCAAAGTCTAGGCAGGATATTAATGTCTTTTTCTTTTATGTTGACAGTGAACAAAGCCATTTATAACCAAGGAGGTTTTCTGCATTCAGGCAAATACATTTTGTCACAACAGCACAATAAAGTTATGGCAGTCTCTTGTGTTGTTTCTTTCAACTCCTATTTATATCTCAGCCAATAAACAGGCTCCAGGCTTTCTGGCAAGCTCTTTATTTAAAACCAAAACAAAACATAAACCAACTTTTTATGAAAATAAGGAGTCAGGTATATTGTGTATATTTTAATCCTATGAAAGGATGGAGATAACCACCAACAGAAGCCTGAGGGGGGAGGTGCTGGAAATTGTTGCATTCATAAAACCAAACATACTGAATGGAATAGATATTATTCCAAATAAAGACTAGTATTTTCTGCAGTGTAAGGAAGTAATTTTTGCAACTTTAAAATGTAATCTTCAATGTCTTTCATTTAATTTACTCCAACAGTACATACAATTTCTGGTAGAACCTCAAGTGATTACAGCTCAAATCAGAGCAGTGACGTCCTTACTGATCATGAAAGACTTGGCTCTTTCTAAGTCTGGGAAAAACACAAATGTGCCCATTTAAATAATTTTCAGGACTACAAAACGCCATTATTTTTATTGCATGTTAATGCTTAGGCGTTGGGAAAAAATATTAACACTGGGTAGGGAAGGTAATTGCTATTTGTAATAAAATTCCAACATTTTTAAATTCTCTATGAAAGCAGTATGAGCCCAGGTCCAAAGCTGTGCACATGCATGGTGTGGCTGCCAGACCCTGGTGCAGCTACAAACCCCGAAAATAAGAGTTCTTGATTCTCTGGATAGAAGAGAGCATGCTTAGTGGATTGGCAAGGAGTTTGGCAAGTTTCTACCACTCTGGGAATTTTTCCTGTAATTTCAGTCTTTCTGAGCTGATTTTTTTAAGGCCTACTAGGCATTGCTTGAAATTGTGAGGAATAGTATTAAAAATTGTGGAGTTTCAGTGCTATCCAAATTTTTCTTTTCCTGCAACTGTTGAAATATTGAGCACAACTGTAAATCTCAGTATGTTGAGCTGCTAATATTTTGTCGTGTATAATCCTGCTTTTGTAAGTGCCGCTCAACACTTACTGAGTTGTATTTAGGTGAAGGAATTGTGTCATCAGAAAGAAATGGCATTCCCCAAGGTGTTTCCTGCTAGGTTAGCCAGTGCTTTGCTACCTGCTGTCAAAGGGGCCCAGATCTCACTCTCAAGGGGGCCTTTTATTCTGGCATGAGTACTTAGGAAGAATCCTGCCTTCTTATCAAACTAGAGGTTGTGCATGTTCAGCTGCATCTCACAGGTATAGAGAAGAGTCTGAAACACAGACCTGACCACATGCAGTTGATACCCACTTGCAGAATTGCCAAGTGGGAATTAGAGAGTGGACTGTTGCAGTGGATGTCGTCTTTATTCATGGGTGTGTATGGAAGCATCGCAGTTGGAAAGAAAACGTGTATCCTGTTGAAGGAAAAACAATTTGTTTTCTTAAGGGGCATTTGAAAATATTTCAAGTAGTAGATAAAAGAAAACAGATTTCAACTTGAAAAGTGGCAAGAAAAGTGGAGTGAGAAAGCATTTTCTTGTAAGAACATAACATGTACCTCATTCTTACATACTCTACAAAACATTTAGACAACCAGCCTTAGGCTAAGGAGCTCCAGAGAAAACTACTTTTCTGGGGAAAGGGTACGTGTTCTCGAGTATGTGGTTAGTTTTATGTTTTGCATTGTCTTTTTTGTTTTGTTTTTCATTAAAGGAATATTAGGAGGTAAATGGAATGAAAATCAGCTAACTAATCACCACTGGTGTTAGGATACCTGTGTGTTATGTTCCTCTTTCAGGCAATGGGTGTGTATCTCTATGGTGAATTAATGGTGAATGAAGATGTGAAACAACAAGAACTTGCTCGTAAATGCTTTGCTGCAGCACAAGAACATATGGATGCATCCTCAGCCAAAGTGGTGGCAGAGATGTTATTCTGAAGAGGTGATTTTTCTTTTTAAAATAAATACCCTGATTTTGCCTCATACAGAAAGAATATATTTTTACATCCAGTTGCCAGTGCAGTGAGTTGAGATTCATCTAGGCGCTAGGATAGAAAGTACAGAGCATGGCATGGTGTACACTTCATAACTGACTGCCTAGGAGGCAACTGAAAGTTGGAATGGCTGCAGAAGGCCAGTCTCCACCTGCAGTTGTTTCCCATTCTGTATTCTTAACTCTGCTTACAGAACTTGCAGCTGTGCAAGGAACACAACAAAGATGCACATTGACTTGATAGACAGCACAGTCTTTGAAATTAATCTGAGCCCACACGGGAAGTAGGAAGCCATGCATTTGGAAGCAAATCTGAATCGTGTGAGAACAAGCTGGTAATTCAGATGTTTTTGTGTCAAGTGTAGTGAGGCCTTTGAAGACAGATTATGAGGTCAGAGTAGCCTTAAATGAAGAAGCTGCTTGATATCATACATAATCTGTCTTGTTTCTAAAATGAATAGGAAGGAATCACCAGTGAAAATGCAAGAATTGCAAGAAATACTAATGAGATAAAGACTGCTGCAGGCTATAAACTGCTAATTTGTGAAGATATTCTCCCTTTCTCAGTCTATATGAGTAGCCGGAGGTAACCTTACAGTGTTTGTTCATGCATGCTTAACACATAGCCAATTAGGATTGGTATGAAGGTCTCTTCCAGTACAGCATACCTCAGATTTTTGCTTAATGATATAACTCATCTGACAGACTGATTGCCTTGGTTGTTCACATAACTTTACAGTTGATTTGTGGCATCAAAGTTCAGGCATCTAATTTAGCAAAACAATTATTTTCTAATTGTCAACAAGCAGAAATCTTAATTTTTCTTCTGTTCAAGCCTGTCTGTGCATGTAGCAAAACTTGAGAGTGAGTTCCACTGGAATTTGTGGTGTTTATTTATATTAAATACAGCAGATAGATACCATGAGGTATCTATCTATCTTATGTTATCTCATAAACAAACCAAGCAGGTTTGTTTATGAACAAATGATGTTATTCTGTATGGATAAGAACTGTGCCTGCCAAGAAAAGTTTTTGGGGAAGGTGGATTAGACTGTAGAGTGCCAGGAGATCAATTATGGGGTAGGAGGTTTGCCTTGTAAAACAGATACGGCTAAGAGACTTGCTGGTATGCTCCCAGTTATTGAGGACCCACAGGATCTTGAGTTACATTCAACAGTCTTTAATCTGGTAAATGCCATTAAGTGTCTGAATGCCAGAAACATGGAGATGCAGTTTGTTCTTGCTGCTACTGTGCTAGGAACTGTCTTGCTATAGTTCCTTCAATAATAAAATAAAATTAAGCAAATCCTACAATCTTCTGGTGGTAAGTAGCTATCACAGGAAGATTACATGGTGTGTGTATTAGCAATAGCCTAGAATTGCCCGTTGACTTTTGAGACAGACTAGAAGTGTGTGGTGAGCTATAACATACAATCTAAAGATACTGTTACAAGAACAACACTCTGTGTGACTGCACATCTTTCTTTTAATGTTGTGGCTGTTTGGGTTCCTGGCGTGATGATTTGTGACTTAAGATTAAAATCACATTGCCAGGGATTACCACACAGCCATGACCACAGCTGCTAGTATGAAACTCACCATAACTATCCGGTCTGTGCACAGTGTGGAATCCTCTCTGTCCATTAAACAAAACTAAACTTTGAAAAAAAAAATATATATATATATATTAAAAAATCAAAACCAAAACCAACACACACACAAAAATAAAATAAAAGAGGAAAGCAGCAGACACATAGAAGAACCTCAACTAATAATTAGCTGTACTGAGATGGAGACCTCTCTGGTGAGGTGCAGAGCTTAGCTGATTGGTGAACAGTGATTGTTTCCCTCTTTGTTCACAGTGGCTAAGTTCTGCACCTGAAGAGAAGGGGAGAGGAGACTTTGCCTTATGTCAGCCTGCACAGGGCAGAATGTGTTTGCTGACAGAGATGATGCCTTGCTGCTGAACGGGCAGATTGACAATGAGTGGGCCTGTAAAATGCAGTCTATCAAGAATAATAGACAGAGGTGACTTGGGGAGGACCAAAAACTCTTTGTTTTAGTAAAGAATAAACAGCATTGCCTACAGTAATTTGGTTACCATGCTTTTCTAAAGGTCAGAGGAAATAAATGTTTATGACTTCAAACTGAAATTGTCTATAAATCTTTGTTTCATAATCTTGTCTTTAACAGATGCTGTCACAATCTCTCTACAGTTGCAGCTTAGCACTGTGTATTGTTTGCAGGAAATGATTGTATCTGACTGGAGCTGCCACTTACAGCTGCTGCTGTTGTTCCAGGCTGTTGAAGGACCCGTCCTCCGGTGCCTACTGAGCTGATATCAGTTCTGATTTTACACACTGGCTCAGTTCAGCAGGAACAGGAGTCGAGCCCTAGAGCAAAAATAAATAAATAAATAAATAAATAAGAATTTTAGATGTACCATTTCTAAGAGTCTTTCAGAAGCATTGTTATACTGTTTTCTCTCAAAAACTGCATTATTATATATTATGATGTCTTGATGTTAAACACTACATGCCTTAAGGTGGGAAAGATACTGCAGCACTGTTTAGAGAGCTGGTGGCTTAAGATGAGAAGGTATGTGGCTGTGTAGCACATCACACAGTATTGCTCTGCTAACTGACCTCCAGCGTTATTTTCAGGATAACCTGCCAACAACCAAAAGAATGTGCTTGCACTGTGGATCTTCACTGTCTGTTCCAGCTGTTGTTGTGGTAGCTCTAGACATCTAAAGATATCATTGTTGACTCTATAACCACAGTTATGCTCTACCAGTAACCTAAAAAATAACTCCATTTGGAAAGCTGGGGAAATAAAAAATGTGCAGATACTCTTTTATTGTGACAGAGCAGTAACTTTTACTGCTGTTTCTGTTGCAGGAAAGGTCACAGAGAAACACTTTTAATATATCTCCTACTAAACTCCAGTGGTTCTAGGATTGCATTGACCAAGACATCAAAGGAAGGATTATGTGACTGCTAAAACAATCATCTGATAGAAACATTTATCTCTCAGTATTTATGTCTTCCAGACGCTCACTGTAACGAAAAACACTCAAAAATGCACACACACAAGACAAACCACGCACACACATATATGTTACTGTGGCAATAAGTAGTTCTTTAATACAATAAATTTGAGGTTATCCTTGCTTTTTGGAAATACAGACATTCCAGTTTGCAGATGCCAAGAACTCCTGGTTTGAATGACTTTATGCACTCCAGTAACTTGGCCAGCATTAGTAATCTCTGAAGTTTGGTGAAACTGTATTCTGTTCTTAAAATTCTGTGTTTAACTTCTGTGCTAAATTAAAAAGACAATATAAAATTAGAGGGAGCTAGGGTGGAGCTGGGGATGTTAATTGGCAGCTAAAGTAACTTGAGAAAAGTGACTATTCAGGTGATGAGATGGAACTGAATGAAAAACAAAGATCATCATTCTCTCTCTGTCTTGTTTAGGTTAACTTTTAAGAGAAATGTCCAACCTTCCATTTTCTGAGAACGTCTTCTGTACCCTTGTGCTGCTCATTTTGCACAGTGATAGATCAAGTGTAGTCCTTCTTTCACAGGAACGTCCTGCTCCACTGATCAGAGGACATCTTAATTTTTCCTTTCAGAGAGTAAAAATTTTAAACCGTAAAATTTTGTCAACATATTTGCTTTCTACACTATGGTTTTACATCAAACTCTCTTGTAAAAATAAATATTTTTTTTCAAGTACGTGTAGTCTCTCCATTGCACATTGCACAAACTTTGGAAAAAGAATGACCGTATTTCTAGTTTTGCAGTGGGAGAGGAACAGCTAAAAATCTTTAGTTAATGGACATTAACAAGAAAACTTAAATGTGGTAATTATTATTTTTTTTTAAGTTCTTGTGCTTGGTATTTAAAGTAAGAGCTTACCTCAATGGTGACTTCAGTTCAAAGAGTACAATTCCTGTTTACCTCACTACATTTTCTGATTTCCCCCTTTCCAGGCACACAGTGTCAATACCTGAATTATGGGACATTCAGCAACTTCTTTCAAATGCAGCAGGAGTTAGGAAATTGTCCAAGAACGTGTTGAGATGCAACACTGAATTCTAATGCAGTTATGCTCACAGATGTAGTTATTAAGGGATCCCATTCAGAAAAGAGTTACCCTTCATTTCAAAAGTTTATCTGCAATGTCCAGCAAAGGAAACCAGCTTGTTTTTTCCTTTTCCATTGTGCAAGAGAAAGAACCCAGGGCTGGCTAAGGTTCTTGCACAGACACAGAAATTGTAAGCCTGTTTAGCCAGTACTGTTAAGAAGTACATGGAAGACAAGACATTACACACTGGCAAGTACTACATCTTTTTTTTTTTTTTTTTTTCTTTCTTTCAAAGCAATCTAGTTTTCTTACCTTTTTTCTAATATTGAGCACAGCAGAAGTTTATTTTTCTTGCTACGGCTGTTTCAGTCTGTCTCAGCGGCGTTAACACGACCATGCACTTAAGCACTGATTTACCTCACAACAGCTTTGTGGTCCATCATGCATTGTAGCAACTGAGAAAATGAACAGAACGTAAGACACCAATGCCAAATAACCTAAAAAATGGCAAAGAAGTGGCAGTCCTGACCCTGCATCTGGGCTTGTATGGCTTTTTGTTGCAGATCCAAGCATTGCTAAGTAGAGCGAGTCTCCAGAGTAAGAAGAAAGCTAAACGTGGCTTCAGATAGTTATTGTCAACATCAGAAGATGGTCACTCATCAGAAGCAAGGAAGAAAAGGAGGCTTCTCTGCATATTATATAGTGGCTTCATTAACATGACATAAGCATGTAAAAAACTGGGAGTGATCCATACAAATTGTCATTTAATTATTTAAGCTTTTAATAAGCCCTAGTGAAAACTTAGCAGAAAGAAAAAATAAACCATTGTTTTTTATTTTACTGAAGATTCTCCCAAAGTGTTTCCATATTAATTTCCTGAGAAGAAGTTGTAGATTCCAATTATAGTAAATAAAAGCCAAAAACGAAAAAAATCCCTTCCCAAACTTACTGTAACTAAAATCCTAACTGAAAGTGATGTTTTATCAAATAATACTGAACTTTACTGTCACACAGTAAAATCCAGTGAAACTACCCATTTGTTGTTAAAGTTGTTTGTTCTTAAGTATTGTTAGGCATTTGGGGAAAGTGGTGGAAAAGTTACAATGTCAAATCTCCATTCAGAGCAGAAAATTAAGGCTTCAAGGCTCACGTATATTTACATATCCATGTAGATGGCTATGACAAGCACAGGCATTGACATAGGTTTGTCTTTGCCCTTCTATTTGATAGTTAGCCCTCTCTGAGTGTAGTAAAACATAGGGGTTTTTTTTGTTTTTCTCCCATTCCTAACCTTGTCCTTTCCAAACATAGTGGTAGTTTTACTTTGGACAGCATTAGAAAGCCCGGTGCTGAAGACTGGACTGTCTCCTTGCTTATTTCATTAGGCCAGCAGCTGGTTAGGATCTCACCTATTATTTTCTGAACATAACTTTCAACTGAAAAAGTGGATCTAGCATTAAGCTAAAACTTGGTCTGTGTAGTCAGGCAAGGATCACCATCTATGTTCCTGTGCCGCTTTCTGGGTCACTTGTTCATAAGAAAGGCAGACCATAATACAGGGGTGACCTAGACAAGTCCTTTGCCCCCAGAGAGGCAATACATTCCTGGTAATACGCTTTCTGCTACAAACACAGATTAAAACATACCATTTTGCTGACAGCAGTTCACTCACTTTGGATTCTGTCTTCAGCTTTGCTGGGAGGTGTTTGCAGCTGCTGCTGGCTTTGTGTTTTCTCCTTTAGGAGGGAATTAGCAGTACCCTATTGGCCATTCCTTGCATATAAAGAGGGAAGGGAAAATGGTCCAGCCCAGAAACAACAGGTCTAGCCAGAAATGCAGCCTCGGCAAGTGGGTAGCTTGAGGAAACAAGTAGAACTCAAGACATAAGGAGCCTATATGGATTTCTGACACATAACAAGCTCTATGAAAAAGGATATGATGAAAACAAATCAAACAAGTTCTACAGAGCTAGGCCATGGTAAAGTGCTGCAGCCAGCGAGTTTACCTCCACAGCTGATGAAAGTCTTGAAAATTTGTATTTCTATTGCAGAAAATTGTAGCTGTTTTGTTGAAGAGTTTGCAGGCCATGGCACTCCTGTCCCAACTTTTGTGTCTGAAGAGGATTTCCTTGCCTTCACAGGTCTGTCTGTCCACACATATGATTTAGGAGTCAGGAGTAGTTGTATAACAATTATCTAAGAGCATTCAAATTTTGCATCTGTAAGTAACTAATGGTATTTTCCTTTGAGCAAAGCACTCACCATATAATAATATACTTCCACAGTAAGACTGCCGGTTGGCATATACCACATAGTGAGCACAAAACCTTACTCTAATTCAGTGCAAACCTTTTTCCAGGACACTAATATCGAAAATAATTAACATATTTTGTGGTCTGTTAAAACTGTAAAATATCTACTTTTCATATATGATTTCCAGTATTCTGTGAGTTGGCATTGAGGTCCTCTGTAACAGGCAAGCTTTTTAAGAGACCCAAGTGCATTTCTGTTCTTTGTCTCAGTCCTTGATGCCCAAACTAGTAGTTCAGAAAAATAATGAATTACAAGACAGGACAAGGAAGCAACAAAAATAAGGAGCCTGACTCGTCTAGACTTTCACTACAAGTATACTGAGTTCAGGCACATATAAATACTGAAGTGCATGTATATATCAACATAGATATGTTCCCGTGTTTCTATGGACAGAATATAATTGAAAACTAATTTTTAAAACTTTCCTTGCTGGCTGGATGACATTTTACGTCAGTAAAATATGCCAGTGCATATGGAAATTGAGAGAGTTGCACAGTGCTTGTGGAATAAACTGCATTTGTCCACTTACCATGAGTAAAACTGAGGACACATTTTCTGCACAAAATTAAGGGCCTTACTGCAGCTGCTTATAGGAGCCAGAACAGACTTTGTTATCACCGTTACTTAAAGGCATGCAAGATTTGCAGTTGTGTAAAGATTTGCTCTTTCATGATGATTTACAGATCTGAAAACTGAACTGAATTTTCAGCTGAGCATCACTTTGTATTAGCACAGAACCCCAACAGCACTAGTGCCTATGTACTACCATGCAACAGCCTGGGTTTGCTCATGACTCACACTGCAGAGCTGACAGCTCTGCTGACCTTCCACATGCCTCTGAGCAGCAAGCTGGATACCGTTACAGTCTTCGGTTAATGTAGCTCACTACTCCCAGGCTTTTGACTCCAGGCTTGCTGGGAGCAGTGGCTCAATACTGGGGCTTTCTGTGGAAAAATCACTGCAGGACAGTTTATCCATGAGCCAATGGTGCCTGTTTGGCCTGTCATTCCCAGCCATCTTGACTTGATATTGTTAGCCCATTACTTTGCTGTTCAAATGCCTGATTTTTGAAACAGAGGGGAGACAGCATGGGTATAATACCAAAGTCTCCTCTTCTTTAAATATTTTATGACAATTAAGTTGTCAAGTCTGAATAAATCAGGGTAGGGGACAGCTGACAGAGACTGCTGCGTTTCTAGACAGTAGTATGCATGTGAAGGAAGGATCTCAGCAGAAAGTACAGATATTCAGCTCATATGTGCTTTTATGAGAAGGTTCTTCAGCTTCATTCTATGATGTTTGCATAACTTTGGGGTATTCCATCTTAGAAATAAAATTTTTTTTAAAAAGTGACTGCATCTATCATTTGTACAGCCTGCTCATCCACAGAGAGGAGGTAAAAGAGAGCATACATCAGTAGCTTAGCTACTGGAAAGGCAGAACAGATAGTCAGAACAAAGTCAATCTTAATGAAAATTAATTTTACAGGTGTGAATTAACAGTAATCAACATATTAAAATTTGGGCTAGCATAGTGCCTGTGGGCAGAGCTGGCATTACACACAGGGTCATGAATGACAGTTGGGGTGACATGTATCTTCTCTTCCCTGGCAAGCATGCTGGATTACCTGCACTGTTACCTAACTTAGCCTAGCAAAAACCAGTTGGTTTTAGTTGCTTGATTCACTTTCTCCTAGAAACCCATTATGGATCATACCTATATCCACTTTTGATTCTGGGCAGAAGAAAGAAAATTCTGGAAATAGAAAGAAAAGGCAATGCTTCTGACTAAGGAGTAACTGCATCTGAGCTCGCTCTGCCAATACAGCAAATGGAAGCAGAACTGTTGAAAAGAGATCAAGATCACTAAAGTAATGATGAAAACTCAACAGCTATCATCTCAAACCTTTAAATCCCAACAGAATTATCTTTCCAAAATGGATGTTATAGTTTCATATATAGCTAAAAGCATGCTGTACAGTGTATTGCTCAGCACTGATCACTTGTTTCTTAACACAGAAGCAAGAAAAAATGTACTGGTCTATGGTGATAACATTTGTATTTTTGTCATGTCTCCAGAAAAAGCAGTAATGATCCTGCCTACTAGAAACTCACAGGCAATGCCTGAGTTCACAGACATTTCTATCTTCATGATTAGTTCTGTAGCAAATGTCAAGGCCTCTTTCTTCTTCAGTGGAATCTGATACTGACTTTTCCCTCTCTGTTCACAGACATCTCAGGCTGATACAGAAGTGCAGCACAGTCACAAGATTAAAAGCACTTAAGCACTTACTGGCAGTGTCTACAGGGAATTTTAATACATATGGGAAATCTGTATCTTCAGCTCCCATTACAAGTTAGTTTGCAAATTAAAAATAAATAAATAAATAAATAAAATGAAAAAGAAGGAAGTCCTCTCTTTAGACAACTTTTATGCAGTAGAAGTTACAGCATCAGTAGTCAAACCAAAGAAAAGCTGCTTTCTCAGACATGAAATAGTAAGGGGATTTTTATCAGTAGCATTCAAATGACATCTTGCATGCACCTGTTTTGGGAGTGTCAAAATAAATCCACAAGCTAAGAAATAAAATCAAAGCAGTAATGAGTGAATAAACTGTATATACAGGCTGGTTTGGCACATACTTATGGGAAATCTGAAGGACAGTGTAACTCAGAATGTGGACTACTAAGTGGAACTGTTCGTTATGGTAAAGAATATGTAAAAATGTGTTATTTTCAAGATGACAATATTCATCTGCCAGAGTCCATGGGTCTCCCTAAGAGATATTTTTATCCAAAATAATTGGAAAGGGTCATTGTTCTTGAGCAGCTGGTTTTTTACAAAATGAATTATAATACAGAACAGTTATGAAACAAGCATTTAAGCAAGATTTGGTAAGAGATGGGAAGTTCATTCAATGTACAGACCAATTAAAAATACAGTATTGCTGGATTTTTTTCTGCTACTTGTTGTTCATGTTAAATGTCTTATATGGAAATGTGGCTTCCTAAACCTATCTGTACTACAACTTCATTTAATATAAAAATCCCAGAGAAGTTTTTGCAGCTGAGTTTCAACATGCTGAGATTTTTCTTCCTTCTCATCCTCTTTGCCTTCACACACATGCAAGAATATAAAATACAAACTAAGGCACAATCTATGCCTGCTAACTATATTGCTACAACTCAGCTGACATTTCAATTTTTTGTTTCAGTGGCTGATGGCAATCCAATGCCTATCCCTAGCTGTCTCCTGGCCCCTGAAAGGATCCAGATGCTAGGGGTACACTTAAGCCATCATGAGGTTTATCCCTTTTGAGCAGCCATTCAGCTGGTTAAAGGAAGATGGCCAATGCAAGCAAGGAAAACTTCTTCTTGGCATTCACCAGTGAACAGACCACCAAACAGCAAATTCCCAGAATAAGCTACTGTGGGAAACTGTTCTTTTCTTCTTGATAGGACAAGGGGTAATGGATACAAGTTGGAGCATGGGAGGTTTAAGATGAATATCAGGAAAAATTTTTTTACTGTAAGAGTGACAGAGCACTGGAACAGGCTGCCCAGAGAGGTTGTGGAGTCTCCTTCGCTGGAGACATTCAAAACCCGCCTGGACGCCTTCCTGTGTGATGTACTCTAGGTGACCCTGCTCTGGCAGGGGGGTTGGACTAGATGATCTTTCGAGGTCCCTTCCAACCCCTAGGATTCTATGATTCTATGATTCCCCACATAAGTCTAAACAAAATGTCTTTTAAGCCAGCAAAGGCCTCTCCTGATTATCCCCAGCGAACGAACTAAAACAGACTTGCTTCTCAAGGACAACTGAACCCAAAACAACAGATGTGGTCCGGGACAGAAAGGATGGGCGACAAGCCATCCTGTGCCCAGGCAGAAAGCGTCCGAACGGGCCTCAGGGAGGAGGGAAGGGGGCCCACCTGCTGCCCTCGCCACCTTTTATACCCCCTGACCCACCGGTCCAGTCAATGTCACTGTCCAGAGCCAATGAGCGTCCATGAGCCCCACTTTAAGGCGGTGACTGCCAGGGACACCCCCCTGCTGCGGACACTGGTGCTGGGACCCTGCCTGCCTGCCTGCCCCGGGTCCAGCCTGAGCCTCAGCGCCGAGCGTGCCGGGGTCCCGAGCCCTGGGGTCGGGGCCGGAGCCCCCTCCCCGTGTTGCTGCCGGTGAAGAGGAAACCAGCGGCCGCTGCACCCGCTGCCGAGAGGCTGCCCCTCCGACACCACGGACCTGCCGTCCTGCCCTCTGGCCACCGACCGACGCTGGACAAGTCGCCGGAGGGTAACATCACCTCACACACACACACACACACACACACATATTCCTTTCCTCATACTTGCACACACAGCGCGACCTCTTAAGGAGGAGCGGCGTCAGGTTTCCTTCCCTCCTCCCTCCTCCCTTTGGTCCTTAATCCTCTCCCTTAAAAGCACCTTTGCATTGCCTCCCTAAAGGACACTTTCTCACCACATACATATTGATATCCCTGGTAGCCATTCACACCTGCATTGTCCCTAAACATCATCCCTCGGTTTGTGTTAACCCTTAATAAACCAGTTAGTTTGTGGAGTAAATCTTGGCTTTAGAGGCAATTTCTGAGCGTGGAGGGGTGGGGGGGCTTTCTAGCTACCACCCTGAAACACGTTGCTCCGTGAGAGGCAGCGCCGCGTGTGGCCCTCGGGCTCATTCACAAACCCCTCCACATTGAGAGGGGGAGTCGCAAAAGTATCCTGACAGCCGGTAGCCCCCCGGTACCGGCTTGCGACAGCTACTCTCTGCTAAGGCAGAAAATGAAATAGCTACATGAGCAGTTCTTCTAAATCCAGGCAAGCATTTAATTGTATCACAAGAGAGAAAAACTTGCTAGAGAGGTAGGTAGACTTAAATAAGGCCATATGTGAATACTGCAATTTAAGTTATAGAGGGCTGCTTCTAGCAGCAGCTAATTCCACTACAGTGGTTTAACTTCTGGTCTTGCCCAGCAAAACACACTGATTGCATAATCAAAGCCTTTGCAGACTATCTGGTAAGTATAAAAACATGGATTCAAAAGCATGCTTAGGGCTCTGATGGAGGACTCTTCCCATAACATTCCAGGTTTTGACTTTTCAAACTTCTGTCTAGTAGAAAGCTGCACTTCAGTGGCAGAATTTCTAACCTTCCTACACTGTTCTTTTATCACAAGAAAAAATGCATTTTAATTACCTTGGCATTGTTCACTCACACAGAATATAGAATTATAGAATCATCAAGGTTGGAAAAGACCTTCAAGATCATTAAGTCCAACCATCCTACAACCTCTATCTACTAAACCATCTCCTGAAACAATGTCTACCTATTTTCTTAACACATCCAGGAATGGTGCCTCTACAACCTCCCTGGGCAGCCTGTTCCAATGCCTCACCACTCTTTCTGTGAATAAATTTTTCCTAATATCCTATCTGAACCTCCGCTGGTGCAATTCGACCTAGTCACTAGTGAGAGGGGGCCAAGACCCACCTCACTACAACCTCCTCTCAGGTAGCTGTAGAGAGCAATGACGTCTCCCCTCAGTCTCCTCCAGGCTGAACAGCCCCAGCTCCCTCAGCCTCTTCTCGTAAGACCTCTTCTCCAGACCTCTGATCAGCTTAGTTGCCCTTCTCTGCACCGTCTCCAGCACCACAATGTCTTTATACTGTGTTGACCAAAACTACACACAGTGCTTGAGGTGCAGCCTCACCAAAGCCGAGTAGAGGGGCAGGATCACCCCCCTGGTCCTGCTGGTCACACTATTCCTGATGCAGACCAGGATGCTGTTGGCCTTTTTGGCGACCTGGACACACTGCTGGCTCATGTTCAGCCAGCTGTCAATCAGCACCCCCAGGTCCCTCTCTGCTGGGAAGCTCTCTAGCCACTGGTCCCCAAGCCTGTAGCACTGCCAGGGCCAAAGTGCAGGACTTAACATTTGGCCTTATTGAAAAGCATACAATTGGCCTCTGCCTATCAGTCAACACTACCCAGACCCCTCTGAAGAGCCTCCCTGCACTCAAGCAGATCGACACTCCCACCCAACTTAGTGTCATCTGCAAACTTACTGAGGTTGCACTCTATCCCCTCATCCTATTCATCAATAAAGATGTTAAATAGGAGCAGCCCCAGCCCTGAGCCCTGGGGAACACCACTCCTGACCAGCCACCAGCTGGATTTAACTCCACTGAACACAGCTCTTTGGACCTGGCCACTCAACCAGTTTTTTATCCAGCAAATCGTGCGCACATCCAAGCTACGAGCAGCCAGCTTCTCTAGGAGAATGCTGTGGGAAACCTTCTTAAACGCCTTGCTAAAGTTAAGGCAGACAAGATCCACAGCCCTTCCCTCATCCAATAAGCAGGTCACCCTGTCATAGAAGGAGAGGAGCTTAGTCAAACAGGAACATGAACTTCATGAACCCATGCTGACTGGGCCTGATCACCTGGTTGTTCTGCATGTATCACATAATGGTACTCAGGATGATCTGCTCCATCAGCCCCCCTGGTACTGAAGTCAGACTAACAGGCCTGTAGTTTCCTGGATCATCCTTCCGTCCCTTCTTGTATATGGGGGTAACATTGGCGGATTTCCAGTTTGCTGATATTGCTCCAGTCAGCCAGGACTGCTGGTAAATGATAGAAAGTGGCTTAGTGAGCACCCGTCAGCTCTTTCAGCACTCTTGGGTGCATCCCGTCCAGCCCCATAGATTTGTGAATGCCTACGTGGTGTAGCAGGTGACTGACCCTCCTGAATTGTAGGGGGATTGCTCTGCTCCTGGTCCCTGTCCCCTAGCTTAGGGAATTGGATTCCCTCAACATAAAAGGCCCTGTTACTAAAGACTGAGGCAAAGAAGTCATTTAGCACCTCAGCCTTTTCCTCACTGTTTGTAACCATGTTTCCTCCTGCATCTAATAGGGGATGGAGGGTCTCCCTGGTCTTTATTTTGCTGTTAATATATTTAGAGAAGCTTTTCTTGTTGTCGTTTACCATGGAGGCCAGATTAATTTCTAGCTGGGCTTTGGACCTTCTAATTCCCTCCTTGCATAGCCCCACAGCATTTTTGTGGCCATTGCCTGGTTGGTTCATTCACCAGATGTCAAGAAGTTATCTTCAACACATTCCAGGAACTTCTGAGACTATTCCCTCTCTGCTGTATTGTAGTTCCAGCAGATATCAGGGAAGTCCCCCACAAGAACAAGGACAAAGAACTGTGAGATTTCACCCAGGAATTTATAGAATAGCTTATCCACCTCACTGCCCTGGTTGGGAAGTCTATAGCAGACTACCACAGCAATATCAGCCTTGTTCACCTTGCCCCTGATCCTGGTCCAAATGCACTCTACCTTGACCTGATTATAGCCTAGTTCTAGACATTCATAACAATTCCTAATACACAGGGCAACCCCTCTGCCTCTCCTTCTTTGTCTGTCTCTCCTAAAGAGATGGTAGCCATCAACTGTGGCACTCTAGTCATGTGAAGTATCCCACTAAGTTCCTGTGATAGCCACTGTGTCATATTTTTCCTGCTGCATCATGGCTTCCAGCTCACCTTGCTTGTTGCCCATGCTCTGTGTGTTGGTATAGATGCACTTCAGATGGGTTAATGATCTTAAAACTTTTTTGTGGGCATTCACCCTAATTCCTGCCTGTCCCTTCTCAGGTGTTTCCATGGCTGCTGTATCATCAATAACCCTTGCCTTTTTACTTCCCATTATATCTCAATCCCCTATCTCAACTGAAGTGGCAGAGTCTTCTCTAGCAGACCATCCTACAAACTCAGGCATGCATCCCCCAGACTTATTTACAGCAGGCTCAGTTTTATCCCCTTCCCCCTTCAAATCTAGTTTAAAGCCCTGTCAATGAGTCCCACTAACTCCTGCCCCAGGATCCGTTTCCCACTCTGGGACAGCTGCATTCCATTTGTTTCCGGGCCTGGTGCCTTGTATAGTTATCCATGATCAAAGAACACAAAGCCCTGCTGATGACACCAGTCCTGGAGCCATGAACTGACCTGTTGGCTCTTGTTAGTTCCCTCATCCGTTGCTGCCATTAGAGGGATGGAGGAGAACACAGCTTGCACTCCTGATCCCTTCACCAGTTGCCCCAGAGCCCTGAAATCTCTCTTGATTGCTTTTGATGTTCTTGTTGCCACTTCATCACTACCCACCAAAAAGTGTGTAGTAATTTGAAGGCTTTACTAGGGTGGGAAGTTTTCTTACAATCCGGGCCCCGGGGAGGCAGCAGGCTTGCCTGTGAAGCAGGTCCAGTCTGCATATTGGGCCCTCTGCATCCCTCAGGAGGGAGTCACCCACAACAATGACCCATCTATTTTTCTTTCTGGACTGAGTTATGATGGTTAGTCTAGGGCAAGTTGGCCTCGGTGGCACTTCTGGCTTATGTGAAGTATCCTCACCTATATCAGCAGTCATATATTCTGTCGTTGGATAATGCAGAAAATAAATGAAGTAAAGCTGTTTTGGTAGTGTTTGGTTTAATAATTGCAAGTAATTTTTGCTAGATGTTTCATCCTAAACTTGTATAAATGCTTCAAAAGTTTTAAGGATTGTATCTCCCAAAAACCAAGGCCACGCCAAACATATACCAACAATCATGGCATAAATTCTAATTTACCAAAACTTAACATAAACTGACTTGCATCTTTAGTATGACTGTCTATTAATCTTTTTGCACCTACAATGCTCTGAGTATGGAAACCTGATCACAAATCCCAGAAGTAGCACATTAACGTTACTGCTGGTCAGGTGAATTACAATACCTGGTAAGCTACCTGTTCCTACCATACCTCACAAAATAAAATGTATTTTGCTTTGTATATTCACTGTAGTAAGATCTTGGTTGAATGAAAGCTACAGAAGTGGCTTTTTTTCAGAAGAAAATTCGCAGAAACCACCAGCCCCCATGCTGAAAAGCTTGCAGAACTCAAAAAGCTGTAACTTAGCAGTCTTAGACTGGAAAGAAGGATCATCAGCAAACAAGTAAAAATTACCATTTGAATTCAAAACAACTCCTTGAAGCTGAAAAAACAGGAAAAGCTCTCTGTATTCAGTGTAACATCCAGGATTAGAGTGCATGCTGACATGGAGATAGGAGGGAAGGGAGCAAATACTTGAAGCCTGATTTGACTTGGTGGCTGCTTCTGCATAAAAGTACAGTCTGGAAAGCTGCAAATAACTTTTCCAGAAAGCAGCAATTACAGATGAGAAGATGTACATTAGACGGATAATGCAGGAGCCACCATATGAGAGACCTTCAATTACACAGATCAACCAAATCACACTGGCAAACTAACAGAAGCAGCTTCAACATGCCACAAAATCATGGTTTATGTTGAAGTTAGGTCTTAATTCAAGCACTGTGAAAAAATCATGGAAAAAGAAAGGGGAAAAAAGGAAAAAGAGGCTTATAACAACTATGCTAAATAAAGTAAAAAGAATACCAGGATAGATGTATCTTTTTACAGTTACGGATAGCATCAGTTAGATTTCTTTCTTAAAGCCAAAAACAAACAAGCAAACTCTCTTTGTAATATGTAAATCTTAAGAAGCTAAACACAGGAAAACAGGAATGCAGCAATTCATAACTGATTTTTTTTTCTGCCTTTACTGCACATATCATTCCTTCTTGAATTGACTAATCACTGTTTAATTGGGTATTCCTTTTAAGAAAGTAAAAAAAATTTCCATGTGCTTTGTAAGTGTAAAAAAAATTAATAATAAAAAGACTGCACTGTGAAATGGCTTTCTACAATGGAGTGACTGCATCAGTGGACAAGGGAAGACCTATGGATGTCACCTATCTGCACTTCTGCAAGGCCTTTGACATGGTCTCCCACATCCTTCTCTCTAAGTTGAAGAAATATGGGTTTGATGGGTGGACTATTCAGTGGATAAGGAACTGGCTGGATGATCACATCCAGAGGGTAGTGGTCAATGGCTCTATGTCCAGATGGAAAATGGTGACAAGTGGTGTCCCTCACAGGTCTGTACTGAGGCAAGTGTTGTTTAATATCTTCATTAAAGATATTGACAGTGGCATTGAGAGCACCCTCAGCAAGTTTGCTGATGACACCAATCTGGGTGGTGCAGTCGATATGCCAGAGGGATGAGATGCCAGTCAGAGGGACCTGGACAAGCTGGAGAAGTGGGCCCAGGTGAACCTCATGAGGCTCAGCAAGGCCAAGTGCAAGTTTCTGCACCTGAGTAGGGGCAATCCTCATTATCAACATGGGCTGGGAGATGATATGCTAGAGAGCAGCCCTGCAGGAAGGGACTTAGGGGTACTAGTGGATGAAAAGTTGGACATGAGCAAACAACATGCACTTGCAGACCAGAGGGTAAATCCCATCCTGGACTGCATCAAAAAAAGGTCAAGGGAGGTGATTCTGCCCCTCTACTCCACTCTCCTAAGATCCCACCTGGAGTACTGTGCCCAGCTCTGGAACCGTCAATACAAGAGGGACATAGACCTGTTGGAACGAGATCAGAGAAGGGCCGCATAGATGGTGTGAAGGCTGGAGCACCTGTCCTATGAAAACAGGATGAGAGAGTTGGGGTTGTTCAGCCTGGAGGAGAAGAAAGGTTCTTCTTGCTATAAGGAGACCTTACAGCAACCTTCCAGTACCTGAAGGGGCTACAGGAAAGCTGGGGAGGGGCTGTTTACAAGGATGTGTAGGAATAGGATGAGGGACAAGGCCCTGAAACAAGAGCAAGCTAGATTCAGATTGGGTATCAGGAAGAAATTCTTTACAATGAGAGTAGTGAAGCACTGGAACAGGTTGCCCAGAGAGGTGGTGGAGGCCTGGAAACATTCAAGGTCAGGCTTGATGGGGCTCTGAGCAATCTGTTCTAGTGAAAAAGGTCCCTGCACACTGTAGGGGGGGCTGGAGTAGATGACCTTTAAAGGCCCCTTCCAACCCCACACACTCTATGATTTCTGTGATTTCTATGAAACTCATCTCCAACAATTGTAATACACATATAATATCCATATCATTGACCTAACAATCCTGCAAAAATCATATATTGCAACTATTTGCCAAACTTTCTTTCAAGCAGTGAAATTTCTGTGTGGTTTTAATATGGAAAGAAGTGAAGGACAACCAAAGGATCTCACATCCAACAAGAAATAAAAGAAAAAAAAGTTCTTCCTCTGGAGACAAATTTTAGATTATTTATCCATCTAGGTAGAGCCCTCCACACATGTTCCCACTAGGCTAATACCTCTGACTTTCTGAACTATTCAGGTATGATATTCAGGGAATAGAAAACTGGGTTGCTTGATTTTGCTTTTTTAGATATGTGTTGCTACTAACGATTAAAAAATTGCAATGTATCTCTTCCTGATTTTTATTCAGAAATATTTTTAACTCAAAAAGAAATAAAAAATTCCCTTATTCACAGACTTACATTACATATTTACTATTCCTCCATATGCTGGCATAAAATATTACAAAGATTAACAAATTGAATGAGAGGACATATAATTTTTGTAATTTGGTTTGGTATGACTCACTGGGAATAAAATCATAGAATCATAGAATGTCTTGAGTTGGAAGGGACCTCTAAAGATCATCTGGTCCAACTCCCTTACAATAAGCAGGGACATCTCCAATTAGAACAGATTGCTCAGAGCCCCATCAAGCCTGACCTTGAATGTTTCCAGGGATGGGGCCTCCACCACCTCTCTAGGCAACCTGTTCCAGTGATCCGCCACCCTCATATCAGAGAACCTTTTGCTAATGTCCAACCTAAATCTACCTTTTTCTAGATTAAAACCATTAATTCTTGTCCTATCATTACGTGCGCTAGTGAACACGTCATCTCCAGCCTTCTTACAGGCTCCTCTCAGGTATGGGAAAGTTGCTATAAGGTTCCCCCAGTCTTCTCTTCTCCAGGCTGAACAATCCCAACTCCCTCAGCCTGTCTTCATAAGAGAACTTTGGTACAAAAAATTTTAAGAACTCAACAGAAAATACCCTTCCACTTCTTACAGCCAAAGGACACCATGTACATTGTTTTTCTTTTCACTAGCTCAAAAGCAAATACTACATTCAGAAAGCTGTATTGGATTAAGATACATGAGATACATCTGATTAATATGCAATAATTCCAAGAAGTGTCTTTGAACACAGTAAAACATTGACATTAAAGCTAGGTAATATACAAGAACAAATTACTGAAAAGAGTTAAGATAATCTGTCATTACTATTCTCCATGTTTATTTTTCTAGTTAAGCTAGAAATATGCGCACAAAACTTATTAGGAAAAATAGTGTCCTAGGGATGACACAGTAAGCCATGGCTCACTGTCCATGCTCTTTGCTTGAGACAAATAACCTCAACAAAGAAGAAACCAAACTACCTCGGACTACAAAAAGGAAGGAGGTGAGTTGCAAACATATGCTTTCTTTAGGAAATTTGGCCTTCAAACTGCTAAGTTTCCTTATACCTGTGTTATGCTTCCCCTATTTTGCCTGAATGAAAAAATATTTCTTAAATTAATAATGAGTAGCATCAGTCACAGACTGAAAATAGCTTGCATTGCAAACAACCTTCTACCTGCAGTATCTTTTGACAGAGATCAGCTATTGGTACAACATTCTGCAGATTAAACTGTCCTGTGAAAAAAATTAATTTAGAAAATCTAAGAAGAGTTTCATTTTGGAAATATTTTCAAATAGAACTAAAGAGCTCAAGAAATACTGTGGATTTCCTGAGAACACAGAGTGCCTTCACCATGAATCACTAACTCTCACTTGAGATCATTTTTATTTTCATAAAAGCAGAATTATAGAACAAAACATTTTAGGAATAACTTAGCAACCAAGAAATTGAGTATAATTTACTAATAAGACTATGTGTAACTTGAGAGGAAAATCGATCCTCAGCCAGATAATCAACAAGGAGATGAGTGAACTACTTTAAATGATGTAGGTCTCTTGTTAAAGAAGGTGCTTGGAGCAAAATTTTCAACCGTCTTTAGTATTTAATGTTATGTTCTAAAAGGTTAACATTTCCAAACAAAGGATTATTTTCAAATATATATGAGGGAACACAAAGTTGTGGGATATCTGTAAGTAGGCATTTTTCTACCCTTGGCAACCTGCAGTGCAAGACATGCATTAAAGTCTGACACTTGGATAAAGATCTGATTTGTTGGCTTGATAAATACATGATATTAACAATCTAAATGTTCAGTGTCAGTTTTTTAACAAGTTCATTCAGCAGCTTCACAGTCCTTTGGTTTTCTTCTCCATTCTGGTTAATTCTGTATGCTGTACGGATAAGAAGGCTATGAACTTCTTTGCTTGTATCAGTTGCCTCAGCAATCTGAAAGGAAACAGAGAAGATAGAAAATAAATACATATAAACCCCTTAATATTCTTCTTACATTCTTATACTAAGAAGAAATAGATAATTTATGAACTTTCACCTAAAATGCTAGAAATATCTTAGCCCTTCTTAAAAAAAAAAGTTATGTTTGTTTAGTCAGTCAAAAGGAATAACCACTAAAATAGGTTTCCAGTTTGCTGTGTCATAAAGTCAAGAGTCTTTTTACATGCCATATACCCTAGACAAATGGAAGGACACACTCCGCTGAAAGGAGAAACCTCTGAAGTGCTAAAACCCTCTCCAGTCTGTTTTTTTCCTCTCAGTTATCACAACATCTTCCTATCTGGCTTTGCTGAAGCACCAAGCTTCTGCCTCATCCATGCCAATGTTTAGTGACTACCTGTTTCACCTAATGGAAAACAGAGAGAAGACAGTTCCATCATCTCTGCAGAAGCTGGATAATTAAGGGAGTGATTTATAACTTGGAAAAGCAAAATGTCTGCACTTGCTATCTATGCCAGGTGACAACATACTGTAAATATCCTTTACTTGTAAGCTACTACTCAAAATATTTCTGCCACTGTATAGTCAGAATAGCAACCTTTTCAATGAGACCTTGTCAAGAAGTATCAAGAAGGAAAATATTTTTACTGTAGCTGAAATAGATATGTTGCTGGTTAAGTGTAGTTGCTGTTGAAGTGTATTCATTATCTTCTTTAATTGTTTTTTATGTGTTCACTTTATTAAGAGGTAGGAACTTAAGTCCAAAACAGTAAAAAAAAATATTTTACTTAAACTGAAAAAACAGAAGAAACACTTACATGGTAAATCAATTCCTGGGCAACAGTACGTCCACAAGAAGAAAAGAGCAAAAAGTTGGTAAGAAGATGTGTGGCAAGATGCAGGTTACAACACTGCTCTATATCCTTTACACATTGTACAGCAGCCTCCAGATCTTTGACAGAAAGGACTTCACAGCTGAAGAGCATCATTAGATCTTTGTAGACTGCTTGAGCCTCTACCTGTAGAAAACAATTTCAAAGGATGCAGGATCAAAGAAGAGTATGGCATTTTTCCTTTGGATGTATTCATTAACAGGAAAGTGAATCCTTGGCAGAAACTACCCAAACACGAAAAGAGTTTGAATTTAAGCAGCAGGGAGAAGAGGGAAGGAAGGGCTGTACACGTTTCTCTTTATAGAGATTCACACACACTGAAGTGGACAGAATGGATTTTTTTGCCTTTCTTTGCTCTTGCAAATTAAGTAGGCAGGGAACCAAGCCAGGATTTGACCTTTTTTAATAATAAAAGGAAATGGAGAAAGTCCCTCAGCAGAACATGGTCAGATTTTTGCATTGTGAGAAAAAGAACAGAGGTTCCTCATGCGCTCATTTCAGTATTGCTGCTACAAATCAATTAAATCCCCATGCAACCTGACCTCAGCTGATAAAATGTTCTGATAAGAATAGAGGTTTTTTTCCTTCTTCCTGTGTTGTTTGCAACTTATGTTTTTACCTTTTAAGTTAGCCAATAAAACCTAATTTTTACTGGGAGTAGAAAACAGAAGACTTTGGCACATAAACAATGGAAAAAGAACTATAAGCAACTATTGCAAAAAACCCTAACAATAATTCTGTTCACTATACTAAAAATAAGCTTAACAAACAGGCAGGAAAAACCCAAGTGAGTAAGTGCAGGAACAGTGGAAAAATATTCCACTGCAGACCCAAAGGAAAACAACATTTATCAACCATGTTCATTAGGACAATCTGTTTCAGTCATTTATCTGACGTCACGTTTCTCATCCATGCCCTGTTAACAATTGCACATAAAATAAACTGAAAAATATGCTATTCTTGAATTTTGTCCACCATCACATGGGAGGCAAGAAATTATACCAGAACCTAAAGAAAGGTAACTGGAATTCAACAAGATCCTTTTTCCCTCTGTGCATCCTGTTCTTGGTCTGCCTCCAGACCGGAGACTGATAGCAGCAGGCTCTGCTCCATGAGATCATGTACCCTAGGAGGCCCATTCTTAGTGTGAAATTTTCTGTGACCAACCTCCAAGTTTTGTGTTTTAAAGTCTAAAGGCATGACAGGTCTCCAACAAATAAATACTGAGGAGAATAATATTCAGTCTTGTACATAGGAGTGAAGTCTAGTGAACAGCAAAAATAGCTTTTTTCTTCTTTAAATAATTTTAACCTTATGTATTCCATTCTAGCTGATATATAAGCTGCTATCTTAAGTCAGTAGCAAGAAGGCAAAATCTTAAGTCATGAGTTCACACCTTTCCACACAAAAAAATGCTGAATGAAAAGTCCTAGAGCTTGGCATCTGCCAGAAGCTCCTGTCCCACCTTAATTCTTAATTGGTGAAAGGTGGAAAGGTTGAGGAAGAAACCCTTCCATATGACAGAGCTGAGAGCTAACCTGCCAAAGGACAAATCAAAAGAAAAAACAAAAATGTAACTAAAGGCAGAAGATCAGCATGAACTATATGAATGCTCTTTGGTGGGAAATGTTTAGTTTGCCGGGAATGTTTAGTTTGAGGAAGAGGAGGCTGAGGGGAGACCTCATCAGTCGCTCTACAACTCCCTGAAAGGTCATTGTAGAGAGGCTGGTGCTGGTCTCTTCTCACAGGTAAATAGCAATAGAACAAGAGGGAATGGCTTCAAGCTGCAACAGGGCAGGTTTAAACTGGACATTACGAAAAAAAAATTTCACAGAAAGAGTGGTTAGACACTGGAATAGGTTGCCCAGGGAGGTGGTTGAATCACCATCCCTGGATGTGTTTATAGGTCATTTGGATATGGTGTTGGTGGATATGGTTTAGGGGAGAACTTTGTAGAGTAGGGATGATGGTTGGACTCAGTGATCCCAAGGGTCTTTTCCAACCTGAATAGTTCTATGATTCTATGATTTTATATATGGGACAATATGATTTCATTCTGTGGTGCTGGAGTTAAGAACAATATTCCATACATAGATTTGCTCCTATAGTCTTTCAGTTTCATTCACTCGTGTCTATTGCTTGGGTACTGCCTTCTGTCCCCAAATAGCATTCTAACACCAACTCCTCTTTCCTTACTCCACTGCAGTTCTAAGCTAACTCTTCTCAGCCAACATCCCACCCCTCACCTCCTCAGGACTATAAGAAATTAGAGAGAAAAAAAAATTTAAAGGGATTGGGATGTGAGCTTGCTTTTGTAGTGCTATTTAAGTAGCAGGAGGGGAAGGGAAGGAAATAAAATATTGCACAACACACTGTTGTAGATGGTCTATTAAACAAAAAATGAAAGCATGAAGTTTTACTAGCATGGTATATACTGAGCTGCATTTTTGAAAGCAAACAGAATCCATTTACAAATTAAGGAAAAATACAGATGTTAAAGCCAGATTTTTAATCTGGGCTTTGTGTGGTTTTGATGGCCTAGTTCAAACTTGCTCAATAGGTCTTAATTAGGGGCTTTCATGTATTGTAGACATACACAGACACACTGCACTATTCATGAAGTTCAGTGCATGAAATTAGAACATTGCCCCCTTCTGTTAGAAACCTAGTATGTGGGAATATAATGTTACAATCTCATATGTGCCAAAAATCAGTAAAGATACATAAGAGAAATCAGAATAGATAGGCAAGGTTCAGATTCAGGGCTGTGTCTGGTAAGTGTCTTAAATGCTTGGACTGATGTTGCGATTTCTCTTTCGTTTCCTTCTCTGAAGATTCCGTAACAGAGGAATGCTGAATTCTGCCACAGTGATTTTAAAAATACTAGAGTAGTTTTCTGATTAAAAGCATTCAAGTTATCCAAAAGAAAGCCAAGAAGGTTCTAATCTATATAATATACTTTAAAAACAGGAAAAATGTTTTCTAAATGTCACTAAGAAAATCCACAAAACTTAGTTTTTAACTTCTCCACTGCAACACACTTCCCAGGAGACCCAGTAAAGCCAATTCTTTCTCCAGCATAGACCTTCCATTTTCCTGGTATGCACTATTTGTTTTATAGCAATATGGTATAAACAGACTATTGACCGATTATTGTTGCTTACTATCGGTACATTACCCACCATTGTTTGAGTCCTTTGATTTCCACTATGAGGACTATAGTAAAATGCCAGCAGCCACAGCAAGGCATTTGGTTCTGCAGCAGCCTTCAGCAATTGTTCTGCTGCAATATCCAGCCATTCTCCAAAACGACCAACCAAAAACCAGATTTCAAAAAGGTCACCAAGAGACCTGGAAAATAACAAAGATACAATTAAATATTTGTTTTTATTTAGCATTTTTAAATGTCTTAACTGCAAAGGATGCTGGCATGAAAATGTAAGTCATTAAACTGCTCCTCAACAGATAGTGCCTTACTTGCTAAGCTTACAGCCATGTCTTACTCTATTATCTGAAGTCACAATCAAGTGAGACACACCCAGTGCTACTGACAGATTCCTTTTGTCAGTAGAACAGATGATCCTTCCAGAACACAGGCAGAGAGTTGGGTATCTTGTTTTCCATGTCTATCTGGCCTAGGCATTCTGTATTTCTATTGAAATATTTCAGATTTTAAATAAAAATGAAATTGGTTTCTTTGAATTACAAAGCTGTGCAAACTCTCTTGGAAAGCTCACTCTCCAAGCAGAACCACCAATGTGCTAGTGCAGCCCAGAAGGCCAACTGCATCCTGCACTGCATCAAATCAAGTGTGGCCAGCAGATAGAGAGAGGTGATTCTGCCCCTCTACTCTGCCCTGGTGAGACCTCACCTGGCATCCTGCATCAGCCCTTGGAGCCCCCAACACAAGAAGGATGTGGACCTGTTGGAGCGTGTCCACAGGAGTGCAACAAAAATGATCCGAGGGCCGGAGCACCTGTCTTATGAAGACAAGCTAAGGAAGTTGGGGTTTTTCAGCTTGGAGAAGACTCTTGGGGGACATTATCGTGACCTTCCAATACCTAAAAGGGGCCTATAAGAAGGCTGGGGAATATCTGTTCACAAGGGCACATAATGATAGGACAAGGGGTAATGGTTTTAAAGCTAGAGAAGGATAGATTTAGGCTGGACATTAGGAAAAAGTTCTTTAATATGAGGGTGTTGGATCACTGGAACAGGTTGCCTAGAGAGGTGATGGAGACCCCATCCCTGGAGACATTCATGGTCAGGCTTGATGGGGCCCTGAGCAATCTGTTCTAGGTGGAGACATCCCTGCTTATTGTAGGGGGGTTGGACTAGATGACCTTTAGAGGGCCCTTCTAACCCAATACATTCTATGCTTCTATGATCTAACCAGATTCCTATCCAAGCTTTAGCCAAGCCAAGTCTCATTGCACACCTGGAAGGAAAGAATTACCGAGGAGCAGCAGGTAAAGACAGAACTTTCTTCCTTCTTCTCATATAGTCCCAGAGGATGTGCTACCAAAGCAGAATTCATGTAGACAAACACTAGCACTATAGCAACTATCTGGACAACAAAAGCTAAGGACAACAGGTCAGAAACCTGGGGTGTCAACTCAATGAGCAATAATCATAGAATCATACAATCATACGGGTTGGAAGGGACCTCGAAAGATCATCTAGTCCAACCCCCCTGCCAGAGCAGGGTCATTTAGAGCACGTCACACAGGAAGGCGTCCAGGCGGGTTTTGAATGTCTCCAGAGAAGGAGACTCCACAACCTCTCTGGGCAGCCTGTTCCAGTGCTCTGTCACTCTCACAGTAAAAAAACTTTTTCTGATATTCACCTTAAACCTCCTGTGCTCCAATTTGTATCCATTACTCCTTGTCCTATCACCTGTCATCACCGAAAAAAGCTTAACTCCAACTTCTTGACACTCACCCTTTAAGTATTTGTAAACATTGATGAGGTCACCCCTCAGTCTCCTTTTCTCCAGAGAGACCCAGCTCCCTCAGCCTCTCCTCATAAGGGAGATGTTCCACTCCCTTAATCATCTTTATGGCTCTGCGCTGGACTCTTTCAAGCACTTCCCTGTCCTTCTTGAACTGAGGGGCCCAGAACTGGACACAATACTCCAGATGTGGCCTCACCAATGCAGAATAGAGGGGGAGGAGAACCTCTCTTGACCTACTAACCACACCCTTTCTAATACACCCCAGGATGCCATTGGCCTTCTTAGCCACAAGGGCACACTGCTGGCTCATGGTCATCCTCCTGTCTACCAGGACCCCCAGATCCCTTTCACCCACACTGCTCTCCAGCAGGTCAGCCCCCAACCTGTACTGGTGCATGACATTTTTCTTCCCCAAATGCAAAACTCTACACTTGCCCTTGTTAAACTTCATCAGGTTTTTCCCCGCCCAAGTCTCCAGCCTGTCTAGGTCTCTCTGAATGGCAGCACAGCCTTCTGGTGTGTCAGCCACTCCTCCCAGCTTGGTGTCATCAGCAAACTTGCTGAGGGTACATTCTGTACCCTCATCCAGGTCGTTGATGAAGATGTTGAACAACACTGGTCCCAGTACCGACCCCTGAGGGACTCCAATAGTCACAGGCCTCCAACTAGATTCTGCCCCATTGACTACAAGTCTCTGACTTCTTCCTTGCAACCAGTTCTTGATCCACCTCACTGCCTGATCATCAAACCCATACTTGATCAACTTATCTACAAGGATGCTGTGGGAGACGGTGTCAAATGCTTTACTGAAATCAAGATAGACCACATCCACCGCTCTACCATCATCTATCCACCTAGTAATTTCCTCATAGAAGGCTATGAGGTTAGTCAAACATGACTTGCCCTTGGTAAAACCATGTTGACTGCTCTTGATGACCCCCATCTCCTTGATATGTCTAGAGATAGTGCCAAGGACAAGTTGTTCCATCACCTTTCCAGGGATGGAGGTGAGGCTGACCGGTCTATAGTTACCCGGGTCCTCCTTCTTGCCCTTCTTGTAAACTGGAGTGACATTTGCTATCCTCCAGTCCTCAGGCACCTCTCCTGTTACCCATGACTTACCGAAGATGATGGAGAGTGGACTAGCAATGACCTCTGCCAGCTCCCTCAGCACCCTTGGATGCATTTCATCTGGACCCATCGATTTATGGATGTCCAGATTACGCAACTGATCCCTAACCCAATCCTCATCTACCTGGGCAAACTCCTCCTTTATCTTGACTTCTACTGGGGCTATATGAAACTGGGGCTCATGGGGAAAGCCTGCAGGAGTAAAGACAGAGGCAAAGAAGGCATTCAGCACCTCTGCCTTCTTTATATCCTCTGTCACCAGGGCCCCCACCTCATTCAGCAGTGGGCCTATATTGCCTCTGGTATTAGTTTTGTTGGCTATGTATTTGAAAAAGCCCTTTCTATTGTCCTTAACCCAACTTGCAAGGTTAAGTTCCAAGGAGGCCTTAGCTTTCCTAGTTGCCTCTCTGCATTTTCTGAGAACAGTCCTATATTCCTCCCAAGTAACCAGCCCCTCCTTTCATGGATTTTCCTTTTCCATTTGAGTTTGCCCAGCAGTTCCTTTTTTAACCACGCTGGTCTCCTAGCTCCCTTACTAGATTTTCTACCCATTGGGACACACTGATCCTGTGCTTGCAAGAAGTGGTCCTTGAATGTTGACCAGCTATCTTGAGCCCCTTTACCTTCTAGCACTCTGTCCCATGGGACTTCCCTTAACAATTGATTGAGGAGGCCGAAGTTTGCTCTGTGGAAGTCCAGGGTTCTGGTCCTGCTGGGTATTCTGTTCCTCCCACACAGGATCCTGAACTCCACCATCTCGTGGTCACTGCAGCCAAGGCTGCCATTGACCACCACTGCTTCAACAAGGCCCTCCTTGTTGGTGAGCACAAGATCCAGTAGCGCTCCTCTTCTAGTCGGCTTGTCCACCATTTGCATTAAGAAGTTGTCATCAATGCACTGGAGGAACCTCCTAGACTGTAAAAGGCTGGCTGTGTAAGTCTTCCAGCAGATATCGGGGTAGTTAAAATCTCCCATGAGGACCAAGGACTGTAGTTGTGAGGCTGCTTTCAGCTGCCTGTAGAAAGCCTCATCAACTTCCTCATCTTGATCAGGAGGTCTGCAGTAGACCCCCACAACTGCATCACCCATACCACCCTGCCCTTTAATTCTTACCCACAGACTTTCAACTTGTCCCTCATCAGCCCCTGCACAAAACTCAATACATTCTAGCTGCTCTCTCACATAAAGAGCAACTCCACCACCTCGCTTCACCAACCGATCTTTCCTAAAAAGCACACAGCCATCCATGGCCACATTCCAGTCGTGTGAGCTGTCCCACCATGTCTCTGTTATTGCTACCAGATCATAACCCTTAGACGGCACACAGACCTCTAACTCTTCCTGTTTATTGCCCATGCTGCGTGCATTGGTGTACAGGCATTTCAGGAAGCAAGCAGAGCACACTGGTGGGACCAAATCCTCCTTAGACCACCCCCCTTCAGGCCCTGGTATGTTTATCTTGGGCTTGTCCCTAACAGACCCAGTTTTCTCCCCTTCCCCCTTCACATCTAGTTTAAAGCTCTCTCAATGAGGCCTGCTAAGTCCTGCCCCAAAAGCCTTTTCCCCCTCTGGGACAGGTGCATCCCACCTGCCACCATCAGGCCAGGTGTCTCATAGAGCAGCCCATGATCAAAAAAACCAAAGCCCTGCCTTTGGCACCAGTCTCGTAGCCATTCATTGATAAGTAAACTCTTCCTGTTTATCTCTCCACCCATTCTTGCAGGAGGTATGGAGGCAAACACGACTTGTGCTCCAGACCCCCTAACTAGCCGTCCCAGGGCCTTGAAGTCTCTTCATTGCCCTTACATTTCTTGTAATAATTTTGTCACTACCAACCTGAAAAATCAGCAGTGGGTAGTAATCAGATGGATTTACCATACTAGAGAGTTTCCTTTTAACATCTCTAATGCGAGCCCCAGGGAGGCAGCAGACCTCCCTGTGGAATGGGTCTGCTTGACAGATGGGCCCTTCAGTTCCCCTCAGAAGGGAGTCTCCCACCACAATTACCCTCCTTTCCTTTTTAGTTGAAGAAGTCCTAATTCGTGGAGCTGAGCGACAAATCCTAGGTGGTTCACTAGACAAATCTGTCACTCCAGCTTCATTTTCCTGTCCCTGAAGTACCAAGGCTTCATACCTATTCTTCAAGGGCAATTCGGAGGGTGGAGGGGGTTGGGAGGGTTTTTTCTTGCCTCTCCGAGGACGGACCTCCCTCCATTCCTCCATGTCCCTAACGTTCTCTCCTTCTGTCTGAGGACAGGAGGGGAGGGGATCCGTCACTTCTTCTAGCACCTCTTCCTTCTGCCCTTGCCTCAGGGTTTGGCTCCACCAATCTATTTCGCTCTCACATTCTCTGATGATTCTAAGTCTTTCAACCTCCTCTGTCAGTCTAACCACCTGCCTGAGGAGATCATTGATTTGCTCACACCGCACACACGCGGTGCCACTGGCTCCCTCTGGTACCAGTGCCAGGCTCAGGCACTCGCTGCAGCCAGAGACCTGCACAGCTGCGTGCCTGCTCAGAACCTCCGTCTGAGTTCCCATATCCTTTTTCAATACGGTTTTAGGGCGTGTTGTCACCATGCTAGAGAAAGCTACCGGTGTTCTCTGCTTCCTGCCTGCCCTCGCGCCACTCCCTGCTCCTGCCGCTGCCGCTCTCCGCTCTGCGCTGCCGCGCGCTCTGAGGGAGCTGCCGAGATGGCCGCTGTTAAACCTGCCGCCGTTCTCAGCCACACCCCTGCACGTCAGCCTTCCTGTTCCTCTCAGGATTCCCGCTCAGACTCGGGTCTCCTAGCTCTGCACCGGCTTCGCCGTCTCCGGGAAGCCCGGCCCCTTCTCTAATCCTCAGTAATTAAAGGAGCAGCTCTCACCGCTGCCGGTGCCGCTGCCGCTCTCCGCTCTGCGCTGCCACGTGATACTGCAGTCTAGCAGTCGTATCTTTATGAAAAAAATATAGAAGTTTGGATGTTTGCACAAGCCTGCAGAAAGCCAGCACAATCCCCTTCATAAAACAGTACTGGTCACAACAGAATCTTTCCAATACCAGTTGCTTTTCTGGTTGGAAAAGCTCTCTAACTATTCAATTTATAATCAGCTTTTAAGGTTTTGTGTGAGAAAACTGAGAGTAGACAAGTAAACATTTTCTATTATACAGTTAGCTATTTGCTGAAAATAAAAGAATTACAAGAGTTTGCTTTCTCAGATGCTTACTGACCAGGTCTCTAAGTGCTACTAAGTTCAGTATCATCCTTCTAAAGAGACAATGATGAAATGTAGGCACTAAAGACCTCAAGTGGCAGGAATTTTCACAAAGTAACATATGCAAAGGACAAGTTAGCAAATATACTACTGACCTGATGTTTGTATCTTCTACTAATGCTTTGAGCATGTCCGAAATGTTTTTCAAGTGTTGAGACCAGTGTGCAGCTGGCAGTTCTGCGGAAGGAGGATGAAAATAGAACTCTTAGAAGTCTAGTCTGTCCGACCAGAACAGAACAGTGAAATTAGCAATATAAAGCTAGCATTAAGGATTTTGCAATTTGATTCAATTATCACAATTTAAAAGTTGTTTTTCAATTTTCCGAGCTTTCAACAATACCTATTAACTGTGTTTCTTCGAAGAGTTAATGGACAAAGCCATGTAAGGAAGTATAGCTATGAATATTCAAATGAGGCTGATGTATCCTTGTGTAAATGGTACCTCAATATTATATATTAATTAGCGGAATAATGTTCTCAGAGGATCCTGTACTGAGCTGCAATGAAAAGCTACATATTGAGCAGTAGTTTCTTGATCTATAAAAATGGGAAAGCTGAAAAACAGTATTAGGTTTGCAATCTAAAAGATCATCAGAATTCAACCTTCAGAGACAAACAGTAAGGCTGTTTCTTGTCATATACAGGTGAAAATGTTCATAATGGCAATTTCTAATATTGTAATATAATAGATAATATTTTTTCAATCTCAGTAACCTGTCTGAATTCCTCCAAAACTATGCAATCTTTCTTTGTTATGCACTTCCAGTTTTATTTAAAGTTACATGTGTATTATTGTTACATAAGAATTATATGTTACTGCAAGAAATACATTAGAAGAATATTATGAACATTGTTAAGACAGCACACCCTGTTTAGGAAATAGCAGCATTTTTTCTTCATCCTTTAAAAAAATATTTTAAGACAAATACAGACCATACAGGTTGGCTAATGCTGCAAATATTTAATGAAGAAACTTACCAAAAGGACGTGTGAGTAAAGCTGTTACAAGAGGCTGGTGATGGCAGGGGAAGTAGGCCTTCAGTGAAAATGTAAGCTAAGATACAAAATCATTATTTTAAAAGTTTTACGGTCAGTTTTCAAAACAAACCCACACTGAACCATCTCATCTGAGGTAAAGTTAACAATACAGAGTGAAGCAAGAGAAAACAAAAATAACTCTACACTTAATATTAGGATTTTGCATAAGGAAAGAAGGGGATATTTAGAAAAAGCTTGCTTAGAAAAAGTAATTATTTATGGATTTTAAAATACATGCATTAAAAAAGATTCAGAGTCTGAAGAAAATTGTATCTTTTCCTCTTTTGTCCTCTCGTTTATCTGTGATTTGTATGTGATTTTTATGTACTGTGAACATTGCTCTTTGTGTAATCCAGACTAGCAGGAGCATTCCCTTTTATCTTTTTATTTTGTAAACATGTACTACAGGCACCTCTAATGGGTAGAATGCCTGTGCAAATGCAATAGGAACTCCCTTTGAGTGGGACTGAAAACTGGCTGAATGGCAAGGAAGTCAAGCTGGAGGCCATTAAATAGTGGTGTACCCAGTGGTGCCAATACTGGGTCCAGTCCTGTTCAACATCTTCATTAATGATCTGAATGAACGGCTGAAGAGTTCCTTCAGCAAGTTCGCTGATGACACCTAACTGGGAGGAGGAGCTGGTATGCTGGAGGGCAGTGCTGCCATCAGAGAGGCCTTCACAGGCTGGAGAAATCCAGCAAGAAGAAAATATTAATTCCTCAGCCTGGGAAAAAAACACAACACCAGGCACTAGTACATGCTGGGAGCCAACCAGCAGTTTTGCAGAAAATGACCCAGAGATCCTGGTGGACAGCAAGTTGAATGTCAGCCGGAGAAGAGCCCTCACCACAAAGGCAGTGAATGCTATGCTGAGCTCCATTAGGCAAAGATAATTAGACATGAAAAACCTCAGCTAGAACTTAAACTAGCCATCTCTGCAAAGGATAATAAAAAATGCTTTTATAAATACATAAATAACAAAAGGAGGGTCAGGGAAAATCTTCATTCCTTATTGGATGAGAGGGAGAACTTAGTAACAGAGGACAAGGAAAAGGCTGAGGAACTTAACACCTTCTTTGCCTCAGTCTTTAGCAAAAAGAATACCTACCCTCAGGACAACTGGGCTCCTGAGCTGCTAGACAGGGAACAGAATTCCCCTCCTGTAATCCAGGAGGAATTAGTTAGGGACCTGCTGTGCCACTTAGATCCCAACAAGACCATGGGTCGGGGTGGGACTCATCCTAGGGTGCTGAGGGAGCCGGCAGAAGAACTGGCCAAGCCACTCTCCATCATTTATCACTGATCCTGGCTGAATGGGGAGGTCCCAGAGGACTGGAGGTTGGCCAGTGTGACCCCATCCACAGAAGGGCTGGAAGGAGGATCTGGGAAACTATAGGCCTGGCAGCCTGACCTCGGTGCCTGGTAAGATTATGGAACAGATCATCCTGAGTGCCATCAAGTGGCATGTAGAGGACAACCAGGGGATCAGGTCCAGGCAACATGGGTTTAAGAAAGGAAGGTCCTTCCTGGCAAATCTCATCTCCTTCTATGACTGGGTGACCTGCCCAGTAGATATGGGGAAGGCTGTGGATGTGGTCTACCTCAACTTCAGCAAGGCCTTTGACACATTCTCCTATAGCATCCTCCTGGAGAAGCAATCCTTGGCTTGGACAGGTGCGCCCTTCGCTGGGTCAAAAACTCACTGGATGACCAGATCCAGAGAGTGATGGTGAATGGAGCTCCATCCAGTTGGTGTCCAGTGACCAGCGGTGTCCCCCAGGGATCAGTGCTGGGCCCAGTCCTATTCAACATCTTTACTGATGACCTGGATGTGGGGATTGAGTCCACCCTCAGTAAATTCACAGATGACACCAAGTTGAGGGGGAGTGTTGATCTGCCAGAGGGTAGGAAGAAGCTGCAGGAGGACCTGGACAGGCTGGGTCGATGGGCCAAGACCAATGGTATGAAATTCAACAAGACCAAGTGCAGGGTCCTGCTCTTTGGCCACAATAACCCCAGGCAGTGCTACAGACTGGGGGAAGAGTGGCTGGAGAGCGGCTCAGCAGAGAGGGACCTGGGAGTTCTGGTTGACAACCAGTTGAACATGAGCCAGCAGTGTGCCCAGGTGGCCAATGGCATCCTAGCTTGTGTCAGGAATAGTCTGGCCAGCAGGAGTAGGGATGTAATTCTCCCCCTGTACACAGCACTGGTGAGGCCTCACCTCAAGCACTGTGTCCAGTTCTGGGCCCCTCAGTTCAAGAAGGATATTGAGGTGCTGGAGCAGGTCCAGAGGAGAGCAACAAGGCTGATGAAGGGACTACGAGGGAAAGTCTTATAGGGATAGGCTGAGGGAGCTGGGGGTGTTTAGCCTGGAGAAGAGGAGACTCAGGGGGAATCTTATCACTCTCTACAACTACCTGAAGGCAGGTTGTAGTCAGATGGGGGCTGGGCTCTTTTTCCAGGCAACTAGCAACAAGACAAGAGGGCATGGCCTCAAGCTGCTCCAGGGGAGGTTTAGATTGGATATTAGGAAGCACTTCCTCACAGAGAGGGTGATTAGACATCGGAATGGACTTCCTGGGCAAGTGGTGGAGGCACCTTCCCTGGATGTGTTCAAGGAAAGGCTGGATGAGGCATTTAGTGCCATGGTCTGGCTGATGTGGTGGTGTTATTCATAGGCTGGACTGGATGATCTTAAGGGTCTTTTTCAGCCTTGGAGATTCTGTGATGTGCTGATTCTGCAATTGCCCACATGTTGAGGGAGGTGATCTTTCCCCTCTTCTTAGTACTCGTGAGCTGTCACTCCAGCAGCCAAACCTGGATTACTATGTCTGATTCTAGGCTCCTTAGTACAAGAGAGACATGGACAAATTGGAGAGAATTCAACAAGGGCCACAAGGATGATTAAGTGAATGGAATGTCTCTCCTATGAAGAGAGGCTGTGAGAACCTGGAGAAGGCCCAAGAAGGATCTTAACAATGTATATAAATACCTGAAGGGAGGGTGTAAAGAAGATGGAGTCAGGCTCTCTTCAGTGGTGGCCAGGTGTTTTTGTGGTTTTTTTAAATGCTTACAGGGTCACCAAGCACTGGCTAAGGTTGCCCAGAGGGGTTGTAGTCTCAGTCCCTGGAGATACTCAAAAGCCACCTGGACATGGTCCTGGACAATTGGGTAGGGAGCTGTACAAGATGACCTCCAGAGGTCCCTTCCATTTCTTTTAATTTTCTGTCGTGTCAGTCTCCAAGTCTCCATAACAGTGATCTTAGAATTCTTCTGTCTCCTTTCTTTAGGAATAAGAGACTATATAGTAAATAGATAATCTCTTGAATCATAGACTGGGAACACAGACTCTAGAAAACGTGATACATTTCTAAATTCAATGAAGACCACATTTAGTAACTAATTTATTTTAGGATATACATGTATCTTGTAAACAAATTTAATGACTTATTCTCTCTCTCTACTATTTTTTTTTAATTCTGTAAACAACAGTTAATTTAAATTAAAGCACACTAACATATACAGTATTCTCAGAAAGTCTATATATCACAGGTGTGGTAAGACTCCAAAAGTCTACTTGTCAGGTAGAATTAGGTTAATTAAAAATTAATAATCCCTATAGTAAAGCATTTATGTAGCCAATTACCTTGCACCAAAATCCCAATGAAAAAGTAGCCCTTGACACAGTTAGTAGTATCCAAGATGACCCACAGCATGAAAACAGTATTGCAAAGCAAGTAAAAACCTGTTTTGAGTATACTGCTAATGCAAGGCAAAAAAAATTGCTTCCTTTCACACAAACACAGTATTTTAAGACAGTTATTCCTTGCATAAACCATCACAAAGTAAAAAAGAAGGTAAAAGAGGCAGAATTAATTTGGAAGTTGCTGGTTATAATTGCCATGATATGTAACAGGAAATAAAAATGGAACACCAGTTTAAACTATTTATACAGTAATCTAAAACAAAATTCCTAGGGAAAAATCACTGACAATTCTGAAATTATCAATGGAAAATAATGCCGGAGGAAATAATAATTTTTATCAAATAGAACTATGAACTTTAAGCTCATATACATTTACATGTAGCATGACCCAAATATCCTTAGATCAGCTTTTACTACCATCACAGACTCAAAGGAAATCTGCTTGTAGAAAACATGGAAAGGTTTATTCCAGCAGTACATCCTTTCTTACCTTTCTTATTTGATCACTACACAAATGGTCTTTTTTTCTAAGTAGGTTTAACCCCATGTTCCATTTATACCTTTTTCAGTTTCCCAAAACATGGAGAAAACAAAATTATTCCTAAACCTGGTAGCAGTGTTTTTTCACACTCTGCAGCTTTTTTTATGCTAAACCTTGTTCTCTCTAAATGGTCTACAAAGTTATTAGAAAAGGCAGCCATTTCCTACAACTGACACACTGCAATAGAGAATCATTATCCTCCTGCCTTGCTGTGGGTCTCCATTTGGCCATCGAGGTGTTGACCACAACTGTTTGACTGTAACCATCCAGCCAATTCCTTATTCACCATGTGGCCTATCCATCCAATCCACATCTTTCCAATTTAGAGATCAGGATGTCATGTGGGACAGTGTTAAACGTTAAACGTTTTGCACAAATCCAGGTAGATGATGTCAGTTGCTCTCCCCTTGTCCACTGTTGCTGTGACCCCATTGTAGAAGGCCACCAAATTTGTGAGGCATGATTTGCCATGAAACCATGTTGGTTGCCACCAACCACCTCTTTATTATCCATGGACCCTAACAGAGCCTGCAGGAGGATCTGCTCCATGATCTTTCTAGGCAGAGGTGAGACTGTCTGGCCTGTATTTAAGCAAGACAGCTGCAGTTTCATCCTTAATTCATACTGCCTGAAGCTAGAAGACAGTTTTGATCACACTGCTAATTAAAAGCCAGTACGTCACAAGTTCAGAGAAGTCCTGAAATTACTGTATCCCCAAAAAGATGCAAAAATCAAAGGAACTGGACATTTTCTTAAGTATACATTGCACAAACTGGAGCTAACCAAATAAAATTATAAGGATGCAAAATGACAATACTTTTTCATATAATCATTTTGAAATTTAAAAATGAGAAAATTATCCTGTTCTTGTTTAAATGAATAGATACAAAAGTAATTCTATTTAATTCAGTTCAGTAAGACCCATATATAAATCTGTGCAGAAGAAGAGACACTATGCTGGGAAATTTGAAGCTTTAGACTGAGGGCAATGTTGAAGACCAGAAACTTGAACCAGTATGTATTCTGTGTCTTCTACATTTTGAACAGAGAAATCTGACTATTCAGTGTCCTGCTTACAATTATTTGGAGGGAATGCGGATAGGTCTATTATGACAGTTTCATTTATTATCAGAAACCCTGCTACCGCAAAAGAAAAAGGCATCTACATTTTTCATCCTTTCTATCAAAGATGGATGATCGTGATCATGTTCACTATACAAGCAGACACTTCAGCACCAGGGGAATTGCTCCTGTGAAAATCACAGTTTAAGCTGCAGGATTACTCCAGGTTTAAGGCTAGGTAAATTGCTCTTACATACTGGTTTCACACTACAATGCTATTCACAGGTGAAAATATTCCAACTGAAATTTGGCATGCATATACAAGTGTAGAGAGATGGTATTATTCAGCTCAGTATATTCAGTCAGCATTTTTATTGGTAGCATTGTTATTTTCTTGTGAAATTTGTATCTTCTCACTGAAAAGAAACACTATGAAATAGATCTTGACTAACCTGTTTGTTTTCATTCTGATGAGCCTGAAGAAAGAGCTGCGTAAACACCTGTATTATGGTCATAACTTCTGGAGATCCATCAGTTTCCAGCACTGCATACCTAAGCATTGAAAAGTTAGATTATGGCAGATGAGATAAATAGTCTGCCTGTCACACCAGTGATAATTGAAATTAAGAAGTACATTCTTTGTATGCTTTAGATTCAAGTTGTGTTTGAGCTCATTATGCTCATTATGCTTAGAAATTTTATTTTCACTTTAAAAAAAACATACTCAGATCCAAGAAAAAACTAGATTTAGTAAGTATATACAATATACATTCACACACATGATTTACCCAATCAATAGGAGAAAAAAAAGTAAAATTGAAAAAGAGACTACCACAACTTCATTAGGCAAATCGAGCAGCTGAACAGTCTTACTGGATTCAGAGCAACTACTCCCTTGCGTACAGTTAAGCATACTTTAGAGTTCTGTGGGACTGCATCCCACAGGCCACTTCAAATTAGAGATGAAGTACAACCTAGTACAATCTCCTGGGATATTGTCACACTCCTACTGGAGCCAGTGAAAGAAACAAAAAAAAAGTTGTTGATCAAATTTAAAAGTTACATATTTTAAAAACTACACACTGAGACTGAACTGAAATAATATAGCTGCTATTCAGTCATTGTGATGCCTTAGTGATCTTGAAGCAATTAATCAGCAGCACAAACAGATATTACTGTATACCAAAGGACTACCTTAGATCAGTAACTGCTACAGATTTAATTAGGGACCAATGCATTCCAGTGTGCTTCCAGTGGTGAAATCATAAAGTCCACTCGGAAGGTTCAGGAACAGGTATGCTTTAACTGGCCTTCTATAAGGCACAAAGTAATCTTGAGCAAACAGAGCAGAAAAACATATGGGCAGCAACAAGTAATTTTCATTCTCTCATTTGAAAAACATGTGATCATAAGGAGAAAACAAGTTCAAAGTAAGCTGCCACTGAGATACTATTTTTTAGTATTTCATTCTTCCTGTAATGATTTTAAAGATAAGAACACATTATTGTAACAAAGAAATTTCACAAAACTACAGGCAAATATAATCACTAACACAAACACAAGAAGTAGCACATAGAAATTCAAGACAGTGTAGGCATGTGGACTTCCATTTAGCTACACACAGGAGCAAAATAAATTTGTACTTGGGAAATAAAAACACAAGTTAACATCCCTGAGCTAAAATAATTTAGCACAATCAACCTCAATAAAAAGAATGTAATAGCAGGCAAAGTTATTCCTGAAAGAGACACAATCATTAGGTCTGTGCTTCTAACAGAATATTAACCCCCAAAACAAAAGTTTTCTGCCAAGTGTAGAAACATAACAGAGTTCCCAAGCAATAAAGTACAAGCTATTTTTCAGCAGCTCTCTAAAATCTCACATGACTGTATCTGACATGGTATCTTAACCTCTGCACAAAACTCAATCATAGTTGGAGAGATCAGAGAAATTCAACAAAAATGAACACAAAGCTGCAGAAACCAAGTAGTCTGCAAAAGCCAGCTAACACATGCAACTTCATTCAATACCAACAGGACCTGAAATATAGTATTTTTAAAAGATATTAAGGGTTTAATAACAACAACGTAGAGGAACAAGCATACTAAGTAGAAATAATGGAAAGCAAAAAAAGGGAGCAGAAGTGTAGGCTGAGCAACAGGAAAACATGATGAATTTCTAATGTGATTTGTAACATTAATGCAAGGGTGAAATTTTATTAGGCAATACTCTCCTGGGCAAATTCCTGCATTATCTGAGAAACACTATATCTTCCAATCTACTGTCTACCAAATGTAAAGAGTGCAAAAGTGTTACGCAGTGTCCATCTTATTTTTAGAAAATATTTTACATATCATGACCCTAAATAAGCCAAGAAGCTTGAGCAAATTTTGTCTCCGTATATCATGACAATATACAGCTTCCAGTCTATGACATCAGCACAGGTCTGTAAAGTCACATCAATTTTCAAGTGCAGTTTGCTTTGGGAAAGTAACTTGTCTTGACTATTCAGAAAATACTAGCTGTGCTCAGACACTGGACCACAGCCACAGAAAGGACTGCCACAGCAGTAGCTGCCAACTGGTTCCCCACTCTCAGTACAGCCTATACAGTCTGTAGTTCCTCTTCTGTTAGTGCCTGCACAAACCTAAACATGCACACAGACACACAAATGCCCCCAAACACATGCACCTTGGAGCTCTTTTTTCTTAAAAAGGAAAACACTTGATGAATCATAGCGTCAATCATTAAATACACTATTTTTGTACAGAAGCTGTAATACTGATAACCCCAGCAGCCGACCTACTTAAAAAAACAATGCAATAATATGTCAAGTGAAGTGAAGAAAAAATCCCCCGAAAACTTAAGTACAAAGAACTGGAAGCCCTCATGTGGTAAATAATATCTATTTCTTCATAATAATCCTAATGCATTCAGAAACAAATTCATTACTAACAAACATATCAACAGTTTAATGCAATTAAGACCTTATCTGATATCAATCCTGAAGACTATTAGCATAATGTAAAAGAGGCTACACTGTTAAGTGCAAATGTTTTAGCTAAATTCAATCTTCACACTGGCATGGGCCAAGCCTTTTTTCAGCATTTATAATTTTCACCTCAAAATCAGATTTCAACCATAAATGCCTACTGGAGTACAAAATAAATTAAAAATTTTCATGGCTAAGATACTGTGTAGTCAACTGTATAAATGATAACAACAATATAACTTTTATGCAACATTCACAAGATTTTAAATGTTCTTCATTACTTACAGTACATTACACAGAAGGGGACACTAAGGCATATAGCTAAAGGAAAGGACATCCTGACATTATTATTTATCATTATGCTCCTTCTCATTAAGAAAACCTCAAAACTGATAATTTGAAGTACCTTCCACTATATTTCAAAACTTACTTGAAAATTTCATCCATAATTCTGAAAATGGCAGGATGGCTTGCTGCTTGTGGCTGTTGATAAACAAATGAAATAAAATTTACCATTTATAAGAAAAAACACAAACAACTGCCACAGTATAATTCACGTCTTATCTCATGGATGCTATTACACTGCAGTTATTAAACTTTAAATCTCAGATCAAGTCTTATGAAAGCATCAAATTTTCTCAGATTTAAGTTCTTCAAAATAACTACATCTAACTGATGGCAGGAGATCCACAGGAATACCAAGCAGGCTAAGCAGCTGATAAAGGCAAACAACTGGGATTCCAAACTGTTTATGACAATGATCCTTAAAAGTATTAAAGGTGTCAGAAAGAACAGGCTGTTGCATGCAATTGCTTGAGGCAAGCGGCACAGGGCAGATTTACAAAAAAAGGTTTTCTCTTCACAGACAATCCCTTTTGGATGCGCTTCAAAGTTAAAGTACAGAAATTAAATTTACTTCATCACTTTTGTCTTTAATACTACCAAACATATTTTGGTCCAAGACATTTTTTCACAGTATTACCTTCTGTGAATTTTGGAGTTGGTAGTACAAGCTGAGTATCTCAGTGAATAAAAATATATTTTTTTAAAAACTTATTAAGGTTTTTATCATGCTCCCATGCAAAATACTGTTTTAAGAAAGCTGTTATATTAAATGTGAACTAGTAAACACACTACTTTCTAATCCTGTATTATTAAATTCTAAAACTTATTAGGCTTCTATTGAGCACAAAGAATAAATAACTACTTATATATTCCTCAAAGTATGTTTGTCTAAGTTAAAAAATAAACTAATGCTTTGTGTTTCTCAAGTTAGCTCCTGATGATGAAAATACAGTTCTTGAACAATCCAGAGTAATGCATGTTTAATAAAATGCATTCTATAAAGTTCAAGATGGAAGGAATAGCATTTATAAAAGGCATTTATTGTAGCAGCTTTAAGTGCCTGATGCACTATTCCAAAGAAAACTTGTACGTATTTGTTTCATCCTAAAAAGTACCAAGAGGAATAGAATTTTTTTCTTTTTAATTGTACAGAGGCAGAATGAAGACTTTAGCCTTTATGGTCCCTCTATGATAATCTCATAAACCAGAGACAACCTTTAATACAAACTGTCTGAAAAAGCTCCTTGTTTCTCAAAGTTGCCATACTGGCAGGATTAGGTGGCACCTCATTTTCATGTTCTAGCAAACTTTCTCTCTGTCACACGGCTCTAGCTAAGCTGTGCTTAGAACGTGTGCCATCTAGTGTTGAGAGTGCTGACAGCCGCTGGTTTGGACGTGTGAAGATGAGCATGCAGCACCTTCCAACCCCGAGCGTTCTGCACTGCTGTGAAAACAGTGGAAAGTGAGAACACTGTACTTTAGTCCTCTGGGCTGTATGGTTGAATTCAGTAATTTCTCCGCTGCCTCTTCAGATACTCTACCTACCTCTGCACACATACTTCTATGACGACTTAGCAATCCACTGTTAACAGGTGTAAACTACAAAGGCACACTGCCACATGTATCAAGATCAAATTGCATTTATTTTGAACAAGGCCAAAATAAATGTGCTGTATGCAACAATGAAAAACACTCCACCCTTTCCTGCCAGACAGCAGCAATCTACAGTACTCACTACAATAAACCACAGTTAATAGCCCATAGTAATCTACACTGCTGAAATCAATATGAATTTCATGATTGGTATTCAAAGGAAAAACAACAAAAAAAACCCAAACCCCACCATTGTGAGCAGGAACTGAACAGGAAGCTTAGTTCTGCTGTGGCCAGCAGCCATTCTGGAGTTTGGGAGGGATTACCAATTTCAGCAGGAATTCCCATAGGGTTTTCATACCTTTAACATTATTGTCCTTTTTTAAATAAAAGGCATTTAAATACAAAGGCATTTTACATTTTATTAATCTCATCTGTGATGATGCAATATTTTTCACAGAAAGCTCAGAAATTCAAACTTGCTGTCTACCAGGAGCTTGTTCCATCACCTTTGAAACCTGCACAATATTTATGGCACAGCACACACTAAACCAAAAAGATCCCAACACTGGGAACAGGAGCTGCATGTGTGATATCACAATTAAACATTTCAAGAACGTATGCCTGTTGAGAAAAAGCCTCATATAAAAACACTGGGATTTTTTAAAGAAATAAAATGGAAAAAATACACTATAACATAGAGAATAACAAGTTGCATAGAATTACATTACTTTTGTTACTGTATTATCTGAAAGAAGAATTCCAAACAACTAATTTATAATAAAAAGCCAGAACTGAATAAAGAAATAAGAAAAATACTTTTTTTTTATCCACAGTTATGTAAAAAATGTATTTTTATCTGTATCTACAGATACAGATTTCTAATAAAAGAAATTAGGAACAGACTGTGTATATAGACTTGCCTTCTGAAATACCTAGACCCCCAGATGATATAGAAATGGTGGTAATGACAAGCACTTAGGAGATCTGCAAGTGTTAAAAAGGATCCCTAAAGTAGAAATCTGCAGATTCAATTAAAAAGGAAGAATATTTAAAGGTATGATTCTTTTTCTATTTAAAATACATACTCTATAAGCAGCTTCGTAGCCTGAAAATAAGATACGATGTGCCATTTTTTCGTTCTATCTATTTTATGAAATACAGACTTTAAGGATGTATCACACATGCTATTTCACATTGTAATTAACCAATTTACATCTAGTGTTACAAACTAGCTCATTATTTTAGAAACCCTATTGTGTCATATTTTCTCATAGGAAAGATTTTTGGTGCACTGCATAACACAGCATTTAAAAACAAACTTTCATTACAGTTCAGCAAATATTTTGTATTAAGGATTTTGTTCAGGCTTGCAAACAAAACCAACTAACTAAGCAATCCATAATAAAATATCTTATAAGATGTTTCAGTTGTTTAAACTGATAAACTTCCAAGGGTCCAGAGATTGAAGGAAAAACAAATTAAAATAATCTTAGCCAAAGTTCATAATTTTTTAAGACAGAGGTAGTATTCAGCACCCCCACCAGTCATATTCTCATCTCTTCATCCATTCTTCATCACCTAATGTTTTTTTTCTCTTCTATCAATTCAGTGTAAAAATTAGTGACATTTGTAAGACTCAAGATTTACCTTTGCATTAGCAAGTTACATGACAGCCATTTGGTCAAAGATGCTGAGGTATTTGAAAACCCTCTGTCACTTCTGAAGCAGGAAAGCACAGTATCACATGTACTACATGTTGCACATACCAATAATGAATCTTTTATGACACGAGCCACTTCTTCCAGTGAATTTAACTGAAGGGAAACCAACTGGTCTAAAAGATGTAATGTAGCTTTTTCAAGGCTTGGTAAGTGACGAAGCCAGAGGCTAAAGACAGCTGAATCAGAGAGAGAGATCTTCTTCCTGGTTTAGAGAGAAAAATACTTACTGTTGTCCCTAAGAAACTGGACAGAAAACAAAAACGTACCTTTTTTTAAAAAGAAAATAAAAATAAATTAAAAAATAGAAAAAAACCAAGCAGTCTGGAGAGAAAAAGACAAAAATGGTGAAGAATAACAGGGAATTACCATCATCTACAAATGAAACCTTACCATATGTCTTTAAAACCTACAAATTTGGTTATGATTGATCCCAGCAATTGGAAATGGAAGGTTTAATACTGGAGCTCCCATCTTCCTTAGAGAAAGGCCCTGCCTCACACTTCTGTTTTCTAAAACCCAAATGCTCTCTGCACACCTGTCTGTACACAAAATGTCAGCAACTCACAGATGTGCAGGAAAGTCCTCTGGGTAATTTTGTTGCTGGCTAAATCAAACCAATACCTGTCTTTGCAGACAAACATGAGAAAAAAAAATCCAAACAGAAAACCAAGGTAGAGGTAGGTAAGTCCTCAGCCCACCAACACTGACCAGAGCCTTTTGAAAGATAAATGGTTAAGAATGCAATTATCTCTTCGCCTGAACTTTTCAGCTATAGCTCAGCTGAGGTATAATTTTGCATCAGTAGGAAATAACAGGCACAGTTTATTTTGAGACAACACCATAATTTGTGTGGACCAGCACAAATAAAAAAATACTAAAGTAACCCCCCGCCCAAGAGGGAAATCACAGCACAAATCATTTTGGAGTATTCTTGCAGCTATCGTGACAGTCACAAATTAAAAGGTCAAAACCAACAAAAAATACATAAATAACAAGAAATATATGTCTTGGTCCTGAACAAATTCAAGTGTAAAAAGCCTAAAATTAGGCATGAGAGTACAGGCAAAATAAAGCTACTGTTAAGAAAGAAAACTATGAGCAGAAAGGAAGATCTAACACCATTTTAGGATCTATTTTCAACATGCCTATTCTACTATATGTTCATTTAAATACCAGCTTTCCAAAGTTTGATTTCCATTGGAAAAAAACCTTTTTTTTTTCCATTCAAAACTATGTAACAGCTTAATTTAAAAGAGCACATCCCTAGACAAGAAACACATTGAAGTACATGGAATTTAAACATTATAAAGCTGTGCTTCATTTCAATATGCTGTTTAATTAAGTATCACTATGAAAACACTATGCCCATCAGTAAATGAAGAATTACGGGAGATTATTTAATTTTGCCACAATCCTCTTTTTTCTTTTATTTTTTGTGGTAGCATGGCAGGTATTAAATACACCAGAAAAATAAATCTAATAAGCTTGCTTAGAGCTGTTCCAACTCTGAGATTTAAAAAACACATAGGAAGTAAACTGTACTTATTATCCTTCTGCAACTGAGCTTGCAAATAGTCCCCTGGCACAGTGCTGAATTCCATGGAGCACTCCAAATCACAGTACTTAGTAACCCTGTTTTCTGGAGCAGGCTTCACTCGTGTTCAGAAGGAAAAAAAGTGTTCAGAACACAGTGACAGGGCTAGGAAACACAGAATTCAGTTGTTAAAGTGGGAGAAAAAATACAAGCACACTCCTGTTAAGATCATCTGAGGCTGAGTGACAGGCCAGAAGTATACCATGCAAAGCACGTGTGGGCCTAAATCTGCTCTCAGGGAAACTATACGCTTTTGTCCAGGGCACTTCAAGAGTCATTTAGTCAAGAGCCACATGAACTGCATTATTTTTGCTCACTGTGATAAAAAATAGCTCAAAAGTTAAACAAAAGGATGTTTGTTTCAGTCAGAAGAGTATTTTATGACAATCTAAAAGATTCACACTCACAATTTGTACATCAGCAATTTAAAATTCTGCTTTTGCCTGCAGTCTGAGCTCTGCTATTCAAATGCAAGAGAAATATCTTACTAGATACTACCTAATGAGGTTCAACAAGAGCAACTGCAGAGTCCTGCACCTGGGAAGGAACAACAATGTGTACCAGTACAGGTAAGGAGGTGATCTGCTAGAGAGCAGCTCTGTGCAGAAGGACTTTAGAGTCCTGGTAGACAACAAGTTTATCCATGGGACAACAATGTGCCCTTGTGGCCAAGAAGGCCAATGGTATCTTGGGGTGCATTAAGAGGAGTGTCTCCAGCAGATCAAGGGAGGTTCTCCTCCCCCTCTACTCGGCCCTGGTGAGATCTCACTTGGAGTATTGTGTCCAGCTCTAGGCTCCCCAGGGCTCCCCAGTTCCAGAGGGACAGGGATCTACTTGAGAGAGTCCAACAGAGGGCTACGAGGATGATGAAGGGTCTGGAACACCTGTCTTATGAGAAAAGGCTAAGAGACCTGGGGCTTTGCAGTCTAGAGAGGAGAAGGCTGAGGGGGGATCTAATTAATGTCTATAAATTCATGAGGGCTGGGTATCAAGAAGGCAGGGACAACCTCTTTTCACTTATGCCCTGTGATAGGATGAGGGGCAATGAATTCAAACTCAAGCACAGGAAGGTCCAACTCAACGTGAGAAAGAACTTCATTACTGTGAGGGTTACAGAGCACTGGAACAGGGTCCCCAAGGAGGGTCTGGAGTCTCCTTCTCTGGAGATTTTCAAGACTTGTCTGGATGCCTTTCTGAGTGATCTGCTCTAGTTTTTGGTCCTGCTCTGGCAGGGGGTTGGACTCAATGATCTTCAGAGGACCCTTCCAACCCCTAACATTCTGTGATTCAGTGATAGTGTATTTAGCATACAAATCCAGAGAAAAGACATCTAATTGCATAAATAATCTTTATGAAAAGAGCACAAAAATCATACAGACAATACTACTTACTTTAAAAAGGCCTCATTCACAGCCTCCAGAAACTGTGAACTAAGAATTTCTTCTGATGCACCTCCATGGTAAAGAAGGAGAGTTTCCAACAATGGAGTTAGATCAGGCAAAGTAACGAGAGGGAGACAGAAAAGGGATACAGCATTCACACGACTGGCTGAAACTCTGAGGGAAAAGTAAATACAGTTCATATTTCAGAAAAGTCAAAATTTTAATTTCTAAACTGATACGGTAAAAGAAGATAAATTTATTGCAGAAGGTTAAAGGTAAGAAATGCATAATTATTGGCATCTGATAGTCTGGATTGGGCCAGAGAGCAGCCCACCCTTCCCACCCAGTTTATCAAACTTTAATCCACAGAAAACCAGGCCAAAGAAACAGTTAAAAGGTAGTACTTGGGTACATTTAAAATAGTTGTATATGAATGTGCAGTATTGCCACAATACTGTTTGGTACCAGATGAAGGAATTAATGGAAGGAAAATGAGAGGTTTTTTAAAATAAGCATGGACAAATTTTATCATTAATTACAAGTGGAAAGTAACTACTATTCTGTCATATTAAACTATCACTCACACAAATGGGGGGAAAAAAAAAATTGAACTTTTTTTGCTTTCTCTTATATTAACTGCCAGTTAACTTTGGTGATAAAGATGCATATAGCAGCCAACATTAAGATTATGAAGTTCACGAGGTTCGAAAAGGCCACGTGCAAGGTCCTGCACCTGGATCATGGCAATCCTCAGTATCAATACAGGCTGGGGACAAAGGGACTGAGAGCCTCCTTGTCAGGAATAACTTGGGGATACTGATAGATGAAAAATTGGACATAAACTGGCAATGTTTTAAGTTGAAAGAGAGTAAATTTAGATAAGATATAAGGAAGAAATTCTTCACTATGAGGGTGGTGAGACACTGGGACAGGTTGCTCAGAAAAGATGTGGATGTCACTTCTCTGGAAGAGTTCAAGGTTGGAAGGGGCTTTAAGCAACCTGGTCTAATGGGAGGTGTCCCTGCCTACAGCATGGGGGTTGGACTATTTGAAAGTCTCTTCCAACCCAAACCATTCTATGACTCTCAGGTTAAGTATAAACTCTTACGTGAAGCCCAGCTTAACAAGATTCCCCACATAGCTACATATATAACCCACAATTTCCAACTGAGGCCTAAGTTGGCCAAGACTGTATGAAGGTCCTCACTGAACTGTAAAGATCCAAACTAAAATATATCAAAATTATGGTTAGGTAAAACCTACCTGCCTTGAATGTTAAGTCCATTGAACTGGTTCCCTTTGAGTTCTGTAACTAACGAAAAAACCATCTGTTGAATAAAGTAAAATAAAATAAAAAATAAAATTAAATAGATTTCATAAGCTGCAAATAAGCAGACATTAGTTACATGGTTCTCTGTGTAATTGACATATTGTGGAGGTTAATAGCTTTCTTGGCTCATTCAGTTTGATTTTTTAATTTTTTTATTTACTGGTGTCAAATTAAATCTGTCTAGATCACTGAATAAACAATGCTGCAAAACATTTTTGAACACACATTATATGCCTTCCACACTTTAATACTGAGAAGATATTTAATGTAGCTCTGCTTCCCCAAGAGTTGTGGCAAAACTTTCAGAAGAACACTACTAATAATTTTTATATGCATTATCTAATTTAAGTCAATATACTATGAAATATTAATCCTATTCTTATATTTTAAATGTAGAAGACACTTTTCTAAGATTTAAGGCTCATCTACCATTTTAAATGCAGCAGTGCATACAGTTAAATAGAAGATTCCAAAAGTTAATTTTAATACACAAAATAATATATAAAATCTAAACTTCACAGGGAAAATAATGATAGAACAGGCATCTTTGTTATAACACAACAGCAACAGGAATTTTGTTTTTATGAACATCTATTACAGTATAATCTAATAATTTTTTTTCTCAGTTGCTCAGAGATCTCCCACTTCATTTTTTCCTTAAAATGCTGTAAAAGTAGCTGATGTAAGAAAAGATAAACAAAGTTCCATTCATGCCCCTTATAACAATGACAACTCCATGCTTAGAAACTGTTGATTTAATATTAACAAAATCTCAGTTGCACAAACTACTTACATTTTTAACTAAGTGACAATAATAATCTGCTGATGTGTAGCCAAGAGTTGATATGAATGTACTGGTTTCAGCTTCATTACTTTCACACTCAGAGGAAGAAACAAGGTGGCACAGCAAACTCTGCGAGTAATCAAAAGAAGAACAAATCAAAGTATTAGGCTACAACAGGCTGCGTAAAAAGAACTGACTGCTATTGAACTACATTTGGGATAAGATTTTTTGATTGGTTGTGGCCATTTTTACTCCATCAACACAGAACAGCAGGCAGCTCCCATCAACCAAAAGGTAAATGCTGCAGCTGCTACAATCAAACGTGGGTTCACATATTACACCATTTCAGTAACTGTGCAATAGCAATGGAAGCCATTCGTGTCAAAACCAGACAGATGATAGGTAGGTTTCGGTCTGGTATCCTCTGTACAGCAGTCATTATGTTGCTACACAGCAAAACCTCACCTGCAGTCTTGATCACTACCATGATCAAGAATAGACAAGACCAAGTTAACTTTCAGTTTTTCTTATCGCTCCCACAAGAGGCTCCAGTATTTTTTACAGGATTCATAATTGGATTCATAATTGAATTTGCTTAATATCCTCATTATCTTGAAAAGATAAAGTATTAAGTTTGACATTTACTTCTGTACCAATTTCACTGTGGAATGTTTTAAGTCACATTTAATAAAACCTTTAAAATATATCATATAAAAAAAATTGAAAGAATCCTTTGATGATAGATTCAGAGTAAAGACAGATTACCACATTTGATACACTGGTTCTGCAGGGAAGTACAGAGGGCTCTGAATATAGAATCATAGAATGATTCAAACATAGGGGTTGGAAGGGACCCCTGAAGATTGAGTCCAACCCCTCCTGATGCAGCAGGAATACCTAGGGCAGATCACACAGGAACACATTCAGACAAGTCTCCAGAGAAGGAGTGTCCTCAACCTCCCTGGACAACCTGTTCCAGTCCTCTGTCACCCTCACAGTAAAGAAGTTTTTCCTCATGTTGAGGTGGAAATTCCTGTGTTGTAACTTGGTGCTGTTCCCCCTCATCATATTACAGGGCACCACTGAAAAGAGACTGGCCCATTCATTACATCCACCCTTCAGATATTATAGACCTTAATAAGGTCCCCCAATCTTCTTTTCTCAAGACTAAACAGCCCCAGGTCTCTTTGCCTTTTCTCATATGATAGATGTCCCTTAATCATCCTTGTAGCCCTACTCTGGTTTTTTACTTTCCCAGTTCTTGAGTGCTATACTAGAGCTCTGCTGTCTTTTGGACAGATCTTACACTTCAGCACCTTTCCAAATGTATTAATTTATGAAAACTGCTGTGTGATATCTTGAGCAGGTTTTCACATCCTGCTGCCATAATTGAGCACAGGTAGTTTCATGTTTCTTAAAAAGTTATCTGCTCTGGCTTTGTGAAAAGTTTCTTTCCTTCCTGTCTTTTATTTCTACATGCTGATACAACAACTACATTCCCTTTCCAGAGCTTCATTTCAGGGCTTTATACAACATTAATGCTTAAATTACTAACCAAATTACACTTGGTGTGGCAGTAAAAGTATAAAAAGCCTTGAAACAGAGGGTCAGGATTAGCAAACACTGAAAATACATTCATTTTAAAAATACGTAATTAAAAGGAAAGTTCAGATGAAAGCTCTGTGACTTCCATTGTCTTAGGGGGTCTCACTCTATGTAGTCTTTTTAAAATAGGAAATGAAGAAAGATTTGAGACTAAAAAAATAAAAATCAGTTAGCTCGTTTTTTTGCTTTCAGAAATCTAGACAAAATATTTATGCACACTTTTTTTTAACATCTCTAAGCATGTCCTGCAGAACTCCTGGAATTAGATATGTTCTATGTTTAACTCATGTGAGAGAGAAGATACAATCAGCAGAAGCACACCAGAGGTCTAAGAAAATTCATTACTGTCAATATAATTACAAGCAGTTGGGACTCTATTTATTGTGCTTTTGTTTAGGATTAGGTTACTACGTAGCAGACTTAAGTTAAATGCCTAAATGCCCTTTTCATTCACTGCAAACCGTTTCCTGAAGAGCCTTCAGCAGGAGAAACCGCTGTTTTACCGCCATCTAGTGACTTCCCCAAAACTAACGAGGAAGGAAAATGCTGTTTCAGAGTAGTAATTTACATGCAACTTTTGCAATCTTAAGAAAAAGACATTTAAAGGTGGATTTTCAAAATGTACAAGCATCTAAATACGTCAAAAGTGAAGGGTAAAATCCTTTTAAATTGTACAATCTCTAAACACCCCTTAATCAATTTATTAATATGGAACCATAAATACATTTATTGCCCTTTGCAACTATTACTGAAGTTAAAATTTATTTTCAGAATACTGTCAAGGGTTCTGACAAGTAGCTCCTATAATATAGAATGGTTTGCAAAGCAGAACGAGATAAGGGATCAGATTGCAAGTTAAAAACAGAATGAAGAAGGAGTAAACAATAGCAAACCTGGGATGCCCATTTTGGTAGAAGGAGAGGTGCTTGAGAAATACAAAATTTGTTGAAAGTTTGCTGTGTTTGTTGCTCAGTGAAAGAACTGCACTAAGCTTCACCCATAACAAGAACATAAAAATCTCTGAAAAGGATTTGACAGGTTGACATGGAAGCTAATGACACATAAATGACAAAGCAGCCTAAAATCTCATATATTTACCTGTAACACTACAAAATACATTATCTAATCATCTTGCCTGTAATCAGAATTTTCCTAAGGACAAAACAAGTCAAATGCTCTTACTGTGAAGACTAATCTCAAAAGGACTTTCTCCTATCCTTGTTTAACAGTCACTGTTAACCAATCAAGAGAGAAAAATAGAAGACAAAATCACTACACACCAGCAAAAGTCTGCATATGGCCTGCAACACTTACCTGGGTGTTTCGGGGTGGGGGGTTTTTTGGTTGTTTTGTTGCTGTTGTTGTTTTTGTGAGTGTTTTAGTTCATTAGTGTTTTGTTTGTTTTTTCCTTTTCTGAGCACCTTACTATATCCGTGCTAGAACTGTATGGATCATTGATTTTTTGGAACACAAAAAAACTCTAAACAGCCAGAAGGGGGCAAGGGGAACAAGGAATAAGGAGATACTGCCATCAAGATGAAAGGAGGTATTAGGTATGCATGAAAGAAGGGTACTTATTAAAGGTGAAAACCATTTATAATTCAGCTCTTTCTTATGTATTTCATTTTACAGATGCTATTGCCAGTGGAAAGCCTGAGGCATAACTACATGCAACAAAGATAAGAAACTTGGTAACAATAATTTAAACACTTACCTTGTAAGGAAAGTTCTCCCTCTCTCTAGAAAATGTAAGTCCTTTACTGCATATAATTCTGGTTAAGGAACTGGCTAGATGGCTGTGTCCAAAGAGTTACAATAGCTCAATGCCCAAGTGGGAAACAGTAATGAGTGGTATCCCTCAGGGGTTCGCTATTTATTATCTTCACCAATGGGATGGGATTAAGTGGAACATGCACCCTCAGCATGTTTGCAGATGACACCAAACTATGTGTTGCTTAAGAAAAGGAAGGGATGGTATCCAAAGCAACCCTGATTGGCTTGAGGAATAGGCCTGTGCAAAGCTCACAAAGTTCAACAAGGCCAAGTGCAAGGTCCTGCATCTGAGTCAGGGCAATCCCTAGACTGGGGAATGAATGGATTGAGAGCAGCCCTGCAGAGGACTTGGGGATACTGGTGGATGGAAAACTGGACATGAGCCAGCAATGTGCACTTGTAACCAGGAAAGACAGAGACACTGGCACAGATTGCCCAGAGAAGCTGTGAATGCCCCCTGCCTGGAAGTGCTCAGAGCCAGGTTGGATGGGGCTCTGAGCAAGCTGGTCTACTGGGAGGTGCCCCTGCCCACGGCACAGGGTTGGACTAGACTGTAGTAGTTGAAGGTTCCTTCCAACCCAAACCATTCCATGATTCTATTATCTGTATAAGTTGAACAGTTTCTTGGGGAAAAAAAAAAAAGCTTTCAGCATAATCCTCTTATAATAGTACACTCTGTGTAAGTACACAAATGGTGTGGAAGGGAAAGCATAATTGCTAGAAATAAAGTTTATGCCTAATAAGCTCCAACTAAAGACAATTATTTTTTCATATGATTTTTTTCTGCCATTTAGCAGGTAAGCTGTGTAAGGCAAAAAACTGTTGCAAGATTCAGTTAGAACATGGAAAGGTAAAGCAAGCAAACCGTTCCAAGTTACACTCTCTAAAGAGACAAACTATGAACAAAAAGATCATCAGATAATTATTTTCCTTCCTCTTTCATTCTATACATCATTAACTTGATTATTGAAAATATAGTGAAAACCCAGAATGGCTAATTTTTAACCAAATGGCAGTGGAAACAGTTGTTTTTACCTCAAGCTTCAAAGTTCACAATGTTTAAATTCCAGTAGTTCTTACATATAAAGGGATTATATCAGTAGTTACTTCACATCATACTGCTGAACTTTGTTAGAACCAGCTCTGAGACCTAGTGTCAAACAATGTTTTCTTATATGTAAGTTTCTCCTTTTACTTTGGAATCAACTGTTTCAGAAAATACTGTAGAGAAATCTAGGTTTCAGGAGATTTTCTCACAGACATTATAGAGATATTCAAAACTAGAGAGAGATTCCATTATTGCATCATGAAGCCCCCACAAAGCATTGTGGACATGAAAAACCCATAATATTTTATATAGCCACAGTGTGGGTTCTAAGGGTCAGAGAGACCACTGATTTGAGACTTACGGCTTTTAAGGATCAAACCCAGCAGAAAGCATTCAAGAACATGATGAGAAAGTTGTAAATACTAAATATATTACATACATACTGTAATGATTATTTCAGTCATGAATCCTGGCAGTAAATCAATTACCACTCACTGTCTAATCCATTAGTGCCATATTCTACAAGACAGAAAGATGGGTAAGTCTGTGGACAAAGTGCTGAAATCAGAATGGAAAATAGCAAGGTGTAATGATTTTGGAAAATGAGCAGTAGTCAGGACTACTGTGATACCAGCAATTACATCTTTATTGATTTCCCTCACCATTGTTTAACTAGGAAGCATGAAGGAAACCACATTGGTTCTAATTGCAAGAGAATACATCCATCCCCATGGCCTTGAATTAAAGTTCTACGACATGGTCTCTTTTGCCCCGAAACTTTTCATAAACCTCTCACAATGACAAACTTCCTTGAACAATCTTGTCAGTAGTCATATTTTGTTGATGCAATTCATACTGAGGAATATTCTATTTAAGTCAAATTAAAATTCAATGCTACACAGAGGTTTCTAGCACCCTTAACAGACATATAATCCTGGCAGAATTTGCATGAAGCCATAAAATCATTTATTTTAGCAGCACAAACAGTAGTTTGTATCTATCAGGCTTTATAGTGAATGAGGCCTGACTGAACATTTACTTACTTGGCTTACAGATTGGCTATAAAGCTGTCCCTTGTTCATTCATTCAGGGAAAGTGGAAGGAATGAAAATGGTCTTGAAACTAAAAACTTTTGAGAATACAAATGGAGAAAACAAATAATTTTGTTTCCTGGTCACCATCCACCTGTATCTAAAGAGGACTAAGCAAATGAAAAACACTTCCTATATAAGTGAGGGACCAGCCCTCAGGACCAATACTTGCTGGAATTTGTGTCAAAACCCCATTGTAATCCCTAAACAAAGTCTCTTTTGCATCCCAAAAGGCCTGCTTGAGATGATGGAGACAAAACTGATGTCCTGCATATGGCCTGTGGCTGCATGTACAGAGATTGAGATAAGGATGGAGGGGTGGAGGTCCACTCCAGCTGCTCAGGCTTATGGCTCAATCAGCCTTACTCAGCCTAAAGAGCAGGCAGCTGCAATGGTGGGCTTCGAGAGCCTCACTGACACTAACTCTCCCCCATTGGCTGGCCCAACACTGGATCCAGAACTGGTGATTCTCTATTATCTATCTCTCTAAATTTTTATTCTCATATTCTCTCTCTCTCTCCCTCCCTATTATCATTAAGTAATGCAAGGCCTAACCACGATTTTTTTTCAGGTTATGCAGCTTAAACATATATGTATTGTAGTCCTGTGATCTAATTGTCAGCCTTTATGATCGTGCAGCCTAAGATTATAACTGATGTAACCGTATTCCTTATATCCTATAGATTTAATTAAACCTAATATTCAAATACAGACCTTGAGTGTTGTTTTACCTTAATCTGATCAAGGGATATTGGATGGTCGAGCATTTCCTTGAACCATGATATTTGAATCACTCTCAGTGGAAGGGCCAGGTCTGAGACAAAGGATGGATCCAGCTGCACCAAGGCTGTTCTCTGAGAAGGAGTTTAGAAAGCAAGGAGGTCTGATCTGAATATCCCTGGGTTGACCTACTTGAGTCGTGACAACATACCACCTTTCAGTTAAACTAAGCCAACTCATTTGATAATCCTCTTTAAATAATAAAGGTTGATTTTCATGTGTTACAAGGGATTTGTTGAGTTACTCCATGAAGTTTGTTTATCAGGGACAACCATCTTTCGAACCACATGCATCTATGAAAGCCTGGAAGTTATCTTCCTGGAGCAGAATTTGTCCTCCCACTGACATAAGAAGCACAGCACTGGGCAGATACATACTCAGCTAGTGTTCACAACTCCAGAAAGGAGAAAAAGGTGCTTTATTTGTTTTATATGGCCTTTACTAAGTAGGGATCCAAAAGCTCTAAGGCCTTTTTCCCCTTCTTTCTGTGGTAGGAAATACACTCCCACTCATGTCAATGGGGAAAAGTACAGAAGACTGAACTGAAGGTTCTGAAATTAGACATCAACACAGAAATAGCACCTGATTTTTATTACAGGACCACATGGCAAGCTTTATACTAGTAATGTATTTGTGTAGCAACTGCCCTGGAATTTATGACACAGTTTCAAAGACATTCCAGGGCATCCAGATAAACCAATTTGTTTCTGGGAACTTCTCAACACACTCTCTCCAAAGTACTTAAGATTCTGAATGTCCTCAGAAGCATATGTGAAAATCAACAGAGGCAATATATTTTGGAGAGAGGAGACAGATGGTTTTGCTGAGATGAACCTCTCAAAGCTGATACTGATTAAGACTTCCCAGTGACATTACTGAGCTCTTTTTCCAACTTGGATGAGTCAGTCAAAGAGACAGGTAGAGCAGGATGGAACAGAAGGATATATCATTCCTCCGAAACATTTCCCTTTAGTATATTCTTGAAATGCAGAGTGCTGTTATTTATTTGAGGAGATATCATTAATGACACTTTACTGAAAATTATTATCTATGTGAAGTGGTTGGAATTCATACAACACAGATACCCACGGGTAAATTTCTGATACCTGGTCAAGTTAACAGATTTATTTCTGATCTTTGCATTTGCTTCAATGGGAACTAGATTTCCTCAGCTCTAAGAAAAAGTAGGTTTAATAAAAAAGCTAAATCTTATTCAGAGAAAGCATTAGAAGTAAGTGCTATTTCCTCTTTCCATTTTATTAGATTTTGGAATTAGTATTTCTTGTATGGGGATTATTGCAAGAGTCTGTATGTTAATTTTGTTCTTAGGTGTTCCATGTGGTCATATAGCCCATTGCTTTCAACACAGGTCTAGAAGACAAGAGATCAAATTCTATTTCCAACCTAGCTTTAAAAAAATACTATGTAATCAATTACAACATTAATGAGGAATTAGATAATATTATTTCCAATCATTATTTTAAAAATAAAAATGCTACACCAAAGGTATTATTTCTTTCTTTAAATAGGCAGCACTCTAACATCCCAAATTACTTCATACATTATTCAAACAGAGTCCTCAGGAAGCAAGGTATGACCATTGCTCTGATTTGTTCAAATGTAAGTTAGTTTCCTAGCTTTCAGCAGCTCACTCCAAAACAAATTCTTGCAGGTATTTTTTAGTAATATTTTCTTTAAAATACTGCCTCTTTTACTGAGTTTTATTGTGTCCTATACTCTCCAGATTAAGTGATTGCAAATAAAACACCAGGTCTGGTATTTTTAGAACCTTTTTACTATGAAATAAACGGCCAGTTCTGGAGAACCCTAGCGGATAAGTTTGTAATGACAAGGCAGTACACTCATTCTGAGACTCAACACCAATTGTTTATGAAAGCAATACTGGAGTAGAATGCTGACACAATACCACTCATATAATTTCCACTCAGTTATCCAATCATTATTGTCCTGGTTTGAGCCAGGATTAAGCCAATTTTTCTTTTCACTGATTTTTTTTTCCTTCAGTAAGCTTTCTTTTAACTAGCAACTATGTGTTCTGCTAGGCTGATAAGACAGTGGAATGTCTTTCCAACTACTGAGGTTTCAAGGTTACACCTTCACTCTGCCGGCTCAGACACTATGGGGAGATCTCTGACCCCCCCGTGGGAGGCTGAGTTAGACAGACAGCAAAATTGGCCAAAGATATTCCATTCCATATATCTACGTAAGCTCAAAGGAAGGACAGAGATCATAGAGGACAACTTCCTTCCTTCTTCTTCTTCGCTTCTCTTCCGTCCATGGCCGGCATCCGGGGAGGACTCTGCTCATCCATCACCGTCGACCCTTAGGCTCGAGCTCTCCTGACCCTCATAACTCTCTGTTTTCTCCAGCAGCAGCTCCGGGATTCCTCGGGACTCTTCCCAGTTCAGGGGAGTGCTGTGGGAGTTGCTGGGGGTGGGGGGAGGTGAGAGGCTTTTGCCCATATCTGAATATATCTGTATATAATTGTATATATTTTCTGGTATGATTCATTAGTGTTTTAATTAAAGCTGTGTAGTTTAGTTTTCAATCCAGCCAAGTCTCTCTCTCTTTTTCTCTCTCTCCTTCCCTACCTGGGTGGGGGGGGGAGGGGATCGAGAGCATTGTTGTCAGACCTGAGTCAAACGGTGACAATTATAAAGTCTGTGACTTTAGATTTTGCTTATAAGACCTCTTCCTCACTTGCTGCTTAGTTCCAGGAAAAGACAGAAAATTAGTTTTCCACAAACAAAAACGAAAATGTAAAAAAAATGTAAGGTAGTAAAGCATCATATAGATTCAAGCATAGTGTAGTTTTCAAAGTACTGCTTTAGTCCAATTTTGTTTTCTCGACATTTTATTAAAATCTCAGGATATAAATTAGGGGAAATAAGATGGTGTCTATTTGTTAACAACTTAATTATTATCAATATGTGAGAGTGTATTTTATAAGCTAGTAAAAATATTTCTTTAACTACTTACCACTGATAACCTAAAGTCTCCAGTTTCTGCTTTAAAATTAAATGCATTTCAAATAGACAAAACATTAGACTACACACACACATATATTTCAGTGATTAGTTAGTCAAGACAATCTTCCACTTTACCAAATGATGTCTATTCCAGCAATCACTCAGAGGTTTTGCACAAAGGAATAATTTCAGTTTCCATTTAACTTTAAGCAAGCTTAGAATATTCTTCAGTAGTTCACTGGATCATTGCCAAAGTGCCCAAGTATAGTGTAGGGAAGCATTTTCCTCCTACATTTCTTTCTGACATTTACTGTCAGGAAATTTTTTTGTTTCAGCACAGTTTATGGATATATGCATTTATGGGATGGTTTTCATTAGCTAAATTCTATACCAGCACACTAAATGAAATTGTTGGCCACAAGTACATGTTTAGGATTTATTGAAGCGTCTCATTCTTCTTATTATTCACTTGGAATGACAATCTGACATCTGCCCCCATTTAAATCCCCACTGATAACCATGAAAGATGAGCTGATCATAAACAAATTGTTCTGCTAAACACTCCTACAAAGACAAGGGTCTTGCCATTTAAGCATGTGATCAAATTACAGAACATCTGTGGACAAATTACTAGAACGAGTTAATATTACCTTAAAGTTAAAAAGAATACCCGGGAATCATAGAGTCATAGAATCATAGAATCCTAGGGGTTGGAAGGGACCTCAAAAGATCATCTAGTCCAACCCCCCTGCCAGAGCAGGGTCATTTAGAGCACATCACACAGGAAGGCGTCCAGGCAGGTTTTGAATGTCTCCAGTGAAGGAGACTCCACAACCTCTCTGGGCAGCCTGTTCCAGTGCTCTGTCACTCTCACAGTAAAAAAATTTTTTCTAATATGCACCTTAAACCTCCTATGCTCCAATTTGTATCCATTACTCCTTGTCCTATCACCGGTCATCACTCAAAAAAACTTAACTCCACCTTCCTGACACTCACCCTTCACGTATTTGTAAACATTGATGAGGTCACCCCTCAGTCTCCTTTTCTCCAAACTAAAGAGACCCAGCTCCCTCAGCCTTTCCTCATAAGGGAGATGTTCCACTCCCTTAATCATCTTTGTGGCTCTGCACTGGACTCTTTCAAGCAGTTCCCTGTACTTGAACTGAGGGGCCCAGAACTGGACACAATACTCCAGATGTGGCCTCACCAATGCAGAATAGAGGGGGAGGAGAACCTCTCTTGACCTACTAACCACACCCTTTCTAATGCACCCCAGGATGTCATTGGCCTTCTTAGCCACAAGGGCACACTGCTGGCTCATGGTCACCCTCCTGTCTACCAGGACCCCCAGGTCCCTTTCACCTACACTGCTCTCCAGCAGGTCAGCCCCCAACGTGTACTGGTACATGGTGTTTTTCTTCCCCAAATGCAAAACTCTACACTTGCCCTTGTTAAACTTCATCAGGATTTTCCCCGCCCAAGTCTCCAGCCTGTCTAGGTCTCTCTGAATGGCAGCACAGCCTTCTGGTGTGTCAGCCACTCCTCCCAGCTTGGTGTCATCAGCAAACTTGCTGAGGGTACATTCTGTACCCTCATCCAGGTCGTTGATGAAGATGTTGAACAACACTGGTCCCAGTACCGACCCCTGAGGGACTCCACTAGTCACAGGCCTCCAACTAGATTCTGCCCCATTGACTACAAGTCTCTGACTTCTTCCTTGCAACCAGTTCTTGATCCACCTCACTGCCTGATCATCAAACCCATACTTGATCAACTTATCTACAAGGATGCTGTGGGAGACGGTGTCAAATGCTTTACTGAAATCAAGATAGACCACATCCACCGCTCTACCATCATCTATCCACCTAGTAATTTCCTCATAGAAGGCTGTAAGGTTAGTCAAACATGACTTGCCCTTGGTAAAACCATGTTGACTGCTCTTGATGACCCCCATCTCCTTGATATGCCTAGAGATAGTGCCAAGGACAAGTTGTTCCATCACCTTTCCAGGGATGGAGGTGAGGCTGACCGGTCTATAGTTACCCGGGTCCTCCTTCTTGCCCTTCTTGTAAACTGGAGTGACATTTGCTATCCTCCAGTCCTCAGGCACCTCTCCTGTTGCTCATGACTTACCGAAGATGATGGAGAGTGGACTAGCAATGACCTCTGCCAGCTCCCTCAGCACCCTTGGATGCATTTCATCTGGACCCATCGATTTATGGATATCCAGATTATGCAACTGATCCCTAACCCAATCCTCATCTACCTGGGCAAACTCCTCCTTTATCTTGACTTCTACTGGGGCTATATGAAACTGGGGCTCATGGGGAAAGCCTGCAGGAGTAAAGACAGAGGCAAAGAAGGCATTCAGCACCTCTGCCTTCTTTATATCCTCTGTCACCAGGGCACCCACTTCATTCAGCAGTGGGCCTATATTGCCTCTGGTGTTAGTTTTGTCGGCCATGTATTTGAAAAAGCCCTTTGTATTATCCTTAACCCAACTTGCAAGGTTAAGTTCCAAGGAGGCCTTAGCTTTCCTAGTTGCCTCCCTGTATCCTCTGACAACAGTCCTATATTCCTCCCAAGTAACCAGCCCCTCCTTCCATGATCTATAGATTTTCCTTGTCCACTTGAGTTTGCCCAGCAGTTCCTTTTTTAACCACGCAGGTCTCCTAGCTCCCTTACTAGATTTTCTACCCATTGGGACACACTGATCCTGTGCTTGCAAGAAGTCATCCTTGAATGTTGTCCAGCTATCTTGAGCCCCTTTACCTTCTAGCACCCTGTCCCATGGGACTTCCCTTAACAATTGATAGAGGAGGCCAAAGTTTGCTCTGTGGAAGTCCAGGGTTCTGGTCCTGCTGGGTATTCTGTTCCTCCCACACAGGATCCTGAAGTCCACTATCTCGTGGTCACTGCAGCCAAGGCTGCCATTGACCACCACTGCTTCAACAAGGCCCTCCTTGTTGGTGAGCACAAGATCCAGCAGCGCTCCTCTTCTAGTCGGCTTGTCCACCATTTGCATTAAGAAGTTGTCATCAATGCACTGGAGGAACCTCCTAGACTGTAAAAGGCTGGCTGTGTAAGTCTTCCAGCAGATATCGGGGTAGTTAAAATCTCCCATGAGGACCAAGGACTGTAATTGTGAGGCTGCTTTCAGCTGCCTGTAGAAAGCCTCATCAACTTCCTCATCTTGATCAGGAGGTCTGTAGTAGACCCCCACAGCGGTATCACCCATACCACCCCGCCCTTTAATTCTTACCCACAGACTTTCAACTTGCCCCTCATCAGCCTTTTTACAAAACTAATGTTCCCAGATGCACAGGTTTCATTGCTTTTCACATATTCCCAGACAGGAAAACATAGATTGTACAAAGTTCTCCACACTGTACCTGATGCAACACTGTTCTGTCCTCGAAGCATGTAAGCAGGCTTACCTTCAGTCACTGCTAGCAGTGCTCAAATGCTCTTATTAAGTCAAATTTCCTTAATTTTGCTGCAAATATCACAACTCCAAATTGCTTTTGAAAAGTAAAAAAAAAAAAAGAAAAAAAAAAAGAAAAAAAAGTAATAATGCCAAAAATACACAAAAGGACCAGGAAAACCCGCTAGAAAAACTTAACCAAAAGAACCTCAAATACCCATTCAGAGATATAGGCTTTTTCTTTAGAAATTAATGTATAATAGGAACTGCATTCATCTTGCTGATAAATGTAGCTTATTAAAAAGACTAGGTTCATATGCTACCTGTTTCTTAAAATGGAAGAAAAATGTTACATGCTTGAATACAATTCAAAATTAACCTGATTCTAGTTTCTAAATGATATGCAGGAAAGAAAATCATGGGAAGGGATGGGAGGGGGAAGCTGCATTGTTGTTCCCTCATCAATACAAGCTCAGTTAACTTCTGTGAAACTAGTATAGGAAAAATATGTTGCACTACTACTGTGGCTAAGACCACAAAACTTTTGAACGGATGAGTTTCAAAGCCTAAGCTCCATCTGCAAATCACTAACAAAACCCTAGGAAACTGTAAGAAAGAAGCTAAGGAATTGTGAGGCTGGCAAGCTTTGAGCCTACTCTTGGCTCACACAGGAAAAGCCATTTAAAATTTTCTTCTCTTTTCTTTCTTCTGTCTCTTTAAGAAACACCCACCTAGAAAGTGCCATTACTCTTTGTATTACAAAAGGGGAGACTTTTGGTGCTGAAGTAAAACACACATTTACACTAACTTACAAAAGGAAATTCAATAGCTTTACCAGACTCAATGGTTATTTATTTATTTATTTATTTATTTATTTATTTATTTATTAAAGTCCTCTGGTTTAGCTGGCCAGAGTGTTAGAATTAATTTTCCTCTTCTCTCCACAATTTTTAAAGGTCAAAATGTGAGTTTCTCACATCCTTCCTTAAATCCACAAAAAAAACCAAACACCACAAAAAAACCCCTACAACAACAACAACAACAACAACAAAAACAAAAACCAATAACAACAACAACAAAAAACCCACAAAAAACTAAACAAAAAAATAGAAAAAGTGGAAAAGAGGGATGAATAAATTTAACTTCAGAAACCGTGGATGCATCATAAAATTGTTTCACTGCTAGCTTAAATCTGGGAGTTCAGTAGTTTCTAGCAAAAAGTTAATCCCAAACTCAAGCTTTTTTCAATAAATGTACATGGCCAGTGTCACATGTTTATACTTCCAATTGGTACACATTGCAAATACACAAAGATCACCCAAACTAGAATGATATTCAGGAGATGTAACTTAATCACTTGGTTTTGGACTTCATAAGCATCAAGCTGCTAAAAGTTTAAGGGGAGAAAAATGTTCACTGCACTTCTTGGCAAAAAAGCACAAAATGCACCTATAATGGTGATGCAACAACTGCTGGGTCACTAATGATATTAGGCTGAGCAAAAATACCCAATGCCAGTAGAATTTCTTCTGCTTGTTTGTCAGTAACAAATCATTATTCTTTTCTAGAGCCACCTGGCACTACTAAAATGCTCTGAGAAATGTCAGCTGGCTAGCAAATTGTGACACTTGCTGTTAAAGCTCAAGTAGCCTTGCAGGAAAGCAGAATCCTTAGCTCCTCATTTTGTTCTTTGAGATGCTTAGCTTTTGTTTATTTTGGCCAAGCAGACAATAAATTATTTATATTCATGTTAGGTTGGCATTGTTAAAGAATCATCAATTTGAAGAAGACAGGTCTGTTTTCCCTTCAACCCTTTAATATTATCATACTACTATTAACCAGACAAATATGGTAATCTTTGCAAATTTGCAGACATTACAAATTCTCTTACATCCTACCAATGCAATTACCTATAGCTAGCTAGAGAAGGTCCAAATCAGCTTAGAAAATTGATTCAGAAAGGGGTTACTAAGAAGGCTAACAGCTTTGATGTATAATCTTCAATATATTAGAAATTACCAAAAACTTCCTCAGGCTGACCTTCCAAAAACTGATAGAAAAATACACTGTCAGTGAACTCAGTAAAACTTCAAGAAAATAAGCAACAGAAAATGAGTGCTGTGTTTGAAAACTCATCTTCATTTTTAAAGATTCTCTCACTACATTAAAAAGAGCTAGCCCTATTCTCTTCTTGTATGAAAGTCTCTTAACATCTTCAATTACCCTCCTTTCCTTTATGAATAAACTTGCATTAGAACATATTTTATTGGAATTCTTAAGTATATACTATTATCACTGTATGAACTACTTATTCCTCTTTGCTTCACTGGTCAATTCCAATTTTTGCTACAATCCTTCCTCTCCCACAGCAGTGACCCACACTAACCACACCTAAGAATCTTGCTTTTTAACCTACTAGAGACAGACCTGTACATTTAGAAGTTTAAGAGGCTGATACGTCACATCTTGAGCAAGTATTGCTGGGAGAAATGGGTTTCTGTGCTGTGTGTACCCAGCATAGTCACACACACTTCAACAGCTGGTGCAGCTGAACAAATGATTAAACAATGGTTCTGAAATCACTCCATCTCTGGCCCATATTCTGCATATGCACAGGGCATACACACCAAGGACTGGAATAAACATAGCCAGCAACTCTGAGAAGACCATTCCCCTTTCCAGGTTGGTATCTGGGAAACAAACAAATCACACATAGGATGGAGAAAATGCCTTTATCACTCATTACTCCCTTGGGAAACACTGCAAAGCAACAGGCTTGATTCTCGAAACTGAATTTCAACCAGTAGTTTAGAAGTTGAAAGTTCCCATATCACATAAGGAGTTCATTAAATCGTTGAGCTCTAATTAGTGATGTCAGATCTAAAATATACGTCTGATTAAACAGTCTTAGAAACTTTCTGTTTTGATTCAAAGGAAATTTGACTTTCAACTATCAACTACCCAATGAAAGTTAAGCTTAATTTACATAATTAATTATACATATGCTTAAATACAATGTAAAAACTCATCTATCAAAATCTATCCTTTCATGCGCATACACTTATGTAATTGAATTATGGTATCTGTCCTCACTGCAGGTGATTTATACATACTTCAAAAAGGTCTGTAAGTGCTGCCAGGTAAAAAAAATTGTAAGTTCTTCTTGATTTTAGTTGAGTAAAAGTGCCTTGCTAATGGCTAGAGTGAAAATACAACTTTTTAGAAAAAAAACTAAAACAACACTGAGAGTTGAAGCAAAAAATTGGAAGAATGAAAACAACAAAGATTAAAGGATTTTTTAAAAGGATTAAACATAATACAGTACTTAATGTAAGTGCAGAGGTTACTTCTTACTGCGAAAAAAACAATGAAACATTCACATTTTAAAGTAATATATATTTTAATAGAACAAAACAAAACAACTTCTTGAAGTCTCTCTATATATCACATTATATATACTTTAGTTCAAGCAGAACTAATTTGGTAGGAAACATGACTTTTATGGCTACGGCTATCAGACACAAGCAGCCAGAATGAGGAAAGAAGGGAAGCTACAGTTTCTCAAAATTAAAACCCCCTGAAATTCTGTGGAATGCTGTTTACTTCAGCTCTGTTTTACAACCATCACTGCAGGGAGAAGGGACTGACTGAAATGTCTGCAGTCCGTGGCCACCCACACTATGGGAAGCTCTATGATTAAAGAGATTGCTACATTCTTGTATCTGCCAGCAAAGTCTGCTCCATGCTGTAATTATTATACTTGCAGTCTTGTAATCTATTGCATCTGTTGCAGCAAGTTCCCTTATATTGTCCAACAAGAAAACCATTGAACATGAATAGCAAGTTATTATTAATGTGCACTAAAGGCTCAAAAGTGGATACTTTAAATACTTCTCTTTTAAGTTTATGAAAACATTTTGCCTTATAGTATAGCCAGTGCCATAGTGAAAGGAGATCTATCACTGGAACATTCACTTTAACCTATTTATCAAGATATAGCCTGACACACCACCCTTTTACCCCACATCTTTATAATGAAGTAATTGCTTTAGCCCTTTAAAGAACAAAAACTACACAAAGTGTGGATCAGACATTGTGGGAAACTGTTCTGCTTCTTCCCCACATAAGTCTAAACAAAATGTCTTTTAAGTCAGCAAGGGCCTTCTGCTGATTATACCCAGCTAACAGAAAAAAAAAAGGCTTGCTGCTCAAGGACAAACGAAAGCAAAACAACAGGTGTGGTACAAGGCAGGAAGGATGGGCAACAAGTTATGAATTGCCCCCAATAGTTACCACCGTAACTTGGGGCTCACAGATGCCAATTGGCTCTGGACATCAGTATGTTCATGCATTGCAGCAGTGACACTGACTGGACAGGGGGTCACTGGGGTATAAAAGGTGATGGGTTTGGCAGGTGAGAGGGGCCTGCTCAGACGCTTCTTGCATGGGACACCTCTCTGCTGCTCATCGGACTTGCTCGCTGAGGCTGGTGCCTGGACTCTGCCGGGCGTGCCTGCTGACCTGCCTGCCCTGGGGATGGAGCCTGAGACGTGACGGTGAGCGCCGGGTTCTGGCCCTGGGAACGCCGGGTCCTTCCCGCAGCCGTCGAGGCCGGGACCGGAGCCCCCCACTCCCGTTTTGCTGCGGGTTGCCGGGGAAACCAAACTGCTGCAGCTGCCCCCGTCCCCCGAAACCACAGACTTGGGGACCCTGCCGTAGCTGCCTGCCCAGGAGCGCAACCGCGGGGAGACGGGGGGCATCCACAGGCTGCCACCGCTGGGGAAGGCACCGGGGGCACACACACCCCACGCCCCAAGCCAGCCGCCGGGGGGAACCGCCTCGCCGCGGTAACGACTCCATACAGCCCCTCTTCCTCTCTCCATTCTTGCACCCACATCGCGACCTCTTTAAGGTCGGGCTTGCCCTCCTCCCTCCCTTTCCTTTGATCCACAACCCTCTCGGAGAGAACAACTTAAGGGCACAGCACTTGTGCATTACTTCCCTGAAGGGCACAGTACTACTACTGCATAGCATAGATACAGATTAGATACAGATCTCTGGTAGCCATTTGATTTTCCCTAAACCTCACCCCTCAGTTTGTGCTGACCCTTAATAAACCGGTTAATTCGCAAACTAACGCTGGTCTCAGCAGCAATGTGTGGGCGCGGTGGGGCTGCATTCTAACCTCCCCTCTAAGACACGGTCCCGCAGCGGCCGCTCCTCTGTGGGAGGCAGCGCCACGTGTGACCCTCGGGCTCATCCAACAGCCCCTCCAGACTGGGGGAAGTCGCGGAAGCACCTGACAGCCGGTAGCCCCCCGGAATCGGCTCGCGACAGACATGTATCTAGATGTTACCATAAAATTTGTTTGCCGAAAGAACCCTCTGACACTTGTCTTTTAAGTTTTATAAGGCAGGCATTCTTTATTACATGCAGTTCTGGACGCACGAGAGGTAGTTCTCGAGGTCGTGCATGCCGCAAGTGACAACACTTCCAATGGCCCTATGATTTAAATACATTCCTTCTCCCTTTCTCTTTAAGAATGTTTAATACTTCATAGTAACAGTAACTCTGAAAATTACAAAATAAGCCCTTAACATCAAGTAGCAGTCCTAGCAGAAAATTTTGTTTTAAATGTTTATTTCTCCAATAAGTTGTAAACAAGTTCAAAATTTACATGCAATGCATTCTCCTGATGTTGTTTGGTGCTCTATCATCAGGTGAAGCAGTACAACACTGTTGCTGGAAACAACACATAGCTGTTATTACCCTCTTCCCCACCAAATTCATGAGGCAGTCTGTACCTTTTCAACAACTTTGCCAGGAGTTGGCTGCACTGACACTACTGTGAAAAGCACAGATTGTCTACTGGCTATAAATATGAAGTGTTAAACTGACCAGTGTGCCACCACTGAGGAAATAAGAGGGAACTACCAAGACCAAGGCTGAATTAAAAAAATCAAGGACTGGGCAAAAGCCTACTGATCTCCACCCACTGCAGGCCACTTCTTGAGGAAATGTCTTTAGATCCTCTTTGATATAAACCTTTTATTAGAGCCAAGGATAAATTCCACATACAATGACTGAGGAAAAGTGTCACAATTACTTCTGAAGGACAAGAGAAACATTAAAAAAAAAATTAATAGGAGAGGTATAAGATACATACTTTAATCACCATCATATGTTTTTAATCTGAAGGAATACGCTGTGGTCTTTGCAGTGTTCAAAATTCCTGATGATAAACACTGATCTCACTCTTCCCACAACTTCTAGGCAAAACCAGATCCCCTGGTACATGCCCCACCCCTCCCCCTTACCTTGCCCCTTAAACTAGTGTTCCCTTCTAATTGTTTTGTATTTTATTTATGGTATAATATTATAGTTATATTATTAGAAAGATAAGAAATAGTTTAACATAAACACTTATCTTAGTCTGAATATTACTCAAGTGTTTTTCCCTTAGAAGGAAAAAAAGGAAAAAATTCAAATGTTGTATTTATAATAAAACCATGCTAAAACTTCTGCTCTGTGACACACATTCTTTCTCCTCTAACTTGCTCAATAATAAATAGCAGGTGAAGTATGTTCATAATTTTAACTGAAATATCTCAGTTTAGCTCTTAATCTCCCTCTTTCAAAACTGTCTAGATAAGAAGGGAAAAACACGTTTCTTGGTATGACCTTTAGCAACTGTTAAGCCTTTTCATAGACACATTACCCGTATCTGTCATTACTATAATATTCTTATGTCACAGAGACATCATTTATTGTAAATCCAACATTATTTTAATATTTTTCTGCATCACGTGGTCTTGGGAATCATATGCCCCTGTGGAATGACAAATGAAAATTTATTTAGGCTCTTCGTAACCTAATAAGCCAGATTGAAGAACAGATCTTGAGGTTCACTATAATTTGTGCACTAAATATCTGCTTTGTGTTACCTTAAATTCCCATCTTCCAGAAAAATGTGAACTTGTAGATTTGCTTTTATAAATACTGGAGAATACTTCATAACAAAAAACAAAAACAAAAACAAAGCTTTTTAAGTTATATTTGGATGATCCTTAGCATAGCATGTTCTTGCAAATAATTAATCCCATAAATTTCCTATTAAGGTCCAGTCATTTTTTCAACCTTGGAAATGTACATTTAGCCCTAGATTAATATCTGACAAAGTGTGCACACAAATAAAAATAGTATGTAGTGAGCTTTATTAAAATATGTCAAATATATTGGTCACAAATCAAATCAATGCCCTTAACCTAAGAATAGATTATTAAAATTTCAATGTACAACCTACATCTTTGTTGATCAATTAATCAGTATGAAAGTTGGTGATGTTAGAGAGAGAATAAAGAGATGGAACACTGTCTCCTTAAATCACAAAGATTAATTTGTATTAAACCAAGATTATAAGCAACAATACCAAGAGGTCCCTAGTTCAACTCCAGGTGCCCCATTCTTTTCTTCTCCCTCAACCTTCCTTTTACCAAAATTCAACTCAGAAAGAAGACAGAGAGAGCTCTTTGGGTCTGTGAGCTTCTGTCATTCAGTGAAGGTTTCTGAGCTTCAGCATCGAGGGTTCTGAGGCCCTGGCCACTAGGAATCTGGAAGGGTGTGAGAGGAACTACTCACTCTGTGTGCACTTCTGCCTGTTCTTGCTTCTCTGTAGCAATTCTCTGTATGGCCTTTGGCAGGGACACTGAAGTGTGCAGAGGGCTGTCAAGGAAAAGAATCTAACCAGTGGATATAGAAACTTGTTCTCTATATAAGTGTTTTAAAATACCCTTCAGAAAGCCAAACAGTGTGGGGGGTATAGCTCAGTGGCAGAGCATTTGACTGCAGATCAAGAGGTCCCTGGTTCAACTCCAGGTGCCCCCTGTTTTCTTCACTCCAAGCTTCCTTTTGCCAAAATTCATTTCAGAAAGAAGATGGAGATCTCTCCTGGGGTCTGTGAGAATGTTCTGTGCAGTGAGGGTTGATTTCTGAGCTTCAGAATAGAAGGTTCTGATGCTCTGACTACAAGAAACTGCAGGGCTTGTGCACTCACTTATCTGTTTTAACTCTCTGTGCAACCTTTGGCAGGGACACTGAGGTGTGCAGTGGGCTCTCAAGGAACCTAACCAGTGGATACGGAAACTTGAATGTTTTTCAATACTCTTCAGAAAAAGTGGAGCACCAGTGAGTATAGCTCAGTGGTAGAGCTTTTGACATCAAATGAAGAGGCACTTTGTTAAACTCCAGGTGCCACGTCTTTAGCTGCTTTTTCATCCTTTCTTCCATAATCCCCTCACAGATAGCAGAGAGGCTTTTTTACCTCTGAGTTGTGGAAACCACTCGGTGATCTGTAACCAAGCAATATTTCCCCCTCCCTTCTTCTGAATACTGTTTGTACATAGAAGTCAACAGGCTTACCAGAGGTGCTGCTGGTCTAGTTTTTCCTGTTTGAGTAATTGCCATTGATTTAAGCAGTGACCAAAAGGTGTGCTTAAGTCTCTCTCTAGAGAGTGGATTAAAAACAGTCTGGAGGAGAAGGACCTCAGTGATGGTGGACAAAAAGCTCAACATGAGTTGCCAACATGAACTAGCAGCCTGGAAACCAACTGTGTCCTGGGCTGCATCAAAAGCAGTGTAGACAGCAGGGCCAGAGAGTGGATTCTCCCCCTTTACTAAGCTCTCACGAGACCTCACCTGGAGTAATGTGCCCAGTTCTGAGGTCCTCAACACAAGAACACAAAGCTGTTGGAGCAAGTTCAGAGGAGGCCAATAAGATGATCCAAGGGCTTGAGCAGCTCTGCTCTGGAGACAGGCTGAGAGAGTTGGGGTTGTTCAGCCTGGAGAAGCAAAGGCTCTGGGGAGACCTTAGAGCACATTCCAGTGCCTGAAGTGGCTACAGGAAAGCTGGGATGGGGCTTTTACAAGGGCAGGGAGTGATGGGACAAGGGGTAATGGCTTTGAAAAGGATGAGGGGAGATACAGGTTAGACATTAGGAAGAAATTCTTTACTGTGACAGTGGTATAACACTGGAACAGGTTGTCCAGAGAAGCTGTGGCTGCCCAACCCTGGAAATGTTCAAGGCCAGGTTGGATGGGGCTTGGAGCCACCTGGTCCAGTGGGAGGTGTCCATGCCCATGCAGGGGGTTGGATCTAGATGATCATTAAGGTCCCTTCCAACCCAAATCATTCTATAATTCTATGATATTAAAAAAAAGGCAAATTCCTTTATCATGTTCATGCTCTCCGTTAATGTAATTTCTTCCAAAGAACATAGAACACAGTGCAGTTGCATCTATTTTAGATGTGCTGGCATGCAGACATCTATTCCATTAAAAAGGAATTTAAAAAAAAGGGAATGTTCTGCAAGAAAGTCATATCATAACCTGCCCTGTCTTGTGGCAGATGTGTGACCTCAGAGGATCACATGCCAATAAATGAAATTCCTACTAAAAAGAAGTTGTAACAAAGTTAATAAGTGTTTAACAGACAACAGCTCTTCAGATTGTAAAGAGAAAATCATCTCACTTTTCAGTACTTCCCTGTATGCAAATTCATACTGTGGGCAATTTCAGTCTAGCAGAAGATACTTGGAGTTATCTTAGAGAAAGACATTCTGCCAGGGATGGTTTTGTTTCAAGGAGCCCCCAAGATGACCAGTCGTTGGTGAAGGTATGAACAGAAATTCAGGTAAACACCCCACACATACTGGAAAGAAGTTCAACTTCTGGTGGAGTATGCCTGGAACCCTTGAATAATTTTGCACTTCTACAGTACATTCTAACAGATCTCACAATCTTTATGGATATTTTCATCAGATACACAGTATGCCATGTTTATTTCAGCAACTGAAATAAAACAAATGGGGAGAATAACAGAAGTGCTTCTTTTTTAAAAAAATCTAAATGTGTAGAAATAGTGAATGTGAGTTTTGGAGAGGAAAAGAGCTAAGTGAATCTGAGCCAAATATACAGACAGGAACTACAGCTGGACCCAAAGAGACCAAGGTATACAAACACTAAACAACCACTGACCCTGGGGAAAAAGAAGAGCAGTGTGGGAAGAAGGAATAATGGTTTGTGAGCAGCAGATGAGAACAGGAACAGTAAAAAAACACAAAATGTGGACAAGTCTTGGGCAAAACAATCTTTTGTTCATTATCGAAGCAAAGTATTTCACATCAGGTAATCCAGCCCGAGTTCATAATCTTAAAGATAACCTTCCTACAGTCAAGGAGAATTGAGAGAAAAGTGGGTTTGATGATTTACAGTATGAACTGCTTCTCACCTAAGACAAGATGGTGGTTTTTTTTTACTTAAACAAAATACTTAAAAATATTCCCCACTATCATCTGGTTAGGATAATCAACAGACACGGATTACAAACAGTATTGAACTCTCAAAAGTTAATATGCAAAGTTATTTTGGCAGGAGAACAAAAACATTAAACCTGACTAAAAGCAAGTCTCTATAACAACTATCAAGATTAAAGAGACAAAAAGTGACACAAGCTCCCTTGACAGATGTTAAAGGAATCACCAATACAGGAGAACAGATATTCACATAAGCAGAAAACCTAACTGGAGTGGATTAGACACTGGGAAACCAATTGTTTATTGAGGCTTAAAGGACCCCAGGGTGAAGTCTTGTATAAGAAGCATCATCTGTAAATCCAGGGGCCCCGATTGGATGCATCCGTGAGTTCTGAGTGAGCTGGCAGTTGTTATTCCTAGGCCACTCTCCATTATCTTTGAGAGGTCCTAGAGAACAGGAGAGGTGCCTGAAGACCGGAGAAGGGCCAATGTCACTCCAGTCTTCAAAAAGGGCAAGAAGGAGGACTCAGGGGACTACAGGCCAGTTAGTTTCACCTGTCCCTGGGAAGGTGTTGGAACAAATAGTTCTGGATGTCATCAAAAACATGTGAAAGCCAAGAATCTCAGCATGGAGAATTCAGCATGGATTCACCAAAGGGAAGTCATGCTTGACCACTATGCTAACCTTCTATGATGACATAACTGGTCGGCTAGATGAGGGGACAGCAGCAGATGTCATCTACCTTGACTTCAGCGAGGATTTTGACACTGTCTTCCATAGCATCCTCCTTAGGAAACTGAGGGAGCTTGCTGTGTGACAGAACTCAGAGGGTAGTGATCAACAGATCAGGGTTGAGTTGGAGGCTTGTAAACAGTGGTGTCCCTAAGGGGCCAAGATGCAGTCCAGTCTTATTCAACACATTCATCAATGACCTGGACGAGGAGATAGAGTGTATCCTCAGCAAGTTCACAAAACTGGGAGAAGTGGCTGACACTCCAGAGGGCTGTGCTGCCATCCAGTGTGACCTGGGCAGGCTGGAGAGCCGACCAGAGAGGAACCTAATGAGGTTCAACAAGGACAAGTGTAGGGTCCTGCACCTGGGGAGGAAAAACCCCATGCACCAATTTAGTTTAGGGGTGGACCTGCTGGAAGGCAGTTCTGAGGAGAAGGATCTAGGAGTCCTGGTAGACTGCACGTGATCCATGAGCCAGTAATGGCTCTTGCTGCCATGAGGGCCAACAGAATCCTGGGGCGCATAAGAAAGAGTGTGGCCAGGAGGTTGAAAGAGGTCATTCTGCCCCTCTACTCTGCCCTGGTGAGGCCACATCTGGAACACTGCATCCATCCAGTTCTGGGCTCCCCAGTTCTGGAGGGAGTCCAGAAGAGGGTGATGAAGATGACTGGGGGACTGAAGCATCTCTCTTATGAGGAAAGGCTATCTTTCAGGTAGTTGTAGAGGGTGATGAGGTCTACCCTTAGCCTCCCTTTCTTCCAGTGTCTTAAAGGAACTACCATGACAAGTTTTAAAGAAATCACCAGAGTGCTGCAATGCCCTCCCTTTGCTCTCTCAAACTGACAGCAAAAGCCATAACTATATTGTTGTGAGTCTCTGAACTAGTATTCCTGAATTACATTCTTTACTTTTAAATTACATTCCCTAATGCTGCTACTATGTAGCATTATGTGGTATGTTTGAAATTTGGTATGTTTGAAATGAGACAAGTTTAATTACACAGGAACAGAAATACCATAAAAACCAGCTTTCTATCCAGGTAGCATCCTACCTCTGACAAAAGTCAAATGCAGAAGCATTCAGGAAACCTGTATGAACAGAGCAGTTGTATCTTCCTTATCTCTCCTTTCTAGGGGTTTGGCTGCCAGTGCTGAAGGCCAGCTCTCATACAGTGCTGTGTGAGCACAAGCTGTATGAAGCTGAGTCCTTGACAGTTCACTTGAGAGTTGAGTCAGGAGCAAACCAGGCTTTTGGGCCTCACCTGAGCTATGTTGCAGCCGTGCCTGTGGCTGGTCATGCACTTTGCTGCTTTGGAGGCTGACCATGGCCAGGACTCCCAAGCTTGACCTCGGGCCACCTTCAGCACTGTGAACCTGGTCTGGACATCAATGGACACATGGCTGACCCTAGCGATTGTCACTGGCTTTGCTCTTCCTGAGTGACTGTGTCATTTATGTGCAAAGCAACAGCCTCACCTGCCTTCTAGTCCCTTGCGGATCCTGGCTCACCTTCTGCCATGGAGCCGCCTGCCCTCGGAGCTCCCTCACACCAGGTGTGCCAGTATCCATTTATCTACCCTCATCTTCCTCTATCATGTAATGGCCTCAATGTTCATCCCCACAAGGTGCCACTAACAAGTCTTTCTATCTAGCCTCTGTCTTTAATACTCTCAGATCTTACACAAATTAAAATAGTTGATCTATAGCTAAGTTTTGCCTCACTGAGGTTTTCCCAAATGCTTGCTGGATTTTCCAGTAATCTACAATTTTGTCCCAGGTCTGAATTTATCTTTGCAAATGTCACATTTAGAGGTGAAAAGTGTTTGATTACTAAATTATTCTCAGACAGTTTCCAGAATGGCCACAGTTATTTCATTATTATTTCGGCTGGAGCTCATCTTCCACAAAAAAAAAAAACCTCAAACTGAACTAAGACAAGTGAAAGAGCAGTTCTTCCTCTGGCTTTTGTTAGGCCCATGATACAAACAGCAGCATTTTCCTCTTTTAACTGACATGACTGCAATCATTCCATCTCTGCTTTTTTGCCGAGATGGTTACAAGAACTGAGGACTCCTTTCTTAAATTAAGCCATTCTGTTTCTCAAACTCTTTTCATGAACTGCACAGAATGCTTATTAAAGCTCTGCATAAAGACACACTCATAAAGGTGGTTCAGGTAGCTTGATTAAGTGCATAAACTGTATTCTGATTACTTTTTATACAGTCCATCCTTACATACGATACTCTTCAGTACAATCTGTCTTGCTATATTCTTCCCCATGGTACGTTGCATCAAGGCAAGGGCATTTTTGGTATTACTATTTTCTCCCAGACTCACAGAACTTTTAGAGTTTTAAACACATGTTGCTGCATTCTGAATGACAACCAAGGAAATAAAAGTTTTCCCTATGGAGAGGGCTGAACTTGAAAACATAAATTCTGTTTTTCTAAAAACAACTATTAAGCCCTGATATTACAGCAAGCTTAATATCTGGCACCAATCAGAGATGTCTCTCCTTGTGTGTCTTTATCAGATATTCTCTTAAAATATTGAATCCAGTAGTTCTTCAGTGGTTTTGGTTTGGATTGGTTTTGTACATGTCCAACAAATTATGCATATTTATTTAATAATTGCTCTTAGTTTTAACTAAGAACAGAAGATTTTTTTAACATAGAACAGCTTAAGTGAAATTATAATGCACAACAACTAATTCCTAGTTTTTATTTCTCATTACCTATTCCACTGAAAGGCTGTTCACACTTACTTGGTAACAGTTATTATTTTATACCCATTAATTTGGTTGCAGAAGTTCAACATGGTCCTTCTTTAGAAGAAGCACTCATCTTTACTTGTCATGCTCATGACAAATTTGAAAAAGGCAAACTACCACAGAATACTGTTTTTCAAAAAAACATCCAGATAGAACCACAAAAAGGCTGCATGTTACCGCCATTGGTTTAATCCCTAACATGTAAATAACCCCTACTCTTTGAAAAAAGTATGTGAGAATGCCTGTTCCCGTGTGTAGGCATGTTTGGGCGAGGTATGCACTGGCGACCACTTCATACAGAGAGTGCCATCTACTGCTATTTCCTGGTATAATTTTTTGCAGCTTGCCACACTTGCTAGAGTTGCTGTGCTAGCGCACGCTGCAAAAGGCTTACTCTTAACAAGACACCAGAAATAAAAGAATGGATGCTTTGTTGTACCTGATATTGTGGGGGGAGCCTCATGCCTACAGTAAATACACTTTTGAAACCATGCAACAGTGAAAAAGGAGGCAGAATAAATTCAAACATGGAAGCAGCAAACCAAGAGATACGATGACAGACATACTAAACAAACTCTGAAATGCATAGATTTCTCCTAAAAAATGTAGTGCATGACCATACATAAATCAATCACCATGAAACCATGTAATAATGTTTGCCTAGGGAAAACCAGAGGAAGGCCAATACACAAACACAGTTCTGAATACTACTTGTAATTTTTTTTTATTAGTGAGAAAGGAGGATTCTTGAGGAAAGGTATGGTTATTTCTTTTTGATTCTTTCTTCCAACTAATGAATCTTTCTTTGTAACCACTTTAGAACAAGAAATGTTTTTCAAACGGTTTGTGTACAGTGTTTAACACAACAGATCCTCACATACAAGGCCCCTATATACTTATAAAATATAACTATGAATAATTAGTCATTATCACAACAACAAGAGAAAACACAGGAAGAGTTCTTCCACATCTTTGGAGTAACTATGTGCAAGAAAATACAAAAATCCATTCAACTGCATACACTGTGCATACAGGAAATAGGAAGATTATTAAATTAATTTTCCTATTAGTGAGTATCCTAAATTGTTGTCAAAAATTTCAGGAATCTTAACTCAGAACTCTCACTAGTGCAAACATTATTAGACAGCTAAAACTCAAAATAATGTCACACAACCAAGGCAGCAGTGAAGATGTCTTCTAATTTAGAGACTATTCTTAAAATACAATGTTCATCCTCCCTATGAAGTGTATGCATTAGAATGATGTGAAATGGAAAGCTGTGTTCATATTAATATAAACCAAACATACATATACTTATATATTCTATGAAACATGCCATCTACTAGTATGTGAGAATACAAACCACTGTTAGTAAACAGCTATCATAATAAGCTATGAAGTTGTCATTACTGTGTACCACAAACAGCTGTGTGCAGTTTCAAGCTCATCCTCAGATACTCAGATGTGAGTCATATATCCTGCAAAATTAGCTTCTTTCCATAAAATAGACATGGGAAGAAAATATAATAAGAATTGCAGAGTCTACCTCCATTTTTCAACTTTCATTGCATATAAAAGTGATCTGGGTTACTTTACAAAGATAATCTGGTCCCTCTCAGTTCCTTTATGTGATGCCTCATTACAACAGAAATATTGAAACTGCTGTGGTAACTCATTCCAAATAAAGCCAAAGTACCTGGAAGCATGCACACTCTGAACTTTTCTTAACATGTCTTCTTTCATTTTTTTTCCCCAGCTATTCTCCACAACTTTCCTGTAGTTCCATCAATACCTATTTTCTTTTTTCCTTGTAATACTTATATTTTAATTTGTATGAGACTTCTTCAGAAGCAACTCTTTCCTGATGATAAAGTGGTAAGTCCATTTAAAACCTAAAATTTTGAGAAATTTCATTTTTATGAACTCCTGTTTTTATAGAAGTGTTGTTTTTCTTCTATTCCTGAATATTTTTGCCTAACCAAAGTATACATAAAAAATTCAAACTATTAAGAATGACAAATATGGTAACACCTGAGCAGACAGCTCAAAATACAAGTGAAGTGATTCAAAATAGAAGCGAAGAAGCACTGAACATCCAAGGAGGAAAGGAAAACAACACAAAAGTGCAAGTGTATAGTGAGGGGTAACTAAGCCTTGTAATGCAGGTGCATCTGTTCCAAGAAGTAAATCACAAACATTTCCATTTTGACCCATCACTTAGAGACCATCCTTTCAATGTTAATTTATCACAAAGCAAACATCTTCAAAACCCATTTTGCTGAATATTCTAACACAGATTCAGAAGTAGGGGTGCAAGGTCAGTGCTTCATTAACTGAACCAACTCAATTAAAATTGTAGTTTAATTAAAAAGTCAAGATGATAATGAAAAAAACAGGCCATCTGGAAAACATCACTGTAAGTCTCAAACAACCTGTGTTTAATTGGCAGTAAATTTCTTGATCTGGCCTATTTCAGGAGCAGCAATCCTCTGCAAAACACTTTAATACAATAGACAGAACTCCATTAAATTTTTTCTACAAGAATACAACTTCAGGGTACATCAAAAGGCTGGCAAGAGGAGGAAAGGTATATGCCTTTCATTCTCCTGGAAGTCAAGACTTCAGTTTAGGTATTTTAATTTGTCTTCCACAGGAGGCAAGTGTAGAACACTAAAGGGAAACCTCCCACATAAAGAGCCTTGACATTATATTTGTGGATTTATAACTCAGACTAAAACAAAACAGAAACAAAATAAACAAACATACACACAACAAAACAACCAAAAAACCCCACAAAACTCTTTTTGACCAGAAACATTCAAGCATCACTGTAGAAGGGGGGGTTCTATTAAACATGCACCATATTAAAATTAGCTGTTAAGAAAATAACAAGATGACACTGAAGTTCTGGTATACCTCTTAATTCCCTAAAAAGAAGAGAAACCCCAGCAAGCAAATGCTGCAGCTTTACTTCAAACACTAAATTTTACAAAATGGAAATCCTTTACCTGAAAAGACTAAGTTTGCATTCTCAAAGAACAGTTTTTGAAACAAAATCCAAATCCATAAATAATTAATAAACAGTTTACAAACTGAGAGCAGAGGAGGTATGGCTAAGCTAATAAAATTGAAATCTACTTCAGAAAGTAACATTCATTGAATAATGTAATTTTCCCATCAGACATAACTTTGCATTTTCAGAAGAAAATTTTCATGTAAGCCATATTTAAAACCATCAAATGAAGAAGCAATTTTAAAAAGGGTTGTTTTTGTTGTTGTTAAAATTAAACAGTTAATAGTAAGCAGACATAATTGTTTATCTCCATTACACACTAGTCTTCCCTCTTGGTTGGTTGACTGGTGTTTTTTGTGGTTTTTTTTTGTTTGGTTTACCTCTTTTACATTTTGTTTTTTCTACTGTCAACTAAATGTACACCCAAAGATCACAGTTCATAGGATGAATGCTGGCTTACACAGTGAACTACTTTACCTTTTATAAAACTAGAGTATTCCTCCTCAATGCATGCTGAAGCATTGAGCTGAGCAGATAACTCAGCTGCAGGACCAAAGGTCCTACTGTAAAGGTCACTTCAGCCAAAGCTGAACAGCAGTTCCTACATGTAAATCCCTTCTCCACGGCTTCTGTGTCAGTGTGCATCGACTTGACAGCCCTACCTATGTGGTCATGGATGGCTTTCCATGTGCACTGCCTACAGAGACCTTAAATAAGCTATGATTTCATTTCAAGTACAGGCAAGTTTTCCAGGATACTAATAAACTTTCTAATTAGCAAAGTTCAGAGCATTCTTTAGAGTTAACTTCTGGATTTCAATTCCCTTTACATCATATAGCCACAGAATTACCTTTCTTCCCACCCCCAAGAATTTGTTTCAACTACGTATTTTAGAATTTTGGCCATTTTTTCCATAGTGTATCACAATCTGCTTGGCACCTTAGTACCAGAGAGTGAATCTCAACTGCTATAAAGAGCTCCCACTGTATCACAAACAATTCTGAGGTCAGATCAAACCACCAGAGGGGGTGATCATTCACTCTGTATGAAAACAACCAATGCAGACTTCAAATTAGGGCTTTCATAGCAAATACGTCTTGATCCTTTTTTGTGACAGTCTTTTGACATACATATAATTCAGAAAACAAAGCTGTTCGGGGGAACAATAATAAGTATGCACTAGGTGGGTCAACTGACTTAATTGTATGTTTGGTTTTTTTCAAGTATAAATCATTATCACACATAGCAAAAGAAAGCCTCCAAGAGTAGCAAACCTATTTTACTTAGGTTGTTCCGTACAAACAAGCATGATAGTCCCTATTATGTCACAGCTGTTGGTGATCAAAATTACCATGCTGACTAGGAAAAAGAGATAAATTCACTCTCTTCAAAAGTTTTGTGATGATGCACACTGAATAGTAAGAAACTGAGAAAAAATTCTAATGAATATAGAAAAAAAATCAGTAATACCCTATTAATCTCAATTTCTGGATCCTTATAGTGTGAAATTTACCACTCCCTTACCTATCTTTCTAAATTTTCTTTTTTAATTCCAAGAGCTGATTGTTTCCCTCCAATCAAGATATCAATATATTAAGTTTCAGATCATATTATGCTACACCCACTTTAAGCAACGGAGGAAGTGCTGAATGATAAAAAAAAGGTAGTAAGATATGTTTGTGCTTTGAAATTCTCCATATCCTTTTCCTTATCACTTTTAGGTTAACTCTTGATCTGTCAAGTCACAATGACTATTAAGGTTGATTAAAACACACAATGTGTGGAGAAATTCCTGCAGTTTACAGTAAGGCTTAAATCAAATGCTTATATGTTAGTCCCAGTGCTGCCAAAAGCAGCAGTCCCACCTTCATCTATCCCCAGTTGTTTGTTACTGTTTACTTGATACTTTTCTTACATCAGCACCATCAGTTCAGTTATATCAATCAGATAAGGCAATTGATCTACACTAAATCAACTGTTTTTTCCCTCCCAGAAATGGAAGCTACCTGTGAAAGACTGGCTAAAATTCTCCCTCACCACTTAACATCACTAACACATATGCTGCTGCTAATAACAAATAACATAACAAATTTTGCTCTGTTTGATAACTAAATGCATGCTATTGCACATCTCCTGTGTCATTAGAAGAATATATCCAACCAGCAAGACTACAATAGAAAAAGCAGAAAAAAAATTTTATATCACTTTACTTCAGTATTCAAAGCATTGCTGCATCATGAATTCCAAGTACATTGATCTCAGGAAAAGCCTCTTGGAAAAGGATAAAGACACAAAGAAAATAAGGTTGATTTTAGTTAGAAAAGTTTAGATTGAAAACTTCATGGTGCATGGTTCAACCCACCAAATAGGTACACACAGGCACCCAAAGGCATCTGAATGTTTGTGAAAACTTACTGCTGAGAATTCCTGCATACACAGTTAAATATAGTTATTTCCCAACATAAACATCTGCAGTATCAATACCTATATTATAATAATTTATACATCCTAATATTACCTGCATACTCAGATAAACTGAGATGTACAAAGTAAAAGAGTAAGAAATAATTATCAGGTTGCTATATTCTCACTAGTGGTGTGGACAAGATATTTTAAAAATACATTAAACATTCAATTAATAATTTAAGCTATATTTTGATATGGACCCATGGAGAGTACAAGGATGCAAAATCAACAACACTGCACCCTCAAATTGCTATGCAGCAATATAGAGCATTAAGCATGAATGTGCTGCAAGTTATTAACATGCTAATGTGCTTTGCTAGTTCAGTGTGGAAATATATGAAGTGTGAACAGATGTGCCATACAAAACCCTATATTTGAGATTAAAGTTAAGGGCTCATTATTCCTTAAGTCACTAAATATAAATCCACATACAAGCACTATCCCTCCCCTCTCTGACTGTGTTTGCACGAAGTTTGGATACAATTAAATTCTTGAATAAAGAATAAAACTAAAGAGCAATCATAAACTGTTGTCAAAACAAACTATGATTGATATTATCCTAACTGAAAGGTTCTTCTTTTTTAATAACACTTGCTTCCCTTCCGGTTTGTGGTCATTGCTCACTATTCATAGTTACTAGGCTTAGTGAACTTATGAAGCTATGAAAACTATCTACATTAAGATGCTGCATCTTTTTTATATATAAAATTACAGACTAGTACTGCCTGTGTTATAATTAGAGTGATATATACTTCAACACAGTATGTATGCAACTTGTGTTTGGAGTAGTTTCCTAAATGACAGTGTCTTTATGCTACAGATGTAGCACCTTTAAATAATCAATTTAATTCAAAGCAGTCCTGGGAAAGATTCAGTCACTTACCCGTATCCAGCTGTTGGCCTTCAATTCCACAGGGTTCTGTGGTTCACTGCTGTATAGACAACATAAGCACCACATCAGAGTCTTCTGGCTTTCATCTGCAGGTGAAAAAAAAAAAAAAAAGAAAAAAAAAAAAAGAAAAAAAGGATACAGTTAGAGGGAAAAAAAAAAAGAAAAATCAAAACACAGAATTACACACCACAATCCCTATCCATCCACAAAACTAAAGCCCCAAATATCAGTCTCAAGTCATAATGCTTCTATTCTACCAGATTCACACTACACATTAAATATTATTCATATGAGTTTTTATGTAATCATTTCCTTCAATTGCAATTTAAAAGGTATCAGAGTTCAAAATCTGTACAACATTTAGATAGTCTTAGAAACATTCGTTAACATAAGTAACACTTGAACATATCATCAAGAAACTTTCAAATATGTATATAATTAATATAATTAATAATAAACAATAATCAACAATAGTCAAATAGTTCTTACATTGTGTGCAAAGCTTACACAACTAAAGAATGGCCACTTCTGAAAAATTTAAGTTTGTGAAGTATGAAATAATTAAAAAAAGAATGTAAACCGGTGAGTTTTCTGTAAGAATATATTAAGATTCTCCATGCTTCAGCAAAATGCCATTTCTGCAGACAGCAGAATAGCTACATGCTGATGGAAAAAAAAAACTACTGGGATCTTATGATCAGGATCATATCAGGTTTTACTTAATTCTAATCCAGTGTTGGAAATTACTTGCCTTCTCTAAAAATCTACCATACTGAGAAATACTGTCTCTGCTCAGATGCTCAGATAATATAGAGGAGCTAATCATCTGGAGTAAGTAGTTGAAGAACCATTTAGCTCATTATTATTTCCACAACTTTGTTTTGGAAAAAAATAGGCTGGTTTGTTTTTTTTTTCCCCAATGTCCTTTGGCAGATATCAAGAGTCTCTACACTACACTTCATCCCAGAATAAAATCACAATATTGTAATAAAAATTAAGAAAACTGGGCATAGTATTATAGCTGTGATATAATATTTACTTAGTAAGTTATACTATTCTTGTTTAAAATAATACAAATTAGTAAATACCACATGAGTTTCAGAAATTATATTAGAAGACTATTTGATTATCAAGCTCAACAAGTGATATCTTCTGTTTTCTGTGCATTTGTTATCCAGGAAGTAATAAACATTATTATTTAGAAGTGCTTTGTTGGAGAAGCCTGAATTAAAAATAAAAGCTCCATTAAGTAATGCCTCAATTTTCACTAGGTGATCAGAGAAGTGAATATTGATTTAAACCAGTATTCCTCAATAAATGTCCAACAAGCCTGTAGGCCATTACTGGCCTCCCACTGACTAACATCTCTGCACACAAATGGTTTCTCAAACATACACATTTAACTGACCGCAATTTGGGGTATTCTGCCATTGTGTGTTTGGGGATTATTTTTTTTTAATATGGATTTTTACAAGGCTAATAATTTCCTAGGCTGTTTAAGACTGGAGTTAAAGGAGACATCTTGCATACTCCTCAGCAGAAACTCAAACCTTATACTTTGATTGTAACAATATCCTACTAGCATTCAGATATCAGCACTAAGAGTCAACTCTATCTTCTAAAAAAGAACATTTCACCTAAACTCTGATACGAAAGTATATGGGAGGAAAAAAACCCACAAATACTGGTTTATTTATTTAAATTACTAAATGATCGCCATTTTCTTCTTGGAAAATTAATATTTTAAACTTTATTAATTACTAGTATTAAAATACTGTCTCTCCATAAAGTCTGGCTTTTGAGATAATTTTCAATGATATGTATTACATTTTTGAAAAAAATTTAATTATACAGAAAGACACAGGGAAAAAAAAGAAAAATCACATCCAAATCACCTATCCCTAAAAAAGTATACATAGTTCAGGTTCCTTCTTTTGACTCACCCTGCTTATAATGTATAACTACTATATATAATTTTGTAATTTTATTTGTTATAGTTTTCTTTTGACGAAAATATAAAGGAAAGAGTGAAAAAAATGCATGTAACTGCTTAACTAAACTTATAGATGGGAAGACTTTTTAGTAGAAGACTATACATGATGACTTGATGCTTAATATAAAGTAACCTACATATGTTTTTGCCTATCAGAAACATAGACCAGTATGATGAAAGCTAAAATAATGAAAACAAAGCTTAGATAAATGACATACAGGTGCATTTTGCTAGCATACTGAGTTTTCAGAGATTTTGCTAGATACATTCAATGCTCAACCTAAATGAAACCAACTTTTATTTGTGTATTAGCTACGCCAACAGCTCCCTAAAAATAAGGGAAGCTAAAATAAGCTTCACAATTTTGCCAGTTAAAATTATGTTTTGGCTACAACCAAAACCAAAGTAGCCTCCCAATAGATGTGTAAAAAGCAGGAATAGGGACCATACAGTCCTCTTGCTGAAGTACCCAAAGACACTCTGAGGGACACTCTCAGGTTCATATTCCTTTTAAAAATGCTTTGAACAGGGGATGAAAGATGAGAAGATTAAGAATAAGGAGGGACAGATCTTAAAATAATTATGGCAGCTGCAAAAGATAATCACATGAAAAGACCAAACACAGGCACAGAAAACTTGCTGGTGGGTTTTTTCCTCCCATTTTTCTAGTAACTGTGATACCCATGGGAAACATGCCATGATGGTATGCACTGAAAACTACCATCAGGATACGAACAAAGGCATTTGATCTTATTATGGCATGAAAGAATGTTTGCTGACGAAATAAATACCAAATTAATACATCCAGAGGACACAATTAGTAACTAAAAGGTGGAAATTACATCTCAAAAAAGGTCATAAACTATCTACTGTGCTTCTTAAGTAAATTAATGTTGTAACTCCAAGAAACAGAATTAAAATCTTCTGTATGAAATTTGAGACAGCTTGGAAGATGTTTTGAAAAATAATAATAATAAAAAACCTCACAACAACAAATAAAAACCAAACAAACCAAAGCCCTAACTTTTATGATTAATCAGATTGCCCCTCTTCCCTGTCAGTCACACATAATTTTTTTATTTTTTTTTTAAAAAGGCAATGTTTTCCTCATAACACAGTGTGGTCTCAGTCATCCTACAATACAGTTAATTTATAAATACCCTGCCATGAATGGGGTCAAATACAAGGAACTAATAAGAAAACCCTAATCTTACCTAATCTTACAGCAAGAAATTTCTTTTTAGAGCTTCTTGCAAAGTTTTATTGAAATATATCTGAAAATGTTATTAGCTAAAACAGAACTTTCTGTGGAAATGAATGCATATATAAGTATGCATGCTCACACACATACATTGACATACAGAGCTACCAAGAAATTTCCCAGCATTTATAGTATTAGTTTGGGATTGAAGCCATTGGGCTCAAAACTCAAACCAGGAGGGTCCTACTGAGCAGATAATCCTCCAGCCCACAGAAAAATCATTGGAATGTCTACCAAAACTGAATTCCTCATGTATCCCTCGTGGTTTAGGACCACAAGTACAGCCATGAGATTTTCTTAGGTCATGCTTCCTCCATGTAAGTGTTCTAAATAAGGCTAAGTTGGTCACCTCCTGCTCTGGAGTGTTTATGAGGAGATTATTTTCCCTTGGAGACCATGCTTCCTGCACTGAGTGATCAGCCATGTCAACTTCCAGCACCAGCTGACATTCATCTAATGTGACAGGTATTGTGGTTTGGCCATGATGCAAAAGTATCATGTTTTGCCCTCTCCATTTATTAGTATTAAAACCTGAATTGAACAAAATTAGTTCCTTCTACTGTGCGGGTGGCCTGATATCAGACACATGCCTGAATGAGCGATTTATGCAAACAAGAAATTACATCAAACCAACTTGAGAGTCAGCATCTGCTACAGCCAGTGCTATCTTAACCAGTATCTTAAGAAGCAGTGCCAAAAAAATTTAAATCTGCTGAATCTAAAATGCCAGCAGTCCAAAGAGCTCTCTGGTTGCTCTAAAAAGAGGAATTGGTGGGAATGTATAAGCAGACATCATCAGGTGTACTGATGTCGGAAAATCTCCTTGACTCATCTGTAAGCATGAAAGTGAAGAATTCCAATTTGAGCAAATGAAGTTCTTTGAATTGGCTTGCTTGCAACTTTGAGAAAAAAAAAAAAACAACCCTGTAGTAAAACTCCATACTTTTGCAGTCTTTGGAGGTAATGATCAACTTGAAGAAAAAATACTTTCCTTGTTTAGAAAATGCTGAGGGATAAGAAAGAAGAGGAAAGAAGTAGAGGAAACCAAGAACGTATTGGTGGGGTTATTGTAAAAAGGAGTGAAAACCAGAAACAGATGGCTTTCAACTTTGATGAAAAATATAGATGAAGTTACTTTCTATACCACAAAATATTCTCAGCTCAGAAAAACTGATGGTCTAAAGATCTGTACATTCCAAACAAAAACTCTGAAGCAAAGCATGTGTGTAATTGTAAATATCAACAGGTACCATTATTCTCAAAAACTGTAATTATGACTAAAAAGGGAACCATTGTAAAAATAAGGCTATAAAGTATGAAAAGTCCTTTCTCAAAAGGAACCACAAAAGCACACCTTTGCTGCTCTGTGAAGAAGATAAAGTCAAACCAAAAGAAACGTATGATCACTTGAGCTTAACTAATCAGAGTCACATGCTGTGCTTGCCTTATTAAGGCCCTCCAGTTCAACACAAAAATGTTTCACTCCTTTATTTCCCCAAAAAGAAGCATAAAGCACAAGAGAAAAAAAGTGACCTTTTTTGTTGTAGTAGTAGCAGAAGACTGCAAAAGGGTATTTTAAGGGGTCACAGAGAAACTCAGAATTAGTTTTCTGCTTAAAAGTAGATCCCCAGTCATATATCAACATATCAACATCTCAGCTGAAAAACATCCTGGAACTGCTGGTGAGGTAACACAATTACAGTATTCTCCATCCCAAGAGTTCTGTCCTCGGTTTTGTTGCTCTTTATTCTCACCACCAGATATACACACTACCAGCTAGAGGCTACATTTTTTTCCTGTGTCACTACTTCACAGTTTTGCTTTTGATTCTACGTTCATTTTCACTTTTTTGTAAGATGGGGAAAACACACATTCAGAATAAACTCAATAAAAACAACTTAGCACAGCTTTACACCAAGCAAGAAACAAACCAAGTATCAGAAAAATTAATTCCTCTATATTACCACATAGAATAGAATATTCTGATGTAGGACTGGAAGAAACATGTTGAAAGTAATCGGAAACATTACATTTTGTACATTTTGAGAACCTAACAAAAATGTAATTAATACAACACAAAAATAAGAGAAACAGAATCATAATGCATATGAGCACTCACTAGGTTTAAAACTTACTGCTCCCAAGTCAAGATTTTGTGACTAATCCATTAAATTAGCTCCAAAAAACAGATTTCTCAATGCCACATACTTTATATGACTTGGCTAACCTTTTCATCTTAAAATTTTCCTTAAGTAAAAAGAATGTTATGTTTTTATGGAAAAAAAATCACAGTACATAACAAGTTGTATTTTCCTAATTCCTATAGAATAAAGTTTATTGGGCTGCTGCAGAAATACCATTACATGTTCTTACCATATCCTATAACAAAAGGATTCCAGCAAAGCCGTCCTAGAAGTTGGCCAATTAAAGGGAATTGCTGAATTGCTACAATTGAATCCTGTTAAAACATTAGAAAAAAAACAAACAAAAAATTAATATACTGTACATCAAAAGTAGGTTAGGATAACTATTAATGTTACAGGTTGTTGTGAATTATAATCTCAATGGTTTTGCTCTGAAATGCTCTGGAAGCAAAATACCTGCAGGTATATAATAAAAGCAGAACTTCCTGAAATTTGCTATAATGTCATAATTCAAAAAAGTTAATATAAGTAATGTCCTCACATAATAATTATGGTAGAAAATGTGTTCATTTGCCTCATATCTAGTAATCAGAAAAATTTATTCCTAACCAAGATTTCATAATAATAAAAGTGCAATCAAACTATATTGCTTTACTATACGGTCTCATTAAGTTTCTGAGGAAATTAATACCTACTATGGCATAAAACTAAGTATCTGTCACTTTCACTTGCTTTCTTTAGATTAAATTACATCATGACTAGTCAGTAACAAACTCCAATTTAACTCCTAAACAAACAGAAAGCAGTTTCACTATAAAAGTAATAGACAATGTAGTTTATATACAATCCTGTGCAACTGGTCTTATTTTTCCATTTTTGTAACTTTACTGTCTCATAAATGAAGGCTTTTAAAAATTGTGCTGTGCTGAGATAACATGCAAGTAGCAGCAACAATAACCACCTCCTGCTGTTGCAATAAATTCCTTACATTTGCCTCACATTTGGGGCTAGCCCTAGACTTTCTGGGGCCATATTCACAAGGTCCATTTCAGGCCAAGCCTCAAATTACTTGAAGTAGCAAGTAATAATGTTGGGGTTTTTTCCCCTCTCTTAAAAAAAAGACACATATATAAATACGGGAAGAAACACCACCACCTAGAAATCTTTTATCTAAAAGTCAAATTCAGTTCAGAAGAAAATAACAACTCTGTAATCTTCATTTAATAAGAATATTTAAAAATAAGTACTTCCATAAGAATTCAGACTCATAATGCAATATTTCTAAAGCTAATTATTCTGAATGCATATACTGAAAATGCCACACTCAGAAAGACATTTACACAGCTAACCATATAAAAACCTGACTTTTTTAAAAAGCACTCTAATGAGTGCAGACAATAACGAAATTACTAAACAGAACAGCAATCAGCATATGCCAACAAGCTGACCATGCTGCTAGAATTCACTGTGTGCCACAACACTGGGGTTAACATGTCAACAGACTCTCTAAGATTTAAAGGATCAGTTACAGTTTTGCATGTTAAGGCCCTTAAATAATCCAATTTATGACCTGACAACCAGAATCAAATTCTTGTTTATTTTAAAGAGTTTTTTAAGAGGCTAGGCCTTTGGCTGGGAAATCTCACATGACAGCAACCAATCAAGATGAAAAAGCTCCTTTCACAATAAATCAGGGAAACAGGAAGCACACTCCTGTTTGCATTACCTGTGACTGTTCCCCCAATTTGCTTCTCTGATCCAGCAATACATAAGGTCAATAACACAAACCTCTTTGCTACTGTTAGCTTCTGGTTTTGTCAAAACATGGTACAGATTGTTTCTGATGGTGTCTTCAAAACAGGTCACTCTTCCTTTTAAAGTCACTTACTGTATGTTTTAAAGTTTCACAAATCTGACGTAGAAACTCCTGGAGCTGGGGCAAGTGAAGGCACACATCCTTCTGGGATTCCAGTGTGGTGGCTTGGCCCCATTTAATAGCTTTATCCAACCAATACTCAAAGTTCAGTTTGGGCACCATAGTGTCCTGAGCCATTCCACAACCCTGAAAAAAATAAGTTCTCATGAGGCAGCACTAAGCACTGGCTTCAAATCACGAACAAAAATGGGAAGAAGGATTTCCGCTAACTTTTTGTGTGTTCACATGTGAAAGGGATGTGGGGAGGTGTCTTTATATTTACATCTCATAAGGGTGCCAATTTCCTTTGTAGTAGTGAGAGAGTAAAATAAAAACCCTATTGTGACAAAGCAGCAAAGCACATTAATCAGTAAATTACCACCCACCTGTATCTCAGGCTTTTATTATCTGAATTTGTCATCACCAATATTTCACTCAAAAAATATTAGACTAACGTGAGAGTGCATTTCTTTAGAAAGCTTCACATGATGAAAACCTGAAAATGCCCATTTCAAAATAAACAAAAACATTAAGTTGCGCCAGGGGAGGTTTAGGTTAGATATTAGGAAGCATTTATTCACTGGAAGGGTTGTCAAGTATTGGAATAGTTTGCTCAGGGCAGTAGTGGAGTCACCATCTCTGGAGGCATTTAAACAGCATGTGGACCTGGTGCTTGGGGACATGGTTTAGAGGTGAGCTCGTGGTGTTAGGTCTAAAGCTGGACTGGATCATCTTAGAAGTCTCTTCCAGCCAGAGACATCCTGTGACTCTGTGATTAACATAAGACTCAATCAAAACAAAAGGGGCTAGGATCTTTGTTCGTTACAAGTCCTACATTTGTAATTCATCATTCGTTTTAAATGCAAAAAGAATACTCTCCTTAAAGGAAACCAATACATTTTGTTATTATAACTAATTATAACTAATAAACTTCATTATTATACAAAGGAGAGAGGAAAAATATGACCACATGCAGTCTTACATATAACTCAGTTCTGTATAAAAGTTGTACCATATATAATGTATATCCAATGGTATACTTCACTGTAAAAACTGGGTCTTAAATGAGCATGACTGTCAAGCCCGAATGTTAAAATCTAACCAAATTGCCCAAGTAAAAAACAACAAAAAAAATCCCACATTTTTCTCTGCTCAGCTATTATATTTTTTGTTGGCAGAAGGACAGAGGATAGCACAGCAGGCACTACACCAACCTTAAAACTATCTGAAAGAATCACTTGATAGACTGAAAGAGCAAATGAGCTCTTGCAGCCATTCAATCATTGCTCCTTCTGTCAAGACTGTAAAGACAACTGTCAACATAAATGTGGTGGCAGTTTGCAGAAATGAACTGTTGCCCACTTGGAGATAAATTCAAGACACTCATAGAAGCAACAGAAATTAGTGAATATTTATTTACCTTTGTAAACTACAGACATGGAGCTACAGATTAAAAAAAAACCCAAAAACTCTGAATCTGTGCAGCAGCCCTGCAAATCAAGCTTTTATTATACAGCTAACCCTTACAATCACATTTGGTATATATCATGATAATCTGAGCCAGATAAAACTTTGCAGACCATTAATAAACTTGTTTAATTTCTATGAGTAATAGATAAACAAATATCCCATAGTGAATCACAATTATTTGACTTTGAACCCTTTCCAATTTAAAAAAAAAAAAAAGGGCAAAGCTGTTGGCTTGCCAGAGTTCAATGCTTATTTGCCCTAAACATGTTCAAAGTAATATAAAGCAAAGCCAACGCTTTTATGTTCTTTACTACACTTCCATTTATACCTGGATCTGTTGCTGTCAGCAGAACTTGTAATGGACCTTTGCAGTGCAAAGATCTTGATCTCCTGTGAGAACCAAAAACAGGCTTTAAGAATTCATCATCATAGTGACATAGGTTAAGCACCCAGCAGTAAAAAACATCAAACATTCTTACCATCACTGCAACACAATGAAGACTTTAAGAACAAAGCAAAGCCAGAAACTGAATTTACATATTTAGTAAATTAATGAGCCTCTTTGATGTTCCCAGGTGAGCTTATTCCTCCCAAAAACCTGAAAATTAGCCCCCTAACAAAATGGTTCCTCAATCACACAGACACTCCAGCATTTTGGAGTCAGTCACGTGAGTTGACTATCTGCTAACAGAGGATTCAAGGTAAGAAAATCAAGCAGGCTGATGACCTCTACCAGGTACCTGTAACTACTGTTCTGGGATGCAGAATGGCACAGTCATCACAGTGTGAGAAAGGACTTCTTACAGAAGTGTGAAAACCCAGCTCCATCACAAGAAAGGTATTTTATCTCTCTTCTCATTAACAGCTAAATAAACAGGCTGGCTGCTTCAGAGAGAATCCTTAATTGATCCAGAGCCATTGCCATACACAAAAACTGTCAAAAGCTGAGATGCACATTCTTTTTATAAGTACCAAAAAAACAAACAAACAAACAAACAAAAAAACACAAAAAAAGGAAAAGAAAAAAAAAGCACAAATAATAAAATCATATGGGAAACGAAATCTTAATAGTATATCTATTCTACACACCTGCTGACTATATGCATGTGTGCATTTTTTAGTTTCTGATAGATAATTCACTTAAGATACCAGTCCTGAGTATCTTGGATATGATCAAAGTACTGTCTGTCAACAGCACTTTTTGTCAAAAAAATTGTGTTAGCCACAGGAATTAAGTTGTCTCTCCTACACCAAGGAAACCCAAAGAAATGAGGTGGTTTTGTGTTCAGCACTATTCAAAATCCTCACCTCAAATGTAGTATATTTTCCACAGTTGTCTTGTTGTATGAAAGCATGATCATAGAATGGTTTTGGCTGGAAGGGACCCTTACAGGTCACATATTTCCAATCCCTCTGAATGGGAAGGGACACCTCCCATTAGACCAGGTGGCTCAAAGTCCTGTCCAACCTGGCTTTGAACCCTCCCAGGAAGGGGGAATGCCTGGGACAGGGAAGAATTTCTTCCTTATATCTAATCTAAATCTACCCTCTTCCAGCTGAAAAGCATTCCCTGTTATCCTATCTCTACACACCCTCGTAAAAAGCCCCTCCGCAGCTTTCCTGTAGGTCCCCCTCAGATACTGAAAGGCTGCTACAATGTCTCCCTGGAGCCCAAGCAAATGTCTTGTACCTAAAAAACCCAACTACACATTCTACAGTTCAGAGTCTGTCTTCAGAAGGATCTATCCTGGACTTGCTCTTTTGGCATAATTTTCCAATTAAAAGGAAACAGAGTTCAGCTTCTGCAACAGAGTTAAGAAATTTTAGCTGCAACCTACTGCTCATTCACGGACAAGTTTATGGGCAAAAATGGGGCAGTCAATATTGCATCCCATTTCTAAAGTGGATTAAGGGACAAATAAATGTATTTTTTGGTGCAATTACTTCTCTGAAACTGCCCAAAATACTATACCAGAAATAAGGACTTTGTTATATACACTGAAGGAAAAAAAAAAAAACCAAAAAACCAAAACCCTAGAAGAGAGATATGAATAGCAAACTCTTTGTTTGCACTCTTTTTGGGGCAGGAGGCAGGGTTGGCCACTTCTGTTATACAAGATCTACTCTTGTTAATTCAATGGTAGAAGAATCCCTTACAGCAGCTACTAGGAACTGAATGTAGATTTTCAAAAATCATCATCACAAAAATGTTTTAAGTGCTAAAAGTACTGCTTTTATCTGGATGGGGATATAGTAACTTTATGTTCTTACAAAAATTATGCTGACATCTACAGAAGAGTATGCTAAAGTGACATTTCAAGACCTGCTGCATTGTTTGTATAGGTCTTGTTTAGCATTCAGTACATGCTTCAATGCATTCTTTAGCAATAGCATACTTAATTTAATATGCACTAATATTTTGCTGCATCACAACCCTGCTGTTGCCACACTAAAAGAAAAACAGAAAAGAACAATTATCCCAAGCACCTGTTCTATTTGCAATAGCATCATTTTTAAGGTTTACTTATGTGTTTGCTTTCTTGAGAAGCCTCCAATGAAACAGTCATTTTATTCATTGTCTATTTCAGCTACAGCATCTTGTCCTTAAAAGAGCAATTTTATTAATATAGCTTACTCATCTTTATCTCAACATTACTGGAAAGCATAGAGTAAAATTAACGAATGTATAAATAACACAATTAAAAAGTAAAAAATACCAACAAACCTGAGACGCAGATTTCATATCAAAAACTGTTACAAGATATACAGTTTATTAAAAAGAAAAATATAAACCTATTAGTTATTAAATGTAATTTAAACATTCATATCCCAGTAAGATACAGAACATATTAAAAGACCTATAGAAATTATAGGTAATAAAGACTTTATTAATAATCTGACTTGACATGCTGTCAAGTATATTCCTAAAGTCTCTCAGGTTCATTTCCACTCTCTTCAGTTAGTTGGGACTCCTTTTATTTCAGCTCCAAAAATTAAAAACTGCTTCTTATTTATGACAATTTATTCCATCATATGAGAAATTCAGAAGCTAGATTTGCTGCAAATCACCTTAAATATCCTTTGGCCCTAGAAAGAAGCAATAGAAATAGTCTTTAGTCCTCCTCTCTCTGAGTCAAACCCAGTCAAACCCTCCTGGTCGTGTTACTTTCAAGCTCAGGGAACCCTGTGGAGCTCAGGCATGAGGGTACTTGTTATATCTTTCAGAAGCTGAAGGCAGCATTTCTGACAAGGAATGGATTAGCTTTCTTCTGTCAAGTGAACTATCTGGATCAGTGTCTGAAATGTAACACTTCAGTCAGTAACTTTTGTTACCAGATCTTGAGGAGAAGCCCTACAGTGTAACAGGGCACTCCACTTAACAACAGTTACTTCGACATCCTCCGGAGCACACACACACAAACACTACCCTGTCAGAGCCTTCCACGTTAAGGCATACCCGAGTTCTTTTCATCCGTAATAGACAGTGAACTATTTCCAAGGGTGGAAGAGACATCAACAATACTTTCAGAAAACTTGTCACAGCTATCTCCTTGCCTCTACTCTGAAATATTTGTGCGTTCAACATGGAAGGTAGTAAAAGCATGGAGATTTTCTTTTCAATAGAACTGTAGAAATGAAATCTTTTTGAAGTAAAATCACAAATGAAAGCAAAGTAACTATTACAAATTCTGAAACTCAGGACTCAGCTATGAGAACATGCAATTCCTAAAACATTAAATCTCCTCAGACAGGATTCTGTCAATCATAGAAAATTCGGTAACAAACTGTCAGCTTTCAATGTATTTCCTCAGTAAGGCAACAACTTACATACTTTGTCTTGCACAATGTAAATAGCAAACCTTTCAAGATTATTTTGGTAACACTCATGTCACTGTAATGTGCCAATCTCTCCTACTGCTTGAGGGATAAAGATTTTTTCCCATAGTTCTACTGAAGATGAATGTTAAAATATGCTTGGATTTCATTTGCTGGACACAGCCTTTTCACTCCGCCCAGCTCATTTTCAGCTGACTTCTGTGACAACAGGTCCATAAAGACCACATGAATTAAAATGCAGCCAAGAAGACAATGAAAACAAAGAATAAATGCAACTCTGGAAAGAGGTGTTAGGTCTGATTCAGCCTCTGAACTAAAGGAGGCAGAACTGCTTCTGTAGAATATCTGGTAACGTAAAAATATAAGTATATTAGTATATAAGTATACATAAGTATATATATTAGTATATAAGTATATATATAAGAACACACTTCACATAAAGTACAATCATTGCCAACACCAGTTTAGCTTCACTACAGCTAGTAACATCACACATCAATTGTGCCTGGGCCTCTGATATCAATAGTCTAATCACTACATATATTATACCTTCTTTTGCAGGTTACAGGAAAAGGAACAAAAATCTTATTCTGTTTACATCAGTGGCAAATTTTTTTTGTCTCAGTGGAGCCTTAGGCTCCACTTTCACATGGTGCATTCAAGACACTGAGAAGCTTATCCATGTAAGAGCTCACCTAGTCTCTGCACCAGGAAAGTTGGACCTATTACCAATGATGGCAAATTTTTGTTGGATGTAATTTGTTGTGCCCCTTCTCCTATACCAAATCTGTCAGCTACTGTGTCACTTGGTACCTCATGGGCATCAGCATCAGTGAATAAGGCCCTTAATATCATGCTTTAACTTTTTCAGGCCTGAACTGGCCAAGCAGTTGGACTGGATGATTGCTCTAGCAAAATCATCTATTCTATTCTATTCTATTCTATTCTATTCTATTCTATTCTATTCTATTCTATTCTATTCTATTCTATTCTATTCTATTCTATTCTATACATAAAACCAATTACCCAATCTTCCCTTACCATTGAACCTCCTCTCCAATTAACTTGTATTTGTATACTGCTTCAGTAGAATACAGATAAATTTATTTCCTTCAATTCAGTTCCTCTGAAGAAAAACTTTAACCAGAGATTATTCTGAAGTCTCACCATGGAATAAAGAGCATTTTTTTCTTTCCAGAGTTACAATAATTTGAGCTACCAGTGAGGGTGAGGGGCAGACAGAATTGCATATACACCAATCCTCAGCTTTTTTTTTTTCTTTTTACACCCTTCACTCAAAGTCCTGCAATTAAAAATACGTGGTAAATGCTTAGTTTCCACACATAAGCAGAAAAACATACATTAAATTGTACACAGGAAGTTAGAACACTAATCTCTTCAGAGTCATATATGACCTGTAACGTAAAAGAAAAAAGTATATTCCTTTGTATTAGTATAGGAAGGAAGAGCATTCATTTCTACCTGTACATACTAAAATTACAAGGAGGCAGGAGGGGAAGCCTAAAAATGTTCCTGCCCAAATATTATCTTCATCCAACCGAGCTGTGGAGAAGTTCTGCAAATGGGTAGCACCTTCATTTCACCATTAAAAAAAAAACCAAAAACAGAAACAAAAAATGGGCAGAGGTGGGCAGAGACAGGGACACAATCTATTTAGATGTAGAGAAGAATGACTAGCCTTTCTTTCTTCAATTACACTGTAAGTTACCACCAAAGGACTTTGTATTTCCAACAATTACACTTCTTTAATACCCATGCAACTTTGATAAAGTCAAGCTTTACCCATGACTTACACAGATACAAGAAAAGAAGACACAAGTATTTGAACATCAGTTAAAATACTGCCTATAGTATTGATGACTAGGGCTACTGATACAGTGTATAGAGTTGTCTTGCTTAAGTGAATTCCTTTTATCCAAAAATATCTAGAACCCTTTTATTAAGAACCTCTAATATTTACTGCAGAAATGAAGCACATACCTTTAATTGAAATTTTTCTGCTTTACACAGTTAAAGCATTTCTACACAAGCCTGAGGAAACAGAGAGACAAACAGAAAATTACTTGTTGGAAGTCGCTGAGGAAACAAATGACAGAAAAGCTTAAAAGACACAAATCTTCTACAGTCTAGCCCATTAGACAACACTGCTTCTCAAGGATTTCCTCAAAGATAATCTATTATTCAACTTCTCAAGCATGACACAATGGTTTATGCAGTGGTGAAGAGCAATATTCCGCCAAAAAAAAAATTACAACACATCATAGGAACCTATTTTGAGTTTTTATTGTACATACTTACTTTCATATAAACTTTAGTGACAGCACAGTAAGCAAAAACTATACATATTTATTCTAACATCAGTTGAGGCTACTGAAATTCTGTGAAAGGCCTACATACAATGAAAGCACGTTTGAAAATTATATAATGTATTTCTCTTTGACATAACAAAAAAAATTCACCAAAGAGTCTCATACATTTCTCCTCTCTCTCCCTGACCATGCACACCCAGAAACAGTCACAGAATAAAATCTTCTAAATAAAGATGTATTTGTAGCACTAAGTACACCTGACAGAGAAAGAAAAATGTATTATTTGGAAGACCAAAAATAACTTCATGACAGCCACATCAACACTTCAACCTTTTTTTTGTACACTATTTTAACACACTCACACACACACTTGTCCCTGGAGTCCGTTGACAAGGTTTCATGCTATTCACAGGCATTAAATTAGGCTATTCATTCCTTGCAAACAAGAGATAAGTTTCCTCAGAAACATCTAGAGCAAAGACTTTCAGTGGTTTACTCAAACACATACTGCAGCAACAATTAGTTATGTGGGCATTTAGACTGGAGACAGGGTACTGACACTGAAAGCCACAAGGCTTTGATTTGGAGAATTCTCAGTCAATTTTTCCTGTATCATCTATGTGCATGTACTTTTTAACGGGTCAATAGTGGATTCTGTGTTTTGTCAGTAAGATTTTTGTTACATCTGTTCATGAAAAAAAATCACAATTTAGCAATACTACTCTTTGCGTGACATTAAAGCTATATAGTCCTGGTATTCTATAGGAATGGAGTTCCTTACAAATTTGGTACAGTTGATAATAGATGAGAATTTTTAATGTACAACATAGGAAAATAGTATTACCTAGAGGTATGTCTCTTGGCCTCTTCTCCTTGGATACTCATATATGTCAATTTAGTTGTATATTATGCTTTATTACAGACACTGTTTGGAATACTTCAATACTGTCACGTAGTTAATCAAGATTTATAAAATCAACATGTCTAGTCAATCTACTAGAAGGGAGGAAGGACTGCCTTGCAGTTTGGCTCCAGGAGCCAAAAGCCTAAGAGTCTGATTCTCGCTTCTGACATACCTCACCTGTAGCACTGAAGAAGTAATTTAAGATTACCAGGCCTGTTCTACTTCATCTCTACAGAAGCATGATTAGTACTGTTCTAATTTTAAAGTTTAATAATACAGTGTACATTTTAGCCATGAAAAAAGATATCTATATATATTTTTTTTTATATATATATATATATAAACAAAAAAAACCCTGTCTGATAACATGGGATTTTACTTTCCATGTGCAAGTAAAAATAATTAATTTATTTCAGGAGAAGTCCCAGATGACTGGAAGAAGGCTAATGTCATCCCCACCTACAAGAAGGGTTCAAAAGAGGACCCTGCTAATTATAGGCCTACCAGTCTTATATCTGTCACTGGGAAAGTTAGGGAAAGAAACCTCCCTGGCACTGTCAAGAGCCAACTGAAGCATATGGTTGGGAAAAGCCAGCATGGATTCACCATGGGCAAACCATGCTTGGCAAAGCCAATCGCCTCCTATGACAAAGTAATGTGCTTGGTTGATGGAGAGCAAGCAGTGCCTATTGTCTAACTGGACTTCTCCAAGGCTTCCAGTAGAGTCCCCCACAGCCTCCTCTTAGAGAAACTGCTGCATTATGGTCTAGTCAAGTGGACTGTGCGGTGGGTGGGGAGCTGGGTGACAGTCCACACTCAGAGGGTGGTGGTAAAGCTCTTTTTCAAACTAGCAAGGTGTCACGAGCAGGGTTCTGATATTGGGCCCAATGCTGTTTAGTATCTTCATAAGTGATCTGGATGTTGGGATCCACATTAAGTTTGTGGATGAGGCAAAAATGATTGGTGGAGTAGATACTCTAGAAGGGAGAGCCACCCTCCAGGAAGACCTGGGCAGGCTGGAGGAGTGGGCTTGCAGGACCTTATGAAGTTCAACCCAGACACACTTAAGGTCTTGCACCTGGGACCACATAACCAAGGAGTGCAGTACAGACTGGGATTCACCTGGCTGGAGGGCAGAGCTCTAAGGAAAGGGATCTGGGGATCCTGGTGGACAACAAGCTCAACATGAGTGAACAGAGTGCTGCAGTAGCAAAGAAAGCCAACAGGATGATGGGTTGCATCAACAAGGGCATCACGAGCAGAGATAAAGGAGTCATCATCCCACTCTACTCGGCACTTGTCAGACCACATCTGCAATACTGTGTTCTGGTCACCACTATACAAAAACATGTGGAAAGGCTGGAAAGGGTCCAGAGAAGAGCCACAAAGATCACTGGATGACTGGAAAAAATGAGAGCACTGGGTCTGTTGAACCTGGAAAAGGAAGGCTTTGGGGAGACCTTACTGCCATGTTCCAGTACTTTGAGGGCAGCTAAAAGGAAGACGGAGACTCCCTTTTATAAGAAGTCACATGAAAAAGATGAGGGATAAAGGCTGTAAGATACTCCTGTGGAGATCCCAAATGGACATCAAAAGAAATGTTTTCACTATGAGAAGAGTCTGACATTGGCATAATCTCCCCAGGAAAGTGGTGGATTCCCCAACACTGGATGTTAAGACTTGGTTTTAAAAGGTGCTGGTCTGTCTTATCTAAATTATGTTTCAGTCTAGAAAGGTTGGGCCAGATAAATCTTAAGGTCCCTTCCAACCTGGCATTACAGAGCTACGAAACAAAATGAGATTTTAAATGACAATTACCAGTGTCTTAATTTTAGCAACATTAATAACAATGACAGTTATCTATGATAACAGTCACCAGAAAATTTGGTCTGACCCGTCTAACCAGAATACCCTTCTTGGTGAAAGTTAAATTGTTTCACTCAAGATCTTACTTGATTTTTGAGAGCTGTTCTGCTGTTTATATACATAATAAGAACTTTGCAACTTGGCATACTTTCATGTACATTTTAGATCAGGTTGGCACAAAATACACTGTATTAATAAAAAACAAAACCTAATAAATCTGATAAGTCAAAGACTGAAGGTTTTTCTTTAGGATTAATCTCATGCAATACATGCATCTCTCTGTAAATGTGAAAAATTGTTCAATATATATCAAAGGACTCTAACATTTTCATAATTATTATTTCAGGAAAAAATTGTTTCACTCATCGTTCACCCTTCACAGGATTCTTCACCCATCTTTTGAAAGACATCTTTGTGAAAAGCAGCACCTTCGCAACTGTAGGTCAGTTTACCGAAATATGGCTTAGAGAAAAATAAGTTATGGTTTAAAAGTACACTGGAGAGCACAAGGCTGCTCTATTAACAAGAGAACAATTGTGTCTAGTACCTCAGATGGGTATCCTTTGTTCCCTTAACTCTCCATACATCATTCTTAAAACCCCAACTCTCACTGGTGTCCCTTATGACACTTTCATTCATGGTACACTGTGGTTAATTTCTCATGCATACCATCCACATGGCCTGTATGCATGTGCTGACTAGACAGAGGACTACTGACAAAATGTGGAACAACAGTCTCTCTGTTTGACTCTGCATTGTATTTTTAGAAAATACATAGGGATAGAATTGTTGCTTGTAAGTGAAAAGATAACCTTCAGGACCTCTTTCCGACTCTTACAGTCTCACTGCCATGTTCTCTGAAGACAAGTCTCCATTGAGGGAAAAGTATAGCTGCATTTATATTCTTACAAACCAGTCACAGGACAACCACCACAAACGTCCCGCAGGCCTGTTTCTATCCAAGAGATGGCACTAGTGAACAAACATCCACACAGAGAGAAAAGAAGACTGCAACAGGGAGGAAAACCAGACAAACAAGTGGAGGGCTTTCCAGCAACACCAAAATTCTAGACATAAAATCTGCACAGACCTGTCACTAGCTCTCAACATACTTCGATAAATACCTCAATTTCTGTTTCAAGTGTCATATGATGATGTTGGATTCTTACAACACAACTTTTAAACCTTGAGAAGGGAAGATGAACATAAAACCAAGTAAAATAGCAAATAATCCATCTAACTCAAAAACTAAATTTAATGGCCACAGACACTAAAGCTTTCTTTTTACAAAAAAAAAAAAAAAAGATACATAGAGTTTGCTGTGGGTGAAAAAAAAATAAATAAAAGGGGCTTCAGATCTTTATAATTACGTAGTGGGAAAAAATCCCACGTTCTTAAGATTCTCCTGGTTTTCAAACGCCTGTCACTAGAATGTTATGTTCCACAAATTGTACCTACAGGATTCTTCACTGTGACATAGAGCAGTAACCATTACCCCATAATTTTAGTTATTCTTCCACATCAGAAATTACAATCTGAAATTTGAGAGGCGTGGAAGATACTGCTTTAATTACCTACATTTGTGAACCAAATGGCAAAGTCTCCCAACAATTTCGAGGCACTGATCTTCTCTAATCTTTAGTTTAAACAAAAGGTCAGCTACACTGACAGCTCTCTGTGCAGCACACTGTTGGGGAGTTCCTCCACTAGAGCAGAGATGTCTTCGCCTGTCACATTGCTCAGTGTAAAAGCAGGTACATCTGCTAAACAGAGCTGTACAAGAAACAAAGGTGTAAATTTTTACTCCCTCTCACTGTAAACCATTTAGGATGGTATCTATGTATAAGAGTTGCACTGATCAGGTTCACATATCACGAGATGATGTTTTATTGCTCAGTTTCCAAAGTTCCTAGAACATATGGGAGTAGCAAGATGAAGACAGCACAGATGTGAAAATCTCTCTTTCCAGATGTTTTCAGTACCAGGCGATATTGACCCAGTACTAGCTGTTAACTGGGAGGCGGATGAGGCCCCAGGCATTTCCTTTGTCACCAGCCATCCCCACCTTTGACACGCCGTGACCCAGCTGGCACTCTCACTAAATAACTCAGCCCTCGTTTGGGGAAGTATAACACCACATATCATCCCCCTGCGTGAGGGCAAGAACGAGGCAGTATCAGCAAGGCACGCAATAATAAAACCGGGCCCCCAGAAGGGAGGCAGCAGTAACTCGGGAAGCAGCTGGGGGAACTCCCGGAGCGGGACGCAGGGCAGGAACCTCACGGCACGTACCACCGGGTCTCAGCGCCGCAGCCAGAGCCTTCAGGCAGCGCAGCAAACTCCGGGGAGAGCCGGGACGACTCGTATCGCCCCCTCCCCCGGCCGGTTCTCGGCCTCTTCCCCGCCGCCAGCCCTTGCAGCAGGAGCGCCGAGCGTGGCGAGGGGACGCCGGTACCGCTCCCCGCCCCACGGCAGCCCCCACATGCGCCGACCTTCGTGCCCCTGTCCCCTCCTTCGCCGGGGCGCCCGCGACCACCGAGGCGAGGCCACTGGGGGCGGGACGGGCGGGAAAAGCCACTCCCCGTTCTGACACTGGGAAGGGCCCCGCCGCAGCGGCGGCGCCGGAGGCCGCCCCCGAGTCCCCCGCTCCCAGAGGAGAGGAGGGGAGGGGGCAGCCGCACCGCACCCCCTCCCAGACCCCGCACCGGCTGGGCGCGCACGGCCTGCGCCCCCCGCCCCGCCCCGCGCACCTACCCGCGGTCCGCTCGCGCCGCCGGTTCGGAATTGCCGCGCGCTCTGTGATGGCGGGCCGTGCGCCTGCGCGGCTACTGCGCCTGCGCGGGACGGGGCCGCGGGGCCCCCGCCGGCCGGGCCGGGCTGTCCGTGTGTCCGTCTGTCCGTCTGTCTGCGGCTGCGTGGCGGCTGCTGCGCTCGCGGGACCCTGGCGTGAGCGGAAGCTGGAACAGAAGCGTCGCTGGTCTTCACGGCTGATAGGCTCAAAAAGCACCTAAGGGCTGGAAACCAAGGTCTTGATCAACGGTTCAGAGTCCAGCTGGAAACGTGTCGCTCCTGGAGTTCCCCAGGGGTCAGTACTGGGTCCAGTCCTGTTCAACATCTTCATCGATGACCTGGACAAGGGGACAGTGTATCCTCAGCAAGTTTGCCGGTGATACTAAACTGGGAGCAGTGGCTGATACACTGGAAGGCCGTTCAGCGAGACCTGGACAGGCTGGAGAGCTGGGCAGAGGAAAACCTAAAGAGGTTCAACAGGAGTAAGTGTAGAGTCCTGCCCCTGAGGAGGAAGAACACTATGCACCAGTACAGATTAGCAGTTGACCTGCTGGAAAGCAGCTCCATGGAGAAGGAGCTTGGAGTCTGGTGGACAACGAGTTATCTGTGAGACAGCAATGTGCCCTTGTGGCCAAAAAGGCCAGTGATGTCCTGAGGTGCTGTTAGAGACTGTTCAGTGACCTGCAAGGGTATGTGGAACATCCCTTGGGCCTCAAACAACTCAGGACAGATCCTGTGGCAAATGTTAACAGTGCAGGTGCGATGGCAGGCTGTCCCACTTCCCCCAGGTCCTCTCTGGCTTGCCTCCTCTGGTAAATTTCCAGATGTTGCTTGCACATGTGCTGACCACCAGGGCTCACCTTGGAAGAAACCCCTTCTCCAGCCCTGTTCCAGACACCTCTGCAGTGTCTGTGCAGCTGACCCCAGAACCTTCTAGAAGGACAAAATATGCAAGTGCAGAAGTTCAACTACATGTTGCTGCCAGGAGGGTAGTCTTTGGGGGACAGGACGTTATAAAAGGGGTGAAAGCCACCATACACTTGTCAACCCTCCACGGGCGGACCAGGACCTGAGGCTGCAGGCTAGCAGAGCAAGACAACACACTGAAAAATACCTTGCTGGAATGAAGGGAAGCACTATCTGTCCTATCTTCGTGTCTCCATCGCTCCTTTCTTCTAGTTCACTCCCTGCACCAGTTGCAGGAGTAGTCACTGTCAGTCAGCATTTTTGCAATTGCCCACCATTAGCATCTAAGTGGTGAGCTCTTTAATAAAGAATTTGTTGTGGTTTCTCTAGGCCATTTACCATGGCTTATTTTTTCACCGTGCACTGCTATGGAAATGGCACTCATGTAGTTTTTGGGATATAAAAAAGATTCACCTCCCGCAAAAACCACCGAATAGGATTAGGTGGGTTTAAGGTGCATTAAGAAGACCGTGTCCAGCAGGTCAGGGAAGGTTCTCCTCCCCCTCTACTCTGCCCTAGTGAGACCACATCTGGAGTATTGTGTCCAGTTCTGGGCTCCCCAGTTTAAGAGGCATAGGGATATACTAGAGAGGGTCCAATGGGGGGCTATGAGGATGATTAAGGGCCTGGAACACCTTTCTTACGAGGAAAGGCTGAGAGACCTGGGGCAGTATAGCTGGGAGAAGAGAAGACTGAGAGGGAATCTTATTAATATTTGCAAATATCTGAAGGGTGGGTGTCAAGAAGAGAGGGCCAGTCTCTTTTCAGTAGTGCCCTGTGATAGGATGGGGGAAAAACAGACACAGACACAGGAAGCTCCACCTCAACATGAGGAAAAACTACTGTAAGGGTGACAGAGCACTGGAACAGACTGCCAAAGAAAGAAGTGGAGTCTCTTTCTCTAGAGACTTTAAGGACTCATCTGGATGCATTTTTTGTAATCTGCCTAGGTGATCCTGCTCTTTCAGGGGGGTTGGACTCAATGATCTTCAGAGCTCCCTTCTAACCCCTACCATTCTGTGAGTCTATGATTCTATGATTCTGTATTTGTGTTACCTACCTATCTGAAAATTTACTAGGTAAAACAGTGAGATGTGTAACGCCAGTTTTGATCCCATCTGTACAGCTAAGGTAACAAATTCACAGGAAAATCAAAATGGTGGTGACATTGTGTCCCATGTGAATGCTGTGGTGAGTTGCCAGGGAGTGTTTGGTGGTGGTGGTCACGTAGAGGTACCAGCCCATGACCCACCATCCTGATCCCTGGCCATGAACAAGTCAAATCCTTCATTTTTCCCCCTTCTGATAAGACTAATTGCAAAGCCTGTTAAACTTTTGCTTGTTTTCAGTTTTGTCAAAATTGACAGGCCTTTTCACTCACTTGAAAAAAATGCAAGCAGTATGAGTACAGACATACAGTAGATAAGAAACTTTGCTTTGAGTAAACTCATAGCGTTTAAAAATACCTGATTTCTCAAACTGAAATCTGTGCTGGTGCTAAAATGAGAAATACACACCTGGTGCACCTTACAAGCATCAGTAGTAAAACTACCAAGAACCACATTCTGCCACTACTGAATTATGCTCTTTGTGGTGGGTTGACTGGCTGGCTGCCAGGTTCCCACCAAAGCCTCTCTATCACTCTACTCTTCATGTGACAGGGGAGAGAAAAGACAGCAAAAGGCTTGTGGGTCGAGGTGAGGACAGGGAGATCACTCACCAGTTACTGTCACTGGCAAAACAGACTCAACTTGGGGAAATTACTTTAATGTATTACCAATTACAGAGTGGGGTAATTAGAGATAAAGTTGAATCTTAAAACACCTTCCTCCATTCCTCCCTTCTTCCTGGGCTTAACTTGTTTCCCAGTTTCTCTTACTTCCTTCCCCCAGGCAGCACAGTGGGTTGGGTAATGGGGGTTGCAGTCCATTGATCACACATTGTCTCTGCCACTCCTTTATCCTCTTTTCCCCTGCTCCAGCATGGGGTCACACCTATGGAAGACAGTCCTGCCAGCAAACCTGCTCCAGTATGAGCTCCTCTCTCCACAGGGACAAAAGCCATCAGCACTTAAAATTTCTTTTCTAGCATCTTTGTCCTTCCAAATATGTGTGCTTTCACCACTGTGTCCTTACTTCCTCCATGAAGAAACTGTCAATAGTGAGACACTCATTGTGACCCCACTTAAAGAAAAATAAAGCAAATTATTTGAAAGAGCAAAGTGGCTATGGGACATGCTCTTTAGCTTGAACCTAGGTCGGAATGTATCTTTTCAGATGGGTTTTGAATTAAATCCCACTGACACAATTAGTCTGAATTAACAGACTAGTTTATATTAATTAGTATTCAATATTTGTATTCTGCATAAATATCAGACTACCACTGGTGCTAGAACTGAAGTTGCTGCTCTTCTCTTTATGATTTAGGCAGTTCAGCTAAGGTCCAAACTCCTTATTCTCGTTCAGCTTTCATATTCTTCTGTTTAGATTTTGTGCCATGTGTCATCTGTTCTGATCACCACTGTTTACGATTTTCTGTAAAATGAGACAAAATACCCATCAGTACAAAGGCAAACTCAACCTACCCTGTATAGGTAAATCCCCACGTGTTCATGCTTACATTATTTTTTTTCATTTCATCCTATCAAATCAGCAACACCTGATGAATTATAGGCATGTCTGTGGAAGTCTCAAAGTACTTTCTTGGGAAACAGCAATTGCTCATAAGACAACCCAACAAGATAAACTGGTAGGGCAGTTTCCCATCCATCCAGCACATCTGCAGAGCACAACTCAGAGCTTTGGGTTTAATGCTTATATTTGCACTGTGAGTCCCATTCATAATGCATTTAAATGTTTAATCATTCTGCTCCTTCACTTTCTTGTCAAATGAAAACACAGGATAATTCATATTTGTTTTGTACCGTCAGTGGTGTTAACACTTACTTAATGTCAGCATTATTAATTATTTCATTGCTGAAACATGTAACTGTTCTGCTACAATGGAAGAAGCTGGAATAGAAGAATTTTGATATCATTTTTCATGTTGTCTAATGTCTGTTTCTACCCCAGAGTCACAGAGTAGCAAAAAATCTAGTTTTGTTAGTTGGTTTATGTTTATACCATCAGCAGAGCCATTTTTCTTTTTGCTATGCAAGAAACTATATCCTAGTTATGATGCACACCCTGACATATGGCAAAAGGTCATTGTAATGTACCTGAAACTGTGAAAAATAAACCCAGGAATTAAAAAAAAAAAAAAAAAAAAAAAAAAAAAAAAAAGGCCCTTAAGAAAATAATGGGAAAGGGTATAATGTCATGGTTTAGGCCCGGCCAACACAAAGAACCACAAGGCCACTCACTCACCCCTCCCCCCCACTGTGGGATGAGGAGGAGAAAATCCAACTAGAAACTTGTGGGTAGAGACAAGGACAAGAAGGGGTCACTCACCAACCATCGTCCTGGGCAAAACAGACTCAAACTTGGGGAAAAAATTCAGTTTGATTTATCACTAATCAGATGCAAACAGGACAAAGAGAAAACAAAGACTGGAGCTTACATACCTCACCTCACACCTCCCTTCTTCCTGGCACCGAATTACTTTGTTCCCTATTTCTCTACCTCCTTTCCCCCAGAGGCACAGGGAGACAAGGAACTTGGCTTATGACCATTTCGTCACTCACTGTTTTCTGCTGCTCTTCCAACCCCAGGGAGAAGGATTCCTCACAGTCTTCCCCTGCTCCACCATGGGATTCCTCCTATGGCAGAGTTCTTCATGATTCCCTCACAGTCTTCCCCTGCTCCACCATGGGATTCCTCCTATGGCAGAGTTCTTCATGATTCCCTCCTTCCCACGAGGTGCAGTCCATCAGGAACAGACTGCTCCAGTGCAGGCTTCACACAGAGTCACAGCCTGGTTTGGGTGCAGTCACCTCCCCTGATGCAGAGTCCTCCACAGCTGCAGGTCCACACCTGCTTCACCGTGCTCCTCCGTGCGTTGTGGGGGACATGGGTTGTGGGGTGTCATCTCACCATGACCCACAAGGGGAACCTCTGCTTGGATACCTCCTCTCCCTCCTTCCTCACAGGCTTTGGTATCTCAGCACAAGAAAGATATAGACCTGCCAGAAAGGGTCCAGAGAAGGGCCACCAAGATGATCAAAGGCCTGGAGCACCTCTGCTATGATGACTGGCTGAGAGAGTTGGGGCTGTTCAGCCTGGAGAAGAGAAGGCTCCAGGGAGACCTTGTAGAGGCCTTTCAGTTCTTGAAAGGGGCCTACAGGAAAGCTGGGAAGGGGCTTTTCACCAGAGAAGATAGTGATAGAACAAGGGGTAATGCTTGTAAACTGAGAGAGGGGAGATTTAGGTTAGATATTAGGAAGAAATTCTTCACTATAAGGGTGGTGAGGAATCAGAATGGGTTGCCCAAGGAGGTTGTTGATGCCCCATCCCTGGAGGCTTTTAAGGCCAGGTTGGAGGAGGTTTTGTGCAACCTGATCTAGTGGTAGGGGTCCCTGATCATGGCAGGGGGGTTGGAACTTGATGATCTTTAAGGTCCCTTTCAACCTTAATGATTCTATGATCTCTGCTCCAGCACTGCTCTCCTCAGCTGTACAGTCTTACAGCAGTTGTTTCCCCTTCTATAATATGTTCATAGCTGAGGTGCATCCGTTGCAGCCAATGTGCTCAGCCTCAGCCAGAGGTTGGGTTGCATTTTTGCAGCTGGGAGAACTTCCAGCAGCTTCTCACAGGAGCCATGCCTGGGGCCTCTCCCTTGCTACCACTGCACCACACCAACCCAACACAGTACAGTAGGCAGGTGTATAAAAATAGGAATAAATATAATAGCAAAGATGAAAGCAAATTACTAATATGCATACACTCCAGTGGGTAGAAAGAACACCTACCTAGTAGTATTACCTTCAAATGGCCATAGTTTTTAATAGTCACAAAATAAGTGTAAATTGTATGAATAATTAATTAGGAACTACAACTCAAGCAAATGCCAATACAAATTGCCCTCCCTGGGCAACCCACTCCGATTCCTCACCACCCTTATAGTGAATAATTTCTTCCTAATATCTAGCCTAAATCTCCCCTCTCTCAGTTTAAAACCATTACCCCTTGTCCTATCACTATATTCTCTGATTAAACTACTTCAGATATTCTGTGTGCAGTTTGCCACTCTACTACATTTAATAAATGCAAAACATTTGAGTGTTAAAAAATCTTATTTGGACTGGTTTTTGTATCTTTGATCTTTAACAGTAGTTAGTACTACACATAGAGCTAATTCAGCTGCCTAGTCTCAAACAGATAATTACTCTGAAATCTCTGGAAATGCAGTACATTTCTGAAACTTATAAAAAATGTTTCAAACTGTTAAAAGTTACCAGGAATAATACTGTTGTAGATAAGAACACCATGACTTCAAAACCTGAATATTTAGGAAAGGATCTTCCAAACACCAGGGAATTGCTGGCTGCTCTCTGAGAGCCCTAGCAATTTCCTCCTCCCCGAAGTATGTTGAAAAGCCCTTGTTAAAATTTGTGCTTTGATGAGACACTGCACATAGGACACCTTGGTTCAGGGCAAAATATCACCATTTTGTCTTTAGTCCAGTATTAATTTGATAGGAAGAAATCCTCAGTTGTGGGAATAGAGGGAAAAAAAAAAAAAAGAAATAGTAAAAGAGAGAAAAAGTTCTAGCTGTTAGAATCTTCTCAGAGATTTGGAATGTTAAGAGTAAATACTTGGGGAGACAGACTGATGGGATGAACTGCAGGTGAGGCACACAAAGGTGCATAGGAAACATAATTTATCAGTACACGACTGCCACGTATGTAACATATTTTATACACATTATAGTGATTAGCTAAAGAGCACATACTGCTTTAAGCAACACAACAGCTTCTGATTAAGCAAACAAATGGACAGTACTGAGCAAACTGCCCTCAGACTCCTTAGCTGAAGTGAACATGAAGTGTATCAAGTCCCCAGTACATTTCAGTTAACTGCTGTTTGCTAGACACTTTGGCGGATTTCTGAATAGGGATGTGTGTCAGTTCTAGCTGTTGATGATATCTTTGAAAATTTCACTACTAAAATCCTCTGTTTTGGTGGACTGCTGGTGTAGTAGCTAAGCATACTGATATCCTTGAGCTCCAGGTGTTTATTGTCTCCAATATCTCACATTCACTTTCCAGTATAATTCAATGGTTCAGCATTGCTTATGCTTTCTGTGCTGTTCTATGAAACAAATAAAGAACCATCTTCAGTAAGGAGAAGTGGAATTTCTTCTTGGACGCACCAGGCTCTGCAAATCTGGTTGATGGTCTTTGTGTGCAGTGTGTGTCACACAGTAATTATGTTGCCACTAGAGCGATTTTTCTTCTCCTTTTGATTGCTGATTTCCTTGTTATTCCTTTTGATTGGACATCCTGAGGAGATTTACTTGCTCCAGAGAGGGGCAGGAACATTTGCTGCTGTGGGAAACAGTATCTCTGTCTCACAAGTGATAGATTAATATTTGGTTTCTTCATAACACAAATACTATCAAGTCTTTAGCTGGGGAGCCTCTGTGGGGTTCTAAAAAGTTAGCCCTGAATAAGCCAGTGGAATTGAATGCTTCTTAAACCAGACCTTTGGAGTTGTTCTAATGTCTGTTAAAGCTGTGCCCTTGGTATTTTTCAGTCTTGTATAAAACATGTTCACAAGGATAAAAATTGGAAATTATACCATTTAACAATTAATTAGCTAATCTTGACGCAGTGAAGGTTTTCCTAATTTGCTTTGTTGCATATATTTCCAATATGTTCATTATTAGAGAAGCTGAAGTATTTAGCTTGGTGATTGATTAAATGTCTGTCTATAATTTATACACTTCCTTTGTGCAAAATAATCCTGAAAACCATTCCTTTCCCTGTATATATCTGCACTCTAGGCAGGTGCTATGGGAAAACAAACAAACAAACAAACAACAAACAAAAACAATCCATGAGTGAAGTCAGTCATTCCCAAAGACATTGAGTCAGCAAAGCTATAAAAATGTTTCATGATGTCCTGCTGCTGTTGTGGGATAGCTGGACACTTGATGAATATTGGAGAGTATTTTCAAAGCTTGGTTCACAGGAAGTAAGCAGAGTGCATAGGAGCAGAGAGTGTACTCATTTATATGGTATTGCCTGTTGACACTCTGAGAAGTTTCTATGGCATATACAGAAAGAGCATCAAACAGTTCCTACATAATGGAAAGTTAATGACTTCTCCTTGACCTTTCTCTTACTTACAGCTGTTAACAGTATGAAATACTTTAGTGAGGATTTCAGTTTAATCTGTGTGACTGTTTCCTTCTTGCTTTATATAAAGTACTCTCCTTAACTATAAGAGGTATTTACACATTCTAAAACCTGAAAAAAACTATCAAAATTTAAGATAATAAAAAGGGAAGTGCTGTCAATTTATGAAGCATTACATCTTAGACAATTAAGTCACCATCGTAAATTACAATATATTAGTGAACTCAAAGATGTCAGACACTGAAAGTTTTCAGGTTTTCTCCTTTGTAAACTTAATTATTACAAATGAAATTTTCAAATTAAGAAACTGAATTTCAGTAAGTTCCTTTTTCTTCAAAATTTAAAAGTATGAGAAAGCTGATCACTACTTGAAACTAAGAGCAAGCCCACAATACTGTAATATGTTGCAAGTAAAACAGTTTATAAGTCGTTATTCCATTAAATACAGCAATTTTGAAATAAACCAAAAAGCAAAATTCACATGCCCAAAAGGTATGCCTCAACTTTTCAGTACATCCTACAAATCATAAACTGAGGTAAAGCAGAATGTTGCTTTATAATACCCCGCTGTACTAAGAAAGCAGCAAAACAGTTGCTGTCCACGGAGACGAAGAAGTGTGTGAGAATACTAGGAGAAAATGTAAGCATATAACTTGATATATTTCTCTTAAACTGCCTTTTACCATCTGAATTAATTGCTTTTTTTAAAAAAAGGAAGCAGTTGCCAAACTGACATAGTTTCATTTGAAACATGAGACTTCCTTTTCATCTATAAGCTTTCCCAAGCATATGTCTCCATCAAAACCAAACAAATCCAAAGTGTAAACATCAAGACTCATATCAGATGAAAAATTAAGAAAATCTGGATAATATTTTCTCAGTGCATGAATTTCCACCTTTTACTGATAGTATTCCGAATGCTGACTACCATGATGCATATTAAAAATAATAATAATTAAAAATTTTATATATATATATATATATATATATATAAAAGAAGAATATTCAATGGAGAGACAGCAAGAAAATACCTCTCTTTGGCTTTAACTCTATCTCATGCAGGCATCTTTAACCAATCCATTTTAGAAGTTGTCTTCACAGTCTGTATTTTCAACATTTGCTGAATGTTGTATATTTTCCTTTTTTTCACAGCAAGATAGGTCAGTCTGGTGGAATACCGTTCTTGTCTTTGCAAATTGCCTGTTTTTTCAGTGCTGCAGGCCCCTGCCTCACAAAGTTCCTAAGTAGGTATACCCTTCAAAATGGAAAAGAGCTTCACTTGCTGAGTATTAAACAGTTGGACTTGAAGACCTTAAAGGTCTTTTCCAACCAAAATTATTCTATAATTCTATGATTATAAAGTAGCTACCAAAATAGTATACAAGTCTGTAGAATCACAGTCATTCCAGTGTTAGCCGAAACAAGGATGAAACAATAAAGCTCTGTGACAGAAAACAAGAACTGCAATAGATGAATCGCCAGCTTTGCCCCCACATGCTCTATACATTAACCGAAAACCTCATATTTCTCATTCCATCATTTAGTTTATTGGACTCTACAAGATGGTGCTTCTTTGACCTCCCAAAGGAAATATAACTCAAATATTCTAGTGCCTTCACTGCTTCTTTAAACAGTTTGTCATCCACACCCCTATGCCTGCAATACTCACAGTTGCAAATCTGTGGAATGCACTCCTTCATAAATCTCCTCTCAGTTATTTTAGCAATCCTTCTTCCTTTATTGGCATTAACCTTTCTTTAACCTTGTCTGTCTTCAGATTTAGTCCCTTCCTTGTGACATCCTAGACAAAGTATCAATTTGTTTTCTATCATTCTCTCATTAAAACCATGTTCCTTTGTTTCCTTAATTTCCTTGCTGCATTAACTGAATATTTACATTGGATCACCCTTAAATGATCTATAATTTAATATGGTGAATCTGATTCACCACAGATAATCATTTAGGTGCATATAATGCATACAGTTCAAAACTGCTTTCTTTATACAGCTTTGTACAGACCATGTAAAGCCTGGTTTAATGGCATTGTTTCAGGTATCTCTAGAAAAGAAAAGGTGTATATGCATGTACACAATACATAGTAAAATAACACACATTGTATTATTATGGAGATAAGGTTGAGAAAATGTATCTGTAAATTATAAATAAATTCAACACAAGTTGTGTTGAATTATCCCAAAACTGAGCATGACAATGCCAAGTTATTAAGATCACATAGAAAATAACTCTAAATGTATTAAGAAAAACAGAGTAAAAGCCAAAGATCTCATAAGACTCTTCGTGCAATAATCACAAGTTTAAGGCATAGAGTTTGCTGTGCTTTGTACAAGATTTTATTACTTTTGGAAATAGTTGCCTGTTTCTCTTGTCATCCACCATGTCACACCCCTTGTTTTGTCTCAGTGGTGTTCCTGAAAGTGTGCTCAAGAGCTTTAGCTTTTAGCTTTAGCTTTAGACTTTGTGCAATTCCTTAGAGTTATGTCTTTCTTTCATTTCATAAGACATAAAATAACTCCGGGGGCAGCTGCCAGGTCATTATAGATTATTTTGTATTTGATCTTATAAAATAGTCTTTGTCATGTAATAATATGATATAAAACAAGTCTAAAAGCTTAATCCCTACCACACTAAGTACTACCTTGTGGAGCTCATAGTGACCTGAAAATCAGTGCAAGCAACCTTCTTGTGCATTAAACTTGTATCTGAAATTCACTGTTCTGGACAAAGTATTAAAAAAAAATTGTGTAAGGAACCCCATATATTAAGCTTTGATGTGTCCATGCTTTAAGTGCTCCTCAGTTCTCTTGTGTTAGTCTGCCCAGCTGTGAGGTAGGACCGTAAAGAGGGAGTCTTTCAGTTACTGATACCTGAGCTGGTGCAAGACTGCAGAATCTGCAGTGAACAATAAAGCCAGTGTAAACAATTCTGCATCCATGAATAACAGTTCACAGTTATGTACCTAGGGACTACTGCTGCAGACAGTGAATACCAGTGCTTGATCCACTATGATGATTTCTTTGCTCCTAAACTACTGTTCATACAAATGAAAGCAGAAGAATAAGTAGTAGATCCCATCTTAAACATTTAGAAATACTAGCTATTGTTTCCTAATCATTTCTCAGTAACTAGGCTCTTACTTGAGATTGCTGGATTGTACAAATAGACCAAAATGGCCAACAGCATCTGGAAAAATCTCAGGGACAGGCAGTATCTCACTGTAAGAGAACAGAGGTTTTTCCCCATGAGTTTCAAATATGCTGAAAGTAAAATACATCCAGTCTGACCTTAGCAAAAAGCTAACAAACTCAACATCCATTTCTATCTTATCTAGAAATGTTACTCTTTCTCCTTGAAGGCACAGTGCCTTGTGTACAAGCATATTACAGGCAGGAAAGAGGTATTCAAAATCCAGCTAGAGAGTAATGGATTTTGTGGAGAGTGCACTGGATTAACCTTGAGTCTTCTTGGTGGCTGAAAGCATTTTATTTCCTTCCTCCAAGTGGCAATTTTTCCCCATCTGGTAAATGAGGAAAATTATGCTGGCATTGTAAAATGCTCTAGGAATAGGACAAAGGAATACAATGCAAAGAAGTAAGTCTAATAATTATTTTAGAGGAAAAGACATTCAAACAATATGAGTCAAGAAGCCTGGTTCCTCAGTGTCTTCATTAGTTGGTTTTATGATTTCTAGGCAGTCATTAATCTTAGCCTTTTCCATACACTGATTAAATAGCATAAGGCCATAATTTAAAGTTAAAAAAAAAAAAAAAAAATTATTAAATTAAAACATCAGTAGCTTTAGTAACTGAGTAGGAAAATTACAACATCACTGGGAAAGTATCTAGAATGCGAAAAGCCTTCTGAGTGGTTTCCCAGTAAGCATATTTACTAGAAAGACGTGGGATACAGTACTAAAATGTTCTAAACATGTTAATACATATCTGTACACGCAGCTTATGATATGTTGTGAACAAGTAACTGAACTAGTTAAGGAGATACCATCTATATTCACTGGTATCAACTTCTTAAATATTCAGTGTCTGTGTAGGGCTGCAGCATTACTTATCACATCCCCAAAAAAACCTTTTATGTGACACAAGGTGAGAACCAAGCTGTTGGTGGGAACACATGGCCAAAAGGACAAAGAAACTGGGAGCTTGACCCCTGTCTGGAACGTTTCTCAGGCTGTAACAACGGTTGAGCAAAAACGCCACCAGTGAGACCTTGTGCCTCTGTTGTCAGATCTACCCTAGTGCTGCTGCTGACATCTTGATGATTCCCACTTTACCAGGCACTCTGTTGATGTTAATGATGAGTGATGGCTTCTCTGTAGCTTGGAGAGGAATAAAAAATGGAACATATCTAAATACTGCCCTGAGTTGAGCCTGTACATTAATGGGAATGGGAAAGACATGTGAAGACTGATCTGTAACTGTATAATGGTGTGATACAGTTTGTCATGGAATAAAGAAAGCCTAATTAAGAAACAGCAGGGAGAAAACACAAGAGGTCTATTATTTTAAGAAAGTCTGAAACCAGTGAATAAAAGGTTTTATAATGCCATTTAGCTAGCTTCAACAGCACACTATTTAAAATTATAATGAAATCTATTAATACTTGTTCAGAGAACTTGTAACCAGGTTAAATCTAGAAATCATAGTAGGCCAGTTCCAGATACTGATAAAATAAAAAGATCAGTGCTGAGAAATATTCTCTATCAGAAAACCACTATTTTTTCTGTAAGCTGTGGATTTGAGGTTGTGAAGTCTCTGCTAGCTTTATGCTCATTACCAGTTTTCATTCATAACCTCAACAGAACTCCTTAACCAACATGTGTCAAAAGGAATTTGTCATATTGTATTTAGCATGGTTACAAATCTGTAGTATCAATCTCCCTGTCATTCATAATTTTAAAACAGGCAGGTTACACAGTGGCTATTATGAATTCCTTTCAAGCTTCAGAAACTCTGTGTTTCTGTATAGTGCAGCTGTGTGTCTAGCAAAACTTTCTGTACAGCCTATGCTGATAGCCTAGCAAAGTTCCTCATCCTGTGATTAGGGTGAGGCAGAGCTTTGTGGCAGGTGACAATGCAACTGATGTGTACACTACTAAACACAAGCTAACACAGTTTCTCAGCATCAGGGCTAACTTCCTCGGCACATCACTAATACCTGTGGTTGAATGGTGGCCCAAATGCGCTCCCTTTGAGCACACCAGTGGCACAGAACAAGCCAGAAAATCTGGTTTTCAGCCATATGATTCTTCTAGTTTATCAGTCACTGGGTCTGTCTCTTCATCTTTCTGGTTCTTAATGTCACTCTGGATGTCCTTGAAGGCATGACAGAAATTCCTTACCTGGCTCATCCCTTTCAGTAATCAAATTTTCTCCTCCTAAGTCCCTTGCAACATGCAGCCATTGCAGATAAAGCTGTACTGCCTTAGATTTTTTAAGATTTAACACAAACTACTTACATAAACATCATTTTTTAAAATTGTTTTTTTATTTGTCTGGTTTAATTTGCTCTGGTGGCAGACATTTGCAGACTTTTAATGTTTCCCCAAAAGACTGGTAAATGTCCACAAAATTCAGATCTTCTTGGCCAAGAGCCAGGGCTAGAAGAAGGTAATGCTAATGCTTCTCTAGGCTACAGGCAGAAACATCAGCAATGAGACACCCTAGGGGTGTCTAATTTCTCAGAGGCATACTAAGAATATATGTCTTCTTAGCCCTTTCTGTTACTAAGTAGTCTATTTTCCCAGAAACAAAAATCATCTTTGCTTACTTTTTTACAGAGCCCTCAGCTTGTAAATATTTTTGAGCGTCCTCTGAAGGAGGGTACTGTGTGCATTTAAGAATAATAGTATTTTCACTGCTAACAGCTGTTTACAGTCTAGGTTGTCATGCCACTAAGCAGTAATAATCAAGGAACAGAGCATTTCCTAGGAATTAATAGCTGGCTGGACGGAGTTTAAAGCCTGAGGTTCAGCTAGAGGCTATTAACTCCAGCTGGTCATTAAAAACCCTTCGGAAATACCTTGCTCTAAAGTCTGTATTACTGTTAAAACAAATGTAGGCAGATGGATTTATTTCATGGGTTGCGTTTTCAGTTGGTATGCACAGGGCTCTTCTGGAGAATTTGCACATTTGTAACATTAACCAGCCAATTATCCAAGTCACCTCTCAGCATTCCAGTCATACAGTTTTAATTATACTTACTGTAAAAAAAAGCAGAAGCAGAGCATGCTGACAACTTTCAGATCAGTTTATCTGATTATCATTTCAGATCTGCTGGCATACATGGGATGTTGGGTTTTTTTCCCCTACCAAACCAAGAAACAAAACTCCTGAAATGTGCATATATTCACCAAGAACTATGTGTTTCATCTTCTTCTCCTTGTTATCTAGTATGATTGCACAAAGACCCTGTCATTCAGAATACCAACTGGCCAACAGACCAAAATTAAAATTTAATACAGGCAGGATTTTATAGGCTTTAACATGAGCCTATAAAAAATAAACAGTTCCATTTAACATATCTTCTGGGAAGACAGTGTAGTAGTGAAAGAAGAATTCAAGAGAATGCATTTGGAATTGATTTGCTCAAACAGAAAAAGAGCACTCGGTGGAAATATTCCTGCTCATAAGTGGAGATGGCCATAGTTCTGAATAAAACAGGAATTGATTTAAATTCTACAAACCACTGAATCTTGAAACCTACATGTCCAACAGGTCAGTTATCCTTCAAAAAAGCCATTCACATGTGACTTTATATTTTTGTAATATTCTGATTTCAAAAAACAAGAGCAAAACACAGTAAAAAGATTGTCATTGAAATATTTATATTGCCGTCGGTGGGGAAAAAAAAAAAAGAAAAAAAAGAAAAAAAAAAGGAAATTTGGGAACTTTAGTAGAAAGCATTATTTTTTACTGTTATATGTGTTTGTACTGTGATAACACAAATCAGCCGAGGTAGATAAAGCTGAAGGTACTGACTGTCATTTCCATAATACCTGAGTCTTTTATCTCACTACTGATTTTCAGACTAAAATTCAGATGATGTCCATGAAGCTTCTGAACTCGATCAGTGCATAAAACCACTTGTGGTCTTGTCAGATGACACGTTTTTATTTCACCAGAATTTAACTTCCTAAGGCCCTGAGTGAGTATCTTTAGGAGGAGACAGCAGAGCTGTAGGATTTGACATCACAACTTTTAATAACATGAACATAAATTTCAACACATCCGTTTCAGATACTGTTAGAAACACTATCAGCAAATGGGAAGTTTCTGAAGCCAGTCATCCTGCAGGGCAAACTGTGCTTCAGCAGTGAAAGTAATATTTTCTTTAAGTACTCAGAGCTGTATAGCAAAAGATTATTTCAGTGATCCTGTCAATGTCCAGTTGCACTACAAAATCTTGTATCACTTCTGCTGAAATACTTTTGTAGCTATTTTCTTGCTTTCCATATCATATACATACATACACATTTTATATAGAATAGCTGTTCCAATCTATTTTAAGATTATTTCCACGGGGACATGGGTTCCTTCTTTAAAAAATGTTTCAACACCTCAAGAATGTGTTTAAGTGTTACCTTAAGGCTTCAGAATGTCCCAAACCTGACCTCCATTGAGCTTGGTGGGATACAGAGCAAATCCTAAGGTACAAATCCTACAGCCACACATCTGGTTAATTTTACAGACTTAAGATGCTCTGAGAGCTAAGTGCTTAGTAAACAATTGCAGGATTGAAGCTTAAGGTTTTTTTATTATAACATTTTATTGTGCATGTATAAGTGTGCTTATATCCCATTATCTGTCTGCATGTAAATTTTTCCTCTCAGCCACCCCATTCTGATAGCAATAGCCAAATGCAATCTGTGAAGTCAGACTCCCAACTTTAATTCAAGGCAGTCTAAGAAATGCAGGATTCTCCAACAAAAATAAGGTGCTTTCCCAGTTTAGGCTGAAATAGTTGCAAATGCTGCCTATGACTGAGTATGAATTATAGCCTTTTGTAGATTGTTTGAAATTCTGTGCTTTTAGTGTAAGAGACAGTGTGTATGAAACCAAATTTTGTCCTTCTAAACATGCTTTCAAGATGAAACATCCACCGCTCTGACATTAGCTAGATAAGAGGCAGCAGTCAGAGTGAAAGGATGCCAAGACTAAACTATTTACTTAAAGGATTCCAATTTGTCCAAGTACCAAACGGTTTAAGTCTCTCAAACAGACAATTAATAATAAAACCACCATTCCAAAACACAATTTAGCACCCCACATATATACCTGAGTTTAGCAGAATATGATTGTTGAACATGTTGCCTGTTGCTCTGAAAAAAATTTTCTCACCAAATGTGTAGCTGTCCTTGTGAGGACAGCTAGATGACACTCAACTGGGTAGAAAGTGGATTTTTCCTGTACTGAATAGATTGCATCAAAATAAAAGAAAACCTTCTTGCAGCACTACACCTTATAATTTATTTTTTTATATTACCTGACACCTGTTTAGAAGGCTAGACTTAAATGTCTCAGTTTTTTATGTGGACAGAAGGGGGAAATCTGGGGAAAAATAAGTAAAATGCATAAATTATTGAAAATGAAAAATCCATACATAAATGAACATATATAACTCCTTAAATGTGTGTAAATCATTATATGTATCAGCATACAAAGTTGTACATTTCATAGAGGTGATGTCTTTTTTCAGCAGCTTGCAAAGAACATGTAATTTCAGATTTCATATGCTCTGGAGCACTGTAAATCTTTGTGCCCTGGCTATGACAATAAACTGCTTAAACGTGTGTGTACCTAGACATACCATTATAATCAGAGGGCGTGGGAATGAGGACCAATATTGTGGCTATGTTTCTACTGACCCAGTGAACATACTTTTTCAGCAACATGTTTTGCAACACATATGAAGCTCAAGAAGTAAATACCTGACCAGACTACATGATCTAAAGACTTTGAATTAGCATAAATCCGGGTATCAGAAACCCACATTCACTTCAACTCATTTCATCTCAACTAGTTAAAGAAAAATCTTTTCTTCAGTGCCTCCTTCTGAGCTGCTAAACATGAAACTTTTGCTTCACGGAAAAGCACAGAGAATTATGACCCTGATAAAATATGGAAGAGAATTTAAATCAATTTTAATTGATGTGTGAAGCTGTAAATGACACACTTTTTAGTAATCTTAAAGATCACACTGCTGGTTCATTTATTGATTTCCTACTTAGAGGACCACTCAAAATCCATCTGTATTAAATAATCAAAAAGCCATTTAGAAAAATGTAATGATAACAAGCTAATCTCTGAAAGCAGTGAGGTAATTAATCCCGCAATTATAGTATTTTTTTTGTTTAATATCCTGTAGCAGACAGATCACAAATCTATGTTTTCCATTAGAGTGGCAGAACAGATCTTAATAAAAGGACCTCAAGAAATATGCTTCAGCTCAAAACTCTCTGGGGAAAATCCTCTGACTCTGTAGCGTCATTTAAGACCATATTGAATCAAAGGCCCACTGGGATATGGAGAGTCTGTGGTGGATGAAAGGCTTAGATTTTATCAGTTATTGTAACATATAATCATAAAAGAATGGGAAACTATTAATGGCACACAATAAATAAGATGTGTATCCACTTTTAATTTTAAAACAGAGATTAAAGAACTCTTCAATATCAGTTTGTTATGGTTTGGGAGACCCCGGCACAGTGTTGGGCACCTACAGAGAGAGAGAGTCCTTTGGCCCCTGACAGACTGGAAGGGTCAGTATTCCCGCCACTTCTCTGGCACCGCCTTTTAATGGCTATCAAAAGCAGATATCCCTATAGAGAGGACATTAAATGCCGACCCAGTAGGTGGAACACTGTAGATAGATTGCTTATCTGAGAGAGCTGGCAGTCGGGGAAGTAATCTATGGTGATGGGGACACACCCTGAAAGCCCTGATGCGCTGCCATGCAGTAAGATTATGGTAAAGAAGCTCGCACAGTGTGCTTCTCCTATGTACTCCACCAATTTGGGAGGAAGGGTGTGAAGGACTAGACTTTTCCTCACATGAACATAACGTCCTTTAGGTCAGCAGTCATAACTGATTTTAAATGGCTGCTCCGTCAGGCACTTTAAACCCTCTCCTGTCTGATTACCTCCTCTGCCAGAAAACAACAACTTAGATGCCAGGCAGGAGCAATGGTGGGAAAACCGCAACAGTATTGCGAGCAGCGACCCTGCCCAGGGATGGTGCAGCAGGATGGGAAGAAAGTCCCTGCTTGATTGGCAGGGAAGACCCAGGAACATGAGGCTGGCCAACCGGGGAAGAAGGAGCGAGTCGCCAAGACTCATAAAGAAACTGGTTGCCTGCTGCTCGCCGCCGCTCTTTGGACAGACACTGAAGCTGCTGCTGCATGCTTTTGGGCGTTTGCCTGCTCTTTAGGGGCTCCTCCTTGCCTGCAGTCCCTGTGTGCCTGCAGTCCCTGCCTGCCTGCAGTCCCTGCCTGCTGCCAACCACCTACAGTTAAGTGTTTTGTCTCTAGGAGAACACTGTGGTGCCCAAGAAGAACCTGCTGAAGAAGAGCATGAACTCCAACGAGCCCTGCGACACCTCCTCTGCCCTGAGAGACTGCCATGGTTGATGAATAGCCAGAGTCCAGACCCAAGGAACTATATTGCACAAGGACAGTTGACAACCTGGTGAATGATTATGACGGGAAGTGTTTCGGGATAAGGGCTGGAATGTTACGGTTTGGGAGACCCTGGCACAATGTTGGGAACCTACTGAGAGAGAGGGTCCTTCGGCCCCTGACAGACTGGAAGGGTCAGTATTCCCGCCACTTCCTGTCACACATTATAAAAGCCAGGAGAGCTTGAAGCCGGGCCCTTCTCCCTTCCTGCTCCTTTCTCTCTGTGCTGCTGCTGGTTCCTTCGGTTTCCCATGTGCTCGCTCCAGAATCCAACTGCATCGGGTGCTGGGGGGAGCCATGGACCTCTCCCCTGGAGCTGCCCTGCCTTTCCCATATCCCTGCCATCCTCGAGATCGGTTTTGTATATGGATACTTACCTGTTCTTCCCCCACGTTTTACCTTTTATCTTGTGTTATAGTAAATTTGTTTCTAATTTCAATTTCCAGAGTTTAAGTCTCTCTTCCTTGTTCCACTTCTGTCTTCCTTGGACAGGATGGAGGTGGGGAGGTAATACAGGGCAATTCTGTCCTCTGTTTTTTGGGATTCACCTTTAATATTTAAACCAGGAGACAGTTTTTTAATGTAAATTACTACTATCAATTATTATTTTCATATGTTTTCAAATGACAATACAGCTACCTCTGTTCTCCTGACTATGCAGCACTGTGTGAGAGTCTGAAAACACAGAGCAGCAGTTGAGCAGATGAAGAAGTATCAAATTTAAGCCATGATTTACAATGGTGAATGTTTCCAGAACCCATTTCCTTTGGAACAAAGTACAGTGAGAAAAAAAGACAAAAAAAGCTTTGACAGTTCTTTCTTACCCCTGTATGGTGGAACAAAGGGGTCAACATCCAACAGAGATGCTGAGTTCTCAGCACTGCTGACAATTTTGTGGCCTAGTTTGTTGCCTATATAAAATAATATGATCCCAGAAAGGGCCACATGCTAAACCAAAACCAAAAGGGACTTTTGGAAGGCAGAATTCGCTATCTGCTTGTCACAGTTCCACAGTGTCACTTCTTTCTGTCATGGCTCTACCCTCCTTGTTTTTCAGTGGTGTTTTGTTCTGAAGGCTTTAGAGAAACAAATGTTCTCAATGCTAACTTGGTGAGAAGTGTTCTCTGACTGTAGATGTGCATCTACGAATTTGCAAGCAGAATTTCTGAAGTTCAGGAATATCTTTAATTATCTGGGTCTTCTTTGTAAGGATATACTCTTACTGACAGCCTATCACAAAATCTCATTTCTCTTTTAAGTCTGTATAAAAACTATAAAAATTATAAAATTCATTTAAAAAGGATCTGCTTGTAACCAAAACGGGGGGGGGGAAAAATCATTCTTCCCTGTGGATGATTTTAGTGTAGCACGATTTTGAAATAAAAGGTTCTAGGACATTAGTGGCCCCTCTTGTTTTTTTGTTTTGTTTTGTTTTTTTTTAGAAGATAAAACCACCTCAAGTCTGCCTATCCTTCTCTCAGTTCTGTGGACTGCAAGTGCATTAGTTACCCCTATGATTGTGGTGCCTCCAAACAAGTCCTTAATCTTATGGAACATTTGTTGTTATCATTATTATTATTGTAAGGTAGGACTCTTAAATATATAATATTTGGACTGATCAGATCATAACTATTCCATGCATTTAACAAGTATTTAACCAGAGGTAATTTATTGTTATTAAAAGATAACAATGTTGATTCTATATTATACTTAAATGATAATTGCATTGTTTTCTCACTGTTTTGTGCAGTATTAAATTAGTTTCTCTCACAGTTCTATGAATATTTTGGGTTTTAATATTTTAAACTGCAGAAGCCGGATTTCTTTCTCAACTCTGTGGTTTTAATTCACTTTTCTGTAAATTTTCATTCAAAAAGTTCCCATTTCCCAAACTGATGCCAGCTTCTTGCTTTCTCCAAGCCACCAGCCCACGCTGCCATCTCAGAAGTCCCCTACTCCTTGTAACAAATCCTCTCCTGGCTCAAGCCCCTTTTACCCTTCCCCTGCCAAATATCCAGCTTCCTAACACCTCTCAAATCTTCCCTGTCGTTGCCTGAACACAAAGATGGACTTTCTTCCCCAGCTTCTATGGCTGTTCAAGGGAACACTGCTGCTGCTTTACACAATCGAGACCCAGACAATGCCCTTTCTGGCACTCTTCTCCCCATATGCCACTCTCTTATTGGCTTTCATGGCTAGCCAAGTTCATTCACTCTTTCGTTTCTTTTTGACCGCAGTGCAGGGACTGAAAAACACACACCAAGATGCACTTAACCACAAATCCCTACAAAAAAGCCAGGAGAAGCCAACACGGCAGCCAGACTCCCAGCTGCCCCATAGGCGATGGCTTCCTATACAGTCTTACTGCAGAGCTTCTTCACAAGGGCTTCTGGAGTCTTTGCTTTTTCACATGCTTAGCCTGTTGGTGGCATGTGAGGAAAAATACGGTGGTTATTAGGGGAATGTGTGTTCTCTGGAACAGGAAAAAAGTATCTGCTTGGCCACAGATGACTTCTGGGTCTGACACACAGTTTCACTGGGATAAAATTAAGCGCAAGTCCAAGTATTCATGCAGAGAAGACCTTAAAGGGAAAGGTACTCTGAGGCCAGAAAAAATAATTTAAAATTACACAAAGAAGTGTCTTCAATTAAAAGCTTTTTTTCTTCTATTACATGTACATTAAGGAAGCTAACAAGACCACTTCCAGTAAGTCAGTACCCTTCCATTCTGCTTAATCCTACTTGTACTCTGAGCAGGAGTGTGGGAAGGAGATCTATAGGCTCCCATAGTCTGTAGGCCAGTGCAGAATAAAATTTTTTAGGAAGCTTCTGTGAAGCCAGTCCCAGACTGAGAAAAAACATTTGTCTAGAGCCTGTTCTTCTAAGCTTCCCTTCAGGAGTTTGCTAAACAACAAAACTTAAAGCAGAAATAGAAAATGAAGTGATGTACACTGGGAACACCAGCCCCCAAAAAACTGTGAAGCTGCAGGTGCAACTTTCTGCATTTTGGAAGACTTTTGAAACATTTCAGGACAAAAAAGCACATGAAAAAATATAAGCTTACCTGGTATTTATCTTGGACTCAGTGCTAAAATAACTTGCCAGTAGCAAATTCCACACACTGAAACCACAGTTCTTTCTACATGCTTGCATGTTTCCCATCATGCACACTCACACACACAGACACACACACATCGCATAGAAAAACATTTAAAAAGCCAGCATCAACATTATAAAAAAATATCCGTCAAAGCAAGTTACCACCTCCCCTATGAGTAGGAACACTGGTCTCTTATGCTCAGCATCCAGGCACAGCTACTCCTCCCTTATCCAGCAGAATGATACCCCTAATCATTTATACACAAATTCCAAATGCACCTTTTAAAGAAACTTTTGTGAGTCCTCCCACATGGGTTCAGATATAGTTCTCATTTCTTTTTCTGTTGTTTCCTTTAACTTTCTACTCTATGGATACTGGCTTTTTCACTACTGTGTGTCTCAGTAACCCCTCACATTACATCTATGAAGGCAAACAAACCAGCACCACAGCATGTGTGTGTACTTCTGCATGCAAAATATCCAAGTTTATTCTTGACAAGCTGAACCCAGCCTCATAACAGTAGCAAAAGTCAAACTGTATTATGTGTTTTTTTATCAGTTGCAGAACTTGTTATCTCACTTCTGCGACTACTTCAGTACCTACTTATTGTTTCTGGTTTGAATAGTGTCCCAGCAGTCATTGTGATTGTGAAACAAAGGACTCAAATGTTCAAAGGATCAGAACCCATGTCAGTTATTGTTAGGAGAATCTTGAATTTTCTGTACAAGTATTTTTTCTGCTAAACATATCTGATAAATTGATTGGATTTTCAAAAATATAAAACTCCCGATTAGAATAATGCAAAGCCTGAACCATAAAACAATTTGTGAAACATATGCACAATGCAGAGAAAGAAAAGAAAGAAACACAGCTAATAATTTCCCAGAAAACGTACTTAGAGAGACTTGTTAAGGAAAGGTAAACATGGATTTACCAGGGGCCAGCCATGCTTGCAGACCTGATCGCCTTCTACAACAAAGTAACCTGTTCAGTTGATACGTGGTCAGTGATGGACATCATCTGCGTGGACTTCTCCAAGGCTCTTGATACAGTTCCCCACAGCGTGCTCCTGGAGAAACTGACTCATTACAGCTTTGACAAGTGGTCTGGGTGGTGGGTGGGGAACTGGCTGATGGACCATACTCAGAGGGTGACAGTAAATAGTTCCTCCTCAAACTGGCAACCTGTCACAAGGGGGTCCCCCAGGGATTGATATTGGACCCAATGCTGTTTAACATCTTCATAAGGGACTGGGATATTGAGATCAAGAGCACCCTGATGAACTTTGCCGATGACACCAAGATGAGTGGAGAGGTTGACACTCCAGAAGGGACAGCCACCCTCCAGTATGACCTAGACGGGCAGGAGGAGTGGGCTAGCAGGAACCTTATGAAGTTCAGCGGGGAGAAATATCAGGTCTTGCACCTGGGAACACGTAACCCAAAAGTGCAGTTCAGACTGGGATCTACCTGTCTGGAGAGCGGTGCTGTGGAAGGGGAGCTGGGGGTCTTGGTGGATGACAGGCTCAACATCAGTTAACAGAAAGCCAACAGGATGCTGGGCTGCATCAACAAGGGCATCACCAGCAGAGATAAAGAAGTCATTGTCCCGCTCTACTCAGCACTTGTCAGATCACACCTGAAGTATTGTGTTCAGTTCTGGTCCCCGCTCTACAAAAAGGATGTGAACGGGCTGAAGAGTGTCCAGAGAAGGGCCACAGGGATGATCAGAGGACTGGAGGACCTGCCATGTGAGGAGAGGTTGAGAAAACTGGGTTTGTTCAGCCTTGAGAAAAGAAGGCTTTGGGGAGACCTTGTTACAATGTTCCAGTACTGAAAGGGTGGCTACAAAGAAGACGCAGACTCCCAATTTACAAGAAGTCATATGGAAAAGACAAGGGGTAATGGGCACAAGTTACTCCTGGGGAGATTCTGATTGGACACAAGAGGTAAATTTTTTACCATTAGGACAGTCAAACATCTCCCAAGGGAAGTGGTGGATTCCCCCACACTGGACAGTTTTAAATCTCAGCTTGACAGGGTGCTGAGCCATCTTATATCAACTATAGTAGTATCTAGAAAGATTGGACCAGATGATCCTTGAGGTCCCTTCCAACCTGGCATTCCATAATTCTATGAAATTTCTTTTCTGGGATTTCTCAGGCCTGTCCAGCTCCAAATTTGTACTATGTTACTGGCACACTAGAGATCCTGTGTTTCTTCACCAGCTCTTCTCTTTGGCTTTTTGGAACATTTCAATTCAAACTGCATACCACAGATATCTAGGCATAGCTGCATTCATCAGGTAACTGTAGTGGATGCCACACGGACATCTCCATGAGGAACTGCAAGCGGGACAGCAAGGAAGAGGAAGGGCAAATAGAGGACTAAGTGTCATGGTTGCAAATGAAATCATACTTAAGTGAAGAAAAAGAAAAATAAAAAGAAAAAAGCTGGTTTTCTGCAGAGATCCACTTTCACAAAGATAAAGGATGCAATTTGGGTAATTGAATTTAGGTTACAGCAGTTTTCTTGACACAGAAGGTTTTCTAAGGTTTTATCAAATGGAAAATATAAAGGTGGTAATTTAATACAGAATAGCCAAACCAGAATACAATTACAAAATATCACAATAATGAGAGAAAGACTGGATGCAGTGGCAGTGACCTGGAGGCCTAGGATTTAAATTCACAAGCATATTCCAGTATAGCTCTTCTGTATTTCTTGCATGGGTGTGAGACAGGTCACTTCCACAAACACAACCATTTGCTTGCTGGTTTTCATTGTGCAACTTTCTGTTTAAGACATAGCTCAAAAGGACTCCTAAAGTATGCAAATCCATTCAAGAAGTTCCAGAGTACCACTGACAATAGCAGTATTATGACTTACAATCTGAGGGGGAAGAAAAACCCTGTTGTTTGTTTTTTTTTACTTGCCCCTTAGCTTTAGACCTGTAGTTCAAGGATGAGCTGGAGCCTTTATGGTCAGTAAGCCATGTACCTTTTGTAGTCAGTGACAACAGAATGACACCTCCATAAGGATGCCTTGGTTTGCCAAAATTACATACCATGGATTAAAGGAAGGGTATGAATACCATAACAAGTATCACACTTTTCATTATACACTCCTCACAGACCATAGCATGAAAGGATTAATACAACTGCAGATTTACCTATAAGTAATTCCACCAAAGACAATATAAAAGCAATATTTCCTTAAGGCTTTTAAGCAGAGTTGCTGACTCATGTCTTATTCCCCTTGGATTTTATAGGAATTTGCAGGCTCCATCTATGTTGACGTCAATTTAAAAATGTTCCATTTTTTACAAGTTCAGAATATACTAGGTTAGACTAGACTGGACTAGATGAGTTGCAGTTGGAAGAGACCTACAACAATCATCTAGTCCAACTACCTGACTACTTAGGCTGACCAAAAGCGTGTAGTTAAGGCAGCTGTCCAAATGGCTCTTTTTAAGGCATAGGTCACTGACCACCTCTCTAGAAAGCCTGTCCCAGTGTTTGACCAGCCTCTCAGTAAATAAATGCTTCCTAATGCTCAGGCTGAACCTCCCCAGGTGCAGCTTTGAGCCGTTCTCATGTGTCCTGTCACTGATCCCAGGGAGAAGAGCTCAGCCCCTTCCCTCTCCCTTTCCTCTCCTCAGGAAGCTGCAGGGAGCAATGAGGTTGTTCCTCAGCCTCCTTCTCTCCAAACTAGCCAACCCCAGACTCCTCAGCTGCTCCTCAGAGGACATGTCTTCCAGCCCTTTCTCCAGCTTTGGTGCCCTCCTCTAGACACACTGAAGAACCTTCATTTTCTCCTTAAATTGTGGGCCCAGAGCTGAACACAGTGCTGGAGGTGAGGCCACACCAGTGCTGGATACAGCAGGATAATCCCCTCTCCTGACTGGCTGGCCATGCTGTGTGGGATGCACCCCAGGATGTGAGTTGCCCTGGTGGCTGCCAGGGCACAGGGCTGACTCACACTGAGCCTGTGACCAGTACCTCCATTTTTTTTCTGAAGTGTAGAGAAGAGGTTGAAGAAAGGTTGTAGGCATGTGAAGTGACATTGTCCTTCAGTGAGTTTTTCACCCAGCGCACCATGTACCTGCTTATCTCATATGCTCATCCCTCATGTACAGAGGGATGCTGTGAGGTACAGTATCAAAAAGCCTTGATAGAATCCAGAAAAACAACAACCACTGCCTCCCCTGCATCCACAAAGCAGGTGACCTCAGCACAGAATGATATCAGGTTAGGCAGCACCTTCCCTGTGTGAACCCATGCTGACTGTGCCCGATGATTGCATTCTCCTGGAAATGACTTTCAATAGCACCCAGTATGATTGTCTCCATCATTTTTCCAAGTACAGAGGTTCCAGATAACAGCAGGTCTGTAGTTTCCTGGGCCTTCCCTCACATGCTTCTGGAAAATTGGAATGCCATTGTCCAGCTTCCAGTCAACGGGGACCTCCCAGGGCTCTCAAGACCTTTGGTAGATGATTGAAAGGGGTCCTGCTGTAACATCTGCTGGCTCCCTCAGTACTTGGTTGAATCCCACCAGTCCCCACGGATTTACGAATATTCAACAGATAATGCTTGTTGATTACAATTTCAGGATCCACAAGTAGAAAGTCACTGTTGCTATACTCATGGTCCTCCAGCTCAGAGGAGAGGGCAGCCCAAGGTCTATTATTAGTATTAAAGACAGAAGCATAAAAAACACTGAATGCCTCTGCTTCTTCTATATCCTAGCTTGCCAGGCAACCATTTTCAACATGTCGGTCCAATATTTTCCTTAGACCTCCTCTTGCTATTAAATAATTTCAAAAGGCCTATCAAGACATTCTTTCAGAATATGGGGGAAGAAGCTAACTATTTGCTTGTTTTGTTTTGCTTATAAAACAATTTTATGCAGCTAAAAAAAATATGCATTTGGTGGACTGCTTAGATCAAACAGATAATTTTAAAAGTCACAAAAGTGATTAAAGTTGAATTCTTCCATCATTTGTTCATTCACTGGAGTTAGTATGAACTTTCCCACAGGGAAGGGAACAACTGGACAGTGGGTCTGCAAAAACCCAAAACCTGGAGGGAAATAAATGGGGGGGGAAAAACCCTCAAAAAGCAGGTGTTGATTTGCCTCGGACTGCTGAAGCAGAGTGAATCTGAATTCCTCCTGAGCCTGAGGAGTGAAGGGAGACCCCATGAGATGTCCCTGAAGGCGGCTGCAGTCTCCAGAGAGAGCCCATGTCTTGCAGCTTGGTTCTCCTCCCGAGGCAGCTCTCTGGCCCCTCTGCAGCCCCTGTGCAGTGAGGCCTGCCCTGCTCTCACTGCATTCTGCCTGCCCGCAGAGCCTCACGCCCCTCTGCTTTTACTCAGGTTCCTGCTGCGTGCTCCTCTGGATGCATTCAAGCACCTTAATATCCTTCTTAAATATGATGTGCTTAGATTCCAAAACCAACTAATGAGTAAAACCTTGTCAATTCATGGGCTGCTGATTCAATGGACTGTAATGGTTACTTTGGAGAGTTAGTCTATTGCATCAGAGGACATCCATTGATATTTATTTAAATTCATATACTATCTAATTAATTGGGAAACCTAATTATGAATGAAATTAGAGCTTTCACAGGTAATGTGCTTAAAAGCTCTTTTTGTCCGCATACATACTTTTTCTCCAAGTTATGCTGAAATGCCTGACAACAGCATAGAGATACAGAGTGAAAACTAAATTAACTGGAGCAATGTTAAGCAACTTAGAGGAGTTGGACACCACAGCTTGTGTATTGGTTAGTATTTTCACCAGTTATATGCTTAATAATTAGTTATAGTCATACACAGATTTTTTTAGGGACTAAAAATAAGTTATCTTAATTAATAGTATAGTTTCCTCATTTATATATAAGCCAGACTGAACGTAACTATAAATTCACAAAGCTCATGCTATGGATATTTTGTTCCATTCAACTTTGTTGGCAATTTTTTTGCAAATTCTGAGAATATAAAAGTGAACAAAAAAGCCTCCCCTGCCATTTTATGAGGTAGAAAGCTCTGTATTACCAAAAAGAAAAGTTTTAGGCTTTTAGATGTCATCTGACAATTTGCATAAGGTGTGTGATGCTGTGCAATAACACCCTCCCTTAGTACTTACAATCATTAAGGTTGAACATGCGTTAGTCTTCTAAAATCTTGTAAAATGGTACAGAAGTATATTACATTGGCTACAAAAGTAAATGCTCTTACGTTAAAATAAATACCCTATTTAAAATGATTGAATAATGGGTAAGCAACAAAGTGAAAGAGGGTTTGAATTCTCTTACAATTAATGGTAGTTATTTGGAGAGAAAGTTGTTCCATATTTATCCCAGCTAGATAATATATAATATAAAATATTTTACCTTTATTAGTATTAGCTACTAATAAAATATCCAGTCCCTTGTTTAATGAGAAGAAATAACCCATTTGGCTTAGACAGGTAAACTGTAATTAGAGATGGGTTATATATTTGGTAACCATGAAAGGGCAAATCGGCATTCTAACCTAAAGATTATTAGTTTAAATCCAGCCATCTCCAAGGTAATTTGTGACCCATGTTTGGTGACTTACAGGGTCACATATACTTTCAGTTAGGCCCCCTTAGAGAGGCACTCTGTGATGACAGGCTCCCCACTTAAAACCCTACCAAGATCTGGCAGACCACAGTTACAACTGCTTGTCTTCTGGGCATGACACATCTGTCACAAGGGAGAGAAAGATTATAGATTTCCCTTCATCAAAGTAACAAAAGCTGGGGGGGGGGAAAGCATACTGCTACTCTTCCTTTGAGTCCTTTTTAGTTACCAGATAATTCTTGTGTAATTCCTTTCCCTTCCCCTCCCTTTCAAAAGGCTAGCCAGACATTCCTGCTAGCAAGACTACTCCCCAAAGTAAATTTCAGAACAAAAAATCCAGGGTTGCTAAACTGAGCACAACCTGGAAGGGAAAAACCAGTCTTACCTACGCTTTTATTGCATTTGCAGTACCATTTTGGGTCTCCTAAATTAGATGGTGGAGCTCTTCCTCTTCCAGAGTACCCACAGTCTCTCACTGCTGTCATAAATCACTTTCCAAACACTTCAATGGTCTTTCCTCCTCAACAGATGGGGAAACCCACCTAATTCATTCACCCGTGAATGAAGCCTGGGCCCTATTTCCCAGCCCTTCCTCTTCAACCAAGGCAGAGACCTCCCTTGCCTGGGAAGCAGTTTCCAACCTCCAGGTTCTAACCCCCTGCCTTCCCAGCTGCTGTGGCTTACAGCCTTGCTACCCAGCAGTTTCACAAGTCTGTGGTGTCTACATATTGCTAGGAACCTGCAAAGGCAGCCCCACTGCGAGGCTCTGAGCTCAAGCAGTGGTAAGACCAGACAGAAGACGCACACATTTTTGTCCTAATTCAAATTAGCTGACTAAAAAAGTCAGGAACTCATAGCTGGCAGCCTGAATTAAGCCCAGAGAAGAACCTGGGAGCATGCTCTGGTTATCAAAACAAATTAAAACGCATGCTGCCCTCTGTTCGGTGCTTCTTAGGGCAAGCAGAGTTATAGAATGCTCACTAACCCAAGGGAGATAGAGTTTTCTCCATTGCAGCCTTACCCTACCTTAGTGGCAAGTAAGTATAGCTGCCACGGCAGCAGAAAGACTTAGTGACATGTGAGCTTACAGATGTTAAAATGAGGGTGGAAATGGTCCAAAGCAAAGCTATTGCAGGGCACTGAGGGGCCTGGACGCTACTGCAGACAACTAAAAATCTGAAGTAAATATTCCCTTTTTGTATGTAGTATCCACAGAGGCAGAATGATTTCTGCACTACCAAATATATATATGTGTATATATATAATTCTTAAATTTTTTTGTCAGTGCAGCAGTACTGCTTCATTTTTGTGTTTAATTAGCTGCAATTAACCATGTAAAGTTAAACTGGGCATGTATTTTTTTAAGCCACTCAGGCTGGCTAGTGCAGTTTCCTGGCATGCATCCTGTTGTAGCAGTAAGGTTGAACACATCTGCAACAAAAAGGACAAGAATGATTAAACGGAGTAGGGAAATAGTAATTGTTCTCATTACTTGAGCAGCTATTAAAAGTAATTACAATTTGGCAACAGCGGTTTTCAGGTATAAACAGTCAGTGTCTCAATTGCTGAGTGAAAGTTAACAAAAATGAAACACCTGTTCATACATCAGTGCTGCTGCAGCTTAGCAGCATGCAGCATTCCTGAAGCTGTTAAATACATGCTTTATGCCAACAAAAATGTGGCCACATGTTTACTTAAGGCCTGAATAAATATGGCCAATCTCAGACAAAAATCTGATTAAGGTCTTACCTGGGGTTAGTAAGACTGACAGCAAGAAGAGATATTTATAAGAAATCTAAACATGACAAACAATGTAAATAGCTATAGCTATATCTATATGCAAAATGGAACTTATAAAGAAAAATCCTGCGTTCTGACGGGCAGAATGTATTGATTTATTCATATGGTTTCCAGTCCTGCGAATGGAGCTGCTCCCATGAATGGCTGGGACACAAAAGGCAGTCAGTAAGTTGAGCTAATGCAAGAAGACTTTAGTGGCCACTGTTCTCACAAGCTGTCGCCAACTAGGGCCAAATCTACAACCTAACTCAGTCTGGCTAGTCCTGAGGATCTGAAGGAGAATATTTTGAGTAGCAAAAAAACCCAAAACACCCATGCGTAGGAGGTTTGCGGTCCAAGTCCTTTAACTGTATTTTTCTTTCTTCTGGTTAAACTTCCAGAAAACATAAAAGTTGTGTTTGTATTTCCTCTGACAATGAAAAGTAGAGGCTGAATTATAAATTATCCCACGACATGTAGGGGCTTTATAAGAAATTTAGAAGGCTCATGAAAAAATCACTGAAGGATGATAGGACAAAGTAAAGGATTGCTATCTATGTGGCACTTTGATGAATGTTCAGGAGAGTGTGTTTGCACAGGACAAACCACACCAAGGTTTATGAAGCAATGGCCTTCGCACAGGTACTGCTCTGTACAACATCACCCTACCTCCTGCAGTAACCTCTTCTCCTTCCCAAGCAGGGCTTGTGCAGGGCATGGGACCTGCCCCCCTGGCTTGCACAGTTCCCAGAAGTTGTTTTATCAAGAAGCTTTCTTTTTATGGAGCGCTGCAGTTTTCAGAACTCTATTCCACAAAATGGGAAAACTAGACTATTTCTCTAATCCAATTTAGGGAGCAACCACAGAGACAGAAAAAGACAAAGAACTACCTCCCATTTCTATGCAGAAGCAACCTGTACATAAACTGCTTTATTCAAGGGATCAAAGTCTACATAAAATACTTTGTTCAGAGGGAGAATGAAAGGTATAATATGATCCCAAACCTATCACCTGAGACATAACCAGGGCAACAAAATCAACACCAGCATGTCAGAGTTTAGATGGGATATTAGAATCAGCTCCTGCTCCATAACAGGCAAATCTGAATCTCCCAAATATCCTGATTACTGAAACATCAAAGTTCAGGCTCCAAATAAAGATGATCGCACAGTCATACCTGCACTGCTGACAAACAGCACATAAAGAATCATTCTATTAACAACCAAATCAGTAACCAATAAGTTATAATATTTTTATTCATGTTAGAGTTTCTATCAGTGTTTGAACATTAATATTTAGAGAGTTTGTACAATTTCCATTGAAAGTTTAAAATAAGAACCACACTAGATCACAAATGGTAACTAAAACAGTTCAGAATTGTATGAAGATTCACACTCTCTTTCTTTCTTAACACTGTTAAACACTTTCTTTTCTGCCAGAGTGTGCACTGTAATCATATCTCAGCAGTGTTCCAAAACATAATGGTATCATCATTACATATAAACTCTTTAAAAATATACTTCTGTCAAAAGACTTGATGACTACTATGTACACTACAAAAATAAATTTTCATTTAAATAAATTATATGGCATAATTTTATCTTTGTAAATGAAATGACACAAACCCACTCCTATTGGAACAGGCAGGCAATGAGACCCAGTTTGAATTTTTTCTTCCTTTTAACTCCTTATGCTAAGAGCTACAATGAGTCCTTAATGTAAATGTTATATACTCTTTCCTATTTAACATTAGTAAGCACTCTATACAGATAAAAATCCATTAAACAGTAAAAACATAGCTGTTATAGTGTTTCCAATAGAAATAAAATCCCTGCATCTTGTTTGTTATAAACTGGCATGACAAGTACTGTAAGAAAACATTCTTATGATACAAAAATATAAATATATCACCCATTATTAAAAACGTTAAAAAACGACACCAAGAGAAAATAAATGTTGCCAGCCACCAAGTTCTCCCCTTGCCAATGTGACTGTCAGAAAAGATCTACATGGTGCACGAAGCAGCAGGCAGCTCACCCCCACAGAAGCAGGAGGACTTGGGCAGGTGGGAGGCACGGTCGCCGGCCCTGGCGCCCTCCCCTCCCGAGGCAGCCAGGGGAGCCGGGCAGCCGGCCGCGGCGCTGGTGTCACCGAGAGCCCTGCCGACCTCCGGCAGTGGCAGTGCACACGCTTGGCAGCTGAAGGTAGCTTCCAATTAACATCATACAGTTCTGTTGCAGAGTGTGTGTGATCTGAGGTCACTGTGCTGCTTGTGCTAAACTGGGGCCCCTCCTCTTTTAGTCGGAGGGAGTGTTCACCTTCAACAGTGAACTGGACTAGCAGGCAGTTGCGACATTAACCCTTAGTGTGCATTGAAACAGTAGCTTATGTATCACGGGAACGACACCCGGCTCTCGCCACCTGCTTTTCGAGCGTTCACATTGGAGATCTGTAAACAAGTGCCTCATATCAAAGTGTTTTCAAGTGAGCAAAAAAGGCATGGAAATTTGTGCATTCTAATTATCCCCATTTATTATGCTGGCAAGGTCTGTCGGCAAAGATAGACTCCCTGAAGCCACTGGAAAAAAACCACTTCCTATCGAAGAACTGGCCGCTGCTATTCAGGCATTATACTTAAAGAAAAGCCCCACCAGTGCTGTGCTTAGAAACTGAATATTTGTCATGGTTGTTTGGCTCTCAGTACACAACTGAACATCTATTTGCTCTAAAAAACAGCCAGGAGAAGGGCAGAAAAAAATTAAGAAACAGTAAGGCAGGTAATGAAAATTTCTCTTATTTTAAATCAAGCCTTTCCATTCTTAGTGTTTGTATCCAACTGGAACACAGATTGTAGTGTTTTTTTCAGACCCTTCACCTGCAGTAATCCCCCTTTAGTTTAAAAATAATACAAAAAGCTAAATTAGTTTCACAAATAGATCCCAGTTTAGCTGTTTTAATTAAAAGTGCCAATGCAACATGGGAAAACACAAACAATAGAGAAAAGAACACTCCAGGCCTTATGTGTCATTACAGTCCTGGTCCTATCAGAAAGCCATTCATATTTAAAAAGTAAGAACAGAATTCTTTTATCCTTCCATTTGATTTTTATCACTTACTATTAACTCCCTTCCTGCCATGAAAACAAGGTGACCAAAGATACTGCTTTCAATGCTGCACGGATACAGCTGAGCTGTGGCTCACCACCAAACAGCTCAATTACTCAGCTTCTAATGCCACTCATAGTTACAGTTATCAATAGCAAAATAAGGCATATGCTCATTGAACTTCTATAACCACCAGCACCTCTCAATATCCAGCACCTTTGGAAGTGAAAAATAATGGTTATAGTGTTTGCACTTACCTGGCACCCTTTGCAAGTAAAAACAAAATAGAAAGAAGGGGGGGGGGGGGAAGCGCACTACATGAACAGAAATTAAGCCTTACAACATTTCTGGGAGGTAGGTAAGGGTAATTATGTCCATTTTACAGAATGAAAAACTGAGGCATGGGACAGTTAAGTGACTTGACCAAAGTAATGTGAACCAAGTCGTTTAAGAATGTAGGAAACTGAAAAACAACCCCAAACCCTGACTCCCTGTCTTCTCTCCTATTTTAGTTGGGCCTCTGATGACAGCAGCCTGTGGTATACGTTGGTAAACATCAATGCAGTTTTCACTAGTGTGTCTTAACAGGGAAAGCCAGACTCACATCAGCATCAGTGGGCTTATAAGCCCACTAAGCGTTACCGTACAGTAAAAGAGAAACTACAATACACCAGGACATACACACAAAAGCATGCACACTTCCAGATGCACAAATGGATACACACAGCAAAACAAAACCTGCACAGAGCTAAATCTATTTTAAGCCTCCCAGATTAACTTGCTTTTCTTCATATCTGCTTATTTTAAAAATTATCACGCATAGCGTGTTTGAAAGTTAACAGTAACATTTCATACTACCACAGGGTTGTGATATGCAAATTTAAAATATTTTAAACAGACATTACTAAGCAATATTTGCATAGAATTATACAAGTAAATTATACAATATTTAAGCAGCAGCAACTTATGCTGGAATTTAGAACTAGATTAAGCTTAGTTGTGGCACAGAGATCCACGTACAGAAAGTACGAAGCGCACACAAATTGTCCCCATTCTATTGCCCAGAGGCAAATTACTCCAGATTATACTACTTTACATTGTTCTTTTGTATATTACATATGTGTACATCTTTTAAATACTTAAAGAAATATTCAACAAAATAATACAATAGGTTACAGTAACAGTGAACTGTTGTCCTGATGCAGCATGTCCTGTTCTACAACTTCAAGCAGTTCTTCTCTTCAAGCAGTTCTGGAAATACAGTTTTCCATCTTTGGCCTCTTCTTTGCTTCAGTTACGACCCTTTAGAAAAAAGAGAGAAGAGAAACATTAATTTAAGTTCAAGAAAAACTAACAAATCAAACTAATCCATTACTCATTTCATTATTCTTGTGGTTACAATTAGCAGTCAGGAAATGTGAGCTCTGCTTTCATCTCAGTCATGAATTTCCTGGTAAAGAAATACCGATGCCAATTAAAAAAAAAAAAAAAAAAAAAAAAAAAAAAAAAGCAGATGCTTTAATTTCGAAGTTCCCAGTTTTGGATACCAGCGACAAATTCAGTCCAACCCAATGAACACTTCAAGGGGAAATATGCTACACTGAATACTGCACACAGTTAAGAATCTCATATTACACTATGCAGTTCAGCTTGAAAAAGCTGATCCCAAGTATTTCCTTTTTCTGAGGATACTATTACTTGCCATATTTCTAGACTGCAGGGCTAAAGGCATTCATGTCTATTTGCAGTTTGAGATGTTTGGAGAGACGTTTTATAAATCAGAAGGTGATTTGATTGTGGGTCATCAAAAATTTTCCATCAAAACTCTCCATGTGTGTGTGAGTGCATATCTGTGTGTTCATGCAAAACAGTTCTACAACCAGCCCGCAATGTCTTGCTCTGGTCAAACTAGTCACTGTCACTGAAAAGCTCTGAAAGGCAAAGAGAGAAAACAGGGATCCACAGATAAGCAAGTATTTTAATATTTTTTCTTTCCTCCAAAAGTGAAAAACAGAGTCAAACGAGTGAAAAATGTTTTTTCAGGCACAAGCCCCAGAAAGCTTTCAGGGTAAAAACTCACTTGATTTCTCCCCTTCAAAGCACTCCCTATAAAATTAATGGAAAATTTTCAAGAAAATTAACAGCCTTATTCTTCTCCAATCACCTGCTAAAATATCTGGTCTGTTCTAAACAGGACAGTTTTCAGTAACCTCCTCTTACCAGCTTACAGACAATGATTTAAGGATCAAGTCTCACAGGAACACATTATATGCCCTCATATAGGTCAGATCTACCCTAGGCAAATCTGCAATTGCACTGCAGCAGCCCCTGGCCAGGGAGAGACTGGCCCAAGGACTCCTCCAGTGTGTGAGTTCTGTGGGTGGGTCTTTGAATGCCCCCAAAGTACAGGCAATGCCTCACCATGCAACAGTGCATTAGGCATGGCGGGGCTCCCTACCTCACACTCGGCCATCTTCCAGAGGGATTCAGTCCTCACTGCTGACTTCAAATTCTTCCACAGAACTATATTCAAGAGAGGACAGCTCTAAAAGTAGCTGGCAATTTTACACTCTCCTAGACAACGTCATTTTGTATGATGTTTTAGAATGTGCCTGATTCAGGGATCAGGAGACAGGACCCATCAACAGTAAATGCAGTTGCACAACTTTGAAAACATTACACAACACCTCTGTCTGATTTTCCTCATCTGGTAAGCTTGGACTCCATGATGTACTTACCCACTTTGCAAAGCCCTTGGAAACTGTTCATGTCTGAACCCACTGTAACTATTTCTACTGCAAATTGTACTGTATTCACAGTCCACAGATTTAAGATGATCACAGACCAGCAAGTAAACCTACTTAAAGGAAAGGTGCCTCAGAGAAATTTCTTCTTTCCCCTTTCCTTCACTCTCCCCATTGCCTCCCATTCCAACCCCTGGACCTACCTTACTGTGGGCTGTTGCTGGGTATCCTTTCCTCGCATTCGACATCTTGCAGTTCTATAACTTCTACTTTAGAATTTCCTCTTTCACATCGCACATTAAAAGGCACATGAGGGTCCTCAAATGGCCCATGGTCAGCTTCGTGGTATCCCCCACAGGTCGGAAAGTCCCCTCCCCGAGAGCTGTGGCTGTGCACCGCAGAGTGGACAGCAACAGTCACTGAAGCCGAGGCGGTCACCGTAGTGATCGGCTGGCAGTACGCTGGTCCTGCGGCGCCCAGGGCGCCGAACGCCGGGCTCCTCAGGCTGTGAGAGCGAGCCTTGTGCCCCGAGCGATCTCTATTGCTAGGTCCTGAATGCCCTTCAGTAGAAATTTCAAAAGCGTCCCTGCGGGGGCGGTAAGGAGGTGGTCGCAGCCCCTCCCTCGCTTCCTGTTTGGCTTGTCTGCTCTGACGCCACGCCTGCTGCGTGCCAGACTCTGGATTCTGTAATCTGGGACTCAGCTGATGCGTCGTCTCTGGCTGAACCACCTGGAAGAGACATACAGGCTAATGACTCTGACAAAGTGAAGCAAACAAATACTATGCAGAGAACAAGTATAAGAATGCTGTCCTGGATCTAACCAGAAGGGTAATGTTCTAGAGTCTGGTAATTGCTGTTTTTTCCAGATAGTTTTTGTCTGAAGTTGTTGAAACCTGGAAAACATACGTTCAGAGAAATACAGGATGACAGCTGAAAACATTATTGTAAGCTTCCTACACAATGCTTCATCTTTGCAAAGGGATGAGTGGCAAGCACTGATCTTAACTCGTTCAACAAGCAGAATTGCAGGCATTTGGAAAAAGCTCTGTTCCACGCAGGGTGCATGCACAGGATGTTAGTTGGCTAGTTTGTATAGGCTGTAGGAATCTGTTCTCTGATTTCCATAAAAAGCATGAAGCGCAGCGGCCACATCAGTCAATAAACCATGACCAACTTCAAATGTGGCTGCGCTTGTACCTATTTCTAGGCCTCTGCTGAACAAAACCAGATCCGCATTGCAGCTCAGCAGGCAGCATCAGCAGGGGTAGGAGACAGAGCTTTTCTGCTTTCCTTTGAAATTGCAGTTATGCCAACCCAGTATCAAGATGCAACAGGCTCAAGTTTTGTTACAACACTAAAACTGTTTTCTTACGGCTCTATGGTCTTTTTCCCCAAAACATGCTGTCAGAGAGAGGCATACGAGATGGTGATCTGCAAGGAGCTCTGTGGAAGGGGTCTGGATCTTTTAATCTCTCCCCACTCTCTCTGAAAACAGTCATCAAAAAGAGTGAGAGCTCTCTCTTGTGGCTGGTGCCAATATGATGTAACAGCATTTCTGCATGCCAAAGCCCTCTGCTTTCACTCCGTGCTTACAAATTTTGGCACAACGCCACAAAGCATAATCAGCCAGAAATATGAAAGAGCTTTCCACAAAACCAAATAAATAAAAAAGAACCCAAATGCTTTTCTTCCCCTTCTGTCAGTCAATATGTGAGCTACTCACAGTGGATCTTGCAAAGACAGGATTCTCGGTGGCTTCCACTATTACTTGATGGACTGGTGCCCCAGCGCGTTGGGTGGCCTCGTACTGATGAAGCTCTTCACTGATGCCGGACACTGTGGTTTGAGAGCTGTACTCTGAATCAGAGGTATCTGAGGCATTGTTTGCATGCCCAGGTGGCAGTGCAAACCTCACAATGCTGGGGGGTGGCTCAGGAGATGGTGTGGGCAACCTGTTCCGTCCGTTGGCTGGAGAAACCTGACAATGTGTTCAGTGACATTCAGTCAGCGCTACCCTTTTCATCCTTAGTGCTTGACATAAATGTTCTCCCAAATACACCTTCCCATGCCACAAGAACCTTAGTGCCAGTTTTCTGATGAACATTTACACAGAACTGAAAAAATTAATGAGACGTAGGATCTCTTTCTGTGGATATGTATGTAAACAGGATTACACAGATTTTTCTTGGTGTCATTGTCTCAGGAATTGCATGTATGTGTGTCTGTGCAAGCACCTGCACTTATAAAATAAAATAAAAATGTGGACTTCCCTCCCTGTTCAGCGTACACTATCAGTGATTTAATAAAATCACTTCAAATGCATGTGTATAGTACAGTTCACTGTTTATTTGCAAAGAGAGATGGACTCATGCATAATAGCAACATACGTGGTAACAACATAAGCACACATATATCGCTTGAGTAAGGGACATGTAATGGTTACTGTTTAGAATAGAAGAGATCACACACTTATTTTACACATTACACATTTTACTAATACTAAAAAAATAAATACTTCTGAAATATTACTAGTGCTGGATACCTACCTTGTGTTTTATTATTGTACACTCACATATATAGAGACATGTGAAGCAGAGCACATTGGTTCTATTAATATTTGATAAGGGTAGCTCTACGAAATACAGTAATTGGGATAACTATAGAATGGATAATAAATAATCAACAACCATCTACAAATTTGGTATCTATTAATCCTTTTTTTGCTGAACTTGGACTTCATACTGTAAAGTCATCAACATTTAAGCGAAGCCTTCCACCATCAGAAGTGTTGCTTGGGCCAAGAGCACACCACAGGGAAGGGTGGCTGGACAGGAGGGGACCTTCTGGCAGACTGGTCATGGTTATCAAGGTGTGGTCTGTGGACCACCACTAGTGTATGTTGGTCCACACAGGCCTTCTGGGTGGTCTGCTCAGTTAAATATTTTGAGGAAAGCAACAGAGGCAGTGAGGTAGGAAAGAAGGTATGTATACAAAACAAACTGTCTCTTGCAAAATACTGGGGAAAATCCTTATTTTACAAACTAGTTTGCATAGTGCATTTTGCTTTTAAAAGCATAATTAATCCTACAATTGTATCAAGTTTGCTGATCACAGCCTCTAAAACAATACAAACACTTTTAAGATATAAGTAGAGTGTATCAACTAAATAACAAACAGCACTTTTAATAAGGATTAAATAAAAAAACCCCAACAAACAAAACAACTAGAGCAAGAAACTTAATAACTAAAAAAACCCATAAGATACTTTTAAAAAAAAACAAGTTTCAAAACAAGAGGGGGTGATTTAAGGGGCAGAGGCACAGACACAGTAATATTTCTTCCATTCACCTTCATTTTACTGACCTCAGGGTATGGTCCAAAGAACGAAAGAAGAACAGGAAGCAGCACCAATCCATTAAGAACTCCCAGAATGGTTAAGATTGCCAAAACAGCAAAGAAATACCTGAAGAAGGGTTTAAGGCGATTGGAGGAAATAATAGACAAAAATATTGTTAGAAACAAGGGATTACAAATGACTCCTACAGATGTTAAAATAATACATTAACTAATTTAAATCTAAAATATTATTGTCATAATAGTAAATAATTATATCACTTCCCATTTATAGATACAAAGTTTTTTACCTTTAGAATTGGAGAAGATATATGGCACAACCCAAAGTGTTAGTTGATAAAGGAAAGAAAAAAATTACATTTGTTAATTTTCCAGAATCTGAAGCATGTAATGTTATTTCTGAATGTGTTACACAAATACAAAAATATGGAATGTGCAGTGAATAGCTGAATAGATTGAAAGCACAAATACAATGAAAAGGGGCCCCCATTAGTGAAAACCGAGCAGAAGCAAACAAACTAAGTGAAGGGTGTAGAATTTAAACAACTTAGCCTAGAAGGAAAAGAAGCCCTCTTCTCCCAGCAGCTAATCCACTGTGAAATGCTTCTACATCTTACAGCAGAATCTCTAATTAAATCTCCAGTGTATCAGGTAAGGGTTTTCCTAGCTGTTCATGAATCACAACTTTCCCCCTAGAATTCTGAGAGTTCCAGTTTTATGGAATAGCTGGAACTTCAACCTTTTTACAACACAAGAACTTGCTTTCTGCAAAGAAAATGCTGCCTATTCTGTAGTAAGCTTCAGCATTGTACTGAGTAAGTGCACTCCACAATGGCAGAGCTGCATTGCAGGCTAATCTTTTGTTGAACAATTTAGCATCTCTGAATACTCTTGTTTTGCATCAGCCAATTCAAACATAAAGACTGAAGTACTATGGAAGAAGAGGAAAGTGCACAAGTGGTTGTCCTTTCCCACCACTGAGGGCTAAGGTCTGGGATCCTTCATGAATATCAAGGTAAACCTGTCAGTATAAGGAAAGTCTTGCTAGTTGGTATTCAGCACAGCTGGGGCTCAGACTAAACTTACGGCTGTGTTATAACTAATGATTTCAAGGACTCAGTCTTGGTTAATTCCTGGAGGAGAAGGCAAAGGAAGAGAACAGAGAACAAGTTTGCTCTAATGGGTCTGCTGATTACATTGTCTAGCTGGAAACAAACTTTAATGCCTCCCTGTTTCCAGATCTGATCAAATATATCAGACTCCTGTAAAACTACAAATATCCTACTATTGTAAACATTTGGGAATTTCTGATCTGCATTAGTAAAAATCACTGAGCCAACCCACTCTACTAACATAAACCACCAGAACTTTATACTGGGACAGAGATCAACAACAGGCATAAAAACATTTGCATCTCATCCATCTAATGCTAGGATAAACAGGAGGATTATAGCTCTGACCACTTGGTATATACAATGTCTCTTAATTTACTTAATCTTCCACATTGTTAGGCTAATCTATCATTTGCCGGAAGTTTGGGATCTTCTTCTCCCACTATAACAATGCTCAGGCTCCAATAGTTTATTTAATATTATTTTTTAAACAAGGCAAACTAAAGTCAGATTGTGCTAGAAAATGAGAAACTGATGGCCAAAAAAAGTAAAATAATGCAAGTTGAAAAGTTGAAAGGCTCATTTTATAAACGGAGAGAACATCCAGTCCAAATTTGGTGTGAAGGGTTGCTACAATCTTCCATTTGCTATGACACAAAAATACGCTTGCGAAAATCTCCTCTGTTAAGTAGTGAAGTAGCACACCAAATGTGCCCCTGTCAAGCATGGTTAAATCTGTAAGTAACCTATATGTCAAAAGTGTTCCAACCCTTATAAGATCAAGCCCTAAAAGAATAATTCTACCTTGTTTGTTCAATACCAATAAAGTAAAAAATACTGATTTTGGAAAAAATGCAAGTTCTATTTCAGGACATGCAGTAATAATCCTCATGTAGGTTTCATGAGGTCTTCCTCGAAACTGCCTGATTTCTTCAAATCTCTTACATACATAAACAAAACATCTTGATGAGATTTAGCAGCCATTCTATCAGTTCCTGCCTCTGACATTTTGTTGTTCTTGTTGTCAAATGGATGTCAGTGAAGTCTAGTCATCCATTCTGCTTATGTGTACCTAAGTATTCAGGTCATTTTTATTTGGCCCAGTTCTACCACAGTTCCATTTTAGGGCTTGGACTATAGTGGTTTTTTTGTTGGTGGTGGTGTTTTTTTTTTCACTATAGTTTGCCACAAAGAACCTGTATTACTTTTAAGATTAGCCATTTTGCAGAGCTCCATGGGTTGTTTGGAATAGAATAGGATCTGCTTCATTGCACTTCTCAAATTCCCCATAATGAAAAACTTGCTTTCCTCTCATACTTGACAAATTCACATTCTTAATTGAATTCAATAGACACAGTCTGTCTCTAGTTCTAAACAGAATGACCTTCAGGCTTTGCTTTACAAAATTTTAATATGAAGTTCTGTGTTCATACTTATGGTTCCCCAGCTCCCAAACAGGACTTCTTTCCTCTCTCTGTTATACACTGCTGTAAACCTCACATAATGATACAAGGAGAGAAGGCCTGGAGAGAGCCACTTGCAGCACAGTTGCAGCATGTTTGTAGGTTCACATGTCCTTTGCACATGGATTGTTGTGCATACAAGATGTCTGGAGGACCTAAAGGTTAAAAGTCAAACCCAGCTAATACTGGACTGTACTCAATGCTTTGAACTGACTCAAACCCAAAATTAGCAAACTTTGCTAAAAAGGGACATTTTTGTGTTCTTGCATGGTTGTCATATTTTCCTGGAACAGATTTTAATACCAGCAGTAGAAACACTACCATGTCTAGCACGTAACAAGGAGTTAATAAAACAGAGTGAAAGCAGGACCATGACGTAAACATGCTTGACACACCATGCATAGTAATAAAATGACAGATATACTGAAGTGACTAAAAACTAAAAGCATACTTACTTTTATTTTTAAAACGAAGTCAAGACACACAAAAATGCTTTACCTGACAATAAAATCGAACTCTGATCCTGCGAGCATTAACACTCCAAGCAGAGTGGAGACAGCCCCATCCAGCACTGGCGCAAACATGTGTTCCAGTGCAAGGACAGCTCTATGACTCCTGTCTCCTATGGCAGTTAAAAATGCCTGTAAAAGAATGCAATCCATTTCATTAGACAAATGCATACAACCTTCCAAGCAGACTTTCTCATAGCATGCAGTTTTTCACCAGCTAACTACTTCAAACTGCAGTTTATGAAAGTACCTTCTATAGCTGGCTAACCTTTACAAGAGGGCTTGATTCTGCAGTTGTACCACCTGGCTGGTGCTGCTGAAGTCACACAGAGTAAGCACTGATTACAGAGTTAGCCCATAGTAATGATTTTGGAAACAATGCCTGCTTGCATCAGTAAGCTTTTGTGTTCAGCTTTGCTTATTTCTGCCTGCAAAGAATTAATTTCATGGTGAAAGCACTTGAAGTGTCAAAATTACAGGGCTACTCCTCTCCTTGTAGGGCCACAGTCTCCACAACTCTTTTTTATCACCTTTATTTCACTCAAAATAGATGTTTTTGCAACAACATAAAATTGCATTAGCAATAGCGCTGAACATGGTAGGGCCTGAGGAACAATATGACTAGTGAAGTGTCTTTTTCTTTCCACCTCCCTAGCAGCTGCTGTTCATATGAATTTGTCTTCTCTGTCTATGACTTAATGGTTTAAGAAGACAAGAACCTGGTGATTTTCTTCCAGTGATTCTCAGTTCTGTATGTAGCCAAACCATGCATGATTTATTAATCTTTGTTATTGGATTAAATCTGGTCTGTGAAAAATTAATGTGTCCAGAACATTTGAATATCCGTATACATAAATGGAGAAAGAATGCCCCTCAGGATAAAGGCAGCTACCAATGAGACTCAAAAGAATAGGAGCTATGGAATCTGATCCACAATATAAATATACGTGTATGTGTGTAATCAAAGGATAAGACAAGAGTCTACTATTGATTCAGAATTTATTTGCAGAATTTAAAAAATGAGGTCACAGTTCACAAGCTGCAGCAGAGAACTGAGCCACAAGTGGATTGTGAATCATTCTTAAACAAGTTCAACCAATTTATGTATCAACAATTCCAGCACTGCCTTTGTTTTTTGTGCATCACTGGTGATTGTTGATACATAGGAAGCTCTACGAACCTCAGTGCTGCTGCTATCATCTGAGGTCTAGTAGGCATTCTTTAAATTAAAGCCTATGTTTGAAAGTTTTTGACCCCAGAGTCAATGTGAAAAAGCAGCAATTTTAAGTTTGCTTGGCATTTTACCTTCAGCCACAGGTGACTTCTACTTTTTATATATATACGTCTGTTAATATATCTTTAAAGTCCTGCAAATTACATTAATTTCTTCCCATTGAGAAACAACTAAGTATTTTGTCCTTATTTTATTCCAGTTTTCCTGTTTTAAATCTTTAAGTGTAAGAAACTGTAATTTCTTTCTTCTTCTTGTACACCATTAGTTTCTGATACATCCCAAACTACTGCATGTCCTAGCAAACAGGTTTACCTTAAAAGTCTTAACTATCCATAGCAGTAGGGGAAAAAAAGGCTATCACCACTCCTCTTTAACCTTAATCTACTCCCCATATGATTTTTTTTTTAATTATTCTTCCCATTGTGCCACTTCATGTGCCTCAACTCTGCACATGATCTATAATATATTCCCAGTATTTGGCCATGTCTAGTGTGCTAAGATCCCTATTACTTTTCTCTCTTTTTCCCTGTCACCAGATTCCCTTAGCAGTCTACCAGTCCTCATTTTGAGTCTAAAAGGCCCATATAACTCCCATCCACCACTCTCCAGCTCCCTCCCTTCACTTCTTTTTGGATGGCTACAGTACTAATATACTAGAGATTACAGCAGAATACAAGCACCTCCTCCCTGAAATTATATTATATTGACCACTCATCCTTTCCTGCTTTTTAACCCAGTAAAATTCAAATCCATGAAGACAATGATATTATTAAACTAATCTGAAATAACAATTATAATAGCCTTACAGGAAAATTTCTTATGCTACGTGTACAAAATGTTTGAAACATCAGCACTGATATTGCCTGTGAACACAGAAAAATAGCTTTACTCTGTTCTTTGTCACCCAAGAAAGCAAGATGAGCTTTGTGTAACTTGAACACCCAGTGCTGCCCCCTTGCAAGTGCACTGTTGTTTCTATGCATTTTTGCACATCAGGTTGACTAAGCTGTGTGAGTAGGTACACTTTAGATTCAGACACTTAACCTTGAAAATGTTGAAAAACTTTGTAGTAAACATACTTTTTTTCCCCCTTTCTGCTCTTCCTCATCACATGGGAATACTGTTTTTCTACAGACTGCACGTTTGTGCCCACTTTTAATAGCTGATGGGTTCTGAAAAGAAGGTGCGAATTTTTCAAGTGGTAAATTAATCCAAATAGATTCAAATTTCAGTGGACCAGAGAGAACAAATGACATTAAATGTGATTTTCAAAATCGTCACTAAAGACTTCTCTTTTCACAAGATGCAGAATCTACACACAAGTGGGAAAAAATAGCTATGTAGCACTGAGGCAGCAAGAGTGAGGCTGCAGACAAGGGCCAGGAGAGTCTGGACTTAAGTAAGGTGAATTAAGAGCTCTGCAGACTTTGTCTATTTGCATCACTCAGACAACTAAGGTCCTGCATCCCCTTTAATCTCCTGGGAGACTAACTCAATAGTTAAGAACTACTTCATCAAGATCAACCTAGCACTAGCAAGACAAACCAAATGGCACATAGAACTTTGTGACCATTTTCCTTCTGAAAATCATGTCACTGACTTAGAAGACTAAGTAAGGATTTGTATCCTAACATTGCCACCATTTTATTTTAAAATATTTGAAAATGCTTCCTGATTTTACATACCAAAGCAACATGAACAGTGAATTCCACACCAATGCCAACAGAAGCAATCAGGATAACCACAGGCACTGCACTCAGCTTTATTCCAATTAGACCCATCATGCCAAACAGCTCCACAGTCATCAGAGCCAGCACCACCACCTGATGATTGAACACAGCTGTTAGTAACTTACATTCATGGTGACTATAAAACATACTTCTCAAATCCATCCTATATTCCCAAAGACAAGATGCTTTTCCTTGTGTCATTGTGCTCAATGGCAATGACTTTCTTAGGAGACAGCTTAAATTATACTCCTAAGAACCAGTTAACAGATAAAACATCAGTTCTTTGTTGGTCAAATATAAGTGAGGATGACTTTTGAGTAGGTTTGAAGCCCAGAAGAAAGCGAATGCCATAATCAGCTGGTAAGTCTCAGGTTACAGAGGGGCTCTGAGCTTCTAAGATACTTGCAGGGATTGACATGGACAAAGTAAACACTTAAAATTTAAGAGAAAGCTTTTATTTTTCTTTCATCTACATTGTAAAAAAAAAAAAAAAAAAGAGGAAAAGGGAGGAGAGGAAATATGTTGAATCAACTTAAAAATTTGCTGAAGCCAAGCAGACAAAAAAGATAGACTTGCTTATAAAAGTAATGGTGGACTCTGAAAATAAATGCCTTTTCAAAGGGAAAAAAGTATGCACTACAATAAATTATTTTATAAGCTAATGAATCAAGAGTAATAACATAATTGCTTGATTAAGTGCTGTGAATAATATTATAGACTAAACATTTACCTTTTAACATACCTGTCGCATAAACGTATATTACAAAAACTAGTCACTGTTCTACACTTTTCTACTTCTGGCATTTTATAATAAACCATATGATGGTTTATGGAATTTAAACATAGGAACATCATAATTCAATTTAACTTGAATGTTTACTGAGAAGCTTATGGTGCCTAGCAGAAAGCATGAAGGAGTATTCTCTTCAGTTTATAATTTTATGGCACCTTCTCCACAATAGCTCAGTTATGCTCTTTCCAGTGTGTACCAAAAAACTTGCTTCAGTTTTTTCAGGAAGACTGCATTCAGAAATCAGTGGCAAAATTAATGGCCAAGCTAGTCACAAGCAACTGCCTTGAAAAATAAGTATGTCTGATAAAAGGGGACAAGGAATAAATAATCAGAAATAACTTTAATATTTAATAAAGCTCTTAATTTTCCTGTGTTTATTTCTCATGTCAGTGTGCATCTGAGCAAGGGCAAAAGTTTATGCACATTTCTAAGAAACATTTAAAGTTACAAAAAAGGTGGCTAAAGGATTAAGGTTATTAAGGTTTGTACCTTTAGCGTGAACCCTACCCCCTCAAGTTGAATAAATATATAATGAATGATGCAATATACATACTCCACCAAAGGCCCAGACATAAACAAAACCTTCCCGACTACAGCAAGAGCTATGCTGAAAGGAATTTGACTTCAACAAAGACCCTTATAATAAACTTACAATGATCCCAGCCGTCCAGGGGTTTAGGAGGAAGAGGGCACACACCAGAAACGTGCAAGCCAAAACCACACTAATGGATAAGAGGAGCCAGTGGCGAAGCCCAATGTATTGCTCCCAAAAGAGAAATGGGTAACCGTTAGGGTAGCTGGCAATCCCCAGGCTGGTGTAGTTGCTACAGATAGCTCTCACTTTCTCAATAGCCTCCACAAAGTCAGAAGTTTCACGCAATCCATTGAGGTAGAAAGGAAACTGAGCGTATTCTATAGGCTCAGCTGCTGGAACTAGGAAAAGGATAGCAGCGTTACAATGTGTGTTTGGAAAGAAGAAGATATACAGAGAGCATGATTAACAAAACACTGTGTTCTCCACAGCAAAATTCCTAAAGGTGCTGAATTTAAATTTTACTTATTTAGAACAACTGATAAGATTAATAACTCCCCAATAAACTGAAAGCTGGAGCAGTACAGATTATTACATTTTATCATGCAATGCAATGGGATGAACACAGACTACATCAAGTTCCCAAACCATTCTATATAATTTAACAGATATATTCCAACACATGTATTTAATCCTCAGCGTTACAGTGGTTTTTACTGAATACCTGGCCAAAAAGCCCTAACTGCAATATAAAATAGAAGATCACATAAGCTTAAACATTTTATCTGAATGCTCTTCTTTTATGCAAGTGTAGTTCCAGTTCCTTTGAAATCAAAACGCATTTTTCTGAGAGTAGTTGGGGTCCACTGACACAAAACCAGAGAAAAATTGTACTTGATCAGGTGGTTAGTTTTTAAGACTTCTATTGAATACTTTGAAAGTCAGATTCAGAAATAAAAATTTCTGAATTATACAAATGACTGGGGAAAAAATTTAATATAAAAGTAATGGTTGACTAAGGAAATACATCACTTTTTACCTTTCATAATTTGACAATCCATAATTCTGTTTCAGCGTAATGCTAAGTCTACTGCGTTATAAGAAAAAAAAAAAGAAGCTTCCACAACAAGCATTTTGTTACTGACACTGTGTGTTCCAGACCCTGCAGGGTCATACAGTTGACATGCTGAACATGATTTGCCTTATTATAATTTCAACTACAAATTTTCATTAAGACAAGACTTGGTTGACTGCCACAAACCTCTAGGGTTCAGATACACTGAAGCACGTCTAGCTGGTTACCCAATCACATTTTCAACCACACCAGTCCGCTCCTGCATGCTCTCTTCCCCTCCACTCTCGTGTCCAACTAGCAATATTCCCAATAAACTGAAAGCTGAAGCAAAGCAGCATCAACTGGCATTGGTGCTCAGGAAAATAGTGAATGGCATGGAATGGAACTGCTCCCCTACCTATGTAGCTCTTGTACTGCATCAGTGTCAATAGCTTAGCATATGACCTAACTTGATAAAAATCCCTTAGGTATTAAGAACTGAGGATAAGCATGATATAATCTCAGTGGTGAAATTTCAGAATAACACAGGCAGGAATTTAATGCAATCTCCAGGTTTCTCACACAGTCACACAGTCAGAACTAAGGATGACACTAAAAAGCAATGCTTACTGCTAAGTATTTAGAGCTTTAACCTGTTACAAAACTCATTTTTCAACATGGCAAAACCCTGCATTGGTGCCACATTTCCAATGGTGCATGGGTCTCCTAAAACAAGAGTAACACAATGTATCATCCTCTTTACGCTTATGAGCCTTGTGCATCAACCAACTACAGAGTTGCTGGTTCTTGAAGGAAGGAGTGAGGACACTTACTGTAAGACATTACAATGAAATTATACTTACTTCTCAGCCTTGTTTCTGGCATGTAGTCTGCTTTGTCATGGACCCACTCAGGGCGGTGAGGCCGGATGTTGGCTTGTGAGGCAGCATAGGCCACAGGGTCATTGCTAACCCAGGCTGTCAGGTAGATGTAGAAAGCATTTGGGTTAATGATTCCATCCACATCGACCAGACGCTGTTTAGTCAACTGCAAAATAGAAAAAATGAGAAGCCTTTCAGAATGAGTTTTGTTTTCAGGGCTCTTGCTGTAAAGCTTTCAACAAATGGCCTGGAGATGCAACACACATATAGGAGGGGAATAGTAAAAGAGTATGATTCTTCATTTGAAATGACTTATCAGTAAACCCTCATTTGACAATTAAAAAAACCCTAAAAAACTACAGCGACAGTAGAAAGTGGTTATTTTTAAATTAGTACTCATATAATATTTACAATAACCACTAAATTGGCAGACAGTTCCAGAATAGGCTGAACCAATTAAATCCAAATTCTGAAAGCCTGCAGCCAAGAGTGAAAAACAACCAAATTGGAGAAACATATGTAAAGACAGGGGAAGAAAACCTGGCAAGAGTCCCTATACACGTCTGTGTGCAGTTAACCTCCGTTGTTAACACTGAAGGAAATGCCACCCAGTAAATGGAGGAGAGCTATAAAAATAAAACAACATCTGTATAAATTTTGCTAACACTTGCCTCCTCTGACCTATGTATTCAGAAAATGCCCAGCGTTAAAAAAGCAGGAGTGCCCTGTGTTATTTGGGTCACTGTGGGCAAAATGCATCCATGGGGTAAACAGCAGTGGTAAGCTTCTAGGGTCCTGTAGCGAAATCCTGCACAGCTAGAGCTCTGACAGAGGACTCTGGGGGTGAAAAGTATTACTGGGGTTTTTTGTTTTGTTTATTTAAAATTCTGGCTCAGCTCCAGTCTCAGGTCTTTTTAATGAAATGAAAACAGTGACAGCAGTTTAAAAAAAAAAAAAAAAAAGAAAAAGAAAAGCTGGATTCCAAGGATCTGGATTCAATTAGTCCACAGGATATGCAACAACTGTATGTCTTCAAGCTGTCTCTGGAACGGCACAGTACAGCACTCAGCCCCTCTGGGTGCACCACACTTTTCTCCCTCCCAGGCACAGGAAATTATATCAGCAGCTGCAGTCCAATCGCATTTGTTCCACAGTGTACCTGGTACATCCTGCTAAATAATATCTCACTGAAGGCTTTTTCTTCAACCCTGTTTCTTTGCTTAATTCATAGCTGAAGCTTCATTCAGACCTGACAGCACATTGCATGTTGCTATACAGCAGTGTGTTTTACACACGACAGTAGCTTTGAACAATGTACTCTGTAAATCTGTCACCTTTAACACTAAGGAAAATAACAAAAGACAATAAGCAGACCTGCCAAGAAGCTCATTAGAAAGACTGTTTTTCTGCCTGAAAGCACAGTGAGTCAATGATGACTCTAGGAGAAGAGAAGTTAGGTTACTGCAGAACTTCTTAAAGGTTTGATATCTAATTCTAGTGTAGGGAGTCAAACCTAACGTGTTTCCACCTACCAATGACCTACAAATGCAAGTCATATGCTGTAATAATTTTGCAAAAGAAACTCAGATATATTTTATTTAGGCAGCTCAAATAAGTGCCATTCTTAGTTGTACATCACTGTAGCTGTATTTAGTGATGATGATACAAGAATGTGATACAGCATGCAACGCTTTCAGTCCCCTTCCACTGTAATTCATCAACATATTTTTTTTAAATATTATGTTTTGCATAAATTGGTAGGAACTTAGCAAATAACTGCAAATGCTGGATTAAAAGCCAGAGCTGAAAGCTGAGAAAAGGTCAATCCTATAAGGCAATCTGATTCCAATCAGAAACAATGCCACTTAGGGCAAAAAGACTAATGTTAGCCCTGTCTGGCACAGGACCAGATTCCATTTACCTATGGATGTAGCAAAGCATTTTTAACAATAATTTCAGTAGAAACTGAGTGTGTCTGACACAGGAACAGCACTGAACATGCACCAGCCAGTATCAACAGCAGGCATTCCCAATATTAATTCTGAACACTTTGCACACAGGCTGGACTGCAGCTAACAACTAGCTCCAGCAAAGTAAGGCAGTAAGGCCAGGCAGTAAGGTGTAACCCAGGCATTCAATGAATCAAGATGAATAAAGACACCACAATATGCTCCTTGCATCTCCTCTCACTCCTGATGAGTTGTGTATTCCTTTATAAACCACTATGGCCTCTGATACAGTACCTGGCTGATGTCAATAGGCTTTGCTCGGTTGCCTGTTTGTACCAAGAGTTTGTAAGCCAAAACAGCATCATCGGATCCATTTTTGTAATTGTTGTAAGTGATCTTCCCATTTTCCCAGTCGCTGTCAAATGCCTCCTGAAGTCCTGAGGAGTTAAGGGAAGCAAGGAGAAGACAGAACAAGAAGATAAGCAATCAGTCTTAGAAAAAAATTTCAGTATGAAGAAAGAATAATGACTCTTTTTTCATAATTGAATCAGGAAGAAGATTATCCACATGCTGCCTCCTAAATCTGGGGCTCCTTTTTCCCTGTCAGTGTGTGGAAAGGCAGAAGTACCAGCTGCATGCCCAGTATTTTGCCCAAAGAAAAGTAGGGGAAGCAAAACAGTGCAACAGAGAAGCATCAAGAGTCTTCCCATGTGTCGCAGACCAGCAAAGCTTAGCAAGCAAACGGCAGATACAATGTGTACTGGTGTAAACCAGTTTCCTCTCAAGGCAAAGAGATCTTGGATGGGATTAGGACCCTCTGGTCCTGTATCCTTCTCAGAGCCTTTGAAAGCAACCTAGCACTCTGCTTGAGAGGTATATGGCAAAGAGTTAAGATTGTCTAGAATAAAAAGTGGTTTTCCTTGTGAACCACAATTTCAGACTAATGACACCCAAAACTCCATAGGCATATTTTAATTTATCACATCTTTCATAGACACCCTCCTCAAAACAAAGCTGAAGTATTGCCCTGACCTGGATGGTGCCAGAAAAGGGCTGAGTTCAGCCCTGATCCAACTTAATCACCCAACATGGACTTAAAACCAGAGGAGGCATTTCAGTCCATTACGTAGAAAGGAAACACTCTCCATACTTGCTCTCTGCCTCACCCAAACCCTAGCTGAGCACACTAAGCTACAGAAGAGGACACACACCACTGTCTTTAACTGTTTTGGGCTACTGCAGAGCATTGAGGCAATAGCTTCTATGATATAATCAGAAATTCCACTACAAGGGGGAAAAAGCCACACGTAGACTTTCAACTTCAAACAGCAACTCAGCTGCTCCTTGAGCACAGCATGAGTGAACATGATTTTGTCAATTTGTTCCATCTGTTCAACTTGTGCAGCTAATACAAGTCGTGAGATCTGCTGCCAGCACATGTAAAGATCACAGCCAACACCTATTCACTCTCAACTGTTATTTTCCTCCTTGCCACCCTTCAAGGGGGAGGGAATATTTCACAGCACAAATTTGGCTCAGATTTAGCACAGGAAGCCACAGGCCAGTACAAGGAGGCTCTGTGCAAGCAGATGACAAACCGCATGTCCAGGGAAGGGAAGGAAAAAGCCGGGGGAGTGGAGGTGGAGGAAATCACTGACCCACCTTGCAGCTGTGCTGAGGAACTGTAATGAAAACCATAATTACAGATCGGATAGGTTAGCTGCAGCTGTAAAGAGATAAGAGCGTTGGAAGAGAAAACACACTGGGCCCACACTGCATCTGGGCCAGAGTACCCACTCCATTTACAAACTCATCCCTCCTGCCTTAGAAAACTGCCTCCCTTGTCCTAGCAAACCATACCCACTCAAGAAGCCAACAGGGTGAGAACAAAGAGATCAAATAAGCTTGCCAGATCTTCACACCGGCCCTCCAGCACCTGTCCAGGAGGAAGACAAACTGGTCTCAGAATTTCTGGCACCACCAAAGGACATTGAGACCCACTCTAAAACCGCATTGTTTGCTGGTGCCCTTGGAGAAGAGAAAAAATTCCTTAGGACAGGCAAAAATACTAATGTACCCCTCTTGTGCCAAATTCAGGTCCACATCAGTCTCTCTGAAAGTCGCCAGGTGACAGCATTTGCACTATTGTACACATCACACTAAAGATTATGTTGAGAGATTAAGAGGAGGCTGTTGAAAAGGCATGTGGGAAAGAAGGAGACCACCAAAGGCAGTGAAAAAATGTAAAACAGTAAAAAAAGGCTCCATTCAGCAGGAGGAGCATACACATGGCTATGACAGAAAGCATGTGGGGGCAGAGCTTTGAGACTAACAGGCCACCCCTGTCATGGGGCTTCAGAGACGCAAAATAACAAATGTAACAAAGTGACATTACCACTTTGTGGTTGCAAGGTGCATCAAAAAAGGGCATGTACATTTAACGTGACTTCAGTGACCAAAAACTCAGCTCTCTTGCATCTCCCCCCATCCCCGGTTCTCACAAGTTTGGTCACTCCTCAAACCTTGCTCCCTTTTGTATGTTTATTCCTCAGCTGGCTTAGCCACTTTGCATTCTGGGTTATTTTATTACCAGCCTTGCCAAAACTGAAAATCTTCAGAAAGAATACCAAAAAACCACTATTGGGTGTGCTTAATATCTAAAGAATTTATAAATTTCCATAATTAAATTTGAAATTAATAGCAGAATTGCTGCTTTCAAAACATATAGTACTTCTGTTATAAATCTGTTATAAAGACGTTTTATCTTTTATAAATGGGATTAATGAAAAGTTTCTGGGCACAAAGATACAAGTAACTTGTTGACCTTTGTCTGCCAAAAAGTTAGAAAAAATTGAGGGACTTTAAAAATCTTATGTATAGGGTTTTCTATATCAGCAGTCACTTTTGCTTAATGCTTCATATGAAAGTGAAATCCTTCAAAATTATGTGGGATGCAGAAATGGGGATGAGGAAAGAATCCCTACTAACTCATGTGAACAGATGGCACCATGAAACACCAGATAAGATTACCCTTTGCAAAAACAAGCCTAATTACAAGCTATCAGGGAATTCAAGCTTGCTGATTTAGGTTCAGTCACTTAGAAAAATAATGTTAACATTTCCAGTTTAAACGAACTATTAGTGTTAACTCTTCTTCTGTTGAGTTTTCAGTAACAGAAAATATGTTAACATGATTTGATACTGGAAAGCAAAATACAAGGGAAGCTCTGAAAAAAGGAGGGCATGTGGCTGAAGGCACTCCAGTAAACGAGGAGAAATCTACAGCTAAGACCAAGGATGATTTCTTGATAAAAAGTGCTTTTCTTCACATGCTGTTGGTTCCCTCATTCTGCCTGACAAATGTGTACGTGTCAGAAGACCATCTTGAGCCATTAATGTCTAACACTGAATTCCCAGTCAAAGTGTCAGGAATTAGCCATGAAGTTCAAGGTTGCCCCTACTTGGACTATGCTGCTCCTCCAGCATGAAGAAATGTACCAGTTGAATTGTTCCCACCTTACAGAGGGTTCTCCCTGGATCCTGTCTAAAACTATACCTTTTTCATAAATTCCATTTTCACCTTCCCTCCTGTTTACTTGCTCAGCATCAGACCCAGTTGGTAATGATCAAGTATTATTCTGTCTACTAGTGTCAGCACCTTGAGATAATTCCCTAACTACGACGAGTCTGGCCGCTTTTATTGTAACAGTGTAGTTCCCTCCTGATACATCAATGCTTTGTACCATTTACAAACATAACTTATTTTTATCAATACATCTCAATATCCTCCCTCTCTACAGCTTTGTGAATGCAGTATCACACCCTGTGAAGAATGCCCTGTGTCTTTACAAAAGAGCTGGTTTGTATTAATTGTGCCCTTCCTGGGGGAGGTGGGGAGGAATGGTAAAGACAGAGACCTAAATGCTATTTTAGGTAGTCATAATGATTGATTCTAAAGCTGTGAGTGATCAGCAGGCCAAGCAATGCACCTTCTCTCACAGGGCTGGTACATCCCCTTGAACCACCACAAGTCAGGGCGTAGTGGAGTCTCCCTGACAGTTCCAGTATATGATTTCAGCTCCATGCGCCCTGTCATTATATCCAGGCTACCAGGAACACTCACAGCTCCTCTAGTGGAAGAAAAGCAGAGAAGGAGGAATAAGAGGCGGGCTAAATGTGACCTGGAAAGGGAAATGTAACCTCGGGCAATACAAGAATAGAAACACCCCTAAGAAAAGAGCAAGTCTGGAAATGTCGCAAGTGAGCACGGCCATACGGCACAGAGAAGGAGCTGTGCAAGCTCTTGCCAAAGGGTCAGGGCTACACAAACTGTCCTTAGCACAAAGAGGACAGGGATGCATCTTAAATGGAAGAGGTTCAGGAAAGCACATAGTGGGCCTGAGAGAGGGGCAATGGAAATGCAAGTTCCCCTGGAAGCAACACCACATGGGTTAGCGTCCAGCATTTCATTCTGAGAAGCTCACAGGGGTACTGACCCAAGAGCACACCTCTTCCTGATTTTATGGCTGGCAGACTCTGCTGAGAGGTTCAGCACCAATATGTGAGAATCCTGAACATGATCTCAGATTTCGCTCTCTCACAGGTTTGGGGGTAGAGGGAAGGTGGAAGTGGGGACACCAGGCAATAAATTTTTTCCTACTGCTTTGGAAAAACAACAAAAATGCCCACCAAAAAACCAAACCAAACCAAAACAAAACAAACACAACCAAAAAAAAACCAGCAGAGGTACAAGGTAGTTTGGAAAAGCATGTATAAAGACGCTTGCTTAGAAATCCAGGACACATTTTAAGGTTCCAGTCCAGGAAAACACCTAAGCTATTCTGAATGTTCTTCCTGCCAGTAATACCTTCCCTTGCACCTCAATATGCTTATGTGAGCAAAATATTTAAATAAAACTTCCAGTAACTAGACTGTAATGAATGGAATCAATATATTTTAAAAACATCAAAAAACCCCAAGCTGTATCTGAAATACTGCTTTGCATGATTAATCAGTGTATTACACTTGAAGGAAACCTCATTATTTTGCATTTGCTTTCCTAATACTGCCCAACATTCCCTTTATTCAGAAGGAATAAAATACCCCAATTACTGGCAGTTACCTACATGTTCTCTAAGAATCTCTGGCTGCACTGGTCATCTGTAAACAGTTGAGGTTAAAATTCACAGTGTCACTAGGTCAGCAGAATTTATTTTTCTGTTGGCAAAAGCTCCCTGAAGATTCTGCCAACAGATAAGACAGACAGGGCAGAAATACTCCTATGAAACTTGATGAGATGTAACAGTACTATTTGTTTTAAATATAAAATAGTTATTTGTTTCAACATGTGCAATTATAATCTTTTTAATAAGCTGACTTCACTATAATTATCATCTTAGCACCTGAAAGGCCATTCCTTCTCTTGCCATTCCCCCCCCATTACAATTCAGCACAGAAAAAGAAACACCACAGAAAAAGTGAGGATACTTGACTGAAAATCTAGAATGTAGGTACCAAATCAAATACATAGGCCACACTGAATGCTATTTGTGCCAGCTAGTCCCAGCTGAAGCCAACAGGATCATTCAAGTGCTGGAAGATAAGCCTGTGCCAAAATACATCGCTGGATGGGGACTTTTCATTTACTGTTCTCAAAACACTCAGCAAACATTCATTTTCCAAAGACAGTGGGCCATATTTGACCATTAATTACTAAGCAGAACTCCTCACTAGCTGCTTAGAAATTAATTACATGAGATGGCCTCTCAGGGATATAATCTCTTAAAGCTTCAAAGCTGTCTTATTGGTGAGTAGATCACAAAGAATTTAAGTGACCTGTTGGAGAAATGAGTCAATGCATGAGTTTGGATCAGCACCAGGACATTCTCCTTCCTGCTTGCATTCTCTTCCTGTCTGACTATATTCAAGGAGGGGAGCATTTCTCATGTGAACACGGGGTTGGCTACTATGGTATAATTAAGAAAAGTCCATGGAGCTCTTTCTTACCTTGCAGCCAGTCTCGAAAGTAGTGCAACCACATTTTGGGAAGCTGTCTATCCTCTTCCAACAAAACATATGTCACATTGCTGAAACTTCTGTGAAGTTCATAAAGTAAGTGCTGAACATTTGGATAGTCTGCTTTCTGTGTCACAATATACATGTTGTAGAATGAAAAGTACTTGAACTGTGCGGCAATAAAGTCATATTCCCGAGTTTCCCGTGGCACAATGTCTGTGAGATCTAGTCCATCTCTCACAAGCGTAGTTCCATAAAGGCTGAGCCCAAGTAAACCCAGAAAAAGAAAAATAACCACTATCTGTAAAAAAAACATGGAAATGCATTTGGGTTTAGGTTTCTAAAGAAGCTAACAATTCACAAGGACACACTACAAAGCCAACTTGAGAATTACTACCCATCAGTCTACTTTAAAGCTTTTGTTTCTTTTTTCATACACATATATACTACAATGCTAAGCTAATTGGTGCTTTATTGAAGGGGCTCTGAATCACGGATGAGAATTGTACATCATAATAAAGATTAAAAGTGGCTTTAGTTTCACAAGCTTGTTACTGAAAGTCATTAAAACCCTTCACTCGTAACTTATATTTTAAAACTATGCTTTTGCATCACTCACAAGATAAAATTTTAAAGTAGGAAACTGTAAAATTATTGAGAATTGTTGTTCTAAAATAATTATATTTATTCCTTATATTTGTTAACACCACCAGGATAATTTTATTACTGAGCAAGGCAGAAGTCCATTTTTTAAAAACAGGTAAGTAGTTCCCCGATTACCTTAGCTTTTGGTTTGAGGAGAAATGGAGCATAATGCTTTTCTGCAAAAGATGAGAGTGTCCACTTTGTACAGGGTGGCTCAAGGCAATGCATATTGGAGTCTGAGAACTGGGAAAGCAAATCCCTCGTCGAGCTTGTGCTTTCTCGGCTCTGGCAGTTAAGATTATCTTGCGTCACTGTCACTGGCTGCACAGATATTTCTGAGTGAGGCTCTGCTGTGGTGTAGTACACTTGCGTATGAGGATCATATTCTGTGCGCAACTGCACTGTGGACTGCATGGTAATCTGAGTTTCATGTGCAAAACTGTGACTGCTGTATGGGGGTGGAGGACTGTAGCAAGTATTGTCGTTTTCTGTGTATGCTTGAGGCTCAATCTGAATCACTCGAGTGACACATGGACTGTAAGGGAAGAGAAAAACATCTGTTCGCATTTAAATAGAACTTTATGTTAATCAAAGTAGATAGATCTGCTTCCATCTGAAGACTGCTTCTACTACTATTAGATGGTTTATATTAATTAAGTGTAGTGCTTTGATATGAATTTTATTCTTCACCTTTAGGACACTTTTTCTCAAACATGGTTGAAAGGTTAGGCCTCTAAGAATATGTGCACATTTCTCATGCTCAGGAAAGAACAAACCAGCATCTGTCTGAAGACACTGACTTGACTTCTACCCACACCACTCCATTAATTACATACGCTAATAAGGTCAAGACAAATGTAGTTGCACAACGTCTGAATGCACAATGTATTTGTGTTTGTATCTATGTGTCTGTGCTGAGAATTAAGCTATTTAGATAAAAATGTAAACACATGACATACTTGAGTTATTCTGTTTAGAACTATTAAAGTAATGGTTAAATAATAATTGGGCCTTCTGGATAAGATCTCAGACTTTAGGGAGGCAGTTTGAAACCACTTGCCATACACTGACCGAATGTTTTAAAAATTAAATAAACATAGGCAAGGATAAATTCCTAGGAAGGATGGGCAATATCACAAAATTACAGAAGTAATTGAAGTATTCCCTTTATTTTAGTCTACACATGACCCTAACAGATACCTAGTTTATTAAAAAAAAAAAAAAAAAAAAAAGTTATCAGATACAAACCTCTTCCTGTGATTGAAAAATTACAAATGGATGACAGAAAATAGTATCAGGTTTTTCCCTAAGTGGACAAATCCTACAAAAACATAAGGAATTCATAATGTTGCCTACCTAAACAAAGCAAGTTCTCATTAACTGCATTTCTTCATATATGTGTGTTGGTTTGGGTCTGGCATAGTTTCAGTAGCAGGGGAGAGGCCCCAGGGTGTCCCTGTAAGAAGCTACTAAAAGCTCCCAGGCCCAGGTGGCCGAGGCCAGAGCCATGAGAGTGACAACAGACCGTGTCTCTGCCATTAACATATGAAAGAACTGATGAAAGACCAGGGAGAGCAAGGAAGAAGAGCTGAGCTGGAGAGCTGAGAGGGGTGCCGGGGTGCAGATCCTGAGGTTGGAGAGCAAGAAGGGGAAGGAGGTGCCCGAGCTGAAGTTCCCTTAACCCATGGCAAGATGGCAGGCTATCCCCCCGTACCCCATGGGGGAACGTGGTGGAACATCCCCTGAGGGCACCAGGAGGGGCCAGTGTGGACCTGCAGCCCATGGACTTGGATCTGCAGCCATGGAGGACCCCGTGCCATGGGAGGTGACTGTTCCCGAAGCAGCCTGTGACTCTGTGGGAAGCCCGTGCTGGAGCAGCTTGCTCCTGAGAGACTGCACCTCCTGGGAAGGACTCATGAAGAAGAGGTTTGTGAAGGACTCACAACCATGGGAGGGACCCTGCGGTGGAGCAGGGGAAGACCGTGCTGACTCTGACTGACTCTGAGCCCCCATCCCCTGTCCCCCTGTGCCGCTGCGGGAAGGAGGGAGAGAAACCAGGAACAAAGTAATTTGGGCCCGGGAAGAAGGGAGGGGTGGGGTAACACACATGCAAGCCCTGCTCTGTGTGTTGCCTGTGTCGTGGGTGTGTTTGATTAGTGCGAAACTGAAGTATTAGTTTTCCCCAACTTGATTCTGTTTTGCCTGTAACTGTAATCGCTCAGTGAACCCTCCTTGTCCTTTGTTTTGACCCATGAGCTTCTAGCTGGCCTTTGTCCTCCCCACAATGTGAGTGGGGGGAGGGCAGTGAGTGAGCAGCCACATGGCTGGTTCTGTTCTGTTTGGTTAGGCCCAAACCATGACAATATGTAAAGGGATCCGAATCTGATACACATTTGTTGCAGCCTTTATGTGGGGGAAAAAAAAATCGAAGGTCTGATTACCTCTATTACTATCAGGGCTCCAAAATTCAAACATATTAGGCCAGCTACTGGAACTATAACTGAACGAGAACTAGAAAGTCAAGAGTCCTGGCTTGGGATCAACTCCCTGTTCTAACCATTCCCTCAAAAACAAACTTAGGGGAGTGCTTTATCTGACATTAAAATATCAAACTATGCCAGCTGCTAGGTGGGTGTCAAAGGCTAAGATGACATAAGGCAGATTCTCCATATCCTGGTTATGACCCTCTTCATTGCAGGCTAAGGTAGAAAATATGCTTCATTTCTAAGTGGGGGCTCCACTGATCAAAGTAGAATCCTCCTAGCCCCACTTTACACTCAGAGCTAGCTGTGTATTAGGTAAGAGACTGCATATATACTATTTAGAATGGCAGCATTACCATTCTGAGTTACTATTGTAGCTCTAACAAAATTTATTAAGCATCATCCTGTAATGGTGCTGATGATAGTGCATTCATCATAGTCCTATGAAAAACTCAGCTAAGGGAAGTAATTTTACAGTTTAGACATTATGTATTTAAGTTTAAAGCTATAAAAATTAGCACATAGTGATTAACTGTAAGTAAAGATTGTCAGTATGCTGAATTATGTACAGTCTTATAAGACTAACCAGTAGTAGCACTGGATACCTTGCAGTAACCTGTAACATTCTAAAAATACTTGAAGATATTCTTAAAGCATGGATCTTTTATCTGTGTTTAAAAAGTAGCCCTCCAGGAGTCAAAATGAACATACATATAATGAAGGGAAAAATGTGTTTGTGCGACAAAGTCAGACAGACAAACTTATTCTAACTTTTCCCCTCAGATGAAAACGAAGGTAGCAAATGTTAAGTCTGTCACTAGCAATTAAAACAGAACAATAGCATACTAACCCCACTGCAATGAAGAACTCCCAGTCCTGACACAGAATGGTAGTACTGATGCATAGAATCATAGAATCATAGAATCCTAGGGGTTGGAAGGGACCTCTAAAGATCATCTAGTCCAACCCCCCTGCCAGAGCAGGGTCACCTAGAGTACATCACACAGGAAGGCGTCCAGGCGGGTTTTGAATGTCTCCAGTGAAGAAGACTCCACAACCTCTCTGGGCAGCCTGTTCCAGTGCTCTGTCACTCTCACAGTAAAAAAAAAATTTCTGATATTCACCTTAAATCTCCGATGCTCCAATTTGTATCCATTACTCCTTGTCCTATCACTGGTCATCACTGAAAAAAGCTTAACTCCATCTTCTTGACACTCACCCTTTACGTATTTGTAAACATTGATGAGGTCACCCCTCAGTCTCCCTTTCTCCAAACTAAAGAGACCCAGCTCTCTCAGCCTTTCCTCATAAGGGAGATGTTCCACTCCCTTAATCATCTTTGTGGCTCTGCGCTGGACTCTTTCCAGCAGTTCCCTGTCCTTCTTGAACTGAGGGGCCCAGAACTGGACACAATACTCCAGATGCGGCCTCACCAAGGCAGAATAGAGGGGGAGGAGAACCTCTCTTGACCTACTAACCACACCCTTTCTCATGCACCCCAGGATGCCATTGGCCTTCTTAGCCACAAGGGCCCATTGCTGGCTCATGGTCATCCTCCTGTCCACCAGGACCCCCAGGTCCCTCTCTCCCACACTGCTCTCCAGCAGCTCAGCCCCCAACCTGTACTGGTACATGACATTTTTCTTCCCCAAATGCAAAACTCTACACTTGCCCTTGTTGAACTTCATCAGGTTTTTCCCTGCCCAAGTCTCCAGCCTGTCTAGGTCTCTCTGAATGGCAGCACAGCCTTCTGGTGTGTCAGCCACTCCTCCCAGCTTGGTGTCATCAGCAAACTTGCTGAGGGTACATTCTGTACCCTCATCCAGGTCGTTGATGAAGATGTTGAACAACACCGGTCCCAGTACTGACCCCTGAGGGACTCCACTAGTCACAGGCCTCCAACTAGATTCTGCCCCATTGACTACAACTCTCTGACTTCTTCCTTTCAACCAGTTCTTGATCCACCTCACTGCCTGATCATCAAACCCATACTTGATCAACTTATCTACAAGGATGCTGTGGGAGACGGTGTCAAATGCTTTACTGAAATCAAGATAGACCACATCCACCGCTCTACCATCATCTATCCACCTAGTAATTTCCTCATAGAAGGCTGTAAGGTTAGTCAAACATGACTTACCCTTGGTAAAACCATGTTGACTGCTCTTGATGACCCCCATCTCCTTGATATGTCTAGAGATAGTGCCAAGGACAAGTTGTTCATCACCTTTCCAGGGATGGAGGTGAGGCTGACCGGTCTGTAGTTACCCGGGTCCTCCTTCTTGCCCTTCTTGTAGACTGGAATGACATTTGCTATCCTCCAGTCCTCAGGCACCTCTCCTGTTACCCATGACTTACCGAAGATGATGGAGAGTGGACTAGCAATGACCTCTGCCAGCTCCCTCAGCACCCTTGGATGCATTTCATCTGGACCCATCGATTTATGGATGTCCAGATTACGCAACTGATCCCTAACCCAATCCTCATCTACCTGGGCAAACTCCTCCTTTATCTTGACTTCTACTGGGGCTATATGAAACTGGGGCTCATGGGGAAAGCCTGCAGGAGTAAAGACAGAGGCAAAGAAGGCATTCAGCACCTCTGCCTTCTTTATATCGTCTGTCACCAGGGCACCCGCCTCATTCAACAGTGGGCCTATATTGCCTCTGGTATTAGTTTTGTCGGCTATGTATTTGAAAAAGCCCTTTCTATTGTCCTTAACCCGACTTGCAAGGTTAAGTTCCAAGGAGGCCTTAGCTTTAGCATGACCACAAAAAGTATGTACCTCTTACATCAATCTATTACATATTCTTACCTTGTAAAACAACAGAATATATCCAGTCTCCTGTCTTCCCGACGATAAAGGTCCATGCTCAGGATAGCGGGAAAAATCAGCAGAACCATAGCAAAGTTGAATACCACCACAACTGCTGCCTAGAGATCAATCACAGGAGAAGCAATGTCGTTACTCATCCTCATGTATGCCTTACAAAGCAGAGAACCTCCTTTCAAATCTCATCTGTTCACCAATTTATCATGTCAGTCCATCGGATGCTTTCAAGCTTTTCCATGAGGAAACTTGGAGATACCTTGTTACATTCCCATTTCATGATGGCAGGCCTGTTGTAGTTAATTAATTTATTAAAATAACAATTTCACACTATTTTAACACATCCGTGCCTGGAGATGGGATGATTTTTAAGTGGAAAAACAAATCATACTTTTGCATTGGATTCTGCTATATTTAGAGTCTCACAGTAAAGAAAGATGGAAGCAAAAGCAAACCTGGAGCTAGAACTAAAGTTCTCACATTTAAGGGATCTGAAGTAATTTAAGGAACACAGTAACATTAAAGTACATTATTAAATCAGAAATTAAATAAAGGTTTAAGTTTATTTTAACTAAACTGTTCTGTTTAGTAAAATATTATGCACTTGATGCACTAACTTAAGGCTAGCCAAAAATAACATTTTGTGTGTATCAGCGACTATTTTTAAAGAAGAATCAGTTAATCCAAGACCACATAGTAAATCTCCGTATTAATACACTTGTGTGTAGCAGAACTTGATTAATGAGCCAGTCTACCCAAATTAGTCTTAAATTGGAAGAATACATCTTAAATTGGAACAAGAATACTTGTTTTAATTTGTAAAGCAAACATTATGTAATGAAAAAAACGAACCTGCCTTCCTACCCCCTTTCAAGCCATACTTCAAATATTTTCCCACATAGACATGCCCAGAAAATCGCCATAAACATATGAGGTACAGCATCTATTATTATTAATAGCATTTATTTGTAATGCAGAATTGTTAGGAGCACTAGTCATCACAAAGAGAATGCCTGGGCACAGACAGGACTGGAAGATAATTACAAGAGTAGGAGATACACTGGGGAAAAAATAATGATAAAACTCTGTAAAATCCTTGTATTTTAGCCATTAGGTAAACAATAGACATCTCAATAGCAGCTCAGTTTCATGCTAAGGAAATCATATAAACCATCAAGTGCTCCTACCTGTAGCTTCTGAAGTAATGACCATTTTGGTTAAAACAGTAATAAAAAGAACAAAATTTGGGCTACAAAAATCAGGTCACTAACCTGATATAAATACACGCTCCTTTTTCCAAAATAAATGAATGACTGCATTTGATGATGAAAAATCAGTCTTCCAAACTGGCAGCTCAAAGGATGTGATATCCAAAAATCCATATTTTAATAATTTTTTACTTAGGTGTCAAATAAATAATATTAATTGCCTAAATAATTCAATTGTTATTTTTGTGTGTCTTGACCTGTGCAAATAATTTTTATGGGTTTGAAGCTTTCAAAGTATAATAAATATACTAGATACTGTTTTTACTTTTTGAGAATTACAGAAACAACTTGTTATGTAAATATTCTCTAGTAATTTCAATCATAAACACAGTATATACCAAAGTTATTTTTATTGGTGTTTCCTTTTGTTGTCTCCAGCCTGCCTGAAGTAAGAGTTTGGTCCTGCTGGTCACCTGCAGACATAACTACAAACCAGAATTTACCTAGTACTTAAAGCCAAATTAGTATCTAGCAATCTTTGAGAGAAAAGATCCAATGACTGTTTAATGATTTATAAATATTCACACAGAGAGGTATGTAAGGTGATAGGCAAGACTTTAAAATTTAGTGATTTTCTTTTGATCCTCTCTAGAATTAATCGAATCTGTCAGAAAAATAAATGGCTACTGTTGCAAGCAAGGTGTTTGCTGGACCTAGTTAATACAACTGCTTTTTTTATTGCTGCTAAACCAGAGAATGTTGCATCATCCATATCATGAATAATTGGTTGTGTCTAACTAAGATCTTCTATCAAGTATCAGCTAAGATTTATTGAGATTTGGAAAAAACAGCTGAGAACTGACTCAGTAACTCTTACTTTCTCCAGCATGGCTGAAGAACTAACAGAAGTCCTCTGCCGCTGCTCCATAAACTGCAAACACTTCATGCCTTATCTGTCATCTTCATGTCATATCATATCTGTGATTCTATGATCTGTTTCCTTTGTGGACCCCAACATCCTTGAATTGGAAATGCCGCTAAACCTGAAAACTGATACTTGAGCATATGGTAGAGATGTTGCTAAAATTAAGTTACATTCACATTTGATTTTTTAAGGAGCACCAAAACTAATCCAACAACACACAGTAAATCTGCCTACTAGCATGGCATCTCTTTTCAGAACAACTAGATTTTATTTACATTGTGCCATCCTGGTGTTGATGTACTAACTCTGCAAGAAAATATTTTTAAACAATGCTCTCTATCCTGATTCACACTTAAATAGATTATTAGAGTGTTAACACCACATTTCCTATATATTGCACCCCCTCCCTCATCTACTTTCCTAGCATTTAAAAAATGTAACAGTTCTCAGCTGTCACAATTAAATACAGAAAATACTATTCTTGTATCAATTCTAATTTGCTATCCTATCAAAGAACATCCCTGTGATTTGATAAGGAGGGGGAAGGAAGAACTGTTGATTCAATCTCTGATCTGATGCATCAGCCAGTGCTTTCCTTCCCAATACCTGGCTGGGAACAGGAATGTATGAAAAAACCAGTCATGCTAATACCCACAATCTGTAACAATTACATTAACTGGAAAAGCATCAATGAAACAAACTGAGGTGGCAGAGCTTCCAGAGTACAGGTAACCTGTTAGCTGAGGCTTAGTATTTTTGGGAACAAGGCATCTCGTCTCATCCCTTCAGAGAAGAATGGTCAAATGTGAGAGGAAAGGGCCTCAGACCACTTCTTTCAGAAATCAAGAAAGGTAAGATTAGGCCTAGAAGGAATGAAATGGGGATTACTCGAGGGTGTAAAATGAAGGCATTCAGTAAAGTGAGATCAGTGTAGCAAAAATCCATTAATCAGAACAAACTGCTGGTCACTTTCCGAGAAACACGCTCCACTTTGTGCATCTTTTAATAAAGCACAGCCCAAAAATATTATTGCTGCTGCAACTGTTAATGGAGACAGAAGAATGGCAGTCTGTGCTGGAGGCAGCAAGGGAGACAGGAGCCAGGCTGGTAGGCTGGGGCCTCACTGAAGGTATGTGCTGGTATGTGCCGTTCCTGGCAGCCCACCCAAGGAGAACGGGTGTGCTGCATAGCCAGAGGTGATGAACAGACAAGGAGGTCTGTCAGGGAAACTTCCACCCTACTGCTGCCTGTCTGCAACTCCCTCCTGACAGCGTACAGACTTGGATCTCCCCCCTCCCTTCCCTCTTTTCCTTTAGGCTTTAATTTTGCTTGTTAAATTCTTGTGTCAGGAGCAGTGAAAGGTAAATTATGGGTAAAAGACGGGGGACAAACCACTTCAACAGAGTAAGATAACTGAAGTTCTTTCTCTCCACAAACCTACGACCACCACCTGGTCACGCATTTTTACATTTAGGAAAAAAATTCTTGTTATTCTTACAGGGAGGGAAAAAGGTACTGCTAAGACTTACGGCGAAAAGTTCCACCCCTGCTCATTAGTGAATCCATACCACTCCTCTGCTATTAGGGGAGGAAGTTTCTGGTGTGATCAAGAAGAGGTAGATGAATTTTTGTGAAGCTGTACCTTCTCTTTTCTGGTATGGAGGAACCATAAACAGTGTCCAAATAGTCTGTCTGAGGAAAAGAATTCAGCCCAGTGGTAGTTATACTCTGCCTTGTCTCTTCCTTCTTTTATAATCAAAACAAAGGGCTATGTTTAAGACATTCCTACTGCAAACTCCAAAAACTTTCAGTGGATTTCTCTGATAACTACCTCCTCTGCCACAGTTTTAAGAAATGAAACACATCTGAAAACTCAGGACCTACTCCTTCCAAGTCCTGAGCACTCTTAAAGATGATTTTTGTGACTGAGTATTTGGGACATATTCAGCATCTCAGAGCCCTAAAACGACTTGAAAAGGGGGCTAAGATCAACAAATGAAAAAATTAAAATAGTAAAAAAGCTAAAATAGTTAATATCTGCCTTATGGAATTGATTTTTAAAATTTCACTTCCAAAAGGTTGATTTCCAGTTTTTAAAACCTGGCAAGAACTAACCCTAGCGAAGTCCTTAGACAGCATGAGACTTGCAGTGTTTGAGTTCCATGAAGTAAATTAACAGCTCAGAAATATCAATGAACTGCTTTAACTGGCAGAAGAGACCAGAAGCTGAGAAGAATAAAGCACTAATATGCAAAACATGAATTTGTAACTAAAAGCTGGGCTCACGGATGCAGGAAACCATTTATTCTCCCTGAGCAGCTGGTTTATTTTACAGATACTGGGCCTCAAAAATTATGGAAACTTTGACAAATATCTTGCAATGTCTTAAGAAAAGTGAATTAAGGGCAAAACAAGGTCAAGAGCAATCCCTTTTCTGAGCCCATCTGTTAAAAATTCTCTATCTAGATGAGAAGAAGGCAGAATCTGTGGAAAGTGAATGTGGTATTTCATTGCTTTGTAAGTCTTGCTAGGAAGCTATCAAAGACAGCAAGAACTTCTTGTTTAAACAAGCCTGAGTAAGAGGGAGAGGGAGGAAGAAGACGCTAAATATAAAGAAATCCATATATAAATACAGACCACCCACCAAAATCTGTCTTGGCTATCTGATTTGGAATGCTGTGATTAATTATCACCAGATTTTACCTGGTGAAGATAGGCAAAGAAAGTAATAGATGTTCCTTTCTAACAACAAAGGATGTTATTTTAGTGGTTCCTAGCGTATACACGTATCAGTTGTATATATTGCTCTAGCATCAGTAAATCCTCATCACAGGTCTCCAGCTGACCCTTTTTTGCATGTTTTTCATGCCTTATATACACACAAGGGGTTATTATGTGCAAACAAAGACAAATTACAAATGCACGTGAGAAAAGATTGAGCAACTCAAACATTAATTTTTGGATACCCAAAAGTTCCCATATATCGATTCCATATTAATCACTGCCTTAGATAGGAGTACAATCATGATGGTTTTATTCTGAATAATACCAACATGTTCATACATGAGTATGTTGAAATTTAACTGAAAAGTTTGTCATTTTGTTATGAGGACTTTGTTTTATGAACTTTCAGTGACTTAGTCTACAATGTGGCCGCAAGCAAAAAGCAAAGACTATAGGAAAGGTATATTTAACTTATTCTCAGTTTATAGCAACAATTGCAGTTGTTGTCTACACTTACACTCCAAAGGCAACCTGTCATGTTCTGATGTGAAGAGTGAGAACAGAGAAATATTGAGCAAAATTTCATCAGATAAGAAAGAATTTATTTTGGTGCCTCATACTCAACAGCTTAGCAGTGTGATTATGAAAAAATGGCCCATCTTTGTTGAGTACTTCTTGTAAGATGCTTGTAGGCTGAAGTAACAACCTTAAAGCACAGGTACTAGAAAGTATGAAAAAACATGCCTTCTCCTCTGATCTCTAGAGAGGATCTCCAGTATCCTCTTAGCTGCTTAAGGTCCATGTTGAATATTTGAAACTGGACCACAGATTTAGGAGACATAAATAACTTATTCCAACAGAAGAAGTGTTACTCTTCAAAAAAATATTTCACACATTGAAATCAGCAGAGCTAAATACTGCTAACCATTCAGGGCTAAGGATCTAGTTTTAGTTGCCACAGACATCTGATAAACAAAGCAGAACACTAATGAGGCCTTCACTTTCTCTATTCTTCAGTACTGAATTGCCTATGAGAAAGAAATGGTAAAGAAATTATTCATGCTTATTGGTAACATAACAGCAATTGCAAACAGTTTACTATTTTACAGCTTAATGCAGGCATACCTAAAACTCTGAAAACAGAAATAATTGCCAAATGTATAAAGGAAAATAGCAGCCCTTGCTTCCTCTGGGTAGCCAAGGACTCAAGGAGAAGAAAAAATTATTGGAGAATTAGGCTGCAGCAGCAGAAGAGTAACTACTGAAAAAGTAGTTTGCCAGCTCTGCACCAAGGCCAGACAGTGCCTTAACTTGCTTATGTATTAAACCAGTGTCAGGGAGGAAGTTGGAACTCCCAAACCTTCCTTCAAAGAGCCCTTGCTTTTTGAAGACAGCTTTCTCCAGCATCCTTAATATTTCATATTCCTGAAGATATATTATTGCAAACAAATACAAGAAGAAAAAGGGAGAGCAAGTGATACATGACTCAGTACATAAAATTCACATTTTCTCTCAAAGCAGTTGGAACATAAAATTCTTGAAGTTTTCTGCAAGTTTGCTAAAATTAGATTGGGAGCAAGGCAGTACAAACTGCTGCAGCAATAAATAATACGGCAAATGCATATTTGCTGTCATTGCACTTTGGTCACTGTTTTTAAGAGCAGAAAATTGGACAAACATGAATGAAAGGATTAAAATCCTGATTGGGAAGGTTACAGTACATATTACAGTCTACTCCTCTTGACTTCAGAACACAAATCTGTCTGGAGACTTGTTTCTGCTTAGTTTCATACATCTTGGTTTTTGCCTTCAACCCAGCTGAGATGGGGCAGGGTACCTTTTCACCTGCTAACAGGATGCAAGAGTCTCTCCAGGCATGAGAAATGGGAGGATCAGAATCAAAGGCAGACAGCAGTTGTTGCTACCCAGATCTGTGGTAAACACTGATCACATACTGGTTCAGTGAACTGCAGAGCACTGGAGACTTGGACACGACCACTATCAAGTATCATCAGTGGCCTTCCAGGATGGGACCATGCATGAGAGCTAACAAAAGAGGAGATAAACTTACTTGGAGTGAAAATGCTCGTAAAGCAGGAATAGGGATTAAAGCAGCCATAAAGAAAGCAGTGACATTGCTGATAGATGTAAGGGCTACACTTGCTCCTGTTCGCTTCAGACATTCACCTGTTCTGTCCTGCAACAAAAATAATGTATCTTAAAGGTCAAGTGAATAAGGTGATGTCCTGCAAATGAAAGGGTCATCCTACAGATAGAACATAGTAACAGTGAAAAATTATACTAATGGATTTCTGAATACAAGTGTGCATTTTAGAGTATATGAGAATAAACAATATACTAAATACATGGTTCAGGAGAAAAGCGGATGACATGTGAAGTCTTCATGTTTTTTGCAGGTAGAAAACATTATAAAAGCTGATTCTAGCTTCAGAACACAAAACTAGACAAGTATAGACATTATATCAAACACATCTGTAAATAAAATGTATTTTCTACTAGTGGAGTCACTTGATGCTCTCATTTTTCAGACAAAATAAGCTTGTATTAACAGCATGGAGGCATAACATAGCTACACATCCTGAACAAGTATGTAACAAAACAACTTAAAACCCAGAGACCACATTTGCAGGCATATGGAGGTTATAGTAAAGTAAGGATGTAGTGCCTTCATGCTAGAAAAATCACATGGAAGACATTGCTTGTACAAAACAGAATCAGCAATACATGGCTTTTAAATTATTTGTAATTCGGATATTAAACTTTGGACTGAATAATAAAAGGTCAATAAAAGGCAAGGATTATAAAAGTGATGGCATCTCAAATTTCGTAATATTAATATGTTATGCTTTGAGTGTCATAGTCTATTACAAGCATCAGAAAGGAAAAACAAGATAAAAATATACAAAATAACTCAAATTTAAGGCCATAACAAATAGGTAAAGGTAATAGCTGATACAAATAAAAATAAATGTTTTGTTTCTAAGCTGTCTGCCTTCTCTTTTTTTTCACTTTAATATTTTTGTGATCTTCCATTAAAAGCAGGATATCACTTAATCGTCTGACTCATATTTAAGTTTGTTCTTAAATTTACTTTGATGTTTGCTGAAATGTTAGGCAGAATTTGGATTATGTAAATTAAGCTTCATAGGACAGCTATAAATTAAATATTCAAGGCAAAATAAATCTAAGCTACTATTAAAAAAAAAGAAAAAAAGAGAAGAATGTGAACATTCCTAAATGTTCTAGCATAACAGCATTGCCATGATTTCCTGTTGTGACAGGAATTTCCAGACCCTAGGAAAAGCTATTGAGAAAAAAAATGTGTTTTTTTTTTTTTAATCACTACCAATTAGTTCTGGATACAGTTATGTTTTCCTATATCAAGCCTTTTGTTTTAATCTTCTCCCAAATCCCCATTTTGTCATTACCTCGAATGGAATTCTCTTATTCTGCCCTGTTTCACTAAATGCATGTGCCAGAAGGAAAACATCATCTACTCCAACTCCAAGAGCAAGAAAAGGCAAAACCTTGGGGGAGAAACAAAACAAAAACCAAGAAGGTTGTTTGATTATCTGCCATGCAGCTAGCCATTAAATGGCTAATTAAAGCAAATTTTACCTTACGCTGTACACAAATCCAAGGGTAAAATGAAATCAAAAGGACACAATACAGCTATTAACCTTTATTCTGAAATACTGCTGGGGAACTAGCAGTATATCATTTACAGGTAGAAAATATCATAAAAAGTAATTCAAGTTTTGGGTAGACAAAGAGTATCTGATAAGAATTCAAGTTATGTTTAAAATATTTTCAGAATTTGAACCCGCTGATACATTCAGATATAAAGACAAAATCTCCATCTTCTTATGTACAACTAGTGTCTCCAGCCCTATTAGGACACAGAAAAATCAAATTGCCCAGAATCTATTAATCATACAAACTACACAATATCTGCCTTTTTCTCTAATATCATTTGGCAGCATGATCACTTCATTTCTCACAGCATAAGCTATGAGATAGGAGAAAGGCACAAGTAAAAATCTGGAGGCAAAATACTCTTGCAGCTTTTTTTTCTCCTCAAATGTTCAGTTTGTGTTTATTTACTAATAGACTACTTGTAATTTAAGAGCAGACTTGTGTCTCCTAAATACCTGAGTTGTGGCAGCATTAAAGGAAATTCCAATCAATGAGCACAGGCCCAATCCTGCTGCCACTGAGAGTGCAACCAACAAGACTCCTGCCAGCCCCACGGCGCCCTGAGACTTGGCACAGTCCCACCGCAGCATTGTTAAACAGGCATAGGCAAGCTACAGCAAGTGGGGGGAGAGAAGGAATTGGGGGAGAAAAAAAGCAAAATATTAGAATGGATCCTTCTCTAATAGCTCTCTCTCCCCACCCAGCATACACATCCTTACAACAGTTTTAAACAGCAACGACACATCACAGGTTTTACATGGAGAAACAGGTGACAAGCCTGACACAAAAGTTTACAAACTGTAGTTTTTATTTTAAATATGCCTAAAATATTCTGAACTACTGTAACAATAAAGCAGTTAGTTAGGTCCTGTTCTACTACCAGAAAAGTTAAATAAAATTATTTTATTACCATTAACAAGTAGCCACTAGCTACTCTGATAACACTGACATCAGAAAATGACTTTAGGATGTCATCCAGGGTGGTTGTAGTAAAGGAAAGCACCTTCTGGGTAGAGTTTTGTGCAACACTTTGATGAACAACCTATAAAAAGAAAATTTGGTGTGACCTAAGAAAAATTAATTGCTATAATCTACAGCACACATCTGAAATCAACTATTTTTGCCATAATGTTCCTGTTAAAGCCCACACCCAACACAGAGATTACATCGATGCTACAAATGTGTTTTGTCCTTATTTCCTGAAAGCACTGATTATCAGACAAGAATTTGCACCTTTGAGAAAAGGCTGCTGTATTCCCAGCTCATTCAAAACATTGAATTTGAATCCTCTTCCCGTTACTCCATCATGAATTTGGTGCAATGCAAGTTTTCCCTTTAACCCCAAGCCAGCAGTCTCTCTGGGCTGTTCCTTTCCCCTCTGCCTGGTCATTCACAGAGGTGAGAAGCAGCACAGCAGAGGTCAGAGTGTGTGACACAGAAGCCAGGCACTGTCACAGACCCTTCCCACCTCGGGTGTTGCTGGAAGAGCAGCCCATGGCTGGCTAATGTTTTCCAGACGCCTTTAGAATAACCGCACCAACCAAGAGCGTTTACATTCCAGCTAGGTCTCTGGTTCCTTCTCAGCCTCAGCAAAGCAAAAATGTCCCAGACAGCAAAGTGTAAAACCTTAATGACTTCTCCTATGTGAATAAACAAGCAGCTTCTTAATTAGAAAATTAAAAAAAAAAAAAATCCAACCCAACTTAAAAAACAGGAGGCAATGACTCAGTTCTGTTTTAAACAGCTTCCTTGAAGAAATACTACAAAAAGCCATAACACAAGGCAGTGGATCTCAGCAAGACTTCACAGTATGATATCTAGGTTATTTTCAGTTTTACCTCAACATACATCCTCTGCCAGGCTTCCAGAATTGCTGCTGCCTTATCCTCATTCCAGTTGATATGTGAAACATATTCATACCCCTTGAAGTGCTCATACATTTGCTTGGGAGTCATTAACTGAAACATGGTTTGCAAAGCCTGGGCGCTGTGACATGGAAAGAAAAGGAGGAAGAGGCATAAAATGAGCTTTTTCTGGAAATCATGTTAATGGTATCAAGTCCCAAATGAGACCCTACCAGGAGCTTGCATGGGTTCTTGATTTTATAGGGCACATATTCATATTAAAATTGAACAAAGTATAATTATTCTACTGTGTATTTGACGCAGCTGTACTGGTCTATGCTGTATTGAGGCTAAATCTGTGATCTGTTTCAGAAGCAAAGAATGTAACCCTAAAAATCAGTTGTAAAGATCATGGTGGACAGACATTACTGTGAGGATGCCAAAGGAACAGTTATTTCTATGAGATCTTGTAAATGCTGTTGGCTACTTGTTATTTGAAGAATCTTGGTCTTTGTCATCCCTCACAGAGAAATGCCAGATTAAACTCGTGATGTCTAACAAGCTGCAAGGAGTACACAATGGCAATAACTATCCATCCTGATTCTCCACAATATGCAACTGTATTCAACAACTTTAGAAGCTTAAAGGATTATTTTATTTTTCACTAAAAATACATTATTTGTCTCCTTGTTGTAAGCCTTATGAGTGTTTAGTGTGAATGTAAAAAAGGCCAAAATTAATATTAGAAGTTCTAGTAAAAGTTATCTGTATTAAATATGGTCTGATTATGCTTAATTTAGTTTAGTCTGGCCTACATTTTTCAGGACAGTTCTATGCCACAGGTATTTCGTGTTCTGAGACTTTTCAAGAGGTTTGAAACAGAGGGATTTGTTTTATCACTCAAAACTGTATTCTAGATGTAGGAACACAAACCCAGGCTTTTCTCTGTGTTGATTCTGAACAAAAAATTCAGTGGAAATTCTTAAATTCTGAGAAGTTAAAAAAGTGAGCACATTATTCAAATTATTATTTAAAAACATGATCAATGTTCAGTGCTTTAAACACTGTTCAATGTTTAGTACATATATTCTAAATAACAAAGTTGCCAGAAAAAAACTTTTCTCTGAGTGATGTACACTATCATTCTGGGGTCAGGAGGAGGAAGCAATGATGCCTCCTTTAATTCAAACAACTCTCTAATCACTCTTTTAAATTCTCTTCTCTTGCGGCATGTCCTCCTAAAGTGGGATTCATAATACACATGAAGGGTAGTAGATTATGCACAATGCTTCTCATGTGCCCCAAAACCCAAAGTCTAAGAAAAACTTTGAAATTTTCTTCAAATATTTTTACCTGACAAGTTTACCAGAACTGTTTTTGACTGTACCACCTATAATCAGCTCCTCCTGCCAATGCATGTATTTTCTTGACAGTCCATAGCATCCACCACTCAAAACAAGAGCTACATCAAGAGGCTAGAAAAAATTATAAAGCAATTAATCAGTTTCATAACTTCAGACAAACTTATACCCTAATTCAACATCCAGTGCACTAGAATAACAGATATTCAAGGAAATCTAGGAGGTCTACAAAGAAAGATAACTGTGTTCAGCAAATCAAGTTGAACAAACAAGCCAGATACTTGTTGATGAGATGGCAAGTTCTCCAAAGGCTGCTGTGGTTGATAAAGGGATACATTGAGGCCTGTTAATTCAAATTCTTCACAAAAATAATAAAAACTGGCATTACTTGAATGAAGGTTTTGCTGAGTGGCATGAGTGTGTATTGGCAGCTGTATTCCAGCAGTGGCTATGTCTGTCTGAGGTGTGCTAAAATGCCACATTTCCACCTTGCCACACCAAGCCAGCTGCTGACAGCTGCACTCTTGCTCTAATACACAGGATCAAGCATTGCATCACAGAATGAGGCGAAGTTTGTAACTGTGGCCTAACAGCATATAGCAGGAACAGGAAAATTACATCACTCAAAAAGAAAATGGTACCACCTTCTCTCCTCTCTGCCCTCCCCCCACACTCTGGCCTCCCTTGAAAAGATACACACAAGGACAAACAAACTTACTTTGGTGGAATTTTTATTGGGAGCTGTGATTGGGCAGTCGGGATCAGCAGGATTCAGGCAGGGTCGATCCATATAACCATGACCAACCTCTGCTTTATTCAGCATTTCTTCCCAGCTGTCTACTTGGTAGTTTATTTTCTTTAACTCTTCCAAGAATTCTAAGGGGTCAAAGTTGATCCACTGCAAAGGAGGCTTCCCTCTGCAAGAGAAACCAGGAGCAAATGACACACACAGAAAAGACAAAAGAAGTACTGAAACAAACATATTTTGAAAATTCATGTTTGTATAAATAATTGAGTTATTTTCTGTTACAAGTGAAAAATCTTTCCTGGTAAGGTTGTTTCATAAAATGTATGGCATTTGTTTCATAAAACATAAGGCATGTTTAAATTAGATGTGTTTGTACTCTTCTTGCAGCCCAGTAGTAATTTTAACAAAAATACTAAGATCTTACAAAGCTGTATGAAACAGAATATTCACAGGTTCAAATTTATTTCATTTACAAGAAAGGCAAAACAAATCATCAAGCAACCAAACAACAAAAAAGCAGCTGCTTCAAAGAATTTGGGGGAGGGAGTAAGGAGAGAGGGAAAGAAGAGAGTGGGCTGAGGAAAGAAAGCCTTTCTCATAGTATCAGATTACTTCTTGCTAGTCTAGTAATCATCTTGCAAATGTAATCAATCAATATAGCTGATCTTTGTTTATCTATAACAATACCATGCTCCTTCAAATGCCCTGGCAGCTTGAGGATCAACTATCAGGCTTTCCTTGCTACCATGGCTGTCACCACTATCACTGTCATGTATCCCACCCCCCACCTCTGAATTTGTGATGTTGACAGACTAGAAAGGCTTTTGGCTGCCTTATTCTGTGGCTCAAACCACACTGTATCTGCTTAACCAGGCTTAAGTCATTATTCTGAATCTCCCAACCAGAAAACACAAACCCTTTTATTTTCCCATCTAAAACTGTACACTAAAGGTTAGGAGACGGCCATTGCAAATTGCTTTTACTGAGACATACAAACCAGGACAGAAACAATAACTCAAATGCTAACTCTTGAATAATTAACAGAAAGTGCCTGCACAGATTAGCAATTAACCCTTTAAAGGATTCAGGGCTTTTAATATCACACTCTTAAACTGTGAGAAACCACTCATAAAAGATACTATATGGTTTATTTAATGATCTCATAAGCAAAGGATTTATTCTTTATTCCTTAGGAAGACTTGAGATTTAACCCAAGATAATTTTCTTAAGAATAATGTTTGCAGCCAATCAGTGGTTTTGTATTTGATGGGGGGAGGAGGGAGAAAGAGCAAACAAAAAACTCACGAAAATAAAAAAAACCACAAGAAACAAGTTTACTTCAGGGAATAAAAAACCCCAACAAACATAAAATTCTAAAAGCTTGAATTCAGATCTCATATTTTATTTGTATGCTAGCATTATTCTGCATGCTAGCAGAACAGGGAAAATAACATACGATATAAATCGATGCCTACAAATCATGTCTTTAGAAACAGGAAAATCTTTGTTGAACAAAAAAAAAAAATCAATGCATATTTTCTATAGAGACACTACATTTTATCTTTTATTTTTCTGTTAAAACAAAGTATCAATAAACAATGGGAATGCAACTGAAATGTCATACACAATTATACAATTAAACTCAGATGAGAAAGTTTTAAAAAACATGCTTACAATAGATAAGCAGTTCCTGACTGTAGTTTTGCGCCCTCCCAGAAGCAGTCCAAAGGAGTGATAATTAGGCAGGGATAAAGATATTCTATGATCTGTCAAAATCAGAAAGGAGAAAAACACATTTATACTAGAACATCATTAAAGCAACAAAAGCCAAATAATGAGAATATACAGATCTTGTAATTAAATGCCTGCTACACGTACCTGGTCCATGTAACCTGCTTCTGTGATGAGTTCTCCTGATTTGTAACATAAATGTTCCAGTTTCCACTGTCTGAAAGAAATATAAAGAACAACTACTTTTTGCTTGCACAATTACTGGCAAGTTATTTTAAAAATGTATCAGACACTTGAAATTGCAACTCCTATACACATACTGGCTTCAAGCAGCAAAATGAGAAAGACATATTATTCAGCACGGATATACTACACCTCACACACACACAAAAAAAAAAAAAAAAAAAAAAAAAAGCAAAAGCAAGAGCCTTTATCTTGTAGTTACAGACTAGATATTTGTTTCAGCTATTCTCACATTCTCTATAAAACTCAAAAAAGTAATGGAGCCACTTTTGGATGAACAAGCTAGTCAGCACATTACAGGGACAGAAATCCATCTTGGTATAAAGAAGATTGTTTGTGACTTAAGCTACCACATTCAGTGACACAAGTGAGAAAGAAGCTAGCTCAGAGGACTAGAATATTCACAGCTGACTCACACATTCAGGAGAAAATAAACCATTAAGATTTCTGCCTTCTGTTTTCAGCTATGTTACAACTTCTGCTGCCATAACTTCTAACAACACAGATGAGGCAGGAGCTGTGTAGAAGATAATTGGAGCCTTGGCATTAGTTCACTGAGGCATCAGCTGAATGTACTGAAAAGATGTGCTGAAAGACGGGGTTTCAGTCCTCACAGGCAGCACCCCTGGGCACATTGCCACCTAAGTAGTAACCCTGGAGGAACCACTTTTCAGGAAGACATGTCAGTAGCTCAAAGCTTGCACCTTCCTAAGGTGCACCTTTTTAATTTTTTTTGCTGGCCAACACTCAACTCCCAACCTTCAGTGTGTACACATAGACACTCCCACGGCCAACTCTATTATGTCTGTTATTAAACAACTATTATTCTAGTCGCTGCCATTTCTCATGCAGCTGTACTTCCCTTTATATCCAAACTATTGGAAGGATAGTAACCTGTGCTACTGTTCAAAGTCATTATGTACCTCATGATGGTGTCAGCAAGTGAATTCAACTCTAAAATGGAAGGATTTTCAATATTAGGAATCCCATCCATAAGGTCCTATGAAGCACATGGATGTTCTATGGAGCACAGATATCACTTCCCTGCCAGGACAAACGCTGAATACTGTAGCACTGCTTGTTCAAAGCCAATTTTTCACTACTATCATGTCACAATCTATCAACATCAAGTATCAGAAATGAGTGAAATTCAAATCAAAACAGTCTTACAGGAAAGGTTCTGAAGTGCTAACCATTTACAAACACATGGAGGGAAACACGTGTGCCCACTTTTCATCTGTTACAGATGATCAAGAAAACTTCTGCTTTTTGTCTTACCTGTTGTACATATAGATATGTACTCTGCTGGCCTGAAGCGCAGAATCAAGGTGCTGTTGGAGTGCTTCTGTTGTTAGTATATTAGCACCATCTTCCTGTGGAGTCTGGATCATGAGCTGGGGGTTAAACATGGCCTCTTCTCCAATCTTCTGCCGTGTGTAATTTAACTCCTGACTCACTCGTCCACCAACTGATGGATAAATATCAACAGCTTTATATTAGCCAGTAACTGCTTTTCCTGGATTCAGCTGATGAGCACTCTCATATCAGAAAAATTACACCATGATTCATGGATTACTCTGTCTCAAACTGACCACAGTAACTCTCAAACTAGTAACAACTCCATTTTAGTAACACTGCAACAAAAAAGCATATTCCTCATTAAAATACCATTGCCTCTAATGTACTAAAACATTGATATTGAAACTGGAACCCAAACAGTTTTTCCTACATTATAACCAATATCCCATATGTAAAAACTAAAAACAAACAAAAAAACCCACAAACCCAACCCAAACCAAACCTTTTCTTTGCAGACCAGACCAAATACTATGTTACAATTTCTTACCCTTGTATAAATAGTTCTGCTCCAATAGCACATGTCAAGATAAATAGCTTTAATTTATACTCTTCTAAATAATCTGGCAAAGGCAGAAGGAGAACGTTTCTCCTCAGTTAAATAAGGGGGGAGGGAAAGAGTAAGTGAGCATGAGTACCCCTTTCAGCCTTACACAAAAAAGAAAAAATACCACATTCACATAAAGAGATGCCGCTTGGAGCACAGCAGAAAGGACTGTCTACAGTTAATTTACCCCAGTGGTCTGTACCTGCATAACATGCTGTGGGACAGGAGATCATTCATACACAACATATATTTTTAAACCCATATGAGCTAAACAGTGTGCTCTATATTAAAACATGGCAGGGAGGAGGGGGAGGGCCGGGGTGGGAGGGAGAGAAGGCAGAGGGAGACAGCGAAGTTGACAGGCTCTAGAGGGAGCCATATTCAATTTTCCTTGCCAGAAAATTTTACAGAAGAATGGAAAATTATCTTCCCTCTTACAACAAAGCATTCAGCTAGAGCTTATATACTTTATATAACCTCCCCTGTAGTCTCTCTAGCAAATGCATGTGGGAGGTGGGGTCAATTAATTCAATCCATTAGCTGAATCAACACCACATCCAGATGAGGAGGACAAGAATACCACCAACATGTTGTTTCCATCCCTTACAATTTATTACCTTTATTGCTCTGCTAAATCCAAGCTACAGACCTGGCCTAATTTGTCACATTTTTTTCAGACCTTCGTCAGCTTGGCACTGGTGATCTGAATTACTGCCAAAGTTTAATTCTGCAACAGTGTGAACAGAAATCATGCATGTACATCTATTTTTTCCTAGGCCATATAATAGAAGACTGATCTGTAACCAGTTGGCAGGGTGGGAGATGACATTCCCAAGCCTGAACAGGGACATACTTTTTCAATCACTTGGGCCCTCAAAACACCCATAACCCCGTGGGGCTAAAAGGACCACCAGGCAAGAAGCTGGGCCCCTGTATGGAAAAAGCTGTCAGAATGAGACACTCAACAATTAAATCATACAGTCATTCTGGCACGAAGCATTACTTAATTTCTAGTTTAAGAATTCTTTGAAGTAAGTGTTTCCACAACACACTTCATTTTTTCAGCCTGTCATATGTGGCATTATGTCCTTCACAAAGACTAACAGAGACGAGCTCAGAGTAAGAAAAAAAGTAAAAATCAAAGTACAACTTCTTTACTTAGAGTCTCCTTACAATTGCTGAACATTCCACTTAGCAAGAGAGAGAGAGAATATACATGGCAACAAAAAGCTACTGTTACTATTTATCCAGAATTAAAACCTAAAGATATTTCACCAACCAGGCTCCTGTTCATGCTCACTGCCATCTTTCTCCACCAACCAGTAGTCTATGATACACTAAACAATTTTGCTTCATCTTACAGGAATATGCTGTGGGGGTAAGGGAACAGCAGAATTACCCTAATCTGTATGACTCAGAACCACAGTTTTATTTTGCAGTCCTTTATACTGCAAGTGCTTCCAGAGACAAAATGTCTCCCTCCTTTGTGTCTCAATGCCAGCCAAGAAAATAAAGCCCAACTTCATGAGTACTCTGGAGTCTACCATAAACTTCTACTCCTGGTACTACATTCTCTCCCATTCCACCCACATCTTCCTTTTGAATTTAACAAGGAGTTGAACTAACAGATCATACTTCATTCAAGACAAAGGGTGGCATTCCTATCTCTGCTGAAAGTGACCAACTGTTTACTATCAACAGAAATTATTGCTTCCTAATCAAGGTCCTGTCAAACCATATTAACTTCACTAAACAGGGCAGATTTAGCTAATCAAAATTGCATCACACAAGTCAGACATCAATATAGAAGCTGTTTTTCCCCCCCTTTTAACATTTAAAACAGGAATAGCAAAGCCACCCAAGAAGGCTAGTACTCATTCCAGAACCCTGCAAAAGATACATTCCGCATTCTTCTTAAGGCATTACAACATTTAATTATGTCTTTGATGGGTCCATTGTGTACACATCTTTAGTTAAATAAAGATAACTCCACAGGCAAATGTAGATACTTCACACAATGTAACACACAGGTACAAAGCAACTATAAATGCAGATTGCAGAGAAAAACTCTGACGGCCAAAGCAAGTTTATGTGAAAACATATGGACAGACCAGAAGCAAATGGATACATCAGTGGCCTTTCAACATGTCGGAAGTAATAAAGAGCAAAAGGGAAGGGAAGGGGGGAAAAAGAGTTTCCATCAGTTACATTTTCACTTACTTGAATTGAAAGTTTGCAAAGATCACTGGAGGCTGCCATACCCAGAGATCTTAAGCCTCCACAATCAGCACAATTAGCTGAACATGCAGATTTTTAAAGTCAAATGCTCTTGCTGATTTTTCTGCCCCAACACATGCACCCCAAACTATCCACATCTGGTGCAAAAACCTAGGAGAGAAACCACTAAAAATGTCACTGAAAATTACCTGAAGCCTCTGGATTCATTGTTCTGAAGATACATGATACTATGCACACTCTGCAGAAAGTAATTCCTTACATTTGTAAAAAAAAAATTTCAAGCATTATAGTCATCATAGGATTTCCACACTATACAGGATGCAATGGAAAATATGAACAATGAACTAAATCCTGGTGTTTTTTAGTTTTTCTTTATGAATTCTGTTTTCTTATATTTGGTGACAACATTTTGCAGTCAAAGAGCTACTAACTACTGATGTATGTACGGTATACAGTAGCAATGCTTCCCATTTAATTCCATATCAAAGACAGAAAAAACTATTTTACTGTAATATTCTGGTGATAAAATCCACATATCACTTTCTTTTTCAATACAGCAAAAACTACTTGATGGTGTTTGAGTACTTTGTTACATTATCATAGAATCATGGATTGAAAGCAGTCTGGAGGAGGACTTGGAGATGATGGTGGACGAGAAGCTCTACATGAGCCAGCGATGTGCACTTGCAGCCCAGAAATTCAACACTGTCCCAGGCCACATCACAAGAGTGTGGCCAGCAGGTCAAGGGAGGTGATTCTGCCTCTCTAGTCGACTCTGGTGAGACCCCACCTGCAGTGCTGTGTCCAGTTCTGGAGCCACCAACATGAGAAGGACTTGGAGCTGATGGAGAGAGAGCAGAGGAGGGCCACAAAGATGATCTGAGAGCTGGAGCACCTTTGCTATGAAGACACGCTGGGAGAGCTGGGGTTGTTCAGCCTGGAGAAGGCTCTGGGAGACCTTACAGTGGCCTTCCAGTATCTGAAGGGGGCTACAGGAAAGCTGGGGAGGGGTTTTTTACAAGGGCTTGTAGTGAGAAAACAAGAGGTAATGGATCAGAACTGGAGGAAGGGAGATTTAGGTTAGACATTAGGAGGGAATTTTTTAGTGTGAGGGTGGTGAGACACTGGCACAAGTTGCCCAGGGAAGTTGTGGATGCCTCCCTGAAGGTCTTCAAGACCAGGTTGGATGGGGCTCTGAGCAACCCGATCTAGCGGGAGGTGTCCCTGCCCATGCAGGGGGGTTGGAACTATATGATCTTTAAGGTCCCTTCCAACTCAAACCATTGTATGATTCTATGATTCCTTATGATTCAGTGCCTAGAGCTGGTGGGGCAAACTCCCTCAAGCCAAAATGCTTATTTAAATAACAGGCCCATACATTGCCTCATGGCCAGTAATAACATGATGTAGCAGTGTATACACTATACTTTCAGCAGTGTCATCAGATTCTGGGTGTCTGCCAACTAGAAATGAGATACTATGTCATCTGTAAAATTCAGCTAACAACTTTTTGAAAAAGGAAAAACCACAACAAAGCAATAACACCAGTGTCCTGGCACATTTTCTCACTTAATGTATCAGTTTCTCATTCTCAAGAATGTATTTGAAGGCCAGTGTTCAACAGGAGACAGTTCTAATGCCAGCATCTTTGTTGCAGAGTATTAGTTCTTGCTAAAAATCTGTCTTTTTCAGACAAGAGGAAAGCCCACCCCTCCACACACTTCCGTCTTAACTCTGGCAGAACACAGGAGAACTGCCTTAAGCAAGTCAGCATTCCATACCATGAAATAAGCTGCTATTCCTCTTGAACTTCCCCACCAACTTGAATGGAAGGTGGTCAAGGTACTAAATTCTTTGCCCTTCTGGAGGGCCTAAAGAGAGCAGTAATTGTCAGTATGGAAGCAGGGTTGCTAACAACTATGTACAGACCACCGTGCCTCCCTCCCCCAAGAGCAATGAACAGCTGTCAGGTGGTAACAAGTTTTAGGCATCCTTAACTTGAGGCAGACCTGAACCCATGACCTGTAGGTGAAAGGCCTTAGATCCCATTACTAAGCACTGAAGTCACAGTCCCAGTGTTTCAGCCATCACACATTAAAATGCTTTGATGCATCTCAAGTAAGAAGCACCTAGAAAAACAAAACTGCTCGCCTCTACTGTACATGTCCACAACACTGATGCACCCTTTAATGATGTAAGAGTGAAACCATGTTTGTTTTCATTGACACAATTTCTGACAGCTTTCCTTCCACTGACTTACTAACAATTCCAAAGTTACTGGGTCATTCAGCTCCTGTGCTACACCTTTCTCACAATTAGGATTCAAAATTTACAAGATACTACATTAACACGCTTAGAAAGAACTCTGGAATCTACCACAAGGAACTGCAGTTCCTTTCACACTGAGTGGTCTCAGGAGTAAGTTTGACTTCTACCACACAAAAACATCAATCTGTTAAGTCATGAGAAATAGCCAAAAATCACTGTTGTTAATTTACTGTCTGATTGCTCAAATGGCATTAAATATTTGTTTTTAGAGTATCGTACAATGTTCATTTCAGTTTACTGGCATTGCACCATATAGCCTATAGTTTTGTCAATTTTTCAGACATGAACACTACATCTATTGACCATTCAGTAGCTACCTCATGCTAAACTGTGCAACAAGCTTAGTAGACAGCAAGTGCACTCTAAAGAAGAACATTCCTGAGACACAAACACTTGGGATAAAAAAGTTTGCCTATCAATGTGGAGGACAGACTTAGGAAACCAAAGTCAAGAGTTCCAGAAATATCTAATAGTTATGGAGCCTAAGTTCCTCTGTAACCAGCTGGAGGTGTGTGAACGGAGCAAAATTTTCTGGCTAACCCCACTTCTGAACACTGTGGCCCTTAAAATTATTTCACTTGAGCATTTGTGGGGGGCTGACACACTTCTCCTTTGTTTGAGCAACATCGTGCTTTTAATTTTTCCAAGACTGTAAGTGTGTAGCATTAAAGCAATCCAGCACAACCTTTTGACAGTGACAACTCTAAGCAATAAAGTCGTACTTCTAACAGTCATGGACATCTCACACAAACGGTGTTTTCATTACATCCTTCCAAAAGATGCTGACCGTTTTTGATATATCAGACATGTAGATTAGTATCCCTTACAATGCTTATATTATGGCCCGAGTAACAGCCAATGTGGGCAACCTTGCAATTTGCAATACCTATTATAATCTCCACAACAGGAATCAAAGAGAACTAGAAAATAAAAACCCTTCATGACTCGGTAAGCATACAAAATAAAAGACTGAGAATTATATCCTGATGTTTTCATCTGAGGCTCAACCTTCACCAATCAACCCAAAAAGCAGCAGTCTTCAGAAAAAGACAAGAACACCCAAGATTCCAAGGACACCAGACAGCCCCCACTCAGTAATGGACTCCAGCCTGCGCAAGTGCTAGGGAAAGATTCAGGTGCCTAGCCTTCTCTCCACTCTCACCTGGGCAGAATGGGAACCAGCAAAGGTCTTTATCTCCATACCTCTCTCCCTGGCATCCTACATAGCCTATCCCCCTCAACTTTGACAGCAATCAAGCGCTTCTTTTTATTCCACCTTCTCACATAGTTCCTCTTTGTGCTGTTCCCTTGCACATCTTTGTCACACACACATACAGGTGTTACTGACAGACCACAAAAATAAACTAGTTTCAGTACATTACAATGGTACATAGCTAAGCCAGTCAGCCAGCCACATCTTTGCCTCCCTGTCTTAATAGGACACCAGAATTAGAAATGTTCACACCTGCCATACTGCAGAAGACAGTACCTAATGACACCAACAACAATTTCAATTTTTACTGATAAAAGAGCACAGACCTCCTAACAACAAAACATAACAGTCAAGTACCTACTCACACAGGATTGAAACTTCCTATAAAGACACTGAGATAAAAAGTTTAAGTTCTCTGGCATATATGAAGATTACCCTGCTTCTTATTGGGCACAGAAAAATAATGGCCTTTTGATTTAAAGCTTCCTGGTGCTCTCTAGGGAGTTCTGTCTTTGAGTTGTCTTGGATGTTTGAGCTTGTCTGTGCTGCCCTTTGTCAGCAACAGAATATAGGTCTTCCACGCACAGACAGTATTAGTTAGCATCCTGACAGAAGAGCAGGTAAGACAGCACCTTCCTCAGGATTATAATTTTCTAGGTCTAACTGGCAGAGTACAGGGGTAAATCCATTTGCTGGGAGGAACTGCAAAACACTTGCATTTGTACGTGTACTTTAGTCAGTACAAGAAATGGGACAAGTGGAATATTCACTTCCTTAAACTTTTTAAATGCTGTGTACTAGTAGAGTCAGAATTGCTATTGGTTTACATTGTTGGTGTTCAAATTTATTAACTACTGACTGTAAGATATTATTATTTATTTGATGTATCTGATATTCTAAAGATGCAAAGGATGGCTCTCATAAAACCATCAGGATTACATTATTACAAAATTTTGGCTACCTGCAGCGATTTTTTTTCTGCTAATTTATTTAACTATGCAAACTAAAGATTCCATAGGAAGTGACTGAAATTAAGCTACCAAAAAAATAAATAAATTAATCTGTTGAGTTTACATGAGCTAGAACACAGTGGTAAGCAGTCAGTATCTTAAAGAGATTACATAGGTGTTCAATGGGCTGTGCAACAGCTCAGTGAAAAATTACCATCTTTACCATGCAATTAGACATGATCTATGCCAGCACTGGACTACAGGCAGTCAGAAATTCCATGCTGTGTCTAGCTTTTCAGGCACAGCATTTAGTCTGCTGAATACATATATCTGTGTTAGTATAGCTGCATGGAGTAGCAAAAGTTGTGTCTACCCAGATTAGCACAGCCTGCACCATATAACTGCTGACTTCTAGGAAAATCTAGAAGCAATGTGACCATCCCAACCTCTTCTGCCACAGTGAGAATTAGTTAAGACAAGATTTATGCTAAAAAAAATATTTTAAAAAATAATAATAAGGCAGAGATAAAAAGACTGGCCTATAAATACAAAAAAAAACTTACCAAATTAAAAATAAATAAATAAATAAATAGATCTGCCACAACAAAGCACTTCAAAAGGCTGCTTTTTATCTCCCAAGCCATCATATGATACAAATTATGCCTCATATAGGCTGGGGATGACTCCAGTGTTGCTTTTACAAATGTTATTAATGCTGACATGATTATGAAGGGCAAAAATAAAAACACACATCAAAGATGGCTTTTAATTCTGCCACAGTTTGACAAAGTTTAAAGCTGTGACAAGGACACAAAGCTGTCTGCATACTCAGGAAGACAGACCAAAAACAGCTGCCTCTGCCTGTAGTGGGAAACCTTTGCTAGAATTCTAGGAGCTGAAACTTCTTTCTAAAAAATCAAATAAAAGCTGATTTTACATGTATGCATCTGTATTACCCATGGGCAGAAAAATATTATTTTTGATGGGGTAAAACAGACAAATTGTTAATTAATTTATTTTTTTAAATGCATTTCTTGCTTGGTGTCCCTGTAGGTTGAGAAACTGAAAAAATGCAGTGAAAAAAACCCAACCAAACAAAAATTAACAATTTGAACAGTATTAACTGGAAAAAAAAAAAAAGGGGCAAAAAAAAATGCAAGCAGCTTATAAATGTACAGCAATATACAAAACTGGTACATGCAAGTCAGACTTTCCAATTTTACACAAAATGCAGTAGCTGCTTACTGAGCTGCAACACATGTCCTTGGTAACAGGATATGAGCTGTTCACCTCTGGGTCACTGGTTCTAATCCAGCCAGGAACAACAGTGACCACAAGTTGTTTGCCATCTGACAGCTGTTTGCTAGCTTATGTGAAATGAGTTGGTGGTCTCAGACCATTTCCTTGTGGGCAGGTGTCCATACTATAGAAAACCACCATCACAATTGGTATTCTTGTTGACCATCCCAACAAAGAGACTGAGGAGTGAATGGGCATGGAGAGAAACCTATCCTTTCTTCCAGAGACCTGGTCCCTTCAGGTCAAAGTTAAGACACAGCTTTTGGTGGAGAACCCCAACTACTAAGTTCTCTGATGTACCAAAGGAATGAAGAACTCTAGAGTCTGCTTTTTCCTAGAAATCAGGGAGATGGCCTAGAGTGAGGACAGGCAGCTAATGCAGATTACTGCAACTCCAACAGTTCATGGTCATGTTTACACCTCTGAGGCACAAAGCTGAAATTTTTTTTCAGTATTATAAGAAAACATTTGAACACACTTCATATCAGGCTAAAATCCTCAATTGTACATGAAAGTCACCAAGTTTCCAGGAGCTCTCCTAAGAAGGGCATGTAAGGGGATTCAAGGTCTAAACTTAAGCATTTCAAAACTGTGGAATATAACTGTTTTAAGATACTTTATCTTGAATACTAGCTTCTGCTGGGTAATATGTTAAAAACAATTTGCTGTGTTGTTCCACAGCAATCTAGGTCCAACTTTTAATTTAACCTCTCAGTGCCCTTTCCTCAAATATGTAATTGTTTTCCTGTGTGGTTAAAAGCAGCATTTTAAAGTCTTTTCATCTGTGCTCCTGCAACAGCACGAATTTAATCTGTGCATGGAGCAGCGCAAAATTCAAATGTAATTTTTTAAATGAGCAAACAGCAATGAAAAAACTATTAATGCAGAACCTTTCAGGGGATATTGTTTCCTAAACAGTGCTTTTAAGAGACAGCAAAACTAACATATAGAAACATGAAAGGAATGAACATGTTATGAAACAGGGTACATTTTATTTCAAGTATTCCCTACCAGCTGCTTGCTGTACCATCTGTTGTTGCCTAAGCAGCTTCCTTCTGAATGGCTTTGCACTGAAGCAGAACTGCTTTCACTGTTGGACACAATCAGGTCAGGTCAGCACTCCCTCCACCACTGAACCTACTGCCTGTCACAGCTCCCCCCACCTAGATATTTCTTACTGGCCACCAGCTCCCAAGACAGTGCTGCATCTGTCAGGAGGCCCATTTTTCATAGTTTGCTCGCTATTCACACTGAGCAGCAACGAGCACATTTCATTTTGTGCAGGATGCAATCAGAGATTCCCATCAGACACTCCGAGAGAACATGACCATATGGCTAAATTTATTCTGAGGCAGAAAGGGCTGGGAAGCAAAGATCAGCAAGTGACCAAACGCACCCACATCACCCTCTTTATCTTCTCCTTTTGGCTAGTCTGAGCACGCAGGTAATTTCACTTCAACACCAAGCCCGCCAGACGACAACAGCGGCCTGTTCTCCCGTTGAACGAGCAACTAGCAGAAACTCCCGGACCGGCGAAGACACGCCCCTGCCGCCGCCGGGGCCGCGGCACACGGGCGGCTGCAGGCCGCACCGTTCGCTGGCACCTCCTCACGCCCACCCGGAGCGCTCCACTGCCCCAGGCACAGCGGGAACCCCTAACCTCCCCTCCCTGCCTCCCTCGGATCGGCTTCCGAGGAGCCGGCCTCGCCACCGGCGTGCAGCGCGGCGCGGCGGGCCGGTCCCTCTCCGGCCCGGGGAATGGCAGCCCCGCTCGGCCCCCAGGAAAGGCAAGCACCGCGCGGAGCTGCTGCCAGGGCCGCTCCTTCGCGCTGCATCCGCGCAGGGAAACACACATCGCTGGGAGCCACTTTCATGATTTTGTTGCGAGCGGGATTAGCTGGATTAGGGGCTGATTCATAAGGACCCCCTGCGGCTGTGAGGAAGTTTCATCACAAGGTCAGTGTGGTGTGAACTATATTCTGTCAACACCACCACCCCTTATAGCCGACTACAAAAAATACAAAGGGGAGGGGGGGAGGGTGGAAGGAATTGCAAGTGAAATATATGAATGAATAGTTTACGCCAAAGAGATTTACAGATTTCCCCATCAACTGCTTACAAAGATGTGTACCCTTCGACGCTATGCTCCTTTAAAACAAGAGACCTGTACTAGTCACTTCTAATTTATAAAGAATGTAGTGGTTTAGGAGGTGGGAGGAACCTGGGGAATAACTGTAGCAACCCACACACAAAACCGCAGAGGAACTTCTGGCACTTGGTCTAAAACCAGCCATGCAGCTTGA